>NC_143014.1:318864131-319502464 GCF_055824585.1 Amblyomma mixtum
GAAATACCTGAACCACTCTGGAACGGCAATAAGAACAAATCGGTCAGAGGGTCGCCGCATAATAGAATTGCCACCTCCCTCAGCAGCGCTTAGTTAAAGCTCATGATGAAATTTCAAGATAAAGCGCGGCAGCCGCCTGGTATAATCTCGAACACCAGATAAGCAGTTGCGCGGGGCTGCAACGATTCCAGATAAATCTGGTTGCAGCTCGCATTAAAGTGTGATGAAGCCACGTGCGGCAGCTTTTTAGCATAGAGAAAGCAACCTTACAAATCCTCGCGTGAGTGTAAACTCGAAAGTCCATGCACGTGAATAAAAATGAGAACACCCGAAAAAATGATATAGCTCAAGCGTACACAACAGTTTGCGGAGGAAAAGTTATTTAAAAAAGTGGAAATCTGAAATAAAACTTAAAGAAAAGGATTTCTCCGGAGCCTAAGCAATTCTACACTGTCATGACAAGATGCACTTTTAAAAGGATTTAGTTTATGAGAGTTGATCTTCCATACGCGACTCAAGGTTGGAGTGGCGCCGTAGTGGAGGGATCCGGTGGTTTCTACCCCTCGCGTGCGGTGCCAGGCAATGGGGGACAACACCATGATCCCACACAGCACGTACCCTGCGCTTGACGCTAACTATCTCAAAGCGAACCAAGCAAAGGTTCCCAGAAAAGCTATGCCTATATTAATAGCCATTTAGCGCCTCCACAGCCGAGCGAAACGTGCGACCAGGGACCCCGCCCGTGCGTCCCATGCCGGTTACATCTCTCTTGGCTTAGTGATTAGCGCACGCCACTAGAGTTGCTTTTACACATTACCAGTTGTGTAGTCACCATTTAATTTTCTAGCTCATGAAATCGCTTTATGTTACAATCTGGCACAAATGCTCACACCAATCGCCGGAAAAGCAGTGTTTGCCAAGCAGTTCCTTGATTTTATGGGTTATGTTTCTTTCGCTGCTTCTTGGTAGCGTCGCCTGCTTGATATCACAGACCCTGGATGAGAAAAAAAACTTATCGTAACGAAACACTTTAAACAAATGCAGTTTTGTTTAGCTACAGCTTAAAGAAGTATTCTTTGATGAAAGAGCATACATTTTTTAGGGATACTAGCCAATCCCCATACCGTATTTAGACGCCGAATGTTTGGACTAGACTTGGGAAAACAAGAGGTCGTAGTAGTACGACCACTTTGGCAATGCAGTTGTTTTTAGACCATGATCTAAAAGATATAGTTACTGAAACTGATGTATCATATTTCGTGTATCGCATCGCCATGCCACATAAATTGTGACTGCAATAAGCAAGCGAGTTATTTCTAGCTATTAGAAGAACATATGACTTCTGATACAAAGCCTTTTTTGGGGAAGAGTTGGGTCCCAGCAACGACTAAAGATAGCATTTTTAGAACTCATATGCCGATGTAAATTTATGCTGAGTCGTCCGCGAAAAGAAGTGCGTTCATGTCGTCAGATTTACCTCACTTCAGTGAAACGCTAGTTAACAATAGAACTGCACAATGGTTTGCAAAATATGAATTCTGACCGTGTTCCATCTCTGCTGCGGCAGCAGCGGAGAACAAGATGTGAAAGAAGCTTGAAGTATCACTACAACTAGGCAACACCTTTTTCCTCCCTTTTGGGAAACACGATTCGTTTTTAAATCGCCATAAGCAGACCTTTGAAAGTAGGCTCACTTCCGCGAAGCGCAATTTCGACACTATGTTCCATTAAGGCTGATGACTTCAGTTGCTGTGCAGTCTTTTTACATTTTCGTGCTGCGCCCTGCTGTAACTTGCGGACCGATGAGGCAAACGAGGAGCGTTCGGTGGTGAATCTCGGACAACTGCTTCTAGGCGGGATCACCGTACACGTTTGCATAGGCGTCCGGACAAGGGGGGTGGTTGCTCCCCGCCTCCCCGGAATTCCAGATATTATTTATGCACTAGTAGAAAACAACTACACAGCTTGATTTGCACGCTTAGGTGATATTAAGTTATCAGATTTTGCTTATTGAATTCAATTCTTGCTTCATTAATAAATTCTAACGTTTGTTCTCCAAGCCTAGCACTAATTTGCTGCTTCTAATTTTTGTTTCATGTGCGCAGTTTAGACCACAAATAGTTCCTTGTGCTAACCCACCGCCTCCGAGCCGCCGCGGTGGCTCAGTGGCTATGGGGCTCGGCTGCTGGCCCGAAAGACGCGGGTTCGATCCCGGCCGCGGCGGCTGGATTTCTTTGGAGGAGAAATTCGAGGCCCGTGTACTGTGCGATGTCAGTGCACGTTAAAGAACCCCAGGTGGTCGAAATTTCAGGAGCCCTCCACTACGGCGTCTCTCATAGCCTTAGTCGCTTTGGGACGTTAAACCCAATAAACCAAACCAAACCAAACCAAACATAACCCACCGCCTCCCCCATACCCGGCCATCGGGTGTACCCCCCTGGAAAAAGTGCTGCGGACGCCCTTGCTTGCATCTCAAAGAACGCTTCTAGCGTTCTTCTTAGCTGCCCGCCGCGCGCCCATGCGATACAGCTCGCAAAGAAGCGTAGTCATCACGTGTTTAATTACTCAGTTCCTTGAACAAATTCATCATCATTTCCTTGATTTACAGCAGGCAAAGATGAATCACACAGCTTGTCATTCCTGAGAGTCACAGTGCTTGTTTGTCGCAAAACTGCTGCTTTTCTCTCGGGAGCAGTTATGTTGGAGGTTCGGGATGAATTCCAACCGCATAAATTATTTTGCTGGCAACACCAATTCACGTAGTATCTTCCCTAAATCTACACATCCTACACCTTCTACGAATAAAACCGTTGCTTCTGACTCCTTAAGTTAAACCTACATGAACAAGTAGCGTGATGAGAGCCCTTTGCAAAATGTTGCTGGGAGTGCATATTAATGCAGTAGCGTTAGAAGCCTCATTATGGAAAAAAAACCGTCCTGGATTGTCATAAAACCTTTTGGTTTTCCGAGACATCAGTGGCGTCACAGGGTCACATGACATGGCTGAGTTCTGAAAGGCCGACCAGGGTGTGATGTTTCAGACCACGTAAGCGACCTGGGTTGGCAGGTTCGCTACCCACGCTGTACGAGAGAGAGCTGTGGTGGCCTCGACACGAGTGAGCAGCTCGGTTTGGTTGCGTGCAAATGTGTATCACGTATCAGGTTGGACTACAGCCAGAATCAACGCCGCGCGTGTCTACAGTAGTGGGTGATCCCCGCAAGCGGAGAGTGCGGCCACAGGAGTACGTCGCTGAAGATGGAGTATCGGCAGCTGCACAGATTGAGTGTATGCGGCGAACTGCATTTACGCAGGAGGAAGACCAGGCCAAGCGGACTGCAACCTTTAATGCTCCCGCAATTCCAACGCGTACTGTGATTAATTGCCCGTTAAATTTTCACAAAAAGGTACACGTTGATGTAGAGCTGCACATTGCAGGAATAGCGCCTAGGAGTTTTCACACAGCAATACGTATTAAATCTGGTCTCAACGTAGCACAGCCATTAGAGTGCCAGTTACCTCCTGGACAGGAGCAGCGCGCTCTATCAGGCCGCTGTCTGAGCTACCAAACAGTGGTAACTAGACAAGCACCCGCGCTATGGTACGCTGCAGTCTTGAATTTGCATCCAGTAATTTTGACGCTATTTTTTGACTCACTGTAACACTCAGCTAACTCGCCTTCGCACGTGATCTTGAGGAGCCTTTAAAACTCAAATTACGTGCATGGAGACAGGTTGCTGAGAGGTTTTCCGCGCCACAATATAAATAAATTAATTTTAAAAAATCCCCTGTGCCCCTTGGTTTCTGTGGCTGTTGGCTTCTGTCATATTTATAACGAGCCCCTCACTCCTCTTCCCTTGTTTGCTTAATTGGTTAGCGAGGCCCTCGGTTCTGGCAGCTTTGACGCCATCGGAAGCATAAGAGGGTTCTCACGCAGCTTTCACCCCCTCCGTTCGACGACGTTCTACGTCACACCTGCGGTAGCTCAGGACGTTCTACGTCCGCCGCTTATGAACGTGGGTGGCGCTGATGAACACTCTCAAGGTTAGGTTACTTGTAAACATAAATACCCCCGAAAGCAGAATGTTTCACAGCCGTCGCCGTAGCTCAGAGGTAGAGCACCGGACGCGTAATTCGGAGGTCGTGGGTTCGGATCCCACCGGCGGCATGTGGCTGTTTTTTCTTCTGCTTTTCAAATCAATTAGCTTTAAGCGATAACATATTCAGTAATATTCGAAATTGATCAACACCACAAAATAAATAAATTAATTTAAAAAAATCCCCTGTGCCTCTTGGTTTCGGTGGCTGTTGGCTTCTGTCATATTTATAACGAGCCCCTCATTCCTCTTCCCTTGTTTGATTTACAGCCTAAAGAAGTTATTCTTCTATGCAGGGCGCACGACGGAAGCCTTCTGACCATCCTGGCAGCTTGACACTGTTCCAGAGCTTCCTCAGAGGGCGGCGGAAGATCTCTTTTATTAACTTCCTTTGAGAAATTTTCAGTTAAAGCTATTGCAGCAGCGTGCAGACGTCGTCTTTGCACTCTTTCGCGTGATTGTAGTTCCATTCTGTAAAAGAGTAGTCTTCGGGATTCAGTTCATGAGCTTTACCGTTAAGGTCGCCTCATCGCCTTATCGATATTTGTGGTGAAAGTAAACGAGTATAGTTTTCACAGCTGCCGGCTAAACGTGCCGAAGGTGATGTGAGGCAAATTTCGTTGAAAACTTCAAGCACTGAAATATATTCAGCTTTCAACTTTTATTTTAGCCATGTTTCCGCGATTGCTCTTCTAACGCAGGTGTTTATGCATAGGTGGTGAGCCCCACAGAGAGAAACACATTTGCATAATTATACTTCATTCGAAAAATATTGTTACAGGGATGAACATCTACAAAGTAGTTTTAATTAGATTTCATCAGCGGGCACCTGGGCAGCAGAGATGTCAACGCCAAACGGCGTCGAGCACTAAAACAGCTCCTCATACTTGCGCGTGCAACAGGTATATTCGTCACAACGAGATTGGACAGAAATTGATCTGGAGATGGATATTAAACTCTTAGGCCTTTTAATAAAAGTGGTCTTAGTAGCATTAAGGTAACTTTTCATGCGGAATGCGTGAGATGCCTCAAGAAAAATGACACCGCGAGGCCGCTCACAACACAAGTTGCTATGGTTCACAATTTTTTAATCGGTCATCACGCTAATCTGCATTACCATTAGGGAAGCTTGCGTCTGAGAATTATCACTGGCATGTTATGATGAGTGGGTGCAAGTTACGGCATCTTAGTAAAAGGCACCTACCAAATGAGTGTGCTTCGCGCGAATGGCACTTGACAGTCTCATGAATGTTTCTGCAGGCGCAGGCCTGATGAAATAATAAAATGATCAACTGACAAAATTAACTGGCACTTCGTGTGATGAAACCATCGGATTGAGGCACTCAGAGAACTTAGAAAGGACATGGTGAAACTGCCTCTTGACGTCGAGGTTGTCACATTCTTTAGAATGTGACAACCTCGAAGTAGACGTCCACATATCGAAAAACTTCAAAAACACCGGACCCTCCAAGACACTCCTTCAAACGTCTGTCGCGTGAGGCAAGGAACATGTCACTAAGTATAGAGGCTAAGCATGATTTAATGCAGATGCCATCCTTCTGAAAGTTAACATCACCATTCCATTCAGCAAAAGTTGAGTCTGCATAAAATGACAGCAATTCGAGGAAACTACTTGTGGTTATTCCGCACTCATTCTGAAATGCTGCCGCACATTGCTTGTCAGTAAGATTACTCACGGACGACATAATTTCTGCTTGATGAATTGTGTAATGCAGGTGCCTTAATGAAAGATTAAAAGAATACAAATACGTCCCACGGGATGCCAGCACAGGCAAAGCAAAGCACTTCAGAGAATTCAAGAAAGATGAACGTGACGATGAAGATTGTCATTGCGAGCCCCTATATCAGGACTGCACTGCGATAGGAAGACACCGTGATGCTTTGGCAAGAAAATTATCGAAGCACTGATAATAACGCGGCTTCACAAGGAATATATTGCGCGCCTTCGATAGCTTTATCAGAGAAAGAAAGAGCATATCTTGAATGCGAATAACACACGGCAGTTGGTTATTGAAGGTCGATGTTTCACATGCGTACACCGCATCTCCTCGTTTCCAATTCCTACCACACGTAGGGTATTTATACTGTCTGGTTTACCAATAGTCTTCAGTTGCGAGTCAGCGCTGTGTTCTGTCGTCTTTTCTTGTCCTTTCTCGCTGTAAATACGGGAGGAACTTGCCCAGACATTGGACCCATACAGGGGTTGTTGATGCGCATGTTGTGTTGTACATTTCAGGGAACATTCCTATCGTGCTCATGGCTATAGTTGATGCCAAGCACAGGTTTTTAATGGTCGAGGTTGGCGCTCCAGGGCGGCGTAGCGATGGAGGCGTCTTCAAGGAGTGCAGGTTTGGAAACAAGCTCGCCCGTAACGCTGTCAATTGCCAGCACCACACGCCTTCCCAAAAGCCAAACAGTTGCACCACACGTCTTCGTCGGGGATGAAGCTTTTCAAGTGATGCAGGATTTCTTGCTTCCTTACCCCGTCAAGAACGTGGAATCTACCATGAGGGTGTTCAATTACAGGCTTGTCAAAGCAGGGTATTTAATGACATTCTGTAATCTGGGTATGCCTTTGTCTCCTATGAGAAAAGAACACAAAATGCTCACCTCACTACATAATTTCTGGCCTTGGGATATTTGTACCAATAGTCTATTTACTCTAGTATTTTACACAGCACTTGAGGTACAAATAGGAAAGTGAACTCTCAAAGAAAAGGAGATCGGGGAAGATAAAGACCTTCACCAAGTCAGATATGCTCCACCTGGCGTGTACAATTGGTTGCTGCAATATATAGGGGAAGTTACTTGATCAAGTGAAATTTCGTTCCGCTATGGAGCGCGAATAACGACTATGCAAACCTTTTTTGTAAGGTAAGAGACTATCACGAATTTAGCGTATTCATTGCAGAGCATTGTGGAAAACGCCTTTGCAATACTGATTGCTCGGTGGAGAGTTTTTCACACATGTTGGATCTCAATATGCAACCCGGCAACTGTGGGACCACTAGCTCAGTTCTCTCACATTTATTTAGCAGGTGCTGGCATCCATTGACTTAAACTTGCTTGGGAGCTTTTGTTCTCTATGCTGATATTTGTGACTGTTTTCTTGTATTTTGTGTCCCTCAAATACAATACACTCTGGTTGCGCTCTTTGATTAGGTGTGTGTTGTTCTTCGTATAAAATTTATGTTCTACAAGCAACAGCCCGTGGAACTAAGTGCTCACCCACTGCTACCTTGACAGTCATGCTTCGAAGGGTATACCTTTGTGCTGTATGCCCTTTAATTAGCTGTGTGGTTTAGTTTGTACAAAATTTGTTTTAGCCTTAGTCGCTTTGGGACGTTAAACCCCATAAACCAAACCAAACCAAACCAAAATTTGTTTTGTATAGTAATATTACTTACGATTAAGTGTATACTGCGCCGGGAGACGAGGCCTTGTCAGTTATGTTTGAAATGCCTTTCCCCTCCTCTATGTACGTAGATTGTTCCTCTTGTAACCCTTCTTGTCCATGATATGCACCCACTTTAGACTGAATACAAATACAACACGACTTACTGTCACATTGACCGTCAAGCTTCGAAGGGGCTAGGTGGTGTTCCATGTCAAACTGGAATGCAAGAGAATGAATTGCAGTACCTCTTTGCTGCCTGTTATTCTGCCCGTTCCGATACATTGCATTCGGTTCGACAAAGGACTTAATTATTGAATAAGACAAGCTGCCTGAGTAGTTGGTGCGGCCTCATTTTTAGCGCCACGTAGTAGCATGAGGACAGAGAATGAAGACACGAAGGCAGAACAAGCTTTGAACTTGTAAGGGATCGGTAGTGTACGCGGGGTCATTGGAACGCGGCTGGGGGCGCTCAAAGCGGAGCGTCTCCTTTATTGGAACGCGACCGCTCGCGAACGCGCCGGGAACTACGGGTGTCCACCGTCCCGCGGTACAGATTTGCGCACGTGCTGGCACGAATGTATATCTGTGTTTGTTTTTATTTTATTTTGTGGCGGAGAGAATGTCCGACTCCGCACGTGCTGGCACGACCGTGCGTTTGTGTTTGTGGAAAGGGCGTTTTGCCCTACGGAAGCTGGAGGGCTGGCCATGCTCTCGGTAAACCAATCATGTGAGCAGTGCAACATGATTGGAAGCTACCAAATGTGGGTCGGGCCTTTAAGGCTTTAAAACCGGGCCCCGGAGCTGGAAGCGGGGTTCTGAGCTAAGGTCAGGTGCTATGCATCTTCGGCTATGCCGAGTAGGGGCCTCCCCTAGTGTTGGCCAGTTCCACCTTTTTGTTGATAGGTTTGTCCTTTTTTCTGCTTAATATGTCTCGAGTGCCTAAACTTGTATATGCAATGTAAATATCTGTATATAAATTGTCAAGTATTTGCCTTACCCCTGCGTCTCAACTGATCGCAAGACCGTCTCTGACGGGGCACCCCTGGTGCAGAGATCAAGCTTCAGGCTTCGAGTGAACGAACCGTCTCTGGCGGGGCACCTCTGGTGCGAGGAAGATAAAGAACCTGTGAAATTTACTGAACTTAAACTTTATTTCGCATAAATTCCAAAACACTGGATACCTACTCCCAGAAAAAAAAACTACCAGGGTTACGAAATTTTTCTTGTAACACTGGTGGGTGTTTTGATTTTTTAGCGGGTGTATGTGCAGTGGTTTGGCAATTCTCTGAATTAATTAAGTTGAAGTTCAGCGCCTCTTTTGTCTCCGTGTCATGAAAGTGCTCTGCGCTCGTGCTCCTATGCGGTCCTTTAAAAGTATTATTTGTTGAACTTGACTTTTTGTAACGAAACCTATATTTTGCAATGAATTGCAGCAGTTCAGTTTCCATCTCATGTTTGCAATCTCTTGGTCAGTGACGAAGTTTGTGGGCCACAAGCTGCGTGGCTGTCAATATAGAGAGGCCTCGCCCCGGTCATCCTTGAGCAGCTGGTCCACCCTCTCTATGTCGCCGTCTAGCATTTCCCTCTGGTTGTCCCGGCGCTTTCTTTTCGTTCTGCGTTGCACTAGTCGAGGGGTTGCTGGGCCAGTCTGCAAGCAGCCGCTGGATGTGCTCGGCTCCGGGATGTTGCTTCTGCCGAGGACGCAGCTCTCTTGTGTCCGTTCTACCAGTGCGTATAGAAAAAAAAATAGAACTGTAGAACTGAATCACTCCAAAGCATTTTATAGCATGCCATAAACAAAGTTCAGGAGGGCAAAATGGCTCTCCAAAAACTTGCTCTGCTAAGTTTCTCGATAATAAATATGCATTCCAGACATGAACCCACAAGGGCAAAGATTAAGTTCGGCCATGCTTACTGCAGTAATATGCAATTGTAGTTCCTCTTCTTAAGACCAGTTTGTGGCGTTTCTGGATGCTCCTTGTGAAAAGGTGAGGTGCATTTTATGTCTTTGCCTTCAATATTTTCTGGTTCTACTGTATGTGTGGACCCTTGAATCTCGTATATACCTTTGCGAATACGCAGTAAAGAGCTTGAATGCGCACTATTACCGTCACAGTCACTGCACGTGGCACTCAGCACTGTCTGAGCAGTTTCTGCACGTTTGCTGGAGAAGGTTGCTTCGTCCGACAAGTGGCTGTTGCAGAAGGTGCTCAAAAAAACAGTATGCTACGTAAGGCTAATGACTGCACGCTACTTTACTTCTCATACCAGAGCTTTGCAAACATTACTTCATGAACGTTTGGAAGCACAGCAGCTCCAGTACTGTCCGGTGTCCTGGTATCGTTTAGCCTAGTCATCATCCCAACAATTTCACAGAAGAGCAAATTCTATAGCTTGCGATTTTCGCACCTTTTTTCATTGCTATTCAAGCCTAAAACAAGGGATTCGACGCACTATAGTGCAAAATCCCAAACTTCAGCCGCCGCGGTGGCTCAGTGGGTATGGCGCTCGGCTGCTCACCCAAAAGACGCGGGTTCGATCCCTGCCGCGCCGGTCGAATTTTGATGGAGGCGATATTCTGGAGGCCCGTGTACTACTCGATTCCATAGGGCGGTAAAGAACCCCAAGTGGTCTAAATTTCCGGAGTCCTTCACTACGGCGTCCCTCATAGCCGAAGTCGCTTTGGTACGTTAAACCACCATAAAACCATAAAACCGGAACCAAAACCTCAAGCTGGTGAATATATGTTGCCTTATTAGTGTAACTACTGTACCTTTCTATTTTTAAACTCATTTAACATCATCAGATTGTTGTGCTGTGCTCCCCCCTCACTTATATAACCGTCTTCTATAGGCCTCAATAGAAAAATGGTTTCGAAACGTCACCGTCAAGCGATGGAGACATACCTGCCGATCTCCACCTGGTCGTTCAGAAACATCAGCAGGGGAAAATATGGCCACCGCACCGCGGTTTCACGACATCTGCTCCCGAGCCACTCGGAGCGCCATCCTTCTAGGCGCGGTGTTTTTTCTTTAAGGTGTCTCTTAGGCTCTTCCACCGCACCTTGAGATTTGAGCCTGCGAGTAGAGTTAATAATACCGCTTTTATTCACCTCAAAGGATGAAGAGGTCTCAGGGAAAAAAGCCTGAAGGACTTGACCAGCCATCGACACCTGTACACAGACAACAGGCGAGAATTTGTTACATATATAATAAGACATCACACTGATAGAAAACAAGTACAAAGTGATATATACACACATTTCAAGAAAATAAAACGAAGCCAGTAAGCGCAGCGAAGCTCCTCGTGTAAATGAAGAAAATAATCGAAAAGCGCGTGGATCGCCGTAGTCGCTGCATCAACATTACTTTCCTGTAACATGCTTAAGAGTTTGGGCAGCCGATAAGCAACCATTTGGTGGCCGTAATTGGTACTAGCAGTTTAAATATTCCCGGCTGGGCGATGTCTCATATCAGTGTTTCGTTTCGATGTTCGAAACGCTTTTCTCACCAAGAAATATTGGATAGGAAAATTCTAAACGAGAGTTGTTAACGCCACGTTTTTCGTTTCCACCCCATCATGACTGTCGGCGCCTTACCACGAAGGAGTGAGGGGAGGAAAAGGGAGGGAGAAAACAGGTGCGGTGTGCCAGGCTGATTTGTCGTAACACTGTCGGCACTGCTGATGGCTTTGGGATACGGAAAGCAGCTGCAGCAAGCCCGGTGATCATTGCCGGACTCCTGCCTTTATATATGGATGAGCGGCCGTGCATGACGGACGTGGATGCACGGGCATGTACCCCGTCCCTCATCCCATACGCCCTGCCCAGAGTTACGGAACACTTTGACTACGATCAGCATTTTGCACCGTCCTCGTCCTGGCTTAAATTGCCAGCCGCAATTTTAAGCGTCCAGCGATGTTTTTTTTTCAGAATTAACGGTGAAATGCACTTTTCAAATTAGCCGTATCCATTTTCAACCGCTTCTTCTGAGAATTGTGCAGAAATCACCCCTGGTGCAAGATAGGCACCGTGCAAACCACGCCCATAAACTTAGAACAATTACAACTTTACAACGATGAGCTCTCGCGAGGAGGTACCATAGTCAAGGAATAGAAACCATATTTCTCGACAAGGGCATCTCTTTCACGCAGTACAGCCAGAAAAATACGAGAGTAAATCACCGTGGTGGTCGCTGGGAACACGGCTGGCAGGACAACCAGAGTGGAAGCTCCTCCGGGGGGCAACTCGCCAAGGCATTGGCCGCCCTCGACCTGGAGCGCAGTGGTGGTGGCCAAGCCGCTGGAAAACTGTCGGACCGAGACGACGAGGAACGTGGAGAAGCTGGAAGACCGGTGACCGGCTGGATGAACACAGCACCCGGGTTCATGCGTGTGCGTTCCTTTCACCGCAGGCGGCCACTGGATGACGAACTGCGGCAGGTCAGCAATCAAGGCCGAGAGAGATGTCACTGCCATTCTGCCGAGGGGATGAGCCCGGCGCAGGTGGAAATGCCCTGGGGAATGAAAAAAGGGGTGTCTATGTGTCTTGTAGAAAGAGTGGCTCTTCATGGCCAGTCTGCGAAGCTGCCGACTGCTGGAAGTGAAAACCGGAATGGAACGGAAATCTCGCGCCATTCTTTTTTGTCGTCTGCCTTGTGTTCCTGGTGGCTCGTGGGGGAGGACAGATGCTGACAGCAGGAGGCAGAAGGCGCAGTTTTTTGCGCTTACTTGTGCCATATGTGTTCACGGGCGGAAAAGAACACTTCTTGAGGCGTTCATATGCAATCGCGTTAGGGATGACAAGGGTGGGAAGGGGCACCCAGGGTACTAGTATGTAGAGATGGCTTTAAGGCGGTCGCAGCTCTTGCCTTGGGATTATTTACACCCGAAGTTCAAAAAACAGCTTTATGAGTAGCTCAGCGCACTTTTCTTAGGCACCGGTGTACCTGGGCTTTTTCAAAAATGTTTTTTTTTTTAGTAAGAAGAGCACGTTTTCGGCATAGCATTGTGAGCGGTGTTGTACATCAGAATACAGCTAAGACGTGGTAACTAGGAGGGTGGTTAACTAATACTGAATAGTTAACTTTTTACCTATTACTGTTCGTCTTCTTAATTATTTAGAGGCGTGTAGCCCGCCGTAAGTAATATCCATATCAAGTTTTAGAATTTCGAACCGGTTGCCATCGGCGGTGCGGCCCAACAAATTTTGGCTATTTCGACGAGTTACGTGCACTGGAGAAGCTGCTTTGCCTGCAAACTTCTCGAATGCGTACGCATTTGTGGCGCGATTCAGAAGAAATTTGTTACCCAGGGTAACAGCGTTTTCGAAATTCTAAAAATTCATAGGAATATTATTTACGGGGGGCTACACGCCCCTCAATAATCAAGTAGCCTAACAACAGCAGTTAAAAAGTGAACTATGTTCACTATTAGTTAACCATTCTTATATTTAGCACGTCTTAGCTGTATTCTGATGTACTACACCGCTCAAAATGCTGTGCCGAAAGCGCTGTATTCTAACTTAAAAAGCCTATTTTTAAAAGCTATGTAGTCTTAGGTGAAACGCTCTATATACTACTTTCAAAGACTTACACACCGAAGGTCATTTCAAAGTGGAAAATAATTCCGCCACCATACGCTGCGGCACTTTGAAATTACCGCGTATAATCAGCTTTCTCAATCACGACACAAAACATGCTCAAAACTTCTTGCCTCAAGCGGGAACTGCATAAACGTTTTCTCCCGACGATTCACCGTCGTCGGGCGAGTCAGAAATTTCACGCACGCGCGGCCATCTCTACGGAAAAAAGCATGAGGCACTTTGAAGGATATCACGCTGTGGAGCTAGAACCCGTCTGGACCTCAGCAGAGTTGAGCCAGGCCGTTGTTGGTTTTTAGGCGTAGAAAGCTGGTCTAGTTGGTTGCTAGTACAATTGTGAGGCCGCTGGAATGTCTCACAATTGTACGCTATTGGTTTACCCGTTCTCCCAACTCAATTAGCCCCGCATGAACCGCTGTGGGCTTTTCAGGGATCGTGTGAGACTAAGTTTCGGCTTTCGCGTTGCGGTCACTTGGCATGATTGCTTGGCAGTGTGCTCCCTGTGCCTCGCGGTACCGACCTGCCGCAGGTAGAACGTGGCAAAGATTAGTGACAACGGTGGAAAACAAAAGCCGAGAGGATTCTCGTAGAGTAGAGCTCGGCCATGAACAAAGCGGTTTATGTGGATACGCAGAAGCCTCAGGAAGCGAAGTTGTTAGACGTAGCTTATGACACGTTGTTTAAATCTCCAGCAAAAAAATCGTTAGCGGTTTAGAAGCGCGCTTTTAAAGACGGTTCGAAACGACTCAATCTAGCCGCAGTCGAGCACCTCGACTGCCGACATTTTCATGAACGCCATGCAACATATATGTTCGCGAGATTGAATAAGATTACAAATTCTTTGAAATGCGTACGATAAGAGAAGACTGCTTGCACTAGGAGCGCAGTACCATTATGTATTACATGGTAGTGAAATAAAGGTTATATTATTATCTCTCACGCAGCGAGAAGTTGCGAATTCTGGCGTCTTTCATGAGCGGCTTCAGCCTGGCTAGCCCACACCTGGGGATCGTTGCGCCCCAGACGAGCGGCCTAGGCGTATCATTCCTGCCATAAACGCTTCCTTTCATGCGAAGGTCGTGATATGCTTCGGCTGCTTCGGCATATTTCGGCTACCACACACCATATAACCTACAATCATGTCATTAATCGGGAAACCTTTGCGATTGCACTTAGCGCTCTTCACCCGCCGAATAGTTCTCGTAGTGGTTTGGAATTTCGAGCAGTGGTTTCCAAGGCGAGAGCATAAATTTTTTTTTCTTGCTTTCACTTAGGGAAACAAAAGGCTCAGGATTAATTTAGACCTCCTGGAGTTTTTTTACCATGCACTGACTTCGGACAGCACACGGGCATTTTTGTATTTCGCCCCCATCTATACGGCCGCTGCGGACGTCATCGAACCCGTGATTTCGGAATCAGCAGCGGAACACCAAAGCCACTGAGCCACCGCGCCGAGTCGTAAAGAGAGCAGCCAATACCTTTGCACTCATTCTTTAGCGGGACTCCTACCGCGCAAGCTTTTGTAGACACCTTATTTGTGAGGGGTCAAGAAAACAACAGCGGTCCACGTTCAAATTTGGTGCCGCTGAAGCAATCAGCGCGAAGGCCTGCGAAGACTTGCATTCTCTGTCTCTCTACGTCTAGCGCTGCCA
Source organism: Amblyomma mixtum (assembly GCF_055824585.1). NCBI lineage: Eukaryota > Metazoa > Arthropoda > Arachnida > Ixodida > Ixodidae > Amblyomma > Amblyomma mixtum. The sequence goes on from NC_143014.1 coordinate 318,878,896, forward strand.
CACACAACACAACCGTAAACTAGTGTGTTGTGTTGTGTTGTGTTGTGTTGTGTTGTGTTTTATGGCACATAGGCAGCTAAGGCCATCATGCGCCAAGCACAAGGTATGGAAAATGTTGTCTGCGGGATTTAATAAAAATGTGGAAAGTGATCAGTGATGTAAAGGGCCTAAAAAGTTTAACTACCTAGTAACAACGGAGAAGACGAGATCTAGGAATGGCTAATGGTAAAAGCTTTAAAAAGGTCAGGTAGCCTCAGCGGCCATCCTTGGCTAGCCAAGGATGTAGAGGATCCCAACCAATAAAATAAAAACCTCAGCCTTCTTCACATGAATGAGAAAGTGGCTGAGGTGTATCATGCAATAGAATGAGCGAGAGGTTCAATCATTATAGTTTTTCTAGTACGCCGGCTTCTTTTAAAAAGCTACATATAGAAGGTAGAAGGTATGTTAACAAAGGCATCATCATCTAAAAGCAGTGCTGGATGAAAAGGAATGCATTCTCTATAAAATTAACTAAAGTACTTTTTTCTTAGTTTTTCAATTTTAACACAAGAGATTAAAATATGGTTAACCGTAAGTTCGTCTCCGCATTCTTCGCAACCAGGTTTGTCTTGTTTTGTAAGCAGGAAGTTGTGTGTAAGGTGCGTGTGGCCTATTCGGAGACGGCATAAGATCACTTCTTTAAAACGTTCCTGGTGCACACACGACTTAAATTCACCTAAAACTGGTTTTACCACGTGCAGTTTATTATTTACTTCACTGTTCCACACCGACTGCCACTTTTTCCTTAGTTTCCTTTCTACTGATTTCATGTAGTCATTACAGGGTATATTTACTTTTTTTATTTCCATGCCACGAGCCTTAGCAGCACACAAATCTGCTCTCTCGTTGCCTTTTATTCGAAGATGGCTCGGGACCCAGCAGAGTATTATGTTTTGTCCTCGAGCTGTGGCTGTTACTATGTTGTGTATGATGTAACCAAGTATAGGAGTAATATCGTTTCCAGAGTGGAGAGCTGTAATTACACTTAAGGAATCTGTATAGATAATACTGTTTGGGAGGTTCTCGTTAACTATTTGTTCTATGGACATACAGATTGCGTAACTTTCTGCAGTGAAGATGGATGCACACTGTGGAAGTCTTAGTTTTCTCCGAATTCCCTCGTACCACTGCGCTTCCTACGTTTACAACGTTTTTGTAACGCTTTTGTAACATTTTTGTAACGCTTCCGTAACGCTTCTTACATTTTTGTAACGCTTCTTACGTTTTTGTAACGCTTCCTACGCTACAAAAACATCTATTTTTGATCCATCAGTGTAGAAATCCGTAAAACCATTTTATTTTTCTTCGAGTGCAAGGAATTCTTGTATTATATGTTGTTGTGGAGTTTGTTTTTTACGGAAGTGTGTAAGAGTGAGAGCACAGATTGCAGGAAAATTGTACTATGGAGGCAGTGGATTGAACCGTAAACTAGATTCAACCTCTTCAACCGTCAGCTCCTTCAAACATCAACCATTCACTATTTCAACCGTCAGACTTCTGTCTGTAAAGTTTATAGACTGTCTATAGACAAAATTCAATATGCAATACAAATGCTATAGACACTCCATAGACAATCTATAGATTTATGGCCAGACACTTTTAGTTGACTTTTGTCTATAGACAGTCGACAGACTATGAATAGAAAAAAAGCAATATCTATAGGAAGTCAATTGAGTGAATCAGAAGTCTATAGACTGTCTATAGACCATTTTTATAATGGTGTGTGCATACAAGTTTTTCGCATTATTTTCTTCACCTTAAATGATACGGCATGTAAGCTAGCGATGACATCGCTGTCCTGCAGAGGAAATTTCACGATGCATACGTTGAGCACAGTGCTCGAGGAGGGTGCGGTCTCTTAACGTGCTTTCTTTACACCTCCTGTAATTGTGGAGAGACTATGGAATATTGTAAAATACCGTTGTGAGCATATTGGTGAGAATTGTCTAATTTTTCAATGCGTAGCAAAAGCCTCATTTCAAAGTATCTCCTGCACGCGGGCGGAGTAGTCAGGACTGTAAGAAACAGCCATTGCGATGCTTTTTATGCGAAGCATATTAACGTAGGTTTCGGGCCTTCGCGCGACGCCCGGCGGTGGCCACCATTGACCTTGAAGTGAGATCACATGATGTGACGTCACGTGATGACGTCACACCGGCTGCAGATGGGGCCTCATATCGCGCCGTCGGACGTCGCCCGGCGGAGGCCTCCACGCTTCGGTTCGCGCCGTCGCGCGCGACGCAGCGGCGGCGCCACCATCGCTGCATCACGTGATATGTGACGTCACGTCAGGGATGAAGCGGCGCGCGCCCGCCGTCGCGTCAGTCTCTGTGCCCGCAACCGCGCCAGCGTCTTTGCCCCGGGCGTGTATGCGGTCAAGATGCCTCCAAACGCTAAGGACGTTAATAATAAGAATGCAAAGCGAAGGCTGCTTCGCATCCACTGGGCTTAACCTTGATAAGCCTCCAACTTTTTTGGACAATGAACCGAAAAAAAGTGCAAGCGTCCAGAGGGCGCATCTGTAGATGTGTTTATTTTCATCGCGTAATATTACGATATGTAAAGGTTTTCGTTTATAAACAACTTCCAGTTGGGCCCTACACTTGCCTAGAATTTCTTGGTATGAGGCCAACGTACTGCCAGTATCAAACGAAACGCTAGCAGTATTGAAACGCGAACTGTCAAAATTGACAGATTTTACCCGAGGGAGGCAGAATGTTATAGCGGTTGATTTTCGCATCGAAAGAGTAAAGACAGCTCTCATAAACTGCTAGTACAGAAGGCCTGAATTTTCTCTCTAACGCTAATATTTTTAATTGTTTGGGTTCATGTTTCAGTTGTTATGTTCGCATCTCATTTCACGCTGAAGGTAATTCTTCAGCACTAAAGAACTTTTACTTAGATGACTTCCCAAAGATGTTGAAGACGATCGAAAGGGGTTCCCACAATGTCATGCAAACGTCAACGTGTTCTTTGTCGATATTATTTTTGCGCGGACCAAGTTAAGGAACGGTATGCCTGAGAGTTAGAATCGGCACAATATTGAACAGAAACCGTGATGATGGGACCGTATTAAGCGAGAGAATCCTGCCGCCCTCGTGGTATCTCTTACAGTTCTAACGCTTCTTTCGGTGCTCCGTCTCGTCTGCATCCCATTTGTTTACTTTTTTTTCTGGAATACAGTTGTACCTGGTCTATATGGATGTCGATGCGGATACGTGAATTTTTCTTCCTAGCCGTTGCTTCTTTGCAGCAATAGCTGACCGTGACCACCCCTGATCGATGTCATTGAGCGTCCTGCACCATCTAGACTCAGGACAACATAGCTTCCGTGTAGCCGGCCGCCAATTTCTGCTTAGGAAACATGCAACATGCGCACCATAGGTCCCGTACGTCCCCACCGAGATTGCAGGATGCGGCCGAAAATAGGCACACGTATCAAAAGTGTCAGCCTTCCCCTATGCGAGCCCTTTTTTTTCCTGTTGCCTACAAAACGAAGTAATATCATAGAGTACAGAATGAAGCTTATGCAGAGTTTTTAGCCCCTTTTTTCCTCGCTCAAGACGAAAGTGGCCGCGTTGAAAGACGGCACCCGGAGGTGGTTCAGTAGCGGTACCCGTTTTTGTTTCCTTCCCCGCATGTCGCATGAGAACCCTAGCCTTACCAATTAACCTCAAGACAGCTCTGTCGACGGGAAGAGCTGTCTTGGGGTTAATTAGTGAGGCTAGGGTTAAGGCCGAGCACACCAGACCACGAGCAACCAAAGAACCATCTGATAATTTGACAAAGAACGCATAAAGTTTTAGAACTAGCATGATATCAAGTTTTACGGCGTCGACAGTATAGCGCACCTCTCCGCTAAAGCCCCTGCTGTGGTATTTGTGACCGGAGGGCTCTATGGGCGAGGGTAGAGTTAAAGAGTGAGGAAAAGGAAGAGAAGCAGGCGCAAAGCAATAGATCTCCTAACAGCGCCCGAGCTGTGGAAGACGCAATTATAAGACGAATATTCAAGAGAAAAATTTCTCAACAAGGCAAAAATTAAACTCATAGTGATGAGGCAGATATGCCACAGCACATCGTATGACCACCTGTCAATTTGGTTTCTTCTTCCTTTCACACCATGACGACGCCGTTAGCGATGTATTTTTTGTTGCTGAAGATTTAGACACGGAGTTCTGAGCTACATCTAAGCCCCTCGAAACGTGAAACTTCTTAGCATCCACTCAAGCCACTCTTGTCATGGGCACTCTCTTTTCCGCGCAAATCATCTTGGTTTATGTTTTCCACTGTTCTCGCTAACCTTCGTCGAATTACAGCAGCTAGTCGGTTCCGTCAGGCAGACGAAGCACACTGCCAAACAGTGAACCCACGTGAATATGCGGCGAAAACCGATGCTTAATCTCACACGCCCCTACAAAAGCACGCAGCGGTCCAAAGAAGGCAAACATTTGCGAGAATGAGGAAACTCCAACGGCCGGACAACTCTGCTGAGGCACAGAAGAACTCGCAACGCACAGCGTGGCATCATTCAGCAGGTCGCGTAATCTATTTCCACGCATACGGCCACGCTGGTGTTAAAATAGTGCCACGCCCGAAGCCGGAGGAAAGCGCTATGACGCTCCTGATGAGGCGGGAAGTTCAGCGCATATTTCCTTGGGGTGCTTGAGATAGCCGATTATGCTCGGTGATTGCCGCGCCGCAACGCATGGCAGCAGAATTGCTGAGCGCAGTGAAGTGGCCATCGTAGTAGACAAAAAAAAATAGATGAATGCAAGACATTGAAAGCGGCATATTCGAAAGGGCTGTAAACACGGCTGCCTACCAAAGTGTGCGCAGAACTAAAAAAAAGCGGATCTTTAAACCTGAGATAGAAATCATCCAAAGGCCGAAGCTTTCACCAGCTTGAATCAATCTTTCCATATTCCTGACCTCGACGGCTACGCCACCGTCGCCCTCCCTCACACTATTACATATAAAGGCCTGAACAGGTATTCTGTTTCGCCCATAAATATCCATGGCACAGCTAGGTGCATAAAGCTGCGTCTTCTACCTCCAGCTGAGAGCGTCCCATAGACCAACCCCACATGAACGTTTGGACCGTTAATGAGGTCCTGTAGAGGCCCAGAGGGTTTACGTGCATTGAATTTTCTTTCAGAATAAAGCTTTCCCCACCACCAACAAATCCTCCTGCACGAGCCAGCACAATCACGAGGCTAACGACAAAGAAGAATTGCTCGAGATTTTCGTTCCATTCCGATTTGCATCTCCAGACAACGGCAGCTTCCCAGACAGATCATCACGAGTTACTCTTTTTTCAAGGGGCGCGGCCACACTTTCTTTTATTTTCCCAGGGAAATTTGTCCTGGGTCCGGCCCATCTCCTCGGCACCACAGAAGCGGCATCCCTCTCAGCATTGGACTTTGACATGCCGCCGTCCGTCGTCCAGTGGCCGGCTGGGGCGAAAGGAAAGCGCACGCAGACATCCGCGTGGTGTGTTCATCCAGGGGGCCACCGGTCGTCCTGCTTCGCCAAGGGCCTCGTCGTCTCTGTCCGACAGTTTGGCAGCGGGCTGGCCGTCGGCACTGTGCTCCAGGTCGAGGCCGGCCAATACCTTGGCGACTTGCCACACGGAGGAGCTCCCATACTGCTTGATCTGCCAGCCGTGTTCCCAGCGACCACCAAGGTGATTTATTGTTGTATTTACCCGGCCTCAGTGCGCGAAAGAAGTGTCATTGTAGAGAAACACTATTTCCATTCCTCACTATCGTATGTCCTCATGATAGTGCAGTGTTGTAATGCACCATCGCGTTTTTTTAATGCGGTTTGCAAGGTGCCTGCCTTACACTTAGGGGGATTTATGCAGAACTTATGCGCAAGCTGTCCAGGAAGAACATGGATAATTTGCGCTTTAATTTTACAGTTCACGTTTAAAAGTCACTGGATGATTGCTCTTCGTGCAGCGACTTTCAGCGATAGCAAGGGTGGTGTAAATGATGATGCTTGTCAGTGTTTAGTATCTCTGTGTAGGGGTGTGGGATTGAAGTACGCTAGGCGTGCCTCCGTCCACGAGCGTTAGGCATGACCGCTCATCTATCTGCAGGGTGCTCAAAGTTATACTATTAGGATTTTTTTTTAAATACAAAGAGCACTACACACAACTTGTTTTTGTACATGCGATATGCGGCAAAGCGGACGCACAATTGTCGGGATAATTGTAATAAAAGTAATCAACTAGACTAAATATTTAGCTTTGTCTTCAGTTCAGCTAGTATTCATTTTATATTGAAAACTTGGAGATAATTTTCCAATTTCTTACAATTGTAGCAAAGCGCCTGTGTCCTCTTCGTTCTAATTACGCATGCGAGTCCGCGGCACTCGGCATGACGATCCCCCCTGGTCTGACACAGCAGTTATTTAAGGTGCGACAGGGATTACTTTTCACTCTTGACCAGCAGTGTGTTATCGCTGCGATTGACTGCACGCGAAGTTTAAAACGGCACTACGTCGTATCGCCAACCCTTTTAGCAATCGCTTAAGGAAGCAGTGCTCGCCACACATTGCCCGCATAGTCATTCTCCGGTTTCGCTGGCCAATAACGAACAGCAGTCATTGTCTCCTGTCGGTTTACATTCTTGTCAGACGGCGTGCCATAGGCAGCAGCTGCACCACACAACGGAGGCGTTTCTTTCTGGTCGCCGCGCTCTCGCATACGTAATTAGACGTATGCGGCTGAAATCTTAGACGTGCATATCTCAGGACACAGGCGGGTTACTGAACTTGTACAAAATATTATAGTGAATGAACGCCACTTTCTCTAAGTTTTTAATATAAACATTCGTGATAACTACAGTGAAAAATTCAGGGGGGCGCTTTGATGACCTAAAGCGCGGAGAGGCGAAAGCCTTAAGCGCGGTGTTGCTGCTTATGTCGCTGATGTGTGGTTACGATGTTAAGCTTCGCCTCTGAGTGTGGAATGCCATAGCGTCTTGCAATGCTGCCAGCGAGTCCACAGAACGCCATCGGCCGTTCGGCTCTATGTCTTGCTTGTCGGTCAATTAGCGTTTAAGGAAAGGAAATGAATCTGTCTCGCATATCTTGGTGGACACCTGAAGCTCGCCTTAAGGGAAAGGAAGAAGATGGGAGTGAACGAAGACACCGTATTCACTAGACGCGCCTTTGTTCACTCCAAACCATCCAGCTGGCATCGCGGAGTGGTTACCGTGTTCGTCTGGCACTCCGGAAACCCTGGTTCGATTCCCGAGCTCGACCAAATTCCTTTTCAGTTTTATTTATTTATCTGGTCTGACTAGAAAGCTTAATTATTCTAATTGGTTAATTAAGAATGAACTACACTCAGTCGCACTTAGTTGGAGCATCACTATAACATCCCTTTAATTGGTTGCATGGTTACTAGCCAAAGTACAACTTGCACCGTTTCAAATTCGCGCACTGTAACGTCACGACCATTTCGACCAATTGCGTGACATTTCTGTCGACAACTCCTGCTTACAACCATGAGGCATTAAAGGCTTGCGCCTTAATAGAAAGTTAATTATTGCTTTTAGTTAATTACTTATATTACGGTGACAACTGCCCTCGCAGTTTGCATCCGTGCTCTTTGCATTTGTTTTCAAAATGCTGAAAATCCAACTTCTTTTTAAAACTCCTGATAATCCAACCTTGAACACTGTATAAAGGCCGGCGCCCTGCGTGGGTGACGAGGAGTGCTTCACTTGCTCTCCCTCTCACAGCGCCGCCGCTAGTGGTAACAGTGGTCCCACCAGTCAGCTAGGCATGTTGCACCTGTTGCCTGCCTCCCTCTCCACTTTCCTCCTCGCACTACTTCGTGGTACGGCACGAATCCTAACTTAAAGAGCCCCAGCCTGCACCGCTCACAGCGGAGTAGGTTTAATTCGATCTAAGAATAAAATAATTCGTCCAGGGAAGCACGCTTGGCCCTTTTGCACCCGCAGATGAAAAATATGAATGAATATGAGAAATTGCTACGAGTAGCAACAAAACCACAGGCCGGGGCGTGGGCGCCTCTGGACTGCCCGAGGAAAAGGAGCTCGAGATAGATTTCGGAGCGGAATATGAAGGTACGAGGTGTAGGGCGGGACTAGGGACAGCATCGGCTTTTTGTAAATGATCCTGATAGAGTCGGTCCCTTTTTCATGCCTGTTTAGAAGACGAGGGCCCTCTGTTAGCCGGACGTACGGCCCTGGGCCTCCAAGCGCATTTCCACGCCGCAGGAAATGCTTGCCGGCGTGTAAGGAGCTCATAGTGCCGATTCAGCTCATGGCGTACGGCGAAAAGTGGCGTGTATCGAAGGCGTAGGTCTGCATATGGAGCTCCGAAGTTTATATGCATTAAATGAAGGAGGCGAGGAATACATTGGCCAAAGCAGGCGTATAAGGACATAAGGGGGGGGGGGAGCAATTAATCGATGTATGTGTATACGGTCACAGACCAATTTTCCTGGACTGAATCATCGCACGAGCATGGTGTATGCGAGAGGTGAATAGAAGACGTGTGTTGACGGCGGAGGGATTCAAAGCAGACTAATATTTTTTTTAACACAAACAAACTAGTAGACACGCAAACTGATCAAGGAGAGAGCGAAAAAGAAAGAGAAAGAAAGAAAGAGACACAGCGAGAGGGAGAGAATGGGCTTCCCGGAAACATGCAGTTCCGCGGGTCAGGGATTGGAGGTGAGTAGCTTTCTCCCGGAATGGTTGCGCCACACAGAAGACCGTGATGTGCACCATCGGTACCACGTGCGGGAGAGCGAGTGCAGAAGAGCGGTCGCTAATGAAATGTAGAAGTGTCACATTACTTTCCCCGAGATAAAACAAACGAACAACTTAGCAATATTTCTTTCTCTGGGAAATGGTTCATGAATTCTTTTAACAACAAACAGCGTAAATAAGGAGGACACACATAGGTGACGAGGTAAACGAGATGAGCGCGTGTTTTCAGTTGATTTATGTTGCCTTTCAGTGTCAGCTTCAGCAGACAGTGATATAAAACACGCTGAAAAGAGCGACGGTAAGTCACTTGAGTGCCCATGCAGAGCGAGACAGTGGAATAATATTTATTCAAATTATAAACCGAAACAAATTTATCAGTGATGCGAGTATCACCCGTTTTCTTAATGTGGTCCGCCTCCAACAGCTCAAGTGCAAATGTATTCCTTCCTCTGCCAAGAATCTTCGTAGTTCTCTCAAGTCATGGACTGCTGCTTTTCCATGCAATTCAATAAGCGACCAAGTTCACTCATTTTTCATTTTTTACCAATATCAACCTCTCACTTGTGCATTCTTTAGAGACTGGTCCGTCTGCCCTATGTGGACACGTCCACACATCAACGGAGTCTTGATAGACGACAGCCGTGGCACATTTCAGAAATGTTTTGCATGCTTCGTTCCTAATGCACTGGGTTGGTCTCCTTTGCTACTAATCCTCGGAAACAGTCCGGCGAGCTTGAACGGAGCTGAAAAGAACCACAGGATGCTGTGGCTGCTTGCCACCTCTTTTTGTAGTGCAGGCGAGATTTTGCACAGGGTGTAAGACAAAATGGTGCGTTTCGTCTCTGTAAGCATCTGTTCATTCCTCTTAAAACTCTTTCCACATTTTCCTTTTTAAACAAGGTTCTCGGCCACAGCCAATGCCACTGTGCAAAAAATGCCGGCTCAGTGCATCATTGCGACCTGATTCTGAGAGCTGGACTTCACTGCATGCCGCAAGGCTTAATTGGAGCAGTATAAAAATGATGCCAAGCATGTATGGCGTCCCTGTAGTTTCTCCGTAAACACGAAAGCTCGGGTGTATATACCCGAGTAACAGTGGCCAAGGCGCTCGACTAAGTGCGCTACGGCACAAAGCGTCCAGGAACTTCTTTGAAATGTGCCACGGCTCTCACCAAAACTAGTCTCAAGCTTGAGCGCCTCTACATAGGTCAGCTGCGCCACTGCGTTAATGAGTGCGCAAAAGACCATGCGCCATCTATGAAAAATGGAAAAAGGGCGAACTTGCCCACTCACTGCAATACACGCACAGCTTGAAAGTCAAGATTTAAAAGTAATAATATTTATTTTGGCAAACGGAGGAACCAATCACATGAGTAGAGTACTACATCAAGAAAAGGATAATGAATGCTTCAGTAAGTAAACAGTTTCATTCTGTTTTTTTTTTTGAAGAAAAAGATTTGTGCAGCATTTCACCTGATATGGGCTTTGACGTGCCTCTCTGCGCCTCTTTACTAAGAGTTTCCTATCACTGCCTACAACTGTGGCATTTAAAGACAATAAAAATCAGTTTCCTGAGTGTGTCTTTCTTGTTCTCGTAATTTGTTCTTGATGAAATCCGACCAAATCGCCGAAGGGGAGGCGTCATGGCAGGTAGTCGTTTTTGTTTTAAGATTAGATATTCATCTTTGCTATATGCTGAAGGGGGCGGTGTGACCTCCTTTACTCTAAAGTTGCCGAGATATGCGCAGAGAAACTTGCGACAAAAACGAATGCATAGTTGCTATTTTGTCGACTGCAGTAAAACGTGTCTGACTTGAAATCACAACATTTAAACACAGCAGTGCGCAACTCTTTTCTACGTTTGCAGGAAACTTCTTTCGGTAACTGTGAGCTGTAGATCTCTGATAGTTGTGTCTCTCACAGCCTGAGTCGCTTTGGAACGTTAAACCTTCCAAAACATAAACACAACTTCGGGCTTCATGGTTAAAAGGTTTGGTTGCGTGTCTGTGCAGACAAAAATTCATGCTGAGCTGCCGGTCACCTTTGGAGGAGCGCATCTGTATTGCGCTCCATGCATCTCCACCCACCGGTGTGGAGACTTACCAATGGGCAGCATGGCAGCGACGGCCGCCGTCACCTCGATGGCGCTGGGACCGCCGCAGTTTGGATAGCATTCCGCCGCATCGCTCTGAGCGCCGCACAAGGCGATCCAGATGAGAGCTGCTGCAGCTTCTGGCATGCGACGACGTAAGTAACATCTTAGAGGCGCTTAGCAATGCTTCCCACTATGGCGTCCCGGGCACAGTTTTAGAATATATTGGACAGCCGCTTGCCAGCTGCACATCTTTCGAAGCCACTGACTGGAAGGGAAAAAAAAAATGGGTGCGCAATGCACAATAGTAGCCATGCGTTGTCGTTCTTCTGGCCCGGCCAGGACTGTTATACTGATTTCGCAATTTTGCGTGCATACATTCGTTTCCTTTTATTAGGATACTCTTAGGGCCTTTTCTAGACTCCATAAAACAGGGCGGGGGGGGGGGGGGGGGGGTGTATTTTGTAGTTGCTACAACCCCAATGACAATGTACGAGCAGTCCGAACTAGCGCTCAAACCAATACTTTCAATTCAATTGAAAGCATTACTTTTGAGCACTTCGTTGGCTAATAGTCCCCCAGAAATATCTGAACCACTCTGGAACGGCAATAAGAACAAATTCCTTCGAAGGTCGCCCCATAACAGAATCACCATCTCTCTCAGCAGCACTTAGTTTAAAGCTCATGATGAAATTTCAAGATAAAGCGCGGCAGTCGCCTGTTATAATCTTAAATATCAGATAAGCAGTGGCGCGAGGCTGCAAAGATTCCAGATTAATCTGGTTGCAGCTCGCATTAAAGTGTGATGAAGCTGTAGAAACTCTAACTTCGGCGGATGTAATTTTGCCTACGGGCAACCATGGACATTCCTTATCTATATCGGGCAATCGCAATGCAATAAACATCAGTCTTCTGTTCACTTTCAATGGTGGTGCGTGTCGTGATTTTCGCTCCCCTGAGTTTCTATATTTTGGTGCCGAAACCCGGGATGAGTCGATCCAGTTTATCAGCAATGGACTTGTGAACCGCAAAGAAACGCGACCCACCAGCATCACCAACGAAGCAGCCACCGCAGACGTGCGAAACAGCGCACGCCCAGCAACTGCGTAGCGAGGCCTAGCGGCGCTTCTCCGCCACGAAACCTGAGAAGCAGTTATGAAGCGGCTCAGCCCGAAGAGGGCAGCGCTGAGAAAGCAGGTGACGACGCTGCTCGCTGCCACAGACTCGTCGCTCGAGAGCGAGGCAGACGAGAAGAGCTTCACTGCTTTGTTGGCAAGGTTAAACGCCTTGCAGAAAAAACTAACGGAAGTGGATGCAGCCATAGAGAAGGTCGTACCAGACAGCGACGCGGAAGACGACTACATGCGCACCGTCGAGTTAAACGACCAGATCGTCACATACATGGCGAAGCTGGACCAGGAAGTGAAGGAGGCACAACAAAAGAGATCGGTGGCCGAAAGATCGACATGCCCCCAAAAGGAAGAAGGAATAGGCGTTGCATCAAAAGTGAAACTACCGAAATTGGAGTTACAACGATATGGTGGTGCCACAACAGAATGGAAGCCGTTCTGGCAACAGTTTCGGCACGCCGTTCACGACAACGCTGCACTCACCAACTTCGAGAAGTTTCTCTACCTGCGATCAACGCTTACAGGCAAGGCATTGTCAGCTGTGGCAGGCATTCAGGCGACAGGAGAAAATTACGGCGCCGCCATCGACCTCCTCAAAGAACGCTTCGGTCGGGCTGATGTCCTGATTCAAGAACATCTGACGCAGCTACTCGACTTACCACCGGTACGAAATGCAAACGACGTGAGCACTTTACGACGACTATACGATCACCTACAGCGTAATATGGCCGCACTAACGACTCTAGGCGTGCAGAGTAGCAGTTACGAAGCTATGTTGTGCTCTGCACTGCTTAGGATGCTACCAGTTGCCTTCGTCGTGGAGTATCACAAGTGCCGCTCTTCAGATAAAGCGAATGACAATCTGAAGATAGAGAAATTGCTAGAGTTCCTGAAGTTGGAAGTCGAGAGTAGAGAGAAAGCAATTCAAGTTGGCCAATGGGAAAACAATGACGCCAGTCACAAAGCCAGAATAGAGAAGGAAAGGGCCAGAACTCCCAAATGGTCAGCCACTCTCAGGGGCTCAGCAGCATCTCTCTTAACTAGCCAACCCAAACAGACTGAGGCCTGTGCATTTTGTGCTTCGAAGGGTCACGTTGCACGGGAGTGCCAGGCATCACTGTCTTTGGAAGAAAAGGGAAACAAGTTGCGTAAAGCAGGTCGGTGTTATCGGTGCGCAATCAGAGGATATACTTCTAAGGAGTGTCGCAACAAAAGAGTGAAATGTGAAAATTGCGGAAGAAGACACATCACTCCGATGTGCGACCCAACCTGGAAGAGATCAGATAACACGGCGACTGAGTTGCACTCTGCGACGCACAATAAGGCACAAATGACGTCCGCCGTGCTGCTCCAGACAGCTCAGGTCTGGGCGGAGGGTAGCCAACGAAGAGTCCTCAGCCGTGCACTTTTTGATGGCGGAAGTCAAAGAACCTTTGTAACAGAGGAACTTTCACGCCAGCTACATCTAGAGGTACTGGGTGAGGAAGATATTACCATCTATCCTTTCGGTGGAACAGGCAATATTATCAAAGAAAAGCGCAGACGAGTGCGAATTTGGTTAAGGAGCCAGTACGACCGAAGGGATCATTGTTTGGAAGCCTTGGAGATACCTGAAATCTGTACTGACGAGCTTCTGATCCCTGAGGATGTGGTACAAGAAGTCAGAAATGAAGTGACTGAGCTTGCTGATGTTACCTTGCCACCTGCACAATTAACAAGCAATGGCATTGGTATTCTGATCGGTGCTGACTATTATTGGACTCTAGTGACCGGCGAAGTACAGAAGATGCAGGGTGGTCTGGTGGCTATTAGGACACACTTCGGGTGGACACTTCAGGGAGCCATTCCCCACAGCAACGGCAGTGCAACCATAGCTGTCCTTCGAGCCAGTGTAAGGGAAAACACCAGTGCACTGGCCACCGAGCTCAGGTCATTCTGGGAGCTGGAAAGCATGGGTATTTCCGAACCCCCTCCACATAAGCAAGAACATGAAGAAGTTCATAAGGCTTTTGAATCCTCCATTAAACGTATTGATGGGAGGTACGAAGTGGCTCTTTCATGGAAGCCAGTGAATTTTCGTCTTGCCGACAACGAAACAGTAGCGAGGAAACGCTTGGCTAGTCTCACGAAGAAACTATTGAAAGATGAGACAATGCTGAATAAGTACGATTAGGCCATACGTCAGTACCTCGAACACGGATTCGCTGAGAAGCTTCCAAAGAACGAAGTCAGCCAGACGGAGAATAGAGTGTATTATATGCCTCACCGGGCGGTGCTACGACCTGATAGCCTGTCAACTAAGGTCAGAGTCGTGTTCGATGCGTCATCGAGTGATGCGGGTTGCGTGGCACTCAACGAAGCACTAGATTCGGGACCGAACTTAAACCCGGACCTCTTGAAAATGGTGCTGAATTTCAGAACGCACCGCATCGGACTCAGTGCAGATATAGAAAAGGCATTTCTGCAAATCTCACTGAGGAAAGACGATCGTGACGCTGTACGCTTCTTCTGGTATGAGCAGGTACCCACAAAGAAAAGCCCGAACCCCCCGCTAGAAGTCTGGAGAATGGCAAGGGTCCCGTTCGGAGTAACCAGCAGTCCATTCCTACTTGCCGCGACAATACGCCACCATCTAAATACGATTAACGACTGTTCTGACACAGCAACCACGCTTGAAGAGAGCTTCTACGTCGACGACCTCATCACAGGCACAGACACAGAAGAAGAAGCTGAAGAATTCTATCGACAGGCAGTGCGCATAATGAAAGAGGCAAGCATGACTCTTCGAAAGTGGAATTCAAATTCCAAAAGACTACAGGAGATTTTTTAGGAGGAAAAAACTGGGTGTCCGACAAGCCAAGTTGAATGTCCCACAGCCAACACCACGCGCGTGTTAGGACTTGTATGGGATAAAGAAGAAGATCTCTTGGCCTTTTCAATGGAACCTGTCTTGGAGTTTCTAGACCGGAACTGCAACACAAAAAGATTTATCCTTCAGGCATCGGCGCGCATTTACGATCCCCTCGGGTTGATCTCCCCGGTCACTGTGACAGCTAAGTTGATGTTCCAGACGCTCTGGGAACTAGGCGTTGACTGGGATGCACAGTTGCCTGAAGAGGTACAAACAGCGTGGACGCAGTGGCACACAGCGCTGCATAACTTAACAGCAATAACTGTTCCAAGATGGTGCCTCAGTGCTGCCGATGACGAATTGCAGATCCATATCTTTACGGATGCAAGCCCCAAGGCATACGGAGCCGTTGCCTACTTGCGCGCATGTCGACAAGACAGGCCGACAGTAACCTTGCTCTTGGCGAAATCGAGAGTGGCCCCGCTGAAGAACCTTTCTCTCCCAAGACTTGAACTGATGGGAATGCTAATGGGCGCCAAGCTAAAAGACTACCTGACTCGATCGCTAAGTCTCCAAGTGGAAGAGTGGTTTCTGTGGACAGATTCGATAATCGCGCTTCACTGGGTGAGGGGTTCTTCTCAACAGTGGAAACCATTCGTCGCCAACCGCGTGCTGGAAATACAGCAACTGACTGATCCAGACATCTGGAACCACTGCCCAGGAGAAGAAAACTCGGCTGACCTCCTTACCCGAAGAGTTTCCCCTGAGGTGCTCACGTCAACCAGGATTTGGTGGCAAGGACCTTGGCTCACCGAACCCCGCGCTAACTGACCACGCAGCGAGATCGTCTCTGGAGAAACAACTGGCGATGAAGAAAGGAAGCCAGTTCATGTTCACGGTGTGACACAAGGAGTGGAAGAATCTGTTCTACCTTTTAAACGCTACAGTTCAGTGTTTAAGCTGGTGAGAGTTGTCGCCTGGATGCAACGATATCTGTATAACTCAAGACATCCCACCGAGAGACGGAACGGATATCTGACAGCAGAAGAGACGAACAACGCTCAAATTTGCCGGATCAAAGATGTACAACGCGAGGCTTTTCCCGAAGAGCTCCAGTGCATTCGTCGCTCAGCGCGAATACCGAACGCGTCTCCAATACGTGACCTCAATGTCTTCTTAGACGATCAAGGAATATTAAGAGTTGGGGGACGCCTGAAGTATGCCGAGCTTTCCTACAATGCCAAGCATCCTATTGTTCTCCCAGCGAGCCATCGCTTCATCGAGCTGCTAGTTGACGGAACGCACAGGCGCCTTTTACATGCTGGACCACTTGAAACGCTCACAGAACTAAGAGAGCAGTTCTGGATAATGAAGGGAAGACAAGTGGTAAAAAGGGTGCTGAAGAAATGCGTGACCTGCGACCGCCACAACAGCCGAGCAGCCACTGAGGCAGTGGCTCCCTTACCTCCTGAAAGGGTAACACAAGCGGTGCCTTTTGAAGTGAAAGGCATAGATTTTGACGGTCCGCTCAACACCAAAGATCAAGGCAAAAACAAGAAGTCTTACATTCTCCTTTTCACATGTGCTGTCACACGAGCGATACATCTTGATTTGGTGACAGACATGTCTGCCTCCAACTTCTTCAAGGCGTTCAGAAGATTTGTGGCAAGAAGAGGAGTGTGTCGAGTTATTTTCTCGGACAACGCAAAAACATTTCAACGTGCGTCACGGGATCTAAGAAAGATGTGGAAAACCATTCGTAGAGAAGAGCTGCAAAGATATTTGACGGACCATCGGATCCAATGGAACTTCATCGCCGAAAGAGCTCCTTGGTGGGGCGGCTTTTGGGAGAGATTGTTACGATCTGTGAAGTCTTCACTCAAAAAAGTGTTGCGGAACAGCTACTGCAATTTTGAGGAGCTTGCAACAGTCCTCACAAAAATTGAGGCAGTCATCAACTCCAGACCCCTCATATACGTGTACGCTGAAGCAACTGAACCGGAACCTCTCACTCCGTCGCATTTTCTGGTGGGAAAGCGTCTGACCTCCCTACCCACCGTTTCTAGTTCCGCATCTGAGCCGCCTCGGTCAGACAACCTTGACAGCAGTTGGAGGTATCGTCAAAGGATGGCTGACCACTTCTGGCGTAGGTGGCAGAATGAGTACTTGAACAGTCTGGGCACTGCACATTTCAACATACCCACATCATCGAACGCCATCAAGAAAGGAACCTTGGTACTAGTATACGAGCATCTTCTACCACGGCAACTCTGGAAGATGGGAGAAGTCATCGAGGTGTTAGTCGGTCGTGACGGACGGACCCAGGCCTGCATGGTGCGCCTGCCAAGTGGAACTGTGGCTCGAAGACCAGTGCAACTGTTGTACCCCCTCGAATCCCTCTACGAATGAGATAAGGCTCATTGGGGGGGGGGGGGGGGGGGGAGTATGTAGAAACTCTAACTTCGGCGGATGTAATTTTGCCTACGGGCAACCATGGACATTCCGAATCCATATCGGGCAATCGCAATGCAATAAACATCAGTCTTCTGTTCACTTCCAATGGTGGTGCGTGTCGTCATTTTCGCTCCCCTGAGTTTCTATAGAAGCCACGTGCCGGCAGCTTTTTAGGATAAACAACGCAACCTTAGAAATCCGCGTGTGTGTATAAACTCGAATGTCCATGCATGTGAATAAAAATAGGAACACGCGGCAAAATGATATAACACAAGCGTACAAAACAATTTGCGGAGGAAAGGTTGTTTAAAGAAGTGGAAATCTGAAAAATAAAACTTGAACAAAAGGATTTCTCCGAAGTATAGCAATTCTACAATTTGAGGACAAGTTACACTTTTAAAATGATTTACGTAGTTTATGAGGGCTGATTTTCCACAAGCGACTAGGTTGTGAAGAATGCCGTAGTGGAGGGCTCCGCTGATTTCGATCACCCGCATGGGGTGCCAACCAATGGGGCACCCCATGCGGGGTGCACCATGATTCCACACAGCCCGTACCTTACGCTTCACGCTAACTATCAAAAAAAACGAGCAAAGGTTCCCAGAAAAGCTGTAGCTATAATGATAGCCATTTAGTGTCTGTGCAGCCGAGTGAAACGTGGGGCCAGGGACACCGCCCGGGCGTCCCATGCCGGTTACATTTTGCTTTGCTTAACCATTAGCGCATGGCAGCTAGAGTTGCTTTTACGCATTAGCGGCTGTGCAGTGTCCATTTAATTTTCTAGGTCAAGAAACTACTTGATGCAAAAATCTGACACAAGTGCCCACACCAACTGCCGGAAGAGCAGTGTTTTCCAAGCTGTTCCTTAATTTTATCGGTCATGTTTCTTTCGCTGCTTCTGGGAAGCGTCGTCTGTTTGATAGCGCAGACCCTGGATGAGGAGAAAGGAAAACCTTTGTCCTAACGAAACGAAACAATGTTGGTAAATTGGTAAATTGGTTTTTTTGGGAAGGAAATTGCGCAGTACCTGTCTCACATATCCCGGCGGACACTTGAACTGCGCCGTAAGGGAAGATATAAAGGAGAGACTGAGAGAAGAAAGGGGGAAAGAGGTGCCGTAGTGGAGGTCTCCGGAATAATTTCTACCACCTGGGGATCTTTAACGTGCACTGACATCGCACAGCACACGGGCGCTCTTGCGTTTAGCCTCCATCGAAACAATGTTATGCAATTCTGCAGCTTAAAGAAGTGGTGTTCTTTATGAAAGATATATTTTTTAGGTATATTAGCAATCTTCTTACCATATTCTGACGCCGATTTTTTGGACCAGCCTTGGGAAAACAGGAGGTCGTAGGAGTAGGACCGGTTTGGCAATGCACTTGTCTTTAGACCATCATCTAACAGATATACGTTAATGAAACTCATTATCATTTTTTCTGTTTTGCATCGCCATGCCATAAGAATTGGACTGCAATAAGCAAGCGAGTTATTTCCAACTCTTGCAAGAAGAAGAAATGACTTCTAATGCATAGCCTTTTTTTGCGAAAAGTTTTGTCCCAGCTGTGACTGACTATAGCATTTTTAAAACTCATATGCTGATGTAAATTTATGCCGAGTCATCCGCCAAACGAGTGCGTTCCTGTGGTGAAATTTAAATCATTTCAGTGAAACGCTACTTTACAGTATAACTGCAGAATGGTTGACAATATATGAATTATGGCCGTGTTCCGTCTCTGCTGCGGCTGCAGCGGAGAACAAGATGTGAAAGAAGCTTGAAGTGTCACTACAACTAGGCAGCACCTTTTTCCCCTCTTTTGGGACACACATTTCATTTTTAAAACGCGGTAAGCAGATCTTTGAGAGTAGGCTCACTTCACCAAAGCGAAATGTTGACAGTACGTTTCAGTAGGGCTAATGACTTCAGTCACTGTGCAGTCTTTTTACATTTTCGTGCTGCGCCCTGCTGCAACTTGCATCCCAAAGAACGCTTCTAGCTTTTTTATTAGCTGCCCGCCGCGCGCCCATGCGAAACACCTCGCAACGAAGCGTAGTCATCGCGTACTTAATTACTCAGTTCCTTCAATAAACTCCTCATCATTCCCTTGATTTACAGCAGGCGGAACTGAATCACGCATTTTGTCGTTCCTCAGAGTCTCAGTGCTTGTTTGTCGCAAAACTGCTACGCTTCTCTCCGAAGCAGTTATGTTGCAGGTTTGGGAAGAATTTCAACCGCATAAATTCTTTTGCTGGCAACACAAATTCACGTAGTATCTTCCCTAACTGTACACATCCTACACCTTTTATGGATGAAACCGTGCCTTCTGACTCCTTAAATTCAACCTTTATGAACAAATAGCGTTATCTGAACCCTGTGCAAAATGTTCCTGGGAGTGCATATTAATGCGACAGCTATAGAAGCCTCATTATTGGACAAAAAAACCGATCTGGTTTGGCAAAAAATTCGTTGGTTTCTCGAGACATCAGCGGCGTCACGTGGTCACGTGAGATGGCCGAGCTCTGAAAGGCCAACGGGGTGTTTGAGGTATGTGACCACGTAGGCGGCCTGAGCTGGCAGCTTCGCTGGCCACGCTGTCTCAGAGAGAGAGAGCTGTGGTGGTCTCGTCAGCAGTGAGCAGCTCGGTTTGGTTGTGTGAAAATGCGTCTACACAGAACTACGCATAAGGTTGGACTAGAGCCGGAATCAACGCCCCGCGAGTCTACAGTAGTTGGTGATCCCCGCAAGCGGAGACTGCGACCACAAGAGTACGTCGCTGAAGATTGAGTATAGGCGGCTGCACAGGCAGCTGTATTTACGCAGGAGGAAGACCAGGCCGAGCGGTCTGCAACCTTTAATGCTCTCGCAATCTCCACGCGTATTGTAATCAATTTGCCGCTAAACTTCTCACAAAAAGTTACACGTCGATGTAGAGCTGCACATTGCAGAAATAGCGCCTAGGCGTTTTCACTCAGCAATACGCATTAATTCTGGCCTCAAAGCAGCACAGCCACTAGAGTCCCAGCTACCTCCTGCGCACGAGCAGCGCGCTCTATCAGGCCGCTGTCTGAGCTACCAGTCCACATAGTACGCCGCAGTCTTCAATTTGCATCCAATAATTGCGACGCTATTTTTTGACTCAGTGTAACTGTCTGCTAACTCGCTTCGCACGTTTACTTAACAAGCCTTTAAAACGCAAATTACTGGTATATACACAGGTACACTGAGAGGTTTTACGCGCAATAAAATTATCGCCATCAAAGCGTAAACAAGTTATTCTTCTATGCAGGGCGCACGACGGAAGCCTCCTGACCATCCTGGCAGCTTGACACTGTTCCGGAGCTTCCTCAGAGGGCGGCGGACGATCTTTTATTAACTTCCTTTGAGAAATTTTCAGTTAAAGCTATTGCAGCAGCGTGCAGACGTCGTCTTTGCACTCTTTCGCGTCACTGTAGTTCCATTCTGTAAAAGAGTAGTCTCCGGGATTCAGTTCATGAGCTTTACCGTTAACGTCGCCTCATCGCCTTATCGATATTTGTGGTGAAAGTGAACGAATATAGTTTTAACAGCTGCGGGCTAAACGTGCCGACGTTGAAGTGAGGCAAATTTCCTTGGAAACTTCGAGCACTGAAATGTATTCAGCTTTCAACTTTTATTTCAGCTATGTTTCCGCGATTTCTCTTCTACAGAGGTCTTTGTGCATAGGCGGTGAGCCCCACAGAGAGAAACACATCTGCAGAATAATACTCATTCCACAAATATTGTTACAGAGAGGGAGATCTACAAAGCAGTGGTAATTTGGTTCATTAAGCGGGCACCTGGGCAGCAGAGATGTCATCGCCGAACGATGTCGAGCACTAATACAGCTCCTCATACTTGTGTATACAGCAGATATATGCCTCACAATGAGATTGGACAGAAATTGATCTCTAGATGGATATTAAACTCTTCGGCCTTTTAATAAAAATGATCTTGGTAGCAATAAGGTAAATTTTGATGCGGAATGCGTGTGATGCCCCAACAAAAATGACGCCGCGAGGCTGCTCACAACACAAATTGCTATGGTTGACAATTTTTTAATCGGTCATCACGCTAATATTCACGTCCATTAGTGAAGCTTGCTTCTGAAAATTATCGCGTGCGTTACGATCAGTGGGTGCAAGTGACGGCGTCTTAGTAAAGGACACCTACCTAAGGAGTGTGCTTCACGCGAATGGCACTTGACAGTCTCCTGAAAGTTTACAGCAGACGCAGGCCTCATAAAACGGTAAAATCTGATAAAATGATAAAACTGATAAAATTAACTGGTACTTCGCGTGCTGAAACCATCCGATTGAGGCACTCGGAGAACTTGGAAAGGACATGGTTAAACTGCCTCATGAAATCGAATTTGTCACCTTCTAAAAACGCGAAGTAGACGTTCACATATTGAAAAACTGCAAAAACACCGGACCCTCCAAGACACTTTCAAACGTCTGTCGCGTGAGGCAAAGAACATATCAGTAAGTATAGAGTCTAAGCCTAATCCAATGCAGATACCATCCTTCTATTCATCACCATTCGGCAAAAGTTGAGTCTAGATAAAATGACAGCAATTCGAGGAAGCTACTTGTGGTTATTCCGCACTCATTCTTGGATGCTACTGCACCGTGCTTGTCAATAAGATTACTCACGGACGACATAATTATGCCTGAGGAATTGTGTAATGCAGGTGCCTTAATGAAAGACCTTAAGAATACAAATACAACGTCCCACGTGTTGCCACCACAGGCAAAGCAAAGCATTGCAGAGAATTCAAGAGAGATTAACGTGACAATAAAGATTGTCATTGCGAGCCCCTAATCAGGACTGCACTGCGATAGGAAGACACCGTGATGCTTTGGCAAGAGAATTATGGAAGCACTGATGATGACGCAGCTCCACGAGGAATATATTGCGCGCCTTCGATAACTTTATCCGAGAAATAAAGAGCATATCTTCAGTGCGAATGACACGTGCGAGTTGTTTTTTAAAGGTCGATGTTTCATATGCGTAATCTGTATCTTCTCATTTCCAATTTTTGCCAGACGTAGGGTATTTATACTCTCTGGTTTGCCAATAAAGTCTTCAGTTGCGAGTCAGCGCTGTGTTCTGTCGTCCTTTCTTGTCCTGTCTTTCTCGCTGTAACTATGGGAGGAACCTGCCTAGACTTTGTGCCCATACAGGGATTGTTGATGCGTATGTTGTGTTATACATCGCAGGGAACATTCTCATAGTGCTCATGGCTATAGTTGATGTCAAGAACAGGTTTAATGGCCGATGTTGGCGCTCCTCGGCGGCATAGCGATGGAGGCGTCTTCAGGGAGTGCACCTTTGGAAAGTAGCTCCCCCGTAACGCTGTCAACTTTCCAGCACCAGCACGCCTTCCCAAAAGCCAAACAGCTGCACCACATGTCTTCATCGGGGATGAAGCCTTTCAAGTCAGGCAAGATTTCTTGCGTCCTTACTCCGGCAAGAACGTGGAGCCTACCAAGGGGGTGTTCAGTTACAGGCTCAGGAAAGCACGGTATTCAATGACATTCTGTAATCAGTGTATGCCTTTGTCTCCTATGAGAAAAGAACACAAAATGCTCACCTCACTACATAATTACTCGCATTGCGACATTTGTTCCAATAGCCCATTTACTCTAGTATTTTATATAGTACTTGAGGTACTAAGAGGAAAGAACTCTCAAAGAAAAGCAGATCAGTGAAGATAGAGGCCTTCACCAAGACAGATATGCTCCACCTGGCCTGTACAATTAGTTTTTGCAATATGTAGGGCAAGTTACTTGATCCAGTGAAATTTCGTTATGTTTGATACTTCTAACTGGTTTGTTGGTTTATTCGGGTTTAACGTCCCAATGCGACTCAGGCTATGAGGGACGCCGTAGTGAAGGGCTCCGGAAATTTTGACCACCTGGGGTTCCTTAACGTGCACTGCCATCGCACAGTACACGGGCCCCTACAAGCTCGCCTCCATCTAAATTCAGCCGCCGTTGCCGGGATCGAATCCACGTCTTTCGGGCCAGCAGCCGAGCGCCGTAACCACTGAGCCACCGCGGCGGGTGGTACTTCTAACTGGAGCGGAAGTAACGACTATGCAAACCTTTTGTGGAAAGTGACAGACTACCTTGAATTTACCGTCTTCAATGCAGAGCATTGTGAAAAACGTCTTTGCGATACTGATTGCTCGGTGGAGAGTTTTCACACATTTTGAATCTGAGTATGCAACCCTGCAGTTGTGGGAGCACTAGCTCAGTTCCCTCACATTTATTTAGCAGGTGCTAGCTTCAAGTGCCTTAAACTTGCTTGGCGGGCTTTGGTACTGTATTCTGCTATTTGTGACTGTTTTATTGTATTTTTTATCCCTCTAATAGATCTGACTCTGGTTGCGTTCTTTGATTAGCTGTGTGTGGCCCATCGCATAACATTTATGCTCTACATAGCAACAGCCCGTGGAACTAAGTGCTCACGCACTGCTGCCTCGACAGTCATGCTTCGAACTGCATCTTTGTGCTGCATTTTTTTTTATTAGCCGCGTGTTGTAGTTTACATAAAATTTCTTACAGTTTACATAAAATACAGCAATATCCCTTACGATTAAGTGTATACTGCTCAAGGACACGAGGCCTTGCCAGGTGTTTTTGAAATGCCTTTTTCCTCTCCTATGTTGGCAGAATGCTCCTCTTGTAAGCTTTCTTGTCCACGATATGCACCCACTTTCAAACTAAATACAAATACGAAATACACCTACTACCACATTGACCGTCAAGCTTCGAAGGGGTTAGGTGGTGTTCCATATCAAATTGGAATGCAAGAGAATGAATTGCAGTCGCTCTTTGCTACATGTTATTCTGTCCGCTCCGACACATTGTATTCGGTTCGACAAAAGACTTAATTATTGAATAAGAGAAGCTGTCTGAGTAGTTCGTGTTACATGATTTTTAGCAGCACGTAGTAGCACGAGGACAGACAACGAAGGCACGAAGTCAGAACAAGCACTGAACTTCAATTGCCAAAACACTGGATATATACTCCAAGAAAAAAAACACCCACCAGGATTACAAAATGTTTCTTCTAGCACTGGTGGATGTTTGCTTCTTTCAGCGCGTGTATATGCAGTCATTTGGCAATTCTCTGAATTAAGCTGAAGTCCACCGCCCCTTTTGTTTCCATGTCTTGAAAGTGCTCTGTGCTCGTGCTCCTATGCGGTACTGAAAATGTGTTATTGGTTGAACTTGACTCTTTGTCACGAAACCTATATTTTGCAATGAATTTCAGCAGTTTAATTTCCATCTCGTGTTTGCGATAACTCGGGCAGTCACGCAGTTTGTGGGCCACAAGCTGCGTGACTGACAATATAGAGAGGCTACGCCCCGGTCATCCTTCACCATCTGGTCCACCTTCTCTATGTCGTCGTCTAGCAGTGCCCTCTGGTTATCCCGGCGCTTTCTTTTAGTTGTGCGTTGCACTAGTCGAGGGGTTGCTGGGGCAGTCTGCAAGCAGCCGCTGGATGGGCTCGGCTCCGGGCTGTTGCTTCTGCTGAGGACGCAGCTCTCCTGTGTCCGTTCTACTAGTGCGTATAAATAAAAATAGCACTGTAGAACTGAATCACTGCAAAGCATTTTATATCATGCCATAAACAAAGTTCAGGAGGATAAAATGACTACGCAACAACTTGCTCTTATAGGTTTCTCCATAATAAACACGCATTCCAGACATGAGCCCACATGGGCAAAGATAAAGTTCGGCCATGCTTACTGCAGTAATATGTAATGACAGCTTCCTCTTCATAAGACCAGCTTGTGGTGCTTCTGGATGCTCCTTGTGAAAAGCTGAATATTTTATGTCTCTGTATGACTTCAATATTGCCTGGTTCTACTGTATGTGTGGACCCTTGAATGTCGTATATACCTTTGCGAATAGAACGTAAGGAACTTGAATATAGAGGGGGTACCCAAAAGAAACCGGACTAAATTTTTTGCTCGGCAAAACTTCTGTGGTACCGCGTTTTGCCACTAGGAGCGCATAGAACGAACATTCCAGAGTCAGTAAGCCGAGTGCCGTCGTTGAAGGAGGTCAGACTAGTTTAGGCAGAGTTTTAGAGTGACGACTGTTTTGTGTGAACGTCGTTTTTGCAATGGCTGATTTTCGTGAACAGCGTGCGCCGGTGAAATTGATTTTTGCTCGGAAAAAGTTGAATGGAAACTGGAAATATTAAGAGAGACGTACAAGGACGATGCTATGGGGACAAGTCAAGTGTTCCTGAACCGAATCCTGAATCAAAGCAACAATCTTGCCAATGGAAAACTTCAAATTCACCTCGCCTCAAGAAAGCTCGTCAGGTGAAACCAAACCTCAAACCAATGCTGATTTGTTTTTTCGACGTGAGAGGAGTCGTCCATTGAGAATTTGTTCCGCAGGGTCAGAAGGTTAACCAGGCTTTCTACTTGGATGTTTTGAAAAGATTGGGCAACAGTGTGCGGTGGAAGCGGCCAGATTTGTGGCAGTCGGGCGGCTGGTTGTTCCATCATGGCAATGCCCCTGCTCACACAGCCCTGTCTCTACGACAATTTTGGACCAAAAATGGCATGACTCCTATTCCTCAACCCTCATACTCTCCCGACCTTGCCCCGTGCTACTTTCTTTGTTTCCTAGAATGAAAAAATAGGTGAATGGAAAGCGTTTCGCTGATGTTGCTGAGGTGAAGAAAAAAACGACGGAGGCACTGTCAAGCATCACAAAAGATGAATTTAAACAATGTTTTGAAAAATGGAATGAAAGATTCGACAAGCGTATCATTGCAAGTGGGGAATACTTTGAAGGAGATTGAAGGTCTGTGCCTAAAATGTGAACAAATAAGTTCAAACAAAAATAAGTCCGGTTTCTTTTGGGTACCCCCTCGTACATTACAACCGTCAAAGTCACTGCACATGACATTCAGCACTGTCTGTGCAGTTTCTGCGCATTTGCTGGAGAAGGCTGCTTCGTCCGACTGGTGGCTGTTTCAGAAGGCGCAGAAACAAAAATGTATCCCTTAGCGAAAAAGATGATGTGCTAAAAATGCATTTCAAACATATTGTATTAATTTCATATTTATTTCGCATTTTTGTCCCTATTCTTAAACTGCAATGCGAATCCTTTCTAAGTATACCAGGAATAATATTTTGAATGTTCTTAAAAATACGTCAAAAGTACATTTCTACTCACTTAGCTAATTTATAATGCATTAAAAATATACTAAAATATACATTAAATACATTAGATTACATTAGAAATAGATTAAGAATATACATTTAATACATTACAAATATATTCACTTGGACTTAAAAAAGGTCCAGTGGTCGGTTTCTCAGAATGATGCTGGCTAATGCTTCGATTGCAGAAGAAACTCTACACGCGTAATCATCATCAAACAAGAGGTGCATGAGATTAAAAGGGCACGTGACGCAATTAGAACGGCAAAGATAGCAAATCATGAAGAAAGTGACGCAGCAAACAAGAAGTGCTCTGGCACGTGCCATACTTGGCTTGCTTTATATATACCCACCGAGAGACAACGCACTATCTCGCCCGGTGAGGCGTGTTTTCCGCAAAGACCATGGGCCTCAAATTATCGCAGAAGTGCCGTACTGGTCGCGTTCGAATCTGGGGGCCATCTAGAACCTAACTGCTAGTTGAAACTTGCGTCAGGCACAGGTCAGGCGTCGACCTGTCAACCAACAGATACACGCGCGTCTAAAGGAGCCGGTCGGCCTTGCCAGTCGGGGTCCTTTTCGCTGGCATATTCGGGCCCGGAAGTACCCAAGGCGCCTTTGCCGGTATCATGCTATCACGTTCTCCGCACGTAGTGTAAATAAGTGGTGATTACCTTCCTGTTAGAAGTTACCATAACCGAAAGGACGAAAGTAAAGGGAGAGTTCACTGTTTCCTGAAACGTCGTTTCGAGCCCTAGATTGTTCCAGGGTAGCTTGAAGTGTAATGCAAATATGCTTACCCGGACTGCACAAATGGGCATGCCCATTTGTTAGAATTCAAGTATACTTTGGACGGATCAATTGCATATTTACGAAAGTACATTTTAAATACATCGCCAACACCAAAATGCGATTTCCCGAAACTAGACTTTGAGAATTAGATTGTTCTACGGCAGCTGGAAGTGTGCTGCAAATATTGTTACGAGGTGGCAAGCCTAGAAAAAGGACGAGATGATGACAGATGATAATATGATTTAATGAATGTGAGCCTAGCGCGAACGCTCCGTACCGCGCCACTGCCCTCTTCTTCTTCGTAACATGACCCGGGTTCTCCGAGCGATCGTCCCGATCGATTGCTTAAATGTTCAATGATGAGGTGGCGATGACCATGATCACAAAAGATAGAAGAAGATGAAAGGCTTGCCACCAAGATGAAGGAGATGATCTGGTGTACGGTTGTCCCTGGAGCTTCAGGTCCAGCGGTCGGTCGCCCACAGCCGAAGGTCAGGGATTGAGGACTTGCCGGACAGCTTGGGCGGGGGTGCCGTCTTGATTCGGGTCGTCGTCGGGTCATGCTGCGTCTGGTCCTGGTCGTCGTGTCTTGTGATCGGGGCTGGGGACGGGGCTGGGGAAAGCGGCTGGTCGGTTCTGGTCTGGTCGGGCTCGGGTTCAGCCGGCGGCGGAGTCCAGGTCCCCTCGGCCAACGGCGAAGGCGAGCAGAAGGTGGCGATGCTCCAGGGACCAAGATGACGATGAGGAACCCGCACCTCACACCAAATGTTACGAGGTGGCAAGCCTAGAAAAAGGACGAGATAATGACAGATGATAATATGATTTAATGGCTGTGAGCCTAGCGCGAACGCTCCGTACCGCGCCACTGCCCTCTTCTTCTTCGTAACAATATGCTAATGCGGACTACCAATTTGATAGAAGTTAATTATTCTTTGGACAAATTAATCGCGTATATACGGTAGTACACTTCAAATACATTGACAACATGCAAATGCCATTTCCCGAAACGCGATTTCGAGCCCTCGACTGCTCAAGGGCAGCTAGAAGTGTCTTGCAAATACGTTTAAAACGGCTGCCCGCTAGTTAGAATTGAAATATACCTCGAATGAATTAATTTAATATTTACGAAAGTACACTTTTAATACATTGACAAGATGCTAAAACTGCATAGATATTTTTTCGCGTATTTGAAAAGTGCTCGAACTATGCTTTAACTGAGGTGTTTTTGGCATATTTTACGAATATATTTCGAATACCAAGCATGAAATTTCAGGAACGTATTTTCTACAAATTTTTAGTGCATTCATGAAAAGAAAATATGTTTAAAATAAAATTTAAACACCCCACCGTATATTCCAAACGTATTAGCTTTCGCTCAGGGGTGTTACGTAAGGCTAATTAGTGCATGCTACTTTACTTATCATACCTAAGCTTTGGAAGCATTTCTTTATGAACGTTTTCAAGCATAGCAGCTCCAGTACTGTCCGGTATCGTTTAGCCTAGTCATTATCCCAACAGTTTCACAGAAGCGCAAATTCAATAACATGTGATTTTCGTACCTTTTTTCACTTCAATTCAAGCTTAAAACGAGGGATTCTACTCACCATATTGCAAAACCTCACACTACAGCCGCCGCGGTGGCTCAGTGGTTATGGTGCTCGGCTGATCACCCGAAAGTCGCGGGTTCAATCCCGGCCGCGGCGATCGAATTTCGATGGAGGCAAAATCTTGGAGGCGCGTGTACTGCGCGATGTCATTGGACGGTAAAGAACCCCAGGTGGTCGAAATTTCCGGAACCCATCACTACGGCGCCCCTCATAGCTGAATTCGCTTTGGTACGTTAAACGCCCATAAAACCATAAAACCAGAAAGGAAACCTCAAACTGGTAAGTATATTTTGCCTTATTATTGCAAGTACTGTAACTTTGTATGTTTAAACTCCTTTTACATAATCTCGTTGTTGTGATGTGCCCCCCCCCCCTCTTATGTAGCACTTTTCTATGGGCCCCAATGGAAAAATAAATGGTTTCGAAAAGTTACCATCAAGCAATGGAGACATACCTGACGATATCCATCTGATCCTTGATATACATGAGCAGGTATAAATATAATGCCACCCCACCGGCTTCACGGCATCTGCTCCCGAGCCACTTGGAACGCCATCCTTCATGGCGCTGTGTTTTTTCTTGAATGTGTCTCTTAGACTCTTCCACAGCACCTGGGCATTGGAGCCTGCGAGTAGAGTTAATAATACTGCATTTATTCACCTCAAAGGACGAAGAGGCCTGAGGGAAAAATCCTGAAGGGCTTGACCAGCCATCGGCCCATGTACAGAGACAACAGGCGAGAATTTGTTACATATATAATAAGGCGACATCACACTGATAGAAAACAAGTACAAAGTGGGTTATACACAAATTTCATCAAAATAAAACGCAGCCAATAAAGGCAGCCTAGCTCCTCGTGTAAATGCAGAAAATAATTTAAAAGCGCGTGGATCGACGCAATCACTACATCAACATCACTTTCGTGTAACATATTTGAGAGTTCCGATAAGCAACCATTTGAAGGCCGTAATTGGTCCTAGCAGTTTAAATATGCCACGGTGGGCGGTGTCTCATATCAGTGTTTTGCTCTATGTTCGATAGGCTAATGTTTCAAAGTGATGAATATGTTGAAAGACCAGTTACATGCCTAACTACGAGTGCGGCGGCGGAACCTCTGAGTCACCCAAGCAACGACGGCGGCGGCGCGCCAACTGTGCGCCGTGTGACGGCGCTGCTCCTCGGGCATGCGCAGTATGGCCTTTCGTCAGCTCCGTGAAATGGCTCGGCGACTCGCGTAGTGTTCCTTTCGCAACAATATGGGATGCCTCTGTACTGCGCATGACAATCTGTCGTTGTATTCGGGACGAGCTGCCTTGGAGGACATGGACATCTCTATCATCCAGCACTCGCGCGCGAAGCTCAACAGCACGCGAGACAGCGTAGTCGACGTGGGCGAGAAAGACGGAAGTGTCAGCCAGCCTGAGTGCTGCTTGGCTGCTCCTGCTGGCCGCCTCCGGCCGCCATCAGACGCCGCGCGTCAGAAAGCTGGCTGGACCAGATCTGCGGCGGTCGGCGTATTTTCGCATGCGGGGCGTAGACTGCGCGCCGTCGAGCTCCATGTATCCCTGGCTTAGAGGTACGAGCAGACTGGCGGAAAAACGCGCGCGACGCGCTGGCGGCGGCATCTTGATCAGCCGCGCAGCGAATGGATCGAGGAACCATTTTCGGCGCATTGCCGCGTGCCACGGAGCGGGGAGACCAATAAAGAGCGCCAGACTTGAAAACGTATGCAGCATCTGTGCCGCCACTTCTTGGCTGCTACCAAAGTTGCATTCCAGCGGCGGCACCTTCTGGTCAGCGGGCCCGAACCCGCTGCGTGCGTGCGTGCGTCGCGGCTTCGATGCACGGGCTTTTTCCTCGTGTTGCGCGACAGGAAGTGTGCTGCTTATATGCGCTAGTAAACAAACGGCATTTGCTTGCATTTGATTGGCGAAGCGCGACCTATGCAATCGCAGAGCACATGGCAAACGTTCAGGCATTCCAGAAAGCCGCTTTTATCTCTGTCGGGACATTATTTTCGTCATCCTCCGATGAAAAGGTTCCGAACAACTCAGTTTGTGTGCCCGCGGAGCAGTAATGTTTTTTCCACTACTACTTAGGATTTTAAGCATGAAATGCTTTTATCTCCCGCTGTCGGCAGTGTGGTGACGTCATGCCGAGACCGAGAGCCAACATCCGGGCACTGAATTCCACTCATCCGGGCACTGAATTCCACACATCCGAGAGCTGAAACGAGAGCAACCGGGCACCGTACGAGATTTAGCGAGAGTCATTCCTGCTCTGTTAGGGGCTTTGAGAGAAGGCCGCTTAAAGCAAGAGGGGAGCTCCACGGCGAGAAGGGCTTTGGGCGGAAAAACTGCTTCCGCGCCGTCCCCAAGGATGGCGCCGCGGTCCACCCACACGCATGTAAACGACCGCCCGTTGGGCCTTAAGCTCGTGACGTTTCCCCCTTTGGCAGGCAGATGTATACACGCTCGCGGAGTATTCGAACGCGCTGCATATGAATTCTTCTCAGGCCTGCGTCTCGTGGTGTCCGCGTACGCTTCTGCATCGTCCTGCATTTCAATGCCGCCACCGTCACAACGGCTTAAGCCGAGCAATGGAGCCTGATGAAAGGAGAGGTAGGAAGCGTCTTGCGGAAAGTGATCGCTTAGCGAGTGATACGCCACAGCTGAAGACTGCTCGCCTCTGCCGACAACGCCATGATTATGCGGCCGCTCCCGAAAGCGACAAGGCCGCCACGATTCGAGGCTGCCTACCTAAGCCCGCACTATTGCAGGCGTTCGCTTCTACGCAACAAGAAGAGTGTGGTGTGGTGTGGTGTGGTGTGGTGTGGTGTGGTGTGGTGTTCTAGCGATGTGGTGTTCTAACGATTCTAGCGCATAGTGTGCGATTTGCGATGCTCTCATCCGCCGCGGTGGCTCAGCGGTTATGGTGCTCGGCTGCTGACCCAAAAGACGCGGGTTCGATCCCGGCCGCGGCGACTAGAAATTTTTTGGAGGAGAAATTCTAGAGGCCCGTGTACTGTGCGATGGCAGTGCACGTTAAAGAACCCCAGGTGGTCGAAATTTCCGGAGCCCTCCACTACGGCGTCTCTCATACACTTAGTCGCTTTGGGACGTTAAACCCCATAAACCAAACCAAACCAAACCGCTCTCATCCAAATTTAATATAGCGAGATACATGCTATTCAAAACGAAGCAGGAGAAAAAGCACTGTATCACATTTATTCACATGAGATCAAGAGTGCCTGTTTTGAACTGCGGGTAGTTTTTCTTTTAGCGCGGTAGCACTACAAGGCGCACTTTCCGATTTCGCGCATACGTACTATCGGCGGCAAAAGTTTGCGAGACGCGATTTCAAGGGAAAACGTTTATTGTAGGTGCATATCGGTACCCACTGGCTTGATATTGTTGCCAGAGGAAGGAGCATGAATTTTTTGTCCCGCACACCCACGTCCCGTAAACTTTTGCTGGCGATAGTGCGTATGTCTTTGTAGCCTGTTTCTGTGAGGCAACCCACCTGCCCAAGTAATGCCCCCTCCCTTTTGTGAGGAGGCCATGCAGCAGACTTTCTTTTTGTTAATAGTTATTACCACTAAATCAAGTTTTGCCGATTATCAATTTTCAATCACACCTGGCATGCCTTCACCTGAGTGAAGGCCCTCAACGTAAATGCCTTCAATGTAAATGCCTTTAAACCGAAGGCCTTTATGGTAAAGGTGCTTAGGTTAAATACCTTTAGCATGTACGGACCTTAAGTGCCCCCTTTAACTAGTGCTACTGCACGATATTCCACGCTTGGCTATGCTAAACCGTCCACTATTTTTTCCTCTCTTGCAGGGCCACTGCTCGTACAAAGCTGGGAACTCTATACGCTGCAAACACATGATTGCAATGCTGCTTTTTGCACACAGGTAAGCATGCGCAAATATCATTCTTAATTACTAGCTGCATTGATCAAATTGTGTCTTTTCTACGCGTGTTGCAGTTCAGTTTCAACATACAATTAAACACAGTTTGATGCTGCTTCTTATTTATGAATGAATATGTTACTCGTTTCTCACAGGATTCTCTGGTTGCTCTAGCGAATGTTTTATTTGCTTAGAATAAAATCTGTTCACTGCT
Organism: Amblyomma mixtum; assembly: GCF_055824585.1. Lineage (NCBI taxonomy): Eukaryota > Metazoa > Arthropoda > Arachnida > Ixodida > Ixodidae > Amblyomma > Amblyomma mixtum. The sequence goes on from NC_143014.1 coordinate 318,911,954, forward strand.
GCAGAACTGGCATCCAGTACTTGGACCTCCTCAGGTGCACCGACGTGAAGCAAGCCTCGGGCAGACTGAAAGCGAAGAACATTTACAAGGCCAGAGAAATCAAGCACTTGTGCCACGTCCGGCCGAAACCAAGGATTCAGTTGAACCCTCAGAAACTCAGTGCGATTCGGCAGCAGCTCATTGCTCCTTCTCCACGATACGCCTTAGCAAGGCATGTCGAAGGCCGCTGCCTTCAACGTGAAAACCATAGAGAAAGTGTTGAGATTCTGTGCAGTGACAATATGGGCTGTGAACCTGATTTGGTACTGCATCATATACTTGCCAGCCAACATGCAAAGCAGTTCAAAGAACTACAGTGCCATGAAGTGGCGTTCAGGAACTGGAACAAATTCAAACTTTACAGAACTCGTAAGGAGTACTTGAGTCCTAATCTGTCCAAATTTTACGAGGAAAGGTTGCTGTGAGCGCAGTACAAGCAGCTAGAATTTGTTCACAAACGATTGGACAAGATAGTGCACAATGAAAAAGGGAGCGAATGCTCCGAATAACAGGCAGTAAGTGTCACACATCGTATCGGTTTGCACCTTCAGCAGCACACAGCTGGGAAGAGAAAATCACGAAAATGCTGACAGAGAACTTTCCAGGTAATGATGCCACAAAATATGGCAAGGCTTGTGAGAAGCCAGCTCTTGAAGAATATGTGCTGAACACTGCTGAAGCAGTCTCGACATTCGGCCTAGTTGTTAACCCTTTGGTTCCATGGCTTGGCTTCAGCCCCGATGGAATTGTTTTCAAACATGGAGAGCCAGCTGTCTTACTTGAGATTAAAAGCAGAACACGTGGCAAAACAGAAAAAAATTTCAGAGCTTGTGAGACAAAGGAAAGTGCCATACATTCTGTGCCAAGGCGAAAATTATAGCTTGAGGCCTACTCATCGCTATTACACACAAGGGCTACTGGGACTATTTCTTTTGGATTTGGATGAAGCCCACCTTACTGTGTACAGTGAGGTGGAATTTGTGGTAATCCTTGTGAGGAGGAGCATGCCATTTATTGACAGCTTGATTCGGCGTCTGCAGTATGTGTATTTTACACACTACCTGCCACAGCTTATTAAGTATGTGAGATGATGGATGGAACAATAAACAAGCAAAAATGTATGCATTGCGGACATCAGTGATGTAATGAACACCCAAAACAAAGAACACAACTCTGTCATTTTTCAGGCAAGCTTCTCCTAATACTCACATACTGATAAAGCAGAAACAGTATGCTCGCCTGAAATGCCACAAAATCTGTGCATATTTAAAAAAAAGATACTATGAAGATGGAAACAATTCGTTCTTACTCAGAGGACCAGGATGAAATGGCTCTGGGTACTTTCACATGTAAACTGGTTCACCAAATTGTACGATTGCATGCAGATAAAGACGGAGAAAAAAAGTGGAGATGCCACAACGAGATTTTTATTGAAGGCAAAAGACAACATGGCACCGTTTCTCCCAATGCTATTATATTTCCCTGCATGTCTCCAGTCTCTGCGATTCTGTTCGCACTCTGACAAGGTGAGGCCTACAGAATTGCTCCCGGTGTACAAAGGTAACAATCAGATCTGCTTGCTTGACCCATTTAGCTAGTTTACTACACAATATGTTTATTTAACATGAGGATGTTGGGTGTAAAAAGCCATTGAGATGGCTCAACGAGGCGGGCGCACCCTGCACACGTTTGGCAGCGGTACACTTGATTATTGCAACAGCATCAGCATGACAGTACTTCCAGAGATTAAAACGGAAGAAATCAGAACGCAACAGAGTTCACACTTTTAGCTATACATCAACTCGAATTTATCGGTTAAATAGCCAAGTCAGAATCCAGTAGGTAAAATATGTCCCCTCCCTCCTGTTAGAAGGCTATGCAGCAGAACTATTTTGTTTTGTAAACAGTTATGACCACTGACTGGAAATTTTGCTCATTTTTTGTTCCCTTGACATCTTTATATCGCAGTTTTTATTAATGCTTGCCTTTATATTCGCTCTGGCATTGTCGAAAACAAAGTAAACAATGGAAGGGAAAGCTTTAAGGTGCTTGCCTGACGTGAAAGCAGATGTCTTAAATATAACTAAAGAATCAAAAACAAAATTGCTGCTTTTTCAACCGCGTGTCTCTTAATGCCTTTATTACGAGGTTGGTGCTGCAGTCGCCACATGAACTACAAGGCTGGTGCTAGGAGTGGTCACACAGGATCCGCACCTTCAAATACATTTTTCTTATAGGCTGGGATTTCTGAAAGACATTTCCTATATCTTTCTCTATGCAAGTGCATGCCAGACTGTGACAATGTAATACGCAATGTACCTGTAGTTACTTGCACAAAAATATAACAAAATATCCCGTGCGTTTATTGTTCAGCCGCCGCGGTGGCTGAGTGGTTACGGTGCTCGGCTACTGACCCGAAAGACGCGGGTTTGATCCCGGAGGCGGCGGTCGAATTTCAATAGAGGAAAAATTCTAGAGGCCCGTGTACTGTGCAATGTCAGTGCACATTAAAGAACTCCACGTAGTCGAAATTTCTGGAGCACTTCAATGCGGCGTGTCTCATAGCCTGAGTCGTTTTGGGACGTTAAACCTCAACAAACTAGCCTATTGTTCAGACGTGAGCAAATGGCTGACATTTTTGAGCCATAACCTCCACGCACCACTGTCTGTATGCTCATATGAGTCGCAAAAACCCCTAAAATATTTTGTCTGCGAGAACAGGTGCATACAAATTAACAATTCTCGCTATTATAATCATTGCCTCATCAACAACGGCCACCATTTCCCAGGGCAGCGGGCCCTTCAGCATTTTAAATAGCATTAGGTGTAGAATTGCCATTTCAACATGTACACGTGATCGTTCAATTTGCAGAGTTTTCGCTGCTTCGTCTGGTGAAAACTGTGCCTTCTTCCGCAGAAATGGAGGCTGTACAACACCAATCCCCAAGGCAGCAGATGTACTGTCGATGTTGAACCCCTTGTCCACCATCACATCATCTTTGAAAGGGTCTAGACTGCCCAAGATATCTGTGTCCTCCACACACGCTTCATCAGATTCACGGCCTCCAAATCAGTCGCTCAAAAAAGTGATAAGTGCACCAGGCGGTACCCCCAATCAAAACCTTCATTGTGTGAACACCTTTGTAGTGCGAATATGTCAGAATGCGGCAGGACACACAGTGGGATTTTCCCACCTCAACGTCTGTGCGGTCAAGCACAATCCTGACATCCTTGTATGCCAGAAAGCATTGAGGCTGATTGTGTTGAACTTCTGCCTTGCTTGGCCAAGGGATAGCTGCTTCCAGAACAGCTGCCAAGGGGCGTATGGTACCATAAAAATAACGGTGCACTGTCGCCTCAGACACTGAAAATAATGTGGCTATGCACCCAATGAACAGAAGGGTTTTCAGGCGAACAAGCACTATTGTGACTCTTTCTAGTGCACATCTTTCTGTTTTCAATTTGTCAATTTCAGCCACAGCATCACGCTTCTGCAGACGGGGAACCATAATCTCCTCGCTATCTTCTAGCTAAATCTATTCCTTCACTATTATTACCTGCTTAGAGAAGATAGTTGGTTACATATGTTAATCAGATGCATGTAGGACGTTGACATGAAACCGTGCTGAGGCATCATGAAAAAGTATCTTTTGGCTACCGCGGCACTGAACGGCAGTTCCATCGCTGCCATCAACACGCAGACCACGTGATGCACCGCCCTCACGTTCAACGCAGCGTGACAACCCAGCGACAACATGTCAGCCTTGTTCTTAGAAGGAAACTTCCACTTCTTTTTTTTTGTCTGTTGGCTACCTCATACAACTAGAGTTATTCTTTTAATTACAGTTGTAGTTTTTTCTACAAGCACAGCTCAAAATACCACCATCTACACTTTAATTACAGGTAAACAAATTGTTCAGGATGACAAAAATACCGATAGACATTAAATGACTTTTGACCACACAGAATTGCTACATTAATCACCAAAACAAAGTCAGTATTTCATTCTACCAAAATAATGTTCGCTCAAAAAAAATCGGAAGTAGCGTACTGAAATAAAAACCACAAAGTCCAACCCCTAGTTACGCTCGCTCATTACGAACAAGGTTGAGCTACCGTCAAAATGTTTATTTTTACTTTTGTCTTGGGCAGTCAGTATTTTTCCCGCATTATTTGCATCTTAGATAAAAGAAACAGTCGTGGCAGCGCCACTTGGTTATAACGAACTAAGAGGCACTGTAAACACTCCCGCTGTCAAAAAAACTTACGTATCCCGTTAGCGCTGAGACCGAAGAGCGCCTCCCAGCTCCCATGATCCCCCTAAAAATATGCTTATCCCGAAAAAAACAACAAAAAGGTGGCATTGAAATTGCAGTTAACCGCCGGCCAAGCGCACCCTGACAGGCTAAAACGTCATTTAGTGCATGCACGTGCGCTTGTTGGGTAAAGCATCTAAACTGGAAGCAGAAGCCTTGAAAACGCGATACAGGGCAAAAATTGAAAGTGAAACTACTGCACACAGCTAATGATCAAACACAGTGATTTGAGATATTTGAACACATAATGTTCAAACATCACTGTCTGAAACAAGTATTCGAATGCGTGCACATCACTGTAGGCTCTAGATACAAAGTCTATAGCATGGACAGAGCTACTGTTTTGAACACAGAGTTGCCGTAGAGTGCAAGTCCTCAGCAAGTGTGCGTAGTGAAGCAATCTATCAGGTCAATAAGTGAGGTAAGGAAACAGGAAGGTAGCATTACGTTAAGTAAAGAACACTCTAGGTGATCCTATTAAGACTTAAAAATTAACTTAACGAAGGCAAGTTACTCTTAAATTCAGGCAAGAAGTTATCTAAAATGTGGTCCTTAGTTACGCCGTGGCTTATATTACACCATCTACTTTGTGGAAAGACGCTGAACATTTCTTTTCAAAGAGCATTTTTTGTAATTGATGTTGCTGCTATATATATTTCTCCGCAATTCATTTAATTCTATTTTTTTTCTTGCAGCTTATTCAACACTACTGACACAAAAGCGAAGGCAAGCTTGGCCACAATGCTCTCTAAAGGCAAATAATCTATATGTTTTTATCGTTTTTTTTCTAGTCGTCTATAGCAAAAGTCTACCTAGTCATTTTTGTTTATACATATATCAAATAAGTAGTTAAGCCTATCTTGTGTGGGTATCTGTATTTTTTGCGTGACTCGAAAAACTAAATCTGCAGTTTGCATCTACGTGAGGTGAATATGCAATTAACGAAGAGGAGCCAGATTTTAGAGTTTTCTAACAAATGTAGACTAAGCATGCGCATAAGGCATATGCTGCTAGAAACTGCGCAGTCTGTAAATATTCTTTTGGCTCAAATCTTATAAGTTAATGCTGGGCCCTTTCAGCAACTCTTCAGGCTTATACATAATAACCTGACCATTAACTATGCATATGTGCATTGATGTAGAGTGCATTAGATGTTTTGCATGCATTTTTTCAAAACAAAAACGAAGTCGCAAAGTTTTCTACAAAACTGTATGTCTACACAAGCAAGAATTAGCACTGAAAATTTCATGTAGGCTGTTCGCATTTGGAAATTGAAATAACTTGCCTGCAGTTAATGTTATCGGCTAAGTAATATGATACTGAGCTCTCAGAGAAAAGAACTTCGCCCCAGAAAATTACAAATTCTGAGGTGAGAATAGATATCTTTTTTGAATGGATATGACAAGTTTACTAAAAGTGTATGGCCATAAATCTGTAGATTGTAGAGAAGTCTACTCTCTTAATAGACATGCCTATAAACAGAAGTCTACTGGTTTCGTAGACATGTCCATAAACAATTTATAGACAGAAGTCTACTGGTTTCATATATGTATGTCTACAAACAATCTATAGACAAAAGTAAACTAAAAGTGTATGGCCATAAATCTATAACCAGTCTATAGACAGTCTATAGACAGTCTATAGACAGAAGTCTACTGGCTTTATTGACATATGTCTATAGACAAAAGTCTGCTAAATGTCTATGGCCAGAAATTTATACACTCTCTATAGACAGTCTATAGGCAGTCTACTGAAAGGCTGTCCAGAAATCTCTAGATTGTCTACAGAGAGTCTATAGAAAAATGTCAATTGGCAACCTTTACACCAAAGTCTCATAAACACATGTCCGTAGGCTGTCTATAGACAATCTCCTAAAAGTGTATGGCCATAAATCTATACAATGTGTATAGACTAATCTATAGGATTTGTCTATATATGGTCTATAGACCTTATTGACAGAAGTCTATAGACAGTTTATGGACTTTGTACAGAAATTTTGTAAGGGTACTGCTGTAAGGAAATTTTGTAAGGGTTCAATACTTGTTTTATAAAAGGAGGCTGTGGCGGTTTCCTTGCAGTTCTTGAGGGTTTGCCATGCAGCTGTTCTAATGACTGTCACTGTGAATGCAGGCTCATCAATCTTTCCTATCCAATCAGTGAAATGCTTTCTGGCTCTTTCTGCACATTCCACAAATAGGCATTCATCCCTAATACTGCAGTAACATAGTGTTGTGCATAATTTTAGTGTGGTCCCTTTTTCTATTTTGTGTCCTCACATAAACTGTGTGATAAATTCAAATATCTGGAAGTACATACCTACAAAAAGGTGGACGACAACACAATTGCATGAACAAAATAAATGCAACTTTATTTCAGTGCTATGACAGGCAAATTGCAATATACTAGGACCTAATGAAAATTTCAGGCACAGTATATGTTGCGTTCTTCCAAGTATTTCAATAACTCACACTAATGAGTAATGACATCTTCAGTGCAATCATGAAAGGCCACCAATGTTATCTTCACATCTCTTTTTGGTTGTTTCCTGAAACACATCACAATGCCAGAAATGAGAACAGTCATCACGTTTAGCTGTGCACACACCTAACACCGTATAATAGTACCATGTGTAACCCAGCAAAGTTGTTCAGAACATTTAGTAAGGCTGAGATCTGGGCGAGTTGGTATGCATTCATACTGGTGAACAGCGCAAAAAAGGCGGGACAACAGCGCTTGTCTTGTTGTTGTCCCGCCTTTTTTGTGCTGTTCACCAGTATGTTCAGAACATGTCTGCTTCAGGTGGCATGAGTAAAAAGAAAAGTTGTACAGTTCAGGAATGTGAAAAGGCAGTGAAATCCCTGTTGGTCCGCGGGTGCATGTACCATTCTTACCAAGCACCCTGTGCTTATACGACAAATCGTGCCTAATGGTGCCTCTATTTAATCAAACTTTTTGCGCGTTTTCCAAGCTGCACACTACAGGTGCTTGCTTAGAGCCTCCCTATCCGCCACCTGGGAGACACGCTCTCTAGCAGTCAGGTTCTGCCAAGGAAAAAAAATGGTCTGGCTCAGCCAGATACAACAAAACCATTGTGCTGCAGTTGTTGCAGCATGCAAGACACTGAGCTGAAAGGAAAATATACTTACCTGAATATATATGGCCAGTATGGAGGTACCACTGGTACCACAAAGCTGCTGCTGAAAGGAAAATACTTTTCTGCAGCGTATATGGCCAGCATGGAGGTGCCTCGCACCCTCTAACGCACACACCATCTAACTGGTACCACAAAGCTGCATACTTCCTAGATGATGTCTATAAGTGCACCGATGAACTTGTAGACGGGATGTGCTAACCAGAAGAGAGTGTCATAAGGTTCGTTCCATCTTTCATAAGTGGTTATGTCCAGAACATGTAAATATAACACTGTCCTCAGCGCTGCTGTTAAGGACTTGCTTTTTATGCTCTCTTTATGAAGCTCGGTGTTCTTTCAAAAACCTGAACCTCTGCCGGACAGCCTAGGCTTCTTCGTAGAATGGAACCTGACTTAGAGTTCGTTTTTCTTGTTTCCTGGCTCTCTTGATGTTTGGGGAATTTTTTGCTTCTTAGCGCCTTCATAAATCTACAGTAAAGAGCCCAGAAGCTTGCTGGCCTTATTGTGCACTTGAGGAATTTCCTTCTCTGCGACATACTCTTTTAGCACTTCCATCTTGGCCAAGATCAAGTCCGAGTTTTTCATGCTTGTGGAGACTTATGTTGTTTGAACGCTTTCCAAGATGTGGGAAGCCTCTCTTGTCTTTGAATTCGATGACACTGCTTCAATAGTTTCCAGGATCTCCTCATCTTTCTTTTAGATGTGCTAGCGATGACCCCACAGTTAATGTGTTTGCAGACTGTCAAGCGCATTCGGTCCTCTTCGCAATCACATGAGTAGCTATGCACACACACCATGCACTCACTGCTCTTCAGAGGGCAGCAGGCATTATCTCACTTTTGAGACCCTGTATGCAAGGCCTTTTGTGGACTGGGATTGCAGAGTCCATGTTCCATCTTCATTCGCCTTGGCAGACGCAGTACTTGCCATGACAGATCTGTGGTTCTTCTCGATCCGGCCCAACTTACTCGTTCTTTTTCCTTTCACAATGTGGTTTACCTTATTCATCAGACAGGTGTATGTCATATCCATTAGTGCAGATATGAGCCTGTCAACACGATGATTCTTCTTACCTTCCAGGAAACTATGCTTTAAAGTCCTGTGCATTCTTTCATGATGCATGTTGGTGTTGATGCCGAGCCCAGTTAGAAAACTGTAGGCCCACATCTCCAGGCGGTGAGCATAGTTCCCTCTGAAGTAGTGAATAAACTCCTGAACACTGGGGTCTTTGTTGGCCAGAAATGCCTCGAGAAGCTCAGCCACGCCAATCTTTTTGGGACACTCTAGCAGCGTACGAACAGCATGGTAAACATCTGCTGCGAGGTTTTTTTTCTTTTATCTTCTCAGTAATTCGTCGCTTCCAATTTTTATCCACATGTCATGTGCATAAAGCATGGGCCCCCATGTTGAGGGGGGCCCATGACTTGGCCAGGCCTTGAAGTATTTGGATTTATCATCCGTCATAAAAGTTCTAGCTGACAGGGCTCCTGCGGATTACTTCAGAGATTGAGAGAACGCTGCAAATGATCTCCTACTCATAGTGATGCAGATGAAATAAGCCACAGGCAATCCTTCTCCATATTCATCCAGCACCAGAAGAGTCACCTGTTCAAATTGGTACTCTGTTCCATGCGCGGGATCAACACAGACTGTTCCTGTACCCAAAACCTACAGCAGCTCTTTCTGCGGCTCGATCATCAAGGCAAGAGCAAAGTCTTTAGTACTGAAGGTATTCGTTTAGTCAACAACCTCCTACTCTTTTTACAAGCGAACGACAGGTCGCACCTTATTTTTATTGCCTTGCAGCCATATCCTTACACTCAAAGCATCATTATCATGACATCTTTCAGGAACTATGAGGTTATATTGTCGCTTGATGTTGTGCAACTCCATGCGATTTGTCAAATGGAGAGGAGTTAGCTTGCTTGCCAGATTGTCTTATTTTCTTCAATATTGTCTTCATGGGCACACCTTTCGAAAGGTCATCCACAATGCATGCCCTTTCCTGGCCCGTCATGTTCAGGTGTGCAATGTCTGCATCGTGTCCATAATGTGTCCTTTGGTACGAAACCTTGACAGTGCCCTCTTCTCTTGTGACGATGATAAAACAAAGGCATGTCTTGCCACACTTGCAGTGCTTCCCTGACTTTTTCATCGCAGGAGTCTTGTTCCCTCAACCTGGTCATGCCAATCCTGGCATGTTGCAAGTGTAGTAGGTTCTTGTATGTCCGTTGGCGAGCCTTTTTTCACCTGTAGATATTACGAACTTGCACACCTGGCTCGCTTCCTCCGGTCCTTTCCATTCATGAACCTCTGTAAATTGCATAAAAATATTAGAGAAAATATTATTTAGAAAGGTGTAAGAGTTGAACGCACTCAGAATCAGTGACAAATGAGCAATGCTCATCAAGCATGTCTGTTTGAAAAATCTTGTGGATTATGTGTACCATAATTTCATGTATGCAGTGCACACTATACACGCCTGAAAGTTGAAACTTCGCACCTTGCAGAATATACAGCGTTCAAATGCCCAATGCAGCTCTGGCTTCAAGGTTTGTGATCCTTGCGCTATGCGTCTGTTGCCACCACCTGGCTCAAAATGTATACGAACAGACTGACAGTTACATCATGATCATAGTCTGGATCTTGATGATTCACTGATAGCACTATGTGAACATTTCATCAGTTGTGGCAACTCTGTCTGCAGTAATTGCCAACATTCATTCTCACCTCCCTCACCAATTGCAAGTATGGTCAACTCGTTTATACCGTCTCCTACATCGCCTTATGAAGTAGGCAAAATAATTGATCAACTGAAAAATGATCCTGCCTCTGGATTTGATGACATTAAGGCTGCTCTCATGAAATATTTAACAGACATTTTTTCACCAGTTTTAACTCCTTACTAATTGTATGCTTGAGCTAGGAATATTTCCTGAAAACCTTAAAATAGCTAGAGAGTGTCCTATTCATAAAGGGGGAATGATAATTCTTTAAATAACTACAGGCCCGGCCGCATCTATGCTTCCAATTTTTTTAGAAGTGTTCGAAACTAACATAGATGTAAGATTAATAAGCTTCATTCATAACTGTAGCATGATGAGTGATGCACAATACGGTTTACAGAAGGAAAAGTCGTGAGAACCTGCACTGCTCAGCATAAAGGAAGAAATAGCAAAAACGTTGAGAGTCGTTTGTACACAATAACTTAATTCTAGATTTAAGTCAAGCATTTGACAGTGTTAATCACGACATTCTTTTATCTAAACTACGTAGGTATGGAATACGTGGCAATGCGGAGCTACCTAACAACCACACTCAGTATGTCTCTTAATATTCTGTCCTCGCCATGATCAATAGTAGTATATGGCGTTTCACAGGGTTCAATTTTGCGGCCATTGTTATTTCACCTATAGATAAACGACTTTCCCACAATACCACCCTCGTCACAAACAGTGATGTATGCAGATGACACAAACCAGTTCTTTTAAAATGCATCTCTACCTCATTTAGAGAAATCAGTCAATGATTATTTAAATAACCATTATTACCAGTTGCACATTATTACGTTAAAATCAATTGTCAGCAAAACAAAATATGCTTTGTTTATGGGTTTAAATATAACAATTTGTGCTAATATTATGAGAATGTATTACAGCACATGATTACACGAGGTCGCAGCTCTAGAATTCTTCGGGGTATGGCTCCAAAATCGTATATCCTGGAACATGAATGTAAATAAATTAGCTGCCGAACTAGGAAAAACTCGGGGCTGTATATATAGGATAAGCACTCATTCTTTTATGGTCGAGACAAACATTGTATTCTGCACTTTTCTTCTCCAAGTTGTTATATTATGGACGAGTGTGGAGAAGTGTAGTGAAAAACTACAAAAATCCACTGATGTTCCAATATTCATTTGATAACAACATTCGTTCCGAAGTCTCACACTACAAATATCTAGGGCTATGGATTACTAACAACCTTGACTGGACTAAACACATTGATCAAAGTGTAAATAATGCAAACCGTAAACTTTTTTTTCTTAGGCGTGCATTGAGACTTTCCACACCCCGAGCTCGGCTTCTAGCGTATAAATCGATTTTCCTTGCAAAATTAGATTATGCGGCAATAATCTGGGATCCAGTCACCAAAACAAACGTAAATAAAATTGAAAAAATACAAAAGAAAGCAGTACGGTTTGTTTACAATAGCTATGTACGCACATCAGTAAGTGAACTCTTAAACAGGGCTGCTTTAATATCTATAACCGAAAGGAATCGCGTTGCTCGACTAAAGTTCTTATACCAATTGGTCAAAGGCAATTTAAAATTATCATTGCTGGACTAATATCCTTCTCTTCAGGTTATTCTACAAGACAACGTCACAATCTTACAATCACTCCTTTCACCCAGCGTAATAACTGCTTTAAATATTCCTTTTTTCCGCGAACAGTAACGGAGTGGAATCAACTTACTAACGACGAAGTCCTACAGCTATCTGTAACATCGTTCATCGGCAACCTCAGTGCACAATAATGTCCTCTGTCATGCATTCCCGTTTCCCATTTTTTTTAACTGAATTTAATATTGTGATCGTTTTGGTGCTCTTTCTTCTTTAATTAATTCCCTGTTGACCATGTTCACTGACGACTTGATAGTAGTGTATTTATATGCCCCAAACCTTAGTGTACTTTTTTGTTGTGTTACGTCATTGAGCCTTTCATTTTTGCTGTTGTGTTTTTGTTGCTTATAATTAATTTGTGGCCTTTGTACTTTTTTTCCTTAATATTTGTACTTACCTATTTTCTGTATGCTCACCCTGCGAAAATCCCTTCCTGGGATTGCAGTATTAATAAATAAATAAATACAATAAAAAAAATTCCTGGTGTTGCAAAAAAATATTTTAAGAATATTTGATAACTGCCCAATAAACTATGTGACCTTCCTACAGACAAGCTCTTTATTAAACGCGCGATGCTTCCTGCCACATAAACATATATTAACTACTAGAAGTTATTACAACATTAATAAGAATAAATTGCACGACAGTACAACAGACCTTCTTAAATCAATGTACACCATGCGCAATCAAAGAATACCCTTTACTAGAACAAACTATGGAAGACAAAGCCTCACCTTCCAATTTCCCGACTTTCTGAATACCGTAGAGGGCGAGGTTCAATTTCAACAACCTATGTTTAAGAAATTTCTGAAAAATTATTTGCTAAGTAATCCCATTTCACCGTCTTAATACCTCCTGTCTGTTATCTTTCCGGCAAGCCGAAATGTAAACATCTTATTATACTATACTTTATATTCTCTATGTATGTTTAGGTATGTCTGTATTGTGTCTGTAGATGCATAAAGTTCATTGCAAACGAGCATGAAGAATCAGCATGGTATTACAAATGAATACAAGAAATGCAAGAACACTATCATGCTGATTATTGGTTAGAGCACAAATATATGTCTATTTATGTGAGCATTATACCCATTATTTTTGTTACCAGTGTACACTTAATGCCGAATTTGGCCATATGGGGCAGAAGCCTCTGTCAGGCCATGTGCCTTTAGCTCCTGCTCCATTTTCTCTGCACAGAAAAGAAAAGAAAGGGAACTATCTGCACGCGTGTTTGCTAGGTGGCCCTAATTGCTATCTAACGCACACTTTCACGCAGAAGTGTGCGATTGGTTGGTGGAATCCTGGAATGTGATCCCTGAAATGTGATCCCTTGCAGACGTGTGCGCTCGATGGAGAAAGCAACAACAAAGATACTGAAGGCGATGATGAGTCTTTCTTTAACATCGAAACAAGAGGTTTTTTCTTTACTTCTACAATCCACATTATATATGATCGGCGCTTGCACATGGATTTTTTTTGTGGGCGGAGTGGGCGCCTGGCCTGCTGCGTAACCTTCGCGGAATATATGCGTGCGGACTATGCAAGAAATTATGGCGATTAATGCTGCCAGAGCTGAGGTACATTTACTGATGACCGAACGACAAGCCATGCGCAAAAATTTCAGTGTTTATATTTTCAAAAATGCGACTCGTACCACAGCGCGCCGGACAAGCAATAATGGACCATTTGCAGAAATCTAATTCAGCTTCTGCGCAAGGCGTTTTGCAACCAAAAGGTTTCCAACCAAAAGGTTTTTTCTTCTGCTTTTCTAATCAATTAGCTTTAAGCGATGACATATTCAGTAATATTCTATATCGAAGACCAGTACAAAATGTACAAATAAATTAAAAATCCCCTCTGTCTCTTGGATTCTGTGGCTGTTGGCTTCTCTGATATATATATATATATATATATATATATATATAGCGTTGGCAGTCGGGTGCTGCATGGATCGATGTGAAGGAATGCTCCATCCGTCTCCAACTTGTGGACATTCCTCGTATGCTGCAGCATGTTCTTCCGCTGAGGGAAGACTTTGTCGCAAAAGCTGTACCCTCGATCATGATCGTCGTGATGAAAATCACGGTCACCGTGTTCGGGTTGTTCACCCTGGTTAGGAAGCACCACAGACTACTAAAAAATATAGGAGGCTATGGAAGCACAGAGGCCATTCCAGACAGAAGCAAGCATGCAGTGTGAGAGCGCAGCGCGTCAGGTACGCTTTTTAATCTCGCGCGCGCTCTCAAAAACCTGGGAGAAAAATCTAGACAAAACACGCCTGTCCCTAACCGGACATGACGTCAGTAAATATCACGTCACCTCTGGCGTTGCACCTGTGACGTCATGTATTTTTGACCAATCAGCGTTGCCAGCCTACCTACCCGCAAACGCTTTAAAATTTAAACACAGTACTGTGTTGCTTAGCCACAGCAATCGACGTGCATGGTTCACAGTGTACATTTACATAGTGATGACCAAGAACAGGGGTGTGTATTAACAGCAGTGGTTATTTTCAGGTTTCGTTTCACAGATTTCCCACAGAGAAGGATTTGAAAAGAAAATGGATAGCTGCAATACGCAGAGATGAGGGACCCCTTTTCAAAATCTCAAATGCGACCAAAGTGTGTTCCCGTCATTTCACTGAGTCAGACTACTGGAAAAGTGTGGCAAGTGGCCTTCGCCTCCTCCATCACTCTGCTGTGCCTTCAGTGTTTGCATTTTGCAAACCTAAGCCCTCACGGAAACCATGTGACCGCTTGGAATGCCATATTCCCAAGAAAAAACGACGCAAGCCGATGCAAGATTCACAAGGCAGTGTGCTTAGTGAGAATGAAGCACCATCCCCGGATGCACTTCCCAGAAGTCCACCTTCACAGCACGGTTCCATTTCCAGAACCCCTAGTCCGCTAAAGCAGATTTTCCTTCCAAATGCGCCTTCGCAGGAACAGAGTTTTTGTGGCTCGTGCACATGCAATGCTGCTATTATTGAGTTAAAGGCACAACTTGCAGGTAGCAATGAAAATGAGCGGCGGCTACAGGAACAGCTTGCTGCGAGCAGACGAGAACTGCTTGAGCTGAAAGGAAAGGTGGAGTATGTAGAAAATAAAATATATGCACAGACTCAGGAGCTCAACCTTCTTCGTAACGAGCTTGTTGATGCCCAGCACATTGTGGTAAAGCTTAAAGAAGCGGCTATGCCCTTTGGAATAGAGAAGTTTGTGGAGAGCGACGAGGATATGCAGTTTTATACCGGTCTACCGGACTACAGCAGCTTTACTGCCCTGCTCGATTATCTTGAACCTGGTGAAAATGGAAAAAACATTAAACAGCACAAAGCCAAAAGCAGAAGCCAGCGATCGAACGAGTACTGTGGCAGACCGCAAAAGTTGAGAGTAGAGAATCAGCTGTTCTTGGTCCTCATGAAACTTCGACTCGGTGTGTTTCACCGACATCTAGGCCATCTGTTTTGCATATCACCTAGTACCGTCTCGCGGATATTTTCTGCATGGATAGATTTCATATACTTGCAACTCACAACATTGCCACTTTGGCTGTCACGGCAAGCTATTGATGAAGATATGCCGCAGGCGTTTAAGGACTATGCCTCAACTCGTGTCCTGTTCGATGCTACCGAGATACGCTGCAATGTGCCAACATCTTTCGTGACGCAGAGCCAGCTGTACTCCCACTACAAGTCGGCCCACACACTCAAAGGACTTATTGGAGTTTCTCCCTCTGGTCTGGTTACTTTTGTGTCCGAGCTTTTCACAGGCAGCACATCGGACAGAGAGTGCGTGATTAGGAGTGGTTTCCTAGACCTGGAGTTTGACCCAGGTGATTCAGTGATGGCTGACAAAGGCTTCCGCATTGCAGACATGTTGCAACAAAAAGGTGTGGCGCTGAATCTACCACCCTTCCTGAGGAGCAACCAATTCACATCCACTGACGTGAGCAAAACTCAAGACATTGCAACTCTTCGTATCCATGTGGAAAGGCGAATACAACGTATAAAGGCCTATCACATATTTGACCGTCCATTGCCAATTTCTTTGGCTCCGTTAGCCAACCAGATGTGGACTGTTTGTGCAATATTGAGCAACTTTCAAGAGCCGTTGCTGAGGGAAGTTGACGAGACAGATGGAAACTGAAGACTTTTCAGGATTTGAAATTAACATGTTGGCACTGTAAGGGGCTTTACTGGCAAAAGACGCTTGGCCGGGACGACCAGGCGGAGCAGCGAAATCGCACGTCCAGGCTCGAACAGTCAGCGCTCTCGTCATGCGCTAGGCGTTGGTGCTCCCACTGCGGGCGCTGATCGTCTTCTTCTTTACAGTCGGCCCCCCCGGGGAAAAAAGAGCCATCCTGGCGACTTAAGGGGACGTCAATACGCATGGGTCGTAATGTGGCTTCAAGCGAGACACATGGACTGTCTCGCGCCCACGTCGTCGGTGATCTGGCGAAGGCGTTACGGGCTCGATGATGTAGGTAACTGGGGAAGTACGCTCCAGAACACGGTAGGGCCCATGGTACTTCGGAAGCAGCTTGGAAGAGAGGCCAGTTGAGGCAGGAGGAGCACGGAGCCAAACAAGGGATTGTGGTAGAAAAGTGTCATTGTCACGCGTGCTGTCGAAACGGTATTTTTGACGCCCCTGGTCGGCAGATGTGAACGCCCGAGCGAGCTGCCGGCACTCTTCAGCGTGGCGAGAGGCTGCAGAAACAGTTGTGGATTCCGAGGAATCGGGCTGGTAAGGAAGAATAGTGTCAAGGGGGGACGAAGGTTCACGCCCGTAGAGCAGGAAAAATGGCGAAAAACCAGTTGTGCTCTGAATGGCAGTGTTGTAAGCGTAAGTGACATAGGGTAGTACGGCGTCCCAGTTGGAATGGTCCGCGGCCATGTACATTGAGAGCATGTCACCTAACGTACGATTAAACCGTTCAGTCAGCCCGTTAGTCTGCGGGTGGTAAGCCGTCGTGGTGCGATGGGTAACGTTGCACTGCTTTAGAAGGGACGAAACGACTTCGGACAGGAAGACACGTCCACGGTCACTAAGAAGTTCACGTGGTGCTCCGTGGCGAAGTATGAAGCGGTGCAGGAGGAAGGCTGCAACATCCCGCGCCATAGCAGAGGGAAGGGCAGCGGTTTCGGCGTACTGTGTCAGATGATCAACAGTGACAATGATCCAGCGGTTTCCTGTAGCCGTGTAGGGAAGCGGTCCGCAAAGGTCAATGCCAACCCGGTCGAAAGGCCTGGATGGGCAAGGTAGAGGCTGCATGGTGCCGGTCGGATGGTGGTGACTAGGTTTGCGGCGTTGACAGTCTGAGCAAGAACGGACGAATTTTGGGACGTAGGTGTACATACCGCGCAAATAATAATGGAGGCGAAGACGCGTATAAGTTTTGAAAGTACCAGCGTGAGCGGCTGCTGGGTCATTGTGAAAGGCGGCGCACACTTCGGAACGTAAGTGTCCTGGGATCACAAGGAGCCATTTTCGGCCGTCAGAGATATAATTGCGGCGGTACAAGAGCCCATCGCGAATCTTGAAGTGAGCAGCTTGACGGCGCAGTGCTCGTGGGACCGAGGTGACGGAAGGGTGCGAAAGCAAGTTGAAAATAGAACCGATCCATGGGTCCTTGAGCTGCTCGGTGGCCATGTTGGTCATCGATAAGGAAGCGCAGTCGACGCGGGGAGGGCAAGCAGGTTCAGTGGCCAGAGGTGAGCGTGACAATGCGTCGGCGTCGTGATGCTTCCGGCCAGAGCGATATACCACAGGAATGCCATACTCTTGAAGGCGTAAGGCCCACCGTGCGAGGCGTCCATTGGGGTCCTTCAGGGTGGACCACCAACACAATGAATGATGCTCTGTAACGACGTCGAAAGGTCGGCCGTACAAGTAAGGTCGAAATTTTACTATCACACAAACGATTGCCAAGCACTCTTTTTCAGTCACAGAGTAGTTCAACTCCGACTTCGTCAGTGTGCGACTCACGTAGGCAACAACATACTCAGCAAAGCCTGGTTTACGTTGGGCAAGGACGGCACCAATACCAACGCCTCTGGCATCTGTGTGGATTTCAGTGGGCTCATTGGGGTCGAAGTGGCGTAATATGGGCGGAGAGGTGAGCAGGTGACGCAAGGTTTTGAATGCGTCGTCACAGGCAGGATTCCAGCCGCTGAGGTCGTTGCTGGCGCGAAGAAGTGTAGTCAGAGGCGCGATGATTGAAGCGAAATTACGGATGAAACGCCGAAAGTAAGAGCATAGGTCAATGAAACTGCGAAGTTCCTTCATCATGGAGGGCTTCGGGAACTCAGACACAGCACTAAGTTTTGATGGATCGGGAAGCACACCATGCTTAGATACGATGTAGCCTAAAATTGTCAACTGTCGGGCTGCGAAGCGACATTTCTTCAAATTTAGTTGTAGCCCAGCGTCAGTGAGACATTTCAACACATGTCCCAGACGTGCGAGATGAGTCTGGAAGTCCGGGGCGAAAACAACAATGTCATCGAGATAGCACAAACAGGTTTTCCATTTGAGGCCGCGTAGTATAGTGTCCATCATGCGCTCAAATGTTGCGGGGGCATTGCATAATCCGAACGGCATTACGGTGAATTCATACAGCCCGTCTGGCGTCACAAAGGCTGTTTTGGCGCGGTCATCGTCGGCCATCGGGACTTGCCAATATCCGGAGCGTAGATCTAGAGATGAAAAGAATTCAGCGCCCTGCAGACAGTCCAGGGCGTCATCTATTCGGGGCAGAGGATAGACGTCTTTGCGAGTGATTTTGTTGAGGCGCCGGTAGTCCATGCAGAAGCGGATAGAGCCGTCTTTCTTGGTGACAAGAACTACGGGGGAGGCCCAAGGACTGTGGGAGGGTTGTATAACGCCACGCTGCAGCATGTCGTTCACCTGTTCATCGATGACATGGCGTTCGGCCGGTGACACACGGTACGGGCGTTAGCGCAACGGCGAGTGGGAGCCGGTGTCGATCCGGTG
Organism: Amblyomma mixtum; assembly: GCF_055824585.1. Lineage (NCBI taxonomy): Eukaryota > Metazoa > Arthropoda > Arachnida > Ixodida > Ixodidae > Amblyomma > Amblyomma mixtum. The sequence continues at coordinate 318,930,859 of NC_143014.1, forward strand.
GGTTACGGCCGATGTACGGCCCAAACTGTGGGTAGTGAGGTCAAAGGAGGAACGAAACTGGGCCAGCAGGGCAAGAAGCTGGGTCTTTTGCGCTGGGGTAAGGGTAGCATCGATAGAGCTGGCGAAGACGTCCACGAGAGCAGGATCAGTCGGAGCGGCGCAAGGAGTAAGTGAATCCATTGGGAGACCGCCGCACTCGTCCTCGGAGTAGTCGCAGACGAGTAGAAAAGCAAATGGCTGTACAAAGCCCAGGCATTGGCCGCGATGCAAAGCAAAAGGGCACATGAAGAGGTTTGTGATGGGCATTTCACTGCAGCCAGCTGTGACTGTGAGCACGGCGGAGGGCAGGCGGAGACCGGTGCGAGCAAGAAAGGTGTCGGACGGGCTGAAGACGACAGGTCCGTCGGAAGCAGAGGCGCAGGATACAGAGATGAGCACAGATGAACACGGCGGTATCGCGATATCGTCGACCACAGTTAATTTCGCGCACGTTGTTTGGGGCGGGCCAATCAGATCATCGTGGAAGGGAAAAAACTCGACCTCGGCTCGAGTGCAGTCAATGACGGCGTGATGTTGGGAAAGAAAGTCCCACCCTAAGATGACGTCATGAGAGCATGAGGAAAAAACGATGAATTCAATGATGTACAGAGCGTCCTTAATAGTGACCCTGGCAGTACAGGCGGCCAACGAATTAATCAGGTGCGAATTGGCGGCTTGCAGCGAAAGTCCAAATAGCGGCGTTGTCACTTTGCGCAACTTGCGGCACAGTTTCTCACTCAATACGGATACAGCAGCGCCAGTATCAACCAGGGCAAAAGCATTTGTGCCCTCTACAGAAACTTCAATGACATTGCACGGAGATAGGCGAGGTCTTGAACTTTTCGTCAAACACGCAGCTCTTGCCTCCGGAACTGCGGGGACTAGTTTTCCGGTGGGGAAGTAGGACGACGGTGCATCGGAGAAACCGAGCGACGACGGGGAGATGGGGAACGGTGGCGAACAGTCCGGGGGCCATCGGAAGTGGGGACGGTGTCAGGAGGGGAGGGAGGCTGAAAGTGCTGGGGAGGGGCGTAGGTGTAGGCGCGAGGGTCGGAGGTATCAGGAGGGAGAAGGTAGCGCCGGCGGCAGTGACGCATCACGTGACCCGGAATGCCACAGGCGTAGCAGATGGGAAGGTTGTCAGGCGTCCGCCAAGGGTGGTAGCGTTGGGGTGGCGGCCGAGTAGCAGGAGGGAACGGGGTCGGCCGCGGTGCAGGTCGAGACGGCACAAACGCCGCAGGGCGAGGTTGCTGGACGGCCTCGGCATAGGTAAGAGGGGCAGTAACGGAAGGTGGGGGACAACCAGATGGCAGGGCCTCAGACACTTGCTCCCGTATTTCTTGCTGAAGTATAGGCGCAAGATGAGATGGTGAACTCGGAACGGACGGAAGGAGCGACAGCTGCCGAGCGACCTCCTCACGAACAAATTGCTTGATCTGAAGCAAAAGGGGGCTGTCTTCGGTACACACAAGGCCAGCGAGCGTCTCGGGCTGTGCAGAGGGTGACCGAGTGGAAACACGCAGGCGGCGGAGCTCGTCGTAGGCTTGGCACAGGTCGAATATGGCGCTCACGGTGGTGGGGTTCTTAGCCACAAGCATGTGAAAGGCGTCCTCCTCGATGCCCTTGAGGACATGCTTGATTTTCTCTTCCTCTGTCATCGACGCGTCGACACGCTTGCAGAGGTCGATGACGTCCTCGATATAGCTCGTGAACGTTTCGCCGGTCTGCTGGGCGCGAACTCGAAGACGCTGCTTGGCGCGAAGCTTGCGGTCGGCCGGGCGGCCGAAGATATCTGTGAGACTGGCTTTGAAGGCGGACCAGGTGGTAAACTCCGCTTTTTGGTTCTTATACCAGAGATTGGCTTCTCCGGTGAGATAAAATATCACGTTGGTTAGCTTCACTGGGTCGTCCCACCGGTTATGGGCGCTCACCCTTTCGTAAGAGGAGAGCCAATCCTCGACGTCGTTGTCGTCCATACCGCTGAAGATGGTAGCATCGCACTGGCGGAGCGTACCAGGACAAACAACGGGCATCGGTGAAGTGCCGACGGGCTGGGTCAGGGTGGTGTCAGATGGCATGGTGGTAGCGAGGGTACGGTTGCGTCGAGCCAGGATGGAACTCCGCGACCTCCACCAAGATGTAAGGGGCTTTACTGGAAAAAGACGCTTGGCCGGGACGACCAGGCGGAGCAGCGAAATCGCACGTCCAGGCTGGAACAGTCAGCGCTCTCGTCTCGCGCTAGGCGTTGGCGCTCCCACTGCGGGCGCTGATCGTCTTCTTCTTTACAGCACCACTTATGTTGCAGAGGTTTGAAACACTTCAGATTTGTGAATTCCTCTCCAAATAGGGCATCAGTGTATCAAAGTAAAAGCTGTCCAGCATTTCCCTCATGCCCTCCCACTCCACCTGGTCGAACCTTATTCTTTCTACAAGAATAAAGTATTTGCCGTAAACGACAAAGTCGCCCCAGCTTAGCCCAGGTATGGCCATTTTGCCGATGATCTGAGCATAGTAAATGTGCTCTCTCTTGAGCATTGGGCCGCTGGATGTCATTTCTGAACAGAGGCTGTGTGCCGTGAGTTCGTTCCCCTTGACATCACGCAAGGAATAGGGACATTTGATTTCAAGTACCCCATGGCTCGACTCGACAGGATCAAATACAATTCTGTCCGGTGAAGCACCGAGCCATGGGAACTCTGGATTCACCAGTAGGCCGCAAGTGCTAGTTGTCACATCGTGCCCCATGGACTTCATAACATCCTCGTAACGGTTTGCTGCCATGGTCTCGTTGGCAATTCCATACCTGCATGCAACAAAGAGTTGGCCATGAGCATAACAAAATATGGTCTCCAGAAGGGTCGGTTCTCTTAAGCAGGGTGCAAATGTTCGGTCCATCAGTCCTTTAGGATTTCAGCCCTTCCATGGCATGCAGTAAACACAGCACTGTACTCTTGCATACACCCAATTCTAGTTGTCACAGCTATTGTGTCTTTCAAGTCAAATTTTACTTGCACAACTGATTCACATATTACAGAAGTGTGGTATTGAAATAAACTCGTAAAAAAGTTTTGTTTTTTGCATACCTAATAGCCGGCACCTTTGATAGGTCTTTGGAGCTTGCTATGCCATTCAGACCTTTCAAAGTCCAGTTTTTTCTGTTGAGTACCACACCAAAATTTGATGCTGTCAGCCGGTGGCTTCGCTGCCTCTTCCATGTAGCACTCTTTGCCTGCTGCCGTGTGCTCTTCTCAAGCACTAGTGATGCCTGATGTGTTGTACGCACCTCCTGCAGGGTGCATGAAAGTGGACGTAACAGCTGCAATCAATCTGTTGCAGCTTACATCACGTATCACAGAAACACATGAAATGATGCAAATGTGTGTGGGATTGAGAGCATTTTTGCAGCTTTTTGTCCTGTGGCTCTTTGGTGCCCACTTTCACTGGAAATGAATTAGAACATCATTTGCAAGTGAAACTGCTACCGCAGTTCCCTCTGTAAATTCTGTTTCACGTGCCTATAACACAAGACTTGCATATTTTGCTTCAAAATTTCTTTAGAAATTTCTTGCGGATGCTGAATTCTAAATATGCACAACCATTTCTGCATACAAAAAAAGGTGGGAGAGGTGAACAGAAATTGGCATGGTGAAGACATAGAGTGAAAGAATAAATTTTGATAATATACTGTTCACAATGCTGAACGCAGAAATTACCTTCAGAAATTTATTTGCTTCTATGTGGGCGGGTGGTGTCCATGCACTGCAACCTGCAAAAAATTCTGGAGGAGGTATAAGTTGCGCGTCACGAAGCTCGGCAAATGAAATGCCTGCCACATAACTTTTAAAGCCATGTGGCTGGAGCGGCTGCTGGTAAGCCAATGGTGCTGACGCTGGGGCCATGCCATATTTTGTTTTTTTGAAAGGCTGCCCTGGTGTTGCAAGCAACGCCTTTGCAAATTTGTTCCCGGGTGCCAGTGCCAACAGCCTAGTGGCAAGCTGCTGTTTTGCAGCATCTTGCTGCTGCTCATTGCGAGGGTGCCACCTGCGCTCCTTTGGTGTGGCAGGTTTTGGAACACTAACACCTCCCTCTCGCACACTTCTCCAGTCTACAGCCTGAACAGAGCCACCCTGAATGGTGCTTCTCCGAGGCACCCTCCACTGCTGGGGTAGGTCTGTACAGTAAATGTGATCGGGTGCTTCCGAAAAGCCTTTTGACTGCAGTAGCTGGACAGTCCGCAGCATCGCCATGAGATGGTTGCATGCCAGTTTGCCAGCTGGGCATTCACACGTCCCATAAACTATGTCGCCCTGGTCGTTGATGGCTGCAATGACTGTGTACGGTGGGCTGTTTTTCTTTTTGCTGCGATAACACGCAGCCTTTATGAAGACAAGCCCGCTGCTGAAAAAGAACAAAAAGAGTTTATTTAAGCAATTAAACTGCATATTTCACGTGGTGCAACTTCATCCCCAAATTTCACGTAGGTTAATCAAGTGGCTGCATGCTAGCAATGCTTGGCTCCCACGTTTTGTCTGAAATGTAGAAAACACCCAGTGTCAGCTGGTGTGTCACTTATTTTTTTATTTATATCAGGGCCACGGTTCACTGAGTTACCGCAAAAAAAAAGCACTAAACCCCACAAAGTACCGGCCATACGGCGGGGTTGAAAAGTTGTTTACCTTGCTCGAACGTTGGACGATTTTGGCAGCTTGCTAGGTATGCAAAGCACCGGGGGCTCTTTTTAACATGGGACAAGCGCGCTGAACTGTGCTGAAGCCGCATGCAGGCTGAATGACATTTTCCGCATGGATAACATTGATCGAACTTGGGATGGAAGGCAGGCACCTTGAACTGTGGAACGAAATGGTACATGGGGCTTAACGTCCCAAATTGATATCGGCTACGAGAGATGCCGTAGTGGAGGACTCCAGATTAATTTCGACCACGTGGGGTTAGCACGGTGCACGGGCGCCTTGCATTTCGCCTTCATCGAAACTAAGTCTCGGGATCAGCATTCGAGCGCCCTAATCACTGCGCCATCGGGGCGAGTTAACTGCTGAATGTCGACGCCGCAAGAGGTAAATGCTCCCCCTACGAATGTGTGATCGCCCTGCATCTTCCACTCGCTCAGCTCAAGCATTATTAAGTTTGAGGCGAAGAAATTAGCCGAGGGCATGTATGAAACCATCCAGGAGAAACCACAAAGCGCGTGTCTGTTCGAACTGGTTTGTTCTGCGACCCGCACAACTCTTGCAAGCTCCGTATTGACAACGATCGAAAAATGCATACGCCGCGCTCCAAATCGTACAGACGTAGTACATACCTTTGACTGGAACTGCATGTCTGCAGAGACGAAGGACGCAAGAAAGACTCGATGCTAAAGTTGTAGCTTCGCCCGAGTGAGCGCTCCGATCCCGACCGGCTGCTATAAAAGAGCTGCATCTTCTGCTCTGTAAGGCACGGTAGCACCGCGAGATTATTTTCCCATCCTGTGATCGGGATCACTATCGGGGCCATAGTGCTCGCCATGCCGTTCAAACGCTGTAGCGTGCGCACGGTGTGCAAGTGACTGCCAGGCAGCTGTCGAACTCTACACATGCACGTAGACACACACGCGAGCAACACTACAACACTACGCCGCGGGACGCCGCTCCTTCACGATGGCGGCGCTCTCAGGTTGCCAGACCGGAGGCTGACTAACTGCAAGGATTTGCAAAGGGTCTATTGTCTGTATCAAGCACAACATATAATTGAAAAGATTGCACTCACGAAAAATGGTCCTTTAGTATTTCATGGAATGATTTGCGATTAGTGCATGCTACAATGGTGTTTGGCAGGGCATTCCATAATGCTATTGCGTGCGGGAAAAAAAAAGAACTGAGTGCTAACGTGCGAAAGTTGATGCTAGCGATGCAATGATTATGGTTCAAGCGGCTAGACAGCCTATGGGGGGGTTCTAGTTTTGCGTGGTGTGAGCGCGGATGATAATAGAAATGATGCAGAAGACAGAGGCGAGATATGATGCGGCGTGATGTGAGCGATGGAATGGAGACGGACTGTTTCAGTGCTGTGATGCTGGTTTTCCTTGAATAATAAGATGTTATAAAGCGGATGGCGCGGTTCTGTACGGCTTCGAGGCCGGAGGCGAGATAAGCTTGAGACGGGTGCCAAATGGATGACGCATATTCTAATTTCGGGCGAATGAATGTCATGTATGCTAGTTTCTTTATTTCAGGGGATGCGGCCTTCAAGTTACGTTGTAAGTAACCGAGTGTGCGTGAGGCTTCTGCGCAAATGTTTTGAATGTGGGTTACCCATGATAGTGATGGTGTTAGGTGGAGGCTGAGATATTTGTAGGATAATGTGGGGTCGACAAGAAGTGAGCCAATGCTGTACTGATGCGGATTCACCGTGCGTTTTCTCGTGAAAGACATAGATTTGCACTTGCTGATGTTCAAGGAAAGGAGGGACTTATTACACCATGAGGCGAGCATGTTAAGATCGGTTTGGTTTGGTTTATGGGGTTTAACGTCCCAAAGCGACTAAGGCTGTTTGAAGTAAAGATGAATCGTTGGTCGCCCCAATAACTCTGCATATGACGCAATCATCTACAAAAAGCCGTAAACTAGAGTTTATGTTACAAGAGAGATGATTAATGTAAATGAGGAATAGAAGTGGTGACAGTCCGGCGCCTTGAGGGACCCCTGATGTTACGCTGGTGAAGGGTGAGTGGGTAACGTTCGCGGAAGTGAACTGCTTGCGTCCTGAAAGAAAATTTTCGATCCAGTGGATTAGGTTGGCTGGAATTCCTAGCAATGAAAGCTTTTGAAGTAAGTGGTTATGGCGGAAGCGATCAAATGCTTTCGAGTAATCGAGGAATATGGCATCTACTTGAAGGTTATTGTCCATGGATTCGAGTAAGTCATGTATGAACTCGGCAAGCTGTGTTTCGCATGAAAGGTGTTTGCTAAAACCATGCTGGTGAGGATAAAAGAAGTCGTTAGATTCTAGATGTGCCATTAGGTTCGTGGATATAATGTGCTGGAGAAGTTTGGGTGGGATACTGGTTAATGATATAGGACGGTAGTTAGAGGCTGATTTGCGGTCACCTGATTTAAAGACTGGAACGATTTGGGCAACTTTCCAATCATCCGGGACTTCCTCGGATTGCAAAGACTGGGTGAAGATTAATTCTAATCTCTGGAACGAGGTTGATGATGTCTTTTTTAATAATTTACTGTGATTTGGTCACAGCCAGCCGACGAAGACAATTTAAAAGCATCAATGAGGTTGCAGATACCGTCGGCATTAATCAGTATCTGGGGGTAATTTTTCCGCCATTTTTCCGCCAATTCTAGTGCTGAAGAAGTCCTGGAGGTTTGCTTACCTCCAGGGTGTGTCGTATGTTTTTTTAGATCAAAATGTACCGACAGACAGTTTTGGCCATTTGCGTCGGCCTCCCAGATGTGTGTTGTTCATCTCTCAAATGTACACTAGCCTTGTGATGATAAAATGTTGAAAGGTTTTGCAGAGATAGATGGTAAGAGTAATCGGATGTTAGCTTTCTGCAATGCATCGGTGTTTTCCCAACTTGAATATTGGAATGACTATTCAAGTTTTCCAGTCATTATGCAGTATACCTTCATTCCAAATACGGTTAAAAAAGGAGAACAATGATTCAAGTAAAGAAGGAGGGAGATTTCGCAGCATGCTGTAATAAATTCTATCTGGACCAACCACTGTGGCCTTGCAGTTTGCTAACAGGAGTTCGATTTCATACTGTGTGAACTAAGTCTAGGCCGCAATTTACTGAAGAACAACTATTTGGTGGAAGATAAAAAGAAACCGCAGTAGTGAGACATTTGAGCTGAACCCTTACTGCGACATCTTCTAAAGGAGTGTTCAAGCTTAACTCCTTGACTATTACACCGGAGTTCGCGACAATGGCAAAACCACCCCCGATGATGCCAACGTGATCCTTTCAAAAAAGTGTGTAGTTTTTTAATTGATACGTGTGTATGTGTGTATGTGCGTGTATGAGCGTGCGCGTGTGTTTCAGTAGTGTTTCTTGAACACAAACTAAGTGCGGCCGGTATTCCGGTAATAGTACGCAGATACCGTCATAGTTATGTCTTATGCCACGACATTTCCACTGCATCAATGAAACGGCCAAAATTGTGCATGGGTGAGTGTAGTTGCAGGGTAAATACGAAGAGGAACATATTTCGTGCTTATAAACTATGCCTTAAGGACTATGTCACGTTCTCACCTGGAGTAGGGATACGGGGTTTTCCTTCGCCGCCAGCACCACGGCCGCCACCAAAGGCGGCAGTCCTTGGGTGGCAAAGATTCCGATAGGGTTAGAGAGACCTCCACGCCCTCCACAGAGGCGCTGGAGGTTAGTTCAATGTTGCGATCGCTCGTGGCCTTCTCGTGGCACTTTTTTGGTGGAGAAGCTGAAGCAGGCTCCGCTCAAGAAGCAGAGTCTCTTGGAGCAGCCTTTGGCTGCTTAGGGAGGTAAAGGGACAGGTCCAGTTCGGTGTTGCTGTTCTCGGTGCTTGCCACCGAGGCGGGAATTGCCGATGGCAGCGAAGAACCTCGGTCGAAGAACACGTGATGTTCCCGAGAAATCTTCAAGCATGTGGGCTGTGCTATGGGCTTTTGTTGACGGGGTTGGGACCTTCATGTCGACACCAGGTCCAGGAGCTCGACCTGTGGGCCAACAGAAACTGAACGCGGTTGCGGTCCCCGCTTCACCACTTGAGCAAAAGTGCCCTTCTCTTGGAAGGTGAATCGCTTCCTAGCCTCTGCGAAAGATGTGTTTGCTTGTTATTGTTATAGCTATTTATTTCTTTTTGTCTCTTCCAGATAGGGCACGACCTGGAGTGCGCGCCATGTGCGCCAGTGCAGTGATACATTTTGGTGTGTGCTCACATTTCCCTTCGGTGTGTTTGTCTTGGCCATAGGAACGCATGTAGGCTTGCCTGGGCATGACATCGCGCAATGTCCAAAACGCTGGCATTTGAAACAACGCATTGGGTGTTACTATGTGCAGGCCCATCTTGCAGTGTAAGTATGCTGTATGAATGGAGCCTGGTAGAGTATTGATATTAAATGTGAGGACAATATGTTTCGTCTTTATTTTGGTGCTGTTCCGAAATGACTCCCTTAGGACAGTTAAGGGGGCGGTTAGGTGTGGCCTGCACATCCAGTTATCCAAGCTTTTTCAGAGTTAGCAGTCTGACGCTTTGGTCTTTAGTCTCGATTTCTTCGAGTGAGTCTCCTGTTCGTTGCTTCTTCGCCTTGAAATCTTTTCCAACAAAGTTTCTTATATTTTTTGCAAATGTAAAAACTGCGATATAAGCTAAAAGCTCATCAGTTATGGTGTGCACAACAAAAAACTTTGGAAAGCTTTCCGCTGACTTTTGCGACATATGTTTGACGTCGGTCCGACCCTCTTCAGGGACCGATCAAAGGGGCGTTTTTTGTTAGCCATTAGACAGTATATGTTATTCGGCAGCTGGGCTCGTCGTCAACCATGGAGACCAGCGTGGACAAGTGTCAGACGCACTAACCATACGCGGCCACAATAACTCCATGCACAAGGGACAAGGTAGACTAGTACGCAGAGGGTTAACCCTCGCTTCCCGGAAAGTAAGAAAATAAGGAAGAAGTGCGATGACAGGATAGGTGAGAGAAAGCAGATAGGAAAGAAAAGTATGGAGAGGGGGACAGGAAATGGCAACTGGCTGATTTCATCCCAGGTGGGCCATTCCGGGCGTACCATCTGTGGAAGCGGAGGCCAAAGTCGAGTGTTGCTTCTGCTGAAGAGCCTTTAAGGTACAGAAATTCGACGTCTGCTCAGCCACCAGAATTCCCTTTCCCCCAGACACGGCAAAGCCACGAACAGCCTAAGCGCGGCTGTTGGGGTACATGCTGGCGCGCTACTCACCAACATCCCCCTAGCGGGGATGCCCCTGCGGGCATACTTAGCTACATGCTGGCGCGCTACTCACCAACATCCCCCTAGCGGGGATGCCCCTGCGGGCATACTTAGCTACATACTTAGTTGGCATACTTATAGTAGGATACAACTTAAAAAAACAGCAGTTGCTAACGCTGGGCCGCGGACCGCCGCGTCCTGTATCACTCCGCTGGCCTATCGCAACTGCAAACGAAATCAGCTTTTTAATGTTTGACTATAAAAAACACTCCATGGGTCAAAATCCTAGAGCTTATAATTTTTTTTCTTGTGATAAGCTTCTTGTTTACTTAACAAGAAATATTTAAGCAGCGGACCACTTTTTCGTCGCGGAGAAATTCTGTGCGCGGAGGCTGAATGTGGGCGGAGCTTCACTGCAGACTTAAGTTGTATCCGACTATATAAGTAGCCTCATCGAAAAAGATGTGCTAAAAATGCATTTCAAACATATTGTATTAATTTCATCTTTATTTCGCGTTTTTTCTGCCTATGCTTAAACTGCAATACCAATGCTTTCTAACTTCTAAGTATACTAGGAATAATATTTTGAACATTCTTAAAAATATGAGAAAAGTGCATTTTTGCCCGCTTAGCAAAATTATAATTCTTTAAAAATATACTAAAATATGCATTAACTACATCAGATTACATTGTAAATAGACTAAAATTATATATTTATTATAATCAAATATATTTTAGGCTTAAAAAAGGTCTACTAGTGGGCTTCACAAAATGCGACGGGTTAATGCTTCAGCTGCAGAGCAAACTGTACACGCGTAGTTATCGAATAACGTCACGTGTCTGAATGGGAATGACAAGGATACCGACACCCAGAAAATCCTGACGAAAGTGATGCAGCAAACAAGAAGGGCTCCCACAACTGCCATACTTGGCTTGACTTATATACACCCACCGAGAGACGACGCACTATCTTGCGCGGTGAGGCGTTTTTTGCGAAAAGACTATGGACCCCCAAATTATCGCAGAAGTGCCGTACTGGTCGCCCTCGAATTTGAGGGCGATCTAGAACCGAATTGCTAGTTGAAACTTGCGTCAGGTATAGGTCAGGAGTCGAACTGTCAACCAACAAATACAAGGGCGTCTAAGGGAGCCGGTTGGCCTTGCCAGTCGGGGTCCTTTTCGCTGGCATATTCAGGCCAGGAAATACCCAAGGCGCCTTTGCCGGTATCATGCTATCACGTTCTCCGCACGTAGTGTAAATAAGTGGTGATTACCTACCTGCTAGAAGTTACCATGAACGGAAGGACGACAGGAAAGGGAGAGTTTTCACTGTTCCCTGAAACGTCATTTGGAGCCCTAGATCGTTCCACAGTAGCTTGAAGTGTAATGCAAATATGTCTACGCGGATCGCCCATTAGTTAGAATTTAAGTATACTTTGGACGGGTTAATTACATATTTACGAAAGTGGAATAACTATATTGCCAACATCAAAATGAGAATTCCCGAAACACGATTTCGAGCATTCGATTGCTCCACGGCAGCTTGAAGTGTGCTGCAAATATGCTAATGTGGACTGCCAATTTTCTAGAATAAAGTATTCTTTGGACGAATTAATTGCGTATTTACGGAAGTACACCTCAAATACATTGACAACACGCAAATGCTATTTCCCAAAACGCGATTTGCAGCCCTCCACTGTTCAACGGCAGCTAGAAGTGTGCTGAAGATACGTTTAAAAGGGCTTTCCGTTTGTTAGAATTGAAGTATACTTCGAATGAATTAATTTCATATTTACCAAAATATTCTTTTAATACATTGACAAGATGCTAAAATTGAATATATATTTTTTCACATCATTGAAAAGTGCTCGAAGCATGCTTTAATTGAGATATTTTTGGCATATTTTAAGAATATATTTCGAATACTAAGCATAAAATTCCAAGAACATATTTATTTCATATTTTTAGTGCATTCATGAATACAAAATATGTTTAAAATACAATTTAAATTGCCCACCGTATATTCCAAACGTTTAGTTGTCGCTATGGGTAATATGGCTGGTACAGGATAGGTCACTGAAGATATGAAAACCGAAGTAAAGTTTCGCAGCAAAGCGAAAAGGTTCTTTTCCTCTTTCCTTTGCACCAGGGGTGCCCCGTCGGAGACGGCTTGTTATGTCTTGAAGGCTGGAGGTCTAGCTAGACAATACTTGCAAACAGACAACTTGCAGGGGATATAAACTGAAGCTTTATGTACAATCGTTTACATATATATACAAGTTGAGCAGTGAGCACAACAACAACACGGAGCTGGCTAACATTTAGGGGAGGCCCATATCTGGCATAGCCGAAGATGCCTTACATCTACCTTCGTAGCCCAGAACCCTTTTTCCTGGCTCCGGGACCCAGTTTTAAAGACACCTGTGCCCGGCCCACATTCTTCAGCATCCAATCGTGTCCAACATAATACGATTGGTTATTAGCCGTGTGGCCCGCCCTCCAATTTCCGTAAGGCACATAACCCTCTCTCAAATATACATATTGTAAAGAGGGCATCATTTTCACTTAAAACATCCTACACTCCGAGAATGGACACACCAACGGATTGGCTCCCTGGGTTACGTGCCACGCCCCACACTTCCAATGTATTAGACAAACTCTCTCCCATATGGAAAGAAAAGCAAAATACTTAAAAGCAACATAGCAAAACACTTCCACTATATTAGACCAACCTTCTCCCATAAGGAAGAAAAAGCAAAACACATAAAAACAACATAGCAAGACACTTCCACGGGCGCTGGTCTCCCCAGAACCCGTGTCCTTGACGGTTCTCAGAATTAGGGCAATTATGGGACCCAAACGCGATCCACGACTGTCGCGCACAACAACCGGGAACACCGAACCGCGACCCATGCGAGTCCGATTACCCTGGTCTGCCGACCCAGCAGCCGCCTCCCGGTGTCCGGGCGGCGTCATAACTCAACTGGCCGTCACTTTCCCCAATTAAGCAGGTGGCTGCGTCCGTTCTGTCCGTTGGCGTCTTCTGCGCGCGCCTGTTTCTTGAGAACTGTTGATGTTTCAAGTTTACAGCTTTGGCGCCATCACCGACCACCAGCCAGCTGCACCGTCGTCGACAACACCCGAGGGCGCCGAGCCACGTTCCTATACGAGTCGGATCACAATGGTCTGCCGAGACAGCAGCCGTCCTCAGGGGTCCGGGCGGCGTCATAACTCAACTGGCCGTCACTTTCCCCAGTTAAGCAGGTGGCTGTGCTCGTTCTGTCCGGTGGCGTCTTCTGCACGCTCCCGTTTCTTGAGACCGAGTTGTCGAGCCTCGGGGCCATACCGGACGCCAGCCAGCTGCACTGTCGACCACAACCCCCATTCTTCCGGACACGTCCGGGCCCGCTTCGTCTAGCAGTGTTCTCTTTTCAAAAGAAAAGCTGTCGAACCTCCGACGAAGCGTTAATATCTAAATTGAGCCGCAACTGGTGTTTGTCAAGACGCTGTGAGCCGTCGGCGTACGATGCAGTGGTGGTGGTGACATTTTTATGGCTCTTTCTACACTGGCGCGAAGCGGTCCCGGCAAGAAACACGCGTCCTTTCCCGAAAGGAGACAATGGGAGGCTTGGGAGAGCCGGCCGCTCCCTCTCTGGCTCCTGCCCGCCTTGAACGCTAACTGCCGCCTCCCGCTGTGCGCCCTCCTCGCAGCCCCATCGCCGGGGACTCTCCGGAGTCTGCAGCGGCGACACAGGAGACAGAAAGATGGGCGCTCCTAAAGAGACCGCGCGCGTCCACAGATCTTCTTGGGGCCCGCTCAACGGCGAAGCTCACCTCCCTTAGTCCCGAAGAAAGGAGGGGGGGAGGGGGGGAATAAACACACATGGCGCATGCTTGCCCTCTACACGCCCCCCTCGAAATTCATCTAAGGGTTGCAGCACGCTTAGATGAATAAACACACAAAAAGAGGGCTAGTGGCTTACCTACAATGAAACAAACAACGAAACTAAGCACACACTTCAAAAGTGAAAAGGTTTCATGCATGCTGTGCTCGTAGTACGAGTGTCCCAGTCCATTGGCTGTGCTTACAGTAAGTGCCACACACGCGCGTACGCGTTCCACACATTCACATACCGCGCCTTGACCGAAGTACACGCTGTCGCGCGGCAACTAGTTACACCTGCATGCACACCTACACACAGACCCTCGCCACTGTAGCGTTCCTCAGTCCGCATAAGGGGTCCGTAAGAGGCCAAGTGAGCCTCCTTAGTCGTACTTAGTGTCCCTGTGTGCGTTCGAGTCATCACGTGTTATCAACCAACACGATTAACGGCTAACGGTCACTCAGCTCATGCGCCTGGTGCCGTCACGGGGCAAGAATTCGAAAGCTGCTGCCCTCCAGGATCGGAAACGTCCTGGTCTTCGATGGGTCCGAATCCCTGCGCACGTGATGCCCCTGAGGGCACGCTTTCTCCGGCGTGCCACTACGAACCGCGCGCTGCGTAAGGGGCAGAGGCCCTGCTCAGCCTAGTAACCATGCCACTGCGGCCGGTTTTGCTGCACTTGATTTGGCGTACTGCCGCACGGAACGTATTGCTCCACGCGCGGACTTTCGGCGTGAAAGCCACGCGCCTGCCTCCAGCTACTCTGCCTCGCTTGGAGCCATTTGCACCTTTCCTGCCCCGGGCAAACCTTGAAATTGCCGCTTCCTGCTTGATCGGCCCTTGCCGGCTTCGTGGCATCGTCTGAGTGTGCATCAGCTTCCTCGCAGTCACCTGACCTGAATCTGCCTTTTGGAAAGTCGCCACGCATTTCCGTGTCCTCGGATGACCTGATCGGACACTCATTGGGGGCGTTCGACAACTGCGCGGCACTGGTCGGCCCAGCAGGCCCACCTCTACTCTCTGCCTCGGATGAAAGGCTCTTGCCACCAGGAACGCCACGCGGCACTTCCTGCCCTATGCCTGGCACTGTGTGCCGTTGCGGTAACGTTAGGTCTCCTCCTGACGCTAGCTCCGTGTCGGAGGTCGCAATCTCATTCACAGAGCCTGCAGGAATTAGACCGCTGTCCTGGTTGTTATCGGACAACCTGGTCTCGACTGTCCCCGGATCATCAGAATTTGGCTGCTCCTTTTCGTTGCTAGCCGCCCGCGGTGGCGGAAAATCTGTGATACCTTCGTGCCCCTCAGGAATCTCGTCCTCACTTTCCGCGCTTTTCGCGGTCTTTCTGAACGAAGAGGTGTTGCTGCCTACCGGCCGATTGCTTACAGCGTCCTGACTGCATCTTTCTTGACCTGCGCTTGACAAGCGTATCAATTTGTCTACCAGCGCAGGCGGCCTCACCTCTCGGGACTCGGAGCAGTTCTCTCTGGCTAGTTGACTAGCTCTTCTAGACTCCCTGAGCTTAGCCACCTCGAGCCCTAGCTGCTCAAGCTTTGCTGCTACCACCACCAAATCCTGAGGTTCTTGCGCGCAGAGCAGCGCTTTTCCATCATTCATCTTAGCAAGTTGCGCCTGAAGGTCCGCTAAGCGCGCCTTCCATAATTCTAATTGCTACCTCACATCGGGTGTGGGTCGGCATATATAGCCCTCCATACCGTTTCCGTACCTCTCGACTGTCCTACCGGCTCGAACACATGGACAGGGACGTGAACAATGCGCCCAAGGAAACTTCTGCGTCGATCTGCAGAACTGCGTCGATCCGCACGTCGACCTTGGGGTCGACGTCCACCACCACTTGTACCGCACGCTGCGATGAAGCTGTCGCACGCCGCTGGTCCTGTGCCCGTCGCCGTCACCTTGCTTTGACCCGCAGGTGATCGTCGAGTCTCCGCCTCGACGTGCTGCTTTCCTGACCGGAAATCTCGTTTTCAGCAAGGAACACTTTAAACCGTCCATTTTAACCCCGCACCTGTATTCTTGTGAATTGTTTTTTCCATCCTTCATAGATTTTAGCCTGGGTTTTGCCTTTCGTTTGCTGGCGTCGCATTTACCTTTGTTTATTGTTTTCTCCATCTTTCACTCTCGGTTTCACAGTTTTAGCCTTGTTATTTTTTTCTTAGTTATTTTCAACTTTCGTTTTTTAGTGGCTTTGCACCTTCATCGTTTACTGTTATTTCTGTTGGTTCCGGGTCTCATCCCATTTTGCTGAGTAAGTTTCCGTAGTAATGCAGCGTTTTGTTGATGCCCTCATTCGTGGTATTGGTATTATCTTCACTTTGAGGATCTTTCTCTTCCCGTCTCCTTTTATCCTTTTATCAAGGTATCAATGGTGCGTAAGCTTGCACACACTGGTGTAGTTTAGACTGGCGCTCTGGCGCGCATAATGTACACGTAACTGTCATTACTTATCAGTTTTCATCCCGGCTGTGTCATGTGGTGGTTGTGTAGAGCGTATAAAAGGTAATGCCCGAAGCGTTTTTCGAATAAAAGTAGGAAGCTCTGCGCTCTGTCTGTGAACGTGTTTTCTGTCTGTGTCCGTGTTTTTTTCGCGCAGTTTAATCATGAACGACAACCACCAACTAGCGCGCCAGAAAACCCTTCTTGTTAATATAAATCAGGAAAAGTAGGGGGCCCGGTACAGTATCTTGTTGAACACCTGACCGGACATAGGAGAGAGTGGGAGTTTGCCACAACATGGACAACATGGATGGGACATGGATGGTAGTTTGCCACAACAAACTGGAAACGATTGGTTAGGAAATTGCTTATTCTGGTGAGCACACAAGGGTCTAAATTAAGACTTGGCAGTTTGAGTAGCACGTGACGATGCGGGACTGTCGAAGATTTTCTCAAAATCTAAAAACAGGAGTGAGTGGGTATATTAAGGTCAAAGTTGGTGTGAATATCATGAAGGAAAAGAGCAAGCTGGGATTCAAAAGAAGGGCCTTGACGGAAGCCATGCTGCTTGAGGTGAAAAAAGCTGACAGATCGTAGGAAAGTTGCAGCCTAAGACTGAATAATATGCTCCATAATTTTTGAACGAACGCTTGCGATAGATATGGGTCGGTAGTTACGGGGTTATGAGTGGTTACCCTTTTTGAAGAGAGGAACGACCTTCCCAATCCTCCAGTCAGTGGAAATGGTAACAGAAGTTAGCGACTGCTGAAATGTGAGCGACAAAAAAAAAGCTACTAACATGTTTAGTATTTTAGAACCTAACATTATTGCCATCTGTTCCCGCCGAGCCCGAATTCATTAGTTCCGTGCACATTAGAGAACTTCAAATGTTTTGTTGCGCATTTACTGTTGCACATAGGCCTTGATGGAGATATCTTTTCAAGTGAAGATGGGAAATTTTTACCTGAAATCTCAGTTTGTACACTGACCGTTTGAAACTGTATTCAGACATACAACTTTAGCCTTCGAAATACGATACCCGAAGCTGAAACAGCAACAGATCACTAGCCGGAGTACGATGAAATTTCATTTCGCTTCATCCTATCGCCTGACAGTTACAACTCAGTCTTGCCACTAAAATCTACCAGCTTGAAAAAGGAAAAAGGACGTAACAGAAATGCTATGTTCCCTGTGGACAAGCTCTTGCAAGGATTCTTCGAGTGACACTCATATCTTTGGACTTGCTCGAGCCGCCACACCTTTCTTCAAGAACTGGGCGGCACTCACTGGGAGGGAAGCAGGAGTTTTCCTAGAGCCAAAAATGATTTTGTCACATAGAACTGAAATTAGATTTTCAACATGCTGCTCTTGCTTTTTTGCACTCTCCGGAACGTTTACGATTATTGGACAAAGTGCAAGAAGACATTAGGCGCCATAGAAGCGACCAGCAAAAATTCAACTCAATATTTACCTTCAAGCATACTACATAAGCAAGACAACTGACTCACTGGAAAGTGCTAGGGCCGGCGCAACGGGACCGGATGTGCTGTTTCTAGTTCTTCCACATATGCTCCTTACGTCGGTGTCTTTCGAGGTCGTATTTTGAAGGGAAGCTCTTGACGCACAAGCATCAGAAGAAGCGCCCCTGCTGCATGCCGAAGTCCACTTGGGTTCCTGCCATGAGCGAACGAAAGAACATGTCTTTCTCGAATCCTGAACATCCAGTAGAGATGCGTCCTCTAAATTAGCACATATGGATCAGGTAGTAATCATTCGTCGAAGACCTTATCTGCCACCGAAGACCACCTCATTTGCAATCACTGATCATGAGGTTGGTTTTGGTTTATGGGGTTTAACGTCCCAAAGCGACTAAGGCTATGAGAGACGCCGTAGTGGAGGGCTCCGGAAATTTCCGCCTCCTGGGGTTCTTTAACGTGCACTGGCATCGCACAGTACACGGGCCTCTAGAATTTCTCCTCCAAAGCAATTCAACCACCGCGGCCGGGATTGAACCCTCGTCTTTCGGGTCAGCAGCCGAGCACCATAACCACTAAGCCACCGCGGCGGCTGAACATGAGGTTTTCGTTCGGCTTTATAAGAAGTGTTGAAAACACGATCAGATTGTACCCAAAGTGCACCATGCTTGTAAGTCATTAGCTTTGAAATTTGCAAAATACAGCAGCATTACTCCGCACTACATTCCAGAGGGTTTCGTCCGGCAGTTAGCGTGGAGTAGGTTGTCCGATAACAACCAGGACAGCGGTCTAATTCCTGCAGGCTCTGTGAATGAGATTGCGACCTCCGACACGGAGCTAGCGTCAGGAGGAGACCTAACGTTACCGTAACGACACACAGTGCCAGGCATAGGGCAGGAAGTGCCGCGTGGCGTTACTGGTGGCAAGAGCCTTTCATCCGAGACAGAGAGAGGAGGTGGGCCTGCTGGGCCGACCAGTGCCGTGCAGTTGTCGAACGCCCCCAATGAGTGTCCGATCAGGTCATCCGAGGACAGGGAAATGCGTGGCGACTTTCCAAAAGGCAGATTCAGGTCAGGTGACTGCGAGGAAGCTGATGCACACTCAGACGATGCCACGAAGCCAGCAAGCGCCGATCAAGCAGGAAGCGGCAATTTCAAGGTTTGCCCGGGGCAGGAAAGGTGCAAATGGCTCCAAGCGAGGCAGAGTAGCTGGAGGCAGGCGCGTGGCATTCACGCCGAAAGTCGGCGCGTGGAGCAATACGTTCCGTGCGGCAGTACGCCAAATCAAGTGCAGCAAAACCGGCCACAGTGGTATGGTTACTAGGCTGAGCAGGAGCTCTGCCCCTTACGCAGCGCGCGGTTCGTAGTGGCACGCCGGAGAAAGCGTGCCCTCAGGGGCATCACGTGCGCAGGGATTCGGACCCATCGAAGACCAGGACGTTTCCGATCCTGGAGGGCAGCAGCTTTCGAATTCTTGCCCCGTGACGGCACCAGGCGCATGAGCTGAGTGACCGTTAGCCGTTAATCGTGTTGGTTGATAACACGTGAAGGCTCGAACGCACACAGGGACACTAAGTGCGACTAATGAGGCTCACTTGGCCTCTTACGGACCCCTTATGTGGACTGAGGAACGCTACAGTGGCGAGGGTCTGTGTGTAGGTGTGCATGCAGGTGTAACTGGTCGCCGCGCGACTGCGTGGACTTCGGACAAAGGCGCAGTATGTGAATGTGTGGAACGCGCACGCGAAAGTGCTTCGTTTGTTCCCCCTATGTAATACCCTCCTCGGAGGGCCTTTAGGGTTTTTGAATAAATAAATAAATGTGTACTGCATGGTTTTTGCTAGGTGTTAAGCACAACCAATCAACTCTTCATAGCTGCTCAACCAGCCGTGGTGTTTCTGTGATTAACGAAATACTAGTCATATTTCTTATTTCGTCTTAGTTTTTAATGCTTATTCAAGTTTTAATGCTTGTAACTTACCAGTAAACTTGCTGCACGTGCATCTAGTTTATGAACTTTTAGTCTTGTGTTCCTTCAATATCAATGCCTTTATTTTACACTTTGTTGTTGATACTAGTCATTTCATCTTAAATGGTCTCCTGTTTTTGCTTTTTGTGGATGATATATAATGAGTCCTACGTGTTAACTGGTAGGCAGTTCACCTCATCTTGTCTTGGTTCCACTTGGAGCTATTCAGAGTGCAATTTTTGTTTTTCAGCAAGCCTAGAAGCAATGTTCTTGTAATTTTTTGGCGCCAATTTGGCATTCTTATGAACATATGTTTCTTATGTACGGTGCCTTGCAAGTATTTGCATGGTCATTGCGTTTTCATGTTTGCACTGTGAAATGTTTTGTGCCTTTTCCTAAATGGCAGTTTACTGGTCATTGGTGGCAATATCTTCATCATTGAACTGGAACTGCAGTTCCAGTGTTCTTCGCTGTGATATTTAGAAATAAAGTGCAATTTCGAATGCTAGGTTCACTAAAATCTATGTACTAGTAAAGCACGCACGTGCTTAAGCACCCATCATTTCGCATTTTTCAGTACATTTTTTTTATGTTAATAGTTTTCAACACTTGATACAGTATGCAGTCACATCTAAGAGGATACTTTCGTAGTATGAAATGAACTGCCAATATTTACTGAGTATATGTTGATGCCGGTGTGTATTAAAGCTGCCATATCAAAGAAGGACAATATTTCAAGAACTGCTTCCTCACTGCAGTTACTGCATGTTTAACTCCTGCTGTAGATGGAAGCAAGTTTTTTTATGTTCAGATCGAGAAAATTTTCCAGAGTACCATGGTTTGTTGTGTGTCAGTGGCACGTACAGGACATTTCTTTTTGATCAAAAGAGGCGTATTGATGCAATCTGTAGTGTATCAGCAATACTTACTACTGGCCCCTTGGTCAAGAAAGCTCATTTCTGAGTGTGTGAACTTTATGACTCACATCCCACCTGCTGTCAGTTTGTGCATTTTTCAATGCCACTGGCACTTTTCCAGCAGGTGTGGAAACATGCTGTGTGCGCATGGCATGTTTCAGAGTCTGCTGGAAAGAACCAGTCAATTTGTGCGTTGTTGAATGCCACTGGCGCTCTTCCAGCAGATAGCAGATGCGGAACATGCTTTGTGTGCATGGCATGTTTCCAAGTCTGTTGGAAAGAGCCAGTGGCATTCAACAATGCAAAAACTGACAGCCGGTGGGATGCGAGTTTTTAAGTTTTTACGCTCAGTAATTAGCTTTCTTGGCCAAGGGGCGAATAGTAGGTACAGCTGAAACCTACAGTCTGCATCAATGCACCTCTTTTGATCGAAAAGAAATGTCCTGTACATGTCACTGACACACTACGAACCATGGTACTCTGGAAAATTGTCTCGATCTGAACATAAAAAACTGGCTTCCATCTACAGCAGGAGTTAAACATGCAGTAACTGCAGTGAGGAAACAGTTCTTGAAATATTGCCCTTCTTTGGCATGGCAGGTTTCATACACACTGGCATCAACATATACTGAGTGAAAATTGACAGCTCATTTCATACTACAAAAGTATTGTCTTAGATGTGACTGCACACAGTATCAACGGTTGTGTGTGGACAGCGTGTGCGGACGTCCACCGGTCGGAAAATTTGGTTGAAGGTGTAGTGTTTCGACGTCCTGCATACGATGGCCAGGTTCTGACATCCTCAGAACGTCCCTCTCTCAAACGAAAATTTTCCATTCGGTGTCCTGTGGCCGTTTAAAAAAAAGGAACGTCAGTTTCCGGACGTTTGACGGACGTCCGAAAATCCGATTTTGGAGTCCATGGGACTCTCATTGGACTGCCATTTTCTTTGCACCGGGCGTCCATCGGACATTTGTGGACCTTTACAGATGTTCAGCAGACGTTCAAACATCCGTTGGAAGTTTCGACGGTCTTTTGTGGTCCAATGGGTCTCTCCGAGGATGCCTAATAAACGCGCACCTACAATATATATATATATATATATATATATATATATATATATATATATATATATATATATATATATATATATATATATATATATATATAAAGGCAGGTATAACGAGCAGATAGACAGCCTCCGTCGGCCCATAGTTCTTTTTGTACAGGATGCCGTCCCGTAAACAGAATGATGACAGGCCGCATGAAAAGATGCGGGGCGGAGTCCGAGCGCTTCCTTCGAGATAGTCAATCAGGGACCGTAATTCAGTGTCGTCTCGTTGTCGTTGAGCCAAGTCGGACGCGGAGATGACCCCAAGGAAAAGGGAATCGTCGTCGAGGTCCGCGCTGTTGGTTGGAAGTGGGGCACGGGACAAACAATCTGCATCACTGTGCTTTTGCCCTGATTTATACACAATGGTGACATCAAATTCTTGCAGTCGGAGGCTCCAGCGTGCGAGTCGCCCTGAAGGATCCTTGAGGTTTGCCAACCAACACAGCGAGTGGTGGTCGCTCACCACTCGGAAAGGGCGGCCATACAAATAGGGGCGAAATTTCGTTACTGCCCACACAACAGCTAGGCATTCTTTTTCGGTAGTGGTATAGTTCACCTTAGATCATGATAACGTGCGGCTTGCGTAAGCGATTACGCGTTCCACACCATCCTGCCACTGTACAAGGACCGCACCAAGGCCAACGTTACTCGCGTCTGTGTGCAGTTCTGTGCCAGCTGCCTCGTCGAAGTGCCCAAGTATGGGTGTACTTTGAAGACGCGTGCGTAGCTCTTCGAAGGCATGTTGTTGCTCCCGACCCCAGAAGAACGGTTCGTTATCTTTGGTGAGGCGGGTAAGGGGCTCAGCGATTCGGGAGAAGTTCTTCACAAAACGCCGATAATAGGCGCAGAGACCCAGAAAACGGCGCACACTTCGCTTGTCAGTAGGAATAGGAAAAGCAGCGACGGCGGCAGTCTTGTCGGGGTCTGGGCTAACGCCCTTGGCGCTCACAATGTGGCCGAAAAACTTCAGCTCCTCGAAAGCGAAGTGGCATTTTTCTGGCTTAAGGGAGAGACCGGCTGAACGGATAGCTTCGAAAACAGCGCGTAAGCGGCTGAGGTGTTCTTCGAAAGTGTTGGAGAAGATGACAACATCATCCAGATACACGAGGCAGGACTGCCATTTGAGGTCTGAAAGCACAGTGTCCATCATCCGTTGGAAAGTTGCCGGAGCTGAGCATAGACCGAAAGGGAGCACCCTGAATTGGTATAAACCGTCCGGGGTAATAAATGCAGTCTTCTCCCGGTCACGTTCGTCCACCTCTATTTGCCAGTAGCCGCTGCGTAAATCAGGTGATGAAAAGTATTTGGCGTGGCGCAGGCGGTCTAGGGAGTCATCAATGCGCGGCAAAGGATAAACGTCTTTCTTAGTTACTTTGTTTAGGCGTCGATAATCAACACAAAACCGTAGCGTCCCATCTTTCTTTGCAACTAGGACCACAGGCGACGCCCACGGGCTCTTCGATGGCTGTATCACGTCGTCCTGGAGCATTTCTTGAACTTGCTTTCGAATTGCGTCTCGTTCCTTTGAAGATACATGGTACGGCGACTGGCGTAATGGTCTGTGGCTTTCGTCGACTGTAATTCGGTGTTTTGTAATCGGCGTTTGTCTAACTCTGGAGGTTGACGCAAAACAGTCCCGGAAAAAGTCAAGGAAAGTCTGCAGATTGCGTTTTTCACTAGGCAGGAGATACGGGTTCACGTCGAGTTTAACAGGAGCATTCGTTGACCCTACTGATTTCGTAGTCCCCGTCAGCGAGTACTCTCCGGCGCATTCCCCGAGTTCTTCAAAATAAGCAATCGTTGTGTTGGCCGCTAAACGTTGCGGTTCACAACCGAAATTTGTGACCAAAAGCTCGGCTCGCTTTTTGTTCAATTCTATAAGCCCGCGAGCTACACACACTTGCCGACCCAGGAGCAGCGACATGTTGGCTTCAGCGATACCATGGGTGCCGGCGCTCAGAAAGCTAATTACTGAGCGTGTAAAGATGCTGGTTCTCGACGGAATCACCACGTCATCATCGCAGACCCGCACTTAGTCCTGCGTTGCTGGGGTTCGTCACCAACAGTGCGGTGTGCGGCAAACGAGACGATAAGCTCCTTAAAGTCGATGACAGCCCCGTATTCCCGGAGGTAATCCAAACCGAGTATCAGGTCTTTAGAGCACTCAGGAAGCACAGCAAAGCAGCCGGGGAAAGTGACGCCGCGCATCTGAATTCGCAAGGTGCAGACGCGGTCGGCGTCACAACATGGCTGCCGGCTGTGCGGATCTGAGGCCCAGTCCAAGGTGTCAAAACCTTCCTGAGGGTCGTGGCTAGCCGGCTGCTTATCACAGCGAAATCAGCGCCGGTATCCACTAGTGCGGTTATTTCTAAGTTATCGGCGGTTACTGGTATTTCTGTTGAAGCCAATCGCTGGCTCCTCGTCGGTGGGCTCGTCGGGTGAGGTGGTCGTTGGTCTCGTCGTCGCTGCAAATCGTCGAGTGGAGGCTCTTGTCTCTTTCCAGCCGCGGCGGCCCTACCCCCGGAGGACGCCGTCTTCAGTTTTCCCGCCGTGGGGACGTGCCTCTGAATTCGCCAGAGGTTGATGGACGGCTGGGAGAAGAGAATCTCCGTGGCGATGGGGATCGAGACTGACGTTGCGGCACAGTCGGAGCCTGCAGGTTGGAAGTCAGGTAGTGTTCAATCTCCTGAGGTCGCTCGCTGTAGCGTGGGCGAGGAGCGTCCGAAGCAAAACCCCTTAAACCCATTCGACGGTAGGGGAGTGGCGCAGGATATGACCGGGCTGACCGCAGTGGTAGCAGAGTGGCCGGTTCCTCGGCGTTCGCCACACGTCCGCTTTACGCATGGCGGGCCGGAATTCCTGCGGCACGGTGGTGGGCACAGCTGGACGTGGGTACTGCACAGCCGGCACAGGTGAAGAAGCTTGTGCCGCTGCCGCAGGCCGTCGAAGTGCTTCGCTGTAAGTCATGATGTAGGGCTGCGGCTCCGGAACAACTGGTGCTGGCTGCACCACTCGCCGGATTTCATCCCGCACCACGTCCGACAGTACAGCGACGCTGGGCTGTGGGGCTTCGAAGCGGAGTTTCGCTAGTTCTTCGCGAACAATGCTCCTGACGAGCTCTCGAAGATCCTCCGTGGGCAACGTCGTAGGCGTGCAGATTTGAGCGGTTGCCATACTAGCCTGCCGGCCGCACTGCGCGCCGCGTTCCTGCAAGGAGCGCTCCATGCTCATTGCCTCTCTTGTGAAATCGGCCACTGTCCTTGGAGGGTCGCGGACAAGTCCAGCAAAGAGCTGTTCCTTGACACCCCGCATTAGGTGCCGCACTTTCTTGGCCTCGGCCATAGCAGGGTCGGCTCGATTAAACAGACGCATCATGTCCTCAACGAACATGGTGACGCTCTCATTTGGCTGCTGCGACCTGGAGTGCAGGGCGACTTCAGCCTTCTCTTTTCTTTCACTGTTGCCGAATGTCGCTAGCAACTCACGCCGAAAAACCACCCAGGTGGCAAAAGAGGTCTCGTGGTTCTCGAACCAGATCTTTGCCGAGTCTTCTAGCGCGAAGTAGACATTCCTCAACTTTCGCTCACCGTCCCACTGGTTGAAGGCTGCCACACGGTTGAAACTGGCCAACCAATCTTCAACATCTTCAAACCTGTCTCCGTGGAACGTCGGCGGTGACCGGGGCGCGTGGAGCACGAACGGAGCGTCAGCTCCAAAACGTTGAGTGGTCTGGCTACCAGTGGTTGATGTCATCTTCCTGGGTTTTGTCAGGTCGCTGAACTCTGGCTGTAGGCCTAACAGGCGGCGGCTCGCCTTGTGGACGGGGGTTGTGTCTACGCCCTGAGAACTGGCTTCAAAGGCGTCTTCGGAGTCAGTGTACATGGGACGTTACCCAGCACCTCCACCAAATATGTCACGGCTAGACAGTCGGGATGGCCGGGACGCGTATTCGCCAACTGCAGCCTGTACAGCCACAAGGCTTGAAACCACGGTGAATTGATCACGGTGACTGAAGATTGTCACTACGCCTTACCTAAAAGGGATAATAAATCCTCTTAAACGGCGTTATATGCCAATAAGCATAACGATTTGAGACCTAAAAGGGAAAAATGGAAACAATGGAATTAAAAATGGAATTAAAAAAAAACAATAAAACTACAGAGAGCGGAGTCGAACGGCCGAACTTCCATACGCAACACGAGCCTCTAACCCACTGCGCCATAGCAGCTATGTCAAGCCATCGTTCTGAATGAATATTTATAACCAGCCTTAAAGTGGCTGCTACCTGCCGGTGGGCGGCGCTGTCATCGCTGGCTGTACCGGCTGTATTTGGCGAACACGCGGCCGGGACACGTTTCACTGTGAAGCGCCAGGCAGCAGTGGACTCCCGAGGGCACCACACAGAAGAGACGACGAAGAAGAAGCACTGGCCGCCACCATGGCTAAGGCTAGCCACAATAGCGGTTAAGGGCGTTCGGCCGGGAGACGGCGCCACGAGAGTGCCCAGGAATGTGGCATTATATAAACGCTTTACATGGATGGATGGATGGATGGATGGATGGATAGGAACGCCCCCTTTGAAACGGGGTGGCGGCAAATGCCACCATGCTCAGCTTTTCTTCTTTTTTGTTTTTTTTTGTTTACTGTGGTGGCAATTCTCATTAAGAATCGCCACCATATTTACCTACGGTTTCCTACAATTCTAACCTTATGCCACATCTCTGCTTTTCAGCCACCAATCCTCCAATCGCTTTTTGCTGACTTCCACTGCAGATTTATTTACATGACCATTGTTATCTTTAAACCCTAGGGCTTCAGGAAGAGTGACTGCGCCTGCATCGACATCCGGATGGATACCGTCACATTTGATTATGAGGTGTTCAATTGTTTCTACAGATCTACCACACACTGCACATGTGTCATCTTCTTCGTTAAATTTCTTTTTGTAGCTGCGCGTTCTAAGACACCCTGACCTAGCTTCAAAAAGTAGGGCACTGCCTCTTGAGTTATCATAGAAAAATTCTTTCCTGATCTGCCTTTTCCAGCATCGATATAGTTCTACACTATGTTTCTTTTCCATTGAATTCATCCAATTTTTAACTTCCGCGTTTTTAACCTGTCGTTTAATGCTCTTTCTTTTTCCGTCCTCATGACCTGCATACTTACTGGTTAGTTTTCTAGTTCTTTTGCCACTGTGAGTCAACGCTCTTTCTGTATAAATATTTAAAATACCTTAGCTGCCCACCTGTTATCGTCCAATTTCCTCAGGCGTTCTTCATATAGCATTTTACTCTTAGCTTCCCGTGCTTCGAACGATGCCCATCCCATATCCCCCTGTACTGCCTCGTTTGTTGTTTTGCCGTGGGCACCTAGTGCTAATCTTCCAACAGCTCTCTGATTTACGTCTAATCTCGACTGAACTTCTGCCCTTAAGCACAGAACCGCATTGCCGAAAGTAAGTCCCGGCACCATTATTCCTTTCCAAATACCTCTTAGTACTTCATATTTGTTGTACCCCCATAATGCCCTATGTTTCATTATCCCGGCGTCTCTTCGTCCTTTTGCCCTAAGAGCCTGTTCGTGCTTTTCCGTGTATATCTGTCCTTCGTTTAGCCATATCCCGAGGCCACTTTGGGTATTTCGTGGCCTTGTATTGTAAGCACCTGGTCAGTTGTATCGTTAAAAACCATCACACCTGATTTAGTTGCGCTAAAACTGAATCCTAGAGCGTCTCCTTCGTCTCCACAGCAATTAACCAAAGTTTGTAAATCTTCCTGGCTATCTGCTAACAGTAAAATATCGTCCGCATACATTAAACCCGGGAGTCCCGGCTCAACTACATTTCCGCCAAATCTGTACGACAGATTATAACCTAGATTGCTTTCTTCTAGCCTTCTTTCCATATTTATCACGTAAAGCATGAACAGCAGCGGTGATAGAGGACAACCTTGCCTTAATCCTTTGTGCACCCCCACAGTTGTGGTACTCTTTATTCCTTCCCATGTAATTTCAACTTCATTATCTCGGTAGATTTCCTGTAGAAAATCAATTACGTCATGACCGATACCTAAATCTTTCAATATGCTCCACAGGAGTTCCCTGTTCACGTTATCGTATGCGCCGCTTATTTCCAGAAAGGCTAAAAACAGAGGTCTGTTTTCCGCCTTAGCTATTTCTATGCATTGGGTAAGCACGAACAGGCTATCATCTAAACGCCTACTCCTTCTGAACCCATTCTGAAGTTCTCCGAGTATCCGATTACCTTCTACCCATGCCTGCATTTTTAATTTCACCGCCTGCATGGCCAGCCTGTACATAACAGACGTTATCGTAATCGGACGGCAGGATTTGATGTTCATCTTATCTCCTTTCCCTTTATAAATCAAATTCATTTTACTCTGTCTCCAGCTGTGCGGAATTTGCTGATTTGTTATGACTATCTCCAATGCTTTTATCAGCGCTTCCTTGCTTCTTGGGCCAAGTTCATTAATCAGCTTAATTGGAATTTCGTCTATCCCTGCGGATGTGGTTTTAGGAATATTCGCTTCCGCCTTTTCCCAGTTAAGACTAGTCAGTTCTAAGCTGTTCTCTATTGTGCTGTCCTGTGTTGCCGCCTCACTTGGGAAGATTACCCCATTATCGTTGCTAAAACACGCAGCTATAAATGATGTAATGTAGTTCACAGCATCGTCTCCCTCTAAACATTTTCCCTCAGCATCTATAATCTGTTCCTGCGTTCTTTTATTTGTTTTTCCCAACCAGCTTATATGGTTCCGGAATTTTCTTGGCCCCCCTTTATTTGCCTCGCGAACTTCAGCCAGCCATTTGTCAGAGGACTGCTTCATTTTAGCCTGGACTAGGGCCTGAACTTGCTGCTTCTTTTTTCGATAAGATTCCCATTTTTCGCCTATTTCCTCTTCAGATAACTGCGCCTTCTTTGCTTCTCTGTGTTCCCTTGAAGCCACCCGTCGTTGTTCGATGGCCTCCTTGATTTCCATATTCCACCAGCTTCGTGGCTTCCTCTTTCCTCTCCAACGGTTTACTCCTTTCACTTGTTTCATTTTTGTAGCGATGAGCAGTTCTAACTGATTATAATCCCACTTTGCCATGGGGCGTTTCTCGATTACTTCTTCTATTTCGGCTGATATTAGCGCTATTTGTTCATCGTTTAATTTTACGTTGTCTTTTTGACTTCTCTGCATTTCTCTTTTGACTAGGGCTCCCAACTGTAGACTAATACGTTTATGATCACTTCCTAGGCTGTACTTCCCCTCTTCGTCTATTTCCATTATTACGAGCTTGCTATAGATGTCCTGCGAGATTAGACAGTAGTCAATGGTTGTTTGCCTGTTACGGGATTCCCACGTGATTTGACCCTCACATTTAGTTTCTCTGTTGACAATAACTAGGTTGTGCCGCTCACACAAGTCTAGCATTAACTTCCCGTTACAATCTGTGTATCCATCCAGATCCTCGATGTGGCCGTTCATGTCTCCAAGCAAAATAATATCGACACCGTCTCCAATCTGCTTTATATCGTCATTGAGGCACTTAACTAGATCCTTGTTTTCTTGCCTGCATTTGTCCCCGGTCCCTAAATAAACTACCCCTAGCCATGTCCTTTTGCCAGCAATTGTGCCTGATACCCAGACATGTTCTTTGCAAGTTGATTTTATTCTTTGCCAATTTGTTCCTTGATGTATCAGCATACCTACTCCTCCTCCCTTCTTCTCCGT
The DNA here is from genome assembly GCF_055824585.1 of Amblyomma mixtum. Lineage (NCBI taxonomy): Eukaryota > Metazoa > Arthropoda > Arachnida > Ixodida > Ixodidae > Amblyomma > Amblyomma mixtum. Next base: position 318,960,387 of record NC_143014.1, read on the forward strand.
TGTTATTCTGTTGCACCCTTCCCAGATATAGCCATCGATTAAAGGTGGATCTTCTAGATCCCTCAGATGTGTCTCGCATAGAGCGTACACACCTAGTGCTTCGTCCTTTAACTGCTGTTCTATTTCTAGCCATTTCGCTCTCTTTCTACCCCCTTGCATGTTTATGTAACTGATCCTGGCGTTAAATTTCTTTTTCGTAGTTTTCTTTCTGGGCCTCTTAGTGGCCATTTTGTTGGGCTCAGCCGCCATTGTTTCATTTACTACATCGCTGCTACCTACCCCTACGCCCTGAGCCACCGTGGACCCCCTAAAAAAGCTACCGCTCGGCCTCCCAGGCGCCCCCCTATGTCTTCTCCCACCCTTCCACTGAAATGGATGCCATCTCGTCCAAAGTCTCTGCCCGAACCTGCTCTGTGCACTTCCTTGTTAATGTCTACCACCTCAAAGCCTTTCTCGAGGCCTAACTGCCTTATCTCTCGATTAAGATTCACAACGTCTTTAGCAACCTCTACATTCCTTCCTTGTACCTCCGGCACTGTACACACCACGATCTGCGCTTGCTGTGCTATCGCCCTTATACCGTCAACTCCCTCAGCTAATCTTTTGCCTACTTGTGCGGCGTTACCATTCAGGACATCATTTAGCCCCGCCGCTACCACTAGCAAGTTACGCCTTGCAGCCTTCTCGGAAAGTTCACTTTTAGTCGCTCTCAGAACATCGTCCATTGTCCTTCCTGGAAACACCCCGACTGCTACCCGCCTATCACCCTTCACCCGGTCCAGAATAGCTCTTTTGCAGCGCCCCATGTTTGAGTCACCAGCGATAAGCACTAGCCTACTCTGCCCCTCCCTCCTAACTTCCGGATCTTGCTGCCTCTTATCAGTGACTGTGACCTCATTTCCTGGAATTAGCTCGGTCCCCTTCTCAGTATCGCCTCCCGACTTCCCAGCTGTCACCCGTGCGTATCTGTTCCTGCCTGAACATGTCTGACCTACTGCCTTCTCGCTGTCCATGCCAGTGCAAGCCCCATCCACGTGGCTGGCGCTGGAATGCCCGCCATTGTGGCTTCCAATGGCGGTGTCAGCCGTTTTTGACTCCAACTGACAAAGCTGTTCTTGAAGCTTACGCTTCTCTGCCCTCTCTATCTGTAACTCTGTTTATAAGAGCATCAATCCTTAGAGCTAGTTCGCTGTTTGCCTGTTCAGCCCTATAAAGGCGTGCACCTAATACGCAGAATTTGCACATAAAATCTGCGCCTTCGGCCTCCTCCACCGAATCGAACCGCGTTTCTTTTAAATTCAACGAGGCCTCCCACTCCGTACAACTAACCTTCAGTAGCTTAACCATCTTAGCAACACTTGATTGTTAAGGTAACTGCAGGCTCAAGACAAACACATTTGAAAACACGTGCACAAATAAAATAAAATTTTGCCTACCGCAAATGCCGATCTATCACTTAGAAAAAAATAGCTATCTCTCTAAAGGATAACGCACAAAAAAACACTGAAAAGAAAAACCTGCCGGCCGAATATAGGTCACTGACCTAAATTCTATTCCTTAACCTGCACTTCCCCTAACAGCCTAAAAAAACTAAACACACTTTTAAAACTATTAAAGGAAAGTACTCATCTATTTTACGCAGTCGCTCTCGCCGTCGGTCCGGTCCCGGTCTCCACGCGTGATCCGAAGAGCACCTAAACCTACGTCCGCACAGCACGGCTGTCAACTGTCAACCGTGGGAGCATGGGCGCCGCCATATTTGGTCACATGGCCATTCCGCCATCGCTGGCCTTCGGGCCTTCTCGTTTCGACGGCTGCCGGCGCGCTGTTGTCCGGCTGCAAGACGCTTCTCCGGCTCTCATTGTGAATAACGAGCTGCCGGATGCCACAAAAATTTCTTTTGAGTGCGCATAGAACGTGTTGGTGCTGGAAAATGTTTGCTTCAATCAGCTGATTTACTCGTCTCCTTTAGACTGCCGGCATCGACTCGAATGTGTCAACAGACCGCGATCAGCTACCTGCGCGTTCATATTTATTCAATCAATTCACCACGTAACGATATTTGTGGACCGCATAAATTGTTCTCGAACTGCAGATCAAAAGCGGGTCAATGCCTGAAAGCGTGCTTTTTAGAGCTCGATATTTTTTGCCGAATGAAGGAATATGTGTTCACAGCTATCAAGAACGTTCGCTGCTCAGCACTGTGCACGCGTCTTACAGCCGAACGTCCGCATGCGTGTGATCGCCGGCCGATTATCCAGATATGACTTCACTTTAACCTCCTACTTTACTTTAACCTCAGTTACTTTAACCTCCGTTAACATTCCGGCTTCCAAAGGAAGAGTATGGATCTTTTTCAAGGACCCCTTCAGAAGCACAGAGACGTTCGACCGTGCTCCCTTGCTAAGTAAAAGTGAAAACTGCTCGGAGTCCAGCACCCGCAGATGTAAGCAGCCGGAATAAGCTGGAATATTCGAAGTCTTGTAATGATACATTTCACCGCTGTCCAGTGCATTAGTGCACTTCTGTTGAGCTTTGCACTGGGCGACAGAACTGCATGTTCAAGCGCCTTCTTTGAGGACTTGCAAACGCTCAGTTGCTGCTTCCACCGTGCTAGCGTTGAGTACGCACGACAGTTCAGTGAGCACTGTGCCGGCGCCGAGGAAGCACTTATTGCAAAGGTCTAAAACTCACCGATCATTTGGTGTATTGGATCAGTGTTTGTCGATGGTGAGGAAGGTTACAGGCATAGGTACGCTCGTTCTGCCATTCCTGCAGGTACTGCTGGCGTAGAAATAAACTGGCGCGCGGCGCGCGGCGCGCGGCGCGCGGCATTGTGAACAAGGCTCCCGTGGGGGAGCCGAAACGTCATCTCATCCTATCTTTTGGTCGGCGCCTTCTAATTTCGTCACATTAACGTTCTGTTCTGCTTGGAAGCAGCATGAACTCGCAAGACAGCTCCTCCAAAAACGGCGGTAATTGTTTCGCGGTTTCCGTTATGTAACAAGCGCCTATATTTTTCCGATCTACACCACAGAGATATTAGATCTAGATATTAATTCAACAAACAGCTAAATTAATTAAACAATACGCATGACTTCCGTATCACAGCTGGGTTGTTTAAGAGTCACTTGATGTTCGTACACAAGCTGCGCAACAGTGTTTCGCAATGCGCAGTGATGCTGCTGACGCCGGCTTTGAAGGCCAGAAGTGGCGGGCATCCTAGTGGCGCCATCTGTCGTGGACAGAGCAAACTGCTTTCTGTAAACGGTCTATATACGAGGTCTGTTAGAAAAGTATCCGACCTTTTGCCGAAGAAAAAAAACTGGCATAACTGGAGCGTTGGAAACCTAATCACCTTCAAAGTAGTCTCCTAGGGACTCCACATACTTCTCCCAGTGGTGCTGCCATTGTTGGAAGTATTCCGAAAAGGCCTCTTTCGGAATGGAGTTTAGCTCAGCTGTCGTTGCAGGCATAATGTCCTCTCTTGTCTGAAATCGCGCTCCTTTCAATGGCCTCTTGATTTTGGGAAACAGCCAGAAGTCACAGGAGGCCATATCAGGAGAGTAAGGAGTCTGTTGAACTAAAGCAGTCTGGTTTTTCGCGAAAAAAGTGTGAATTTAGTGCGAGAAATGTGCAGGAGCATTGTCATGATGGATGCGCCAATTTCCTGTTGACCTCAACTTCGGCCTCTTGCGCCGCACAGCACCATGCAGGCGACGGAGGACATCCTTGTAGTATTCTTTTGGTCAATGTTTACTTTGTGGGGTGCGTGCGCGTGGTGTGCCACACAGAGGGAGTCAAAGAAAGCAGTCAGCATCACTCTGACATTGCTGCGCACTTGGCGGGCCTTCTTTAGACTTGGTGACGTGGAATGCTGCCATTTTGTGACGACTGAGATTTGGTTTCCGGGTCGTACCTGTACACCCAAGACTCGTCACCAGCGATTATGGTGTTGATGAAGTCGGGATCACTGTTTGTGGAATCCAGCATATCCTGTGAGACTTCAACACGAAGCTGCTTTTGCTCCACCGTGAGCAGCTTCGGCGCCAATTTCGCCGCATCTTTCTCCATGGCCAAATTTTCGGTGATAATGGAATGTGCGGAAAAATTGGTGATGTCCACCTCTTCCACAATTTCTCGGAGAGTCACACGATGGTCCCGCGTCACCACAGCGTTCACTTTGGCAATGGCCTGGTCATTCCGGCATGTTGATGGCTGACCGGAGCGTGGCTCTCTCTGCATCGATGTGCGGCCGTCTTTAAACGAATTGTACCAATGCTTAATCTGGGTGCTGCTCATAGCATTGTCACCGAAAGCCGTCTGAATATTCTGAATGGTTTCCACTTGGCTGTCGCCTAGTTTCTGGCAAAATTTGATGCAGTAGCGCTGCTGCTGTCGCTCCGCCATTTTCCTTGCAATAAAAAACCGACGAGAGCACTGCGCACTGCCTCACTCAAACGCTGCGTGCCAGTGACTGACGCTATCGTCAGACGAGAAAAAATTGGTGCATGCGCACGAAAGTTCAAGGTAGGCTGGTGCAAGCGTGCTTGTTTCAAATGCATCAGGTGTTCGTAAAAAAAAAATAAAGTCGGATACATTTCTAACAGACCTTTTCTAAAAGACGTGTGTATGTGCATGCATACATGAGCTAATGTTAGCGTCAGACTATATAATATGTACATGTGTTTCTTTTGTGTGATGCATGCGTGTGTCTTAATTGATTTCCATGACAACGCGTGCAATCCGCCTTTTTCACGACGCGACTGCGCATGCGCCCATCCCCTGGCGGCGGTGTCGCGAAACATACTGGAAGTGTAAACAAACCGGCTTCCTACGATGGGTGCGTTGCTGCAGCCGTCGAGCGTTCAGCGCGGCGCATTTGGCGATTGATACGACTTGTGTTGCATACAGCTGCAATGCCCCATAAATAGAAAAGAAGAAAAGTCGGATTTTTTCGCTTTCTGAATGCTTCCCGGGACCGCCTTCGACGAGTAGCGTGGAGAAAAATAGTTCGCCGGCTCGACGATCGTGGCCGCCCTTGGGCACCGTCAAGCACGTCAAGACTATGCGGGAATCACTATGTGACAGGTATGGACGAGGTACTGTGATTAAATGCGTGTGCAGTTTATCACGAAATCTTTTATTCATGAGCAACAAGGCCTCGGATGGCACCGCGGCACCCAGACTTCCGGTCACTGATCTCAAGATCGCGGTTTCGATGCAGACCACGACAGCCGCATTTCAGTGGAGGCGAAATACAAAAACACTACTGTGCTGTCTATGTCAATGAACGTGAAATAAGTCCAGGTCGCATATATTAATACGGAGCCCTCCACTGAAGCGTTCCACACAGCCCATGTGTCAGACGTTAAATTCCACGTATCAATACTATGGAGTTCGCTCATCGCAGGCAACTGCTTTTCAAGAAACGAGCAAAGGTGCACGGCGGCGGTAGCCTCACACGCTTCCAGTTCGTCGCCAAAAATGGGTTTAGGTTAGTACCCGGGTAGGACAAAAACTGGATCGGGCATATTTAAGTTATCTCCAAAAGTTTTGCAGCGCGCACATCCGAACGGATTCCTACGGACGGGCGGACGATTGAACGGAAGAAAAAATAGCGGACACCAGAGGCAAAAATGTAGCCATTTCATCTGCTCCTACATTAAAACACTGCAAACTGGAATCGCACACCAGCAAACACATACGAGGCTGCACATTTAACATCACGGCATTATGCAGATCGAACTAGGCTGCAGTACGATTTGATAAAGCTAAACAGCACTGCCGCCAATAAATGCAAAATGATTCTAATAATGTAGAATGGAAGTTAAGCAGAAGCAAATTGCTAGTCGTCAGTGACTGCACAATACCAAGAAAATTCACTTATCCGGCCGAGCAATGGCAGTAAGCCTCGGTGATGTCTCCGGTCGTTTTCTGTGCTACGGCGTGCACGATGTAGTATCCACCTTTTATTGATGACAGGCATATACAGCGAAAAAGGCCAACCTAACTGATCGGGGATATTTCATTGAACATTAAGTTCCGAATTTAGCCTTCATCTTTGAAACGGCGGCCCTTGCTTAGCTGGCGAATTGTGGCGATCGCATCGCATGCCGGATGATCGGAGATACTGAAGAATTTACTCTTCGGTGGGCACAGCGGTCTGCCTCGAGCTTCGCACCCAGCCATCAGTCACACCTAAAAAGCTTCCAGGTACCAGGTGCTGCCCAGGACACGCCACCATCGTCGACAGATTCCAACAAAACGTGCTCCGCAGCGGCACTCAGTCCGGCCGGGTTGGGCGCAAAGTACCCTTCCAATGAGCTTCCAGCGTTGTACGCCAGGTGGCAGCACAGGAAAATGAAAAAGGCCGATTCTCACAGTTTCAATAGACCGATTTCACAAGCAGTTGCGCTACGCCACCGCCGCCGCGATGCACTCTGGGAGTTGTGGTACTCCGGCCGGCGGCCGCGTCAGCGCGGTGCGTGGCGCAGCGCGAGAAGCAGCCCTGTTTGCGTCGCCACACGGTGTTTCTCTGCGTGAATGCTGTATTTGCGGGACAAGTGCGTTCACCTGAGGAGTGTCGTGAGCTCCGACAACTGTGCGAAGCAGAGCGTCCCGGATTTTCCGTTTTCTAGAAGAGAAAAAGTAGCCAAGACATTGCGTAGAAGCTGTTCACGAGATGCAGCTGAAGAAGTGCTGTTCAGTACATTTAGCCGTACTGTCCCTGTTGATCAGTGCACAATGACAAATGGCAAATTTTCAAATTCTGAACTGTATTAAATGCCTTTTACGCGGCTCTCAGCTTTGAGGCAGTCCCTTAAATTGTTAAAAAGAAGGCAATCGGATTTGCCTTCGTGCTGCGTCGTCAAGCCTTCTTTGCAGCGATTTCTGCCAGGTGCAAGGTTGTAAGGGAACAAGTGTGCTAAGATTTATTGTTACATTCAGGAATCCACAATGTTAGCTTGATGCACGTATTCACTCCTGATGTCTCGAGCTCCCATACTAGCGATAATGCTTTCTTTATTTCACGGAATGAGAAAGCGAGGCTATAAAACTGTCGAAATGTGGAATAATTTCCATCGTTTTGTTGCTCACTGGTCGTTGAGTATACATGGTATTCCAGTAACAGCCACATGCCATTTATGCCGGGATATCATCCACATTTTGCCCGTTGTTTTGGATAAAGAAGGCCATCTAGTGTTTACCAATCAGTCAACCTGTTCAGACTCGTACTACGAAAATAGCGAAAGTGAGTCGTACGGGAGACGCCCTGGCAGAAGATTATGTTAACCGAAATAAAAAAGTAATTAGTGTATCAATAATCAAAATAAAACTATTCGTCACGAAATTAAAATCCCCTAAACCCTAATTAGGCGTACTCAAAAGCTCCCCGATTGGCTTCTTTTCTCATTTTGTACTGAACACAAGCATTTGTCACATCTCCATTTAGAAAAACGGCATAGCTCGCTCGAATCGCTCACCTTTCCTGCTGGTGACCCGCCGAGCACGTCGTGAATACATGTATGTGTTTACGTGAATAAGAAAAAAACAATCGCATGGCCGGTTTTGATCAAGGGCTATGATGAAAAAATAAAGGCAACAAACGCTGTGTGACACGTCTATAGCGAATGCCTAGATGAATACAGCGAATACTGAAACAGCAAAATGAGGTGGCAAGAAATGTAAATACTGTCTGAAGACGTTAATTAAATCGCGTGCATCGCTATGCGTTCAAATGTTCTGCTGACAGAATTAACGAAAGCGGCGGTAAAGCGCGTTTTTATCGCCACCGGCAGCATTTTCCAAAGCAAGGTTCGAGGAACAAACGCAGCCTCGCCACCGCGGCCACTCCACTTCATGCGGCAACTGACCCCCTCTCTGCGCTGTTCCTACCGCGATTAGCATTGCACCCCTCGCGATTAGCATTGCACCCCTCGAAACTCCGCCGTGGAGCCTCTGTTTCCTTTATAGAGCTCAACACAATAAACGAAACGGCGGAGAGCTAATGCGGCCGGGTATAATGCCAGTCAAGGCGCAAAGTAATGTAGGCTGTCGTGCAGACGGCGCCACGAAGGACTACAGCCAAGATGGCGGCTGGCTACTTCCGGTAAACGCGCGCATGCGCAGTAGGCTTTGTGAAATCGGTCTCAAGTTCAGCGCGCTGCCCTGCAGTCCTCAAAATCAGTTATCCTTTTGCGCCTATATTATGTATAATTAAGTTAAAGGCACAATCAGAACCAGTTTCAAAACCCAGTTGTAACTCTCTGAAATATCCATTTGCATGGTTCTGGTCAAAATTTCCAAGGTTTTTTTTTTTTTTTTCTAAACGGGAAGTTCCAAATGGTCCTGTTCGTCAAGTGGTTCCAGCTGTATGGTCCCATTTGTGAAATTTCCACCTCGGACGTGCTCTTGATTTGATTTGTGTCCGCTTTCCGGCGGCATTCCTGCAGCTGTTTTGGCAACAATACACGCAACAATAAATAGTGTTGCACGGTTTATAGGTGTCCAAGGGCGTCCGCAGAATTTTTTGCAGGGGGGGGCCCCATTGGTTGTTGGCGCCGGAGGGGGGGGGGTATGTTCGTAGCAAAAAGGCACTATTTGCGGAGTAAATTTATTTATTTATATACAAATAAAATAAATAAGTAAAATACACGCATGAAATAAAAATTACAAACAGCAAATTAAAGCGAGGCTAGGAGAGATACATTGGAGTTTATCAACGAAGAAACAATTAAAATTAATAAAAATGCAAAAAGATACTATCACTTCGTGGAGAAGAGTGCTCAGTCTTGCTGCATACGGGTTCTCGACACACCCGGATTGATGACCAGCACACAGCACAATATGTTCACAAACACGCAACGACAGTCACTCAGTCAGTCTTCCTTGAACAGAAACTGTAGACGCCTCGGATTTTTCTGGGCGAATTGCGTGATGACACTGGTGATAAATTCATTTCTGTGCTTCATTACACGCTCTCGGTGCACACTCATCATACAAAGGCCGTCCAGTCTGTCGTTTGTCATCGTTGAGCGTAGCCACGTTTTCACTCTCCTCATTGTACTGAAGGAGCGTTCGACCGTACAGGTAGTAACTGGCAAAGCCAGAGCCACCTCAATGGCTTTTGCAACACCAGGGAAGAATGTCTTGGCCTGATGTAGAAGCTCGCAGTAAGTTATTTCTGATGGGTCCCCAGTTTTGTTGCACCACATCTCGTACCAAGAGATGGCCTCTTCCTTGAAGTTGTCGATGCCGTAAAAGCACTGGAGTTCTTCGGCGAGAACAGCGAACTCAACACGGCTCAAGTGCTTCATTTTTGATGGATGCAGCTGGAGAAGTTTGAAGCTCCTCTCATTGCTTTTAGAAAAGCGCCGAGCTAAAGAAGCAGTGAGGGAGTCCAAGTACGGCACATATATTGCCACACGGTAGTATTCCTCTGGCGACTGAATCCCGTAGTTGTCTCGGTGGGCCTGACGAGAGACTTGTCTTGGTACAGATATCACCACATTTAAGTGATTGGCTGCCTCCCTTGCTGCATTCATGATGTTAGAGAACTCCTCTACAGCGTTTGTCCGGTGGCCGCGAAAAATACGTTGTAGCTAAGTGATGTGGCCATGCACAGAATGGAAGTCCATGGATACACCTTGCAGAATGTTCGTAGCTGGTTCGAGCCGAGCGCTGTACTTCGCTACAATATGCAAGCAGACGATGAAAGATGAGCTTGTTGTTGCGCAGTAGAGGATGTGAGCTCGTTGTCTAGTTGCAGCGTTCGAGCATGATTCCGTGGACGCGAGCTGCTCGAGTGCTTCGACTATGGCCACGTAATGCTGAGAGAAGATCCTAATAGACTTGTACTTTGCAGACCATCTTGTCTCACACAGCATCGGAATGTTGGGCACCAATTTTCTCCGGAGCACGCTCTCGCGGAAGAAGTTTATGGTTTGTTTGATTATCCCAATTGTGTTTCGAATTTCAGAGACGTCGTTCAAATTGTTGATGACGAGATTTAGTTTGTGACTTGCACAGTGGAAAAATAGTGCCTTCGGGAACTGTTTTTGTATAATTTTGTTCACTCCAGCTTCTTTTCCAGCCATTGTAGAGCATCCATCGTACCCCTGTCCAACGAGGTTCGAAAGAATCAGTCCGACATTCGTCAAAAGCTTCAAGATTGCCGCGGCGATGCAAGCGGAGTTTAATTGCTCCAGCTCTACAAATCCCAAAAACTGCTCTCGAACGCACACTTCGACTTCCGCCTTGTCAATAAAGCGAACGCCTATAGACATCTGCTCTTTTCCTGAAATATCTGCAGTTTCGTCAGCAAGAACGGAAAAAGCAAACGCTTTGTTAGTTTCGGTAACTATCTGCTCTCTCAGGATGTCGCCACAGATTGTGATGATCTCGTTCTGGACGCGGACAGAAGTGTACTTGGCATTGCCAGCAGAAGAAGCGAAGTGCTCCTGAAGTAGAGTATCTCCAGCTTCTACACGAAAGTCAAGCAGATCATTGAAGACTCCACTATCGGACTGCTTGCCGCGAATCGGCAAGTCATGCGTCGCGCAAAAGACAATGGTGGAAACTATTGGAAATAGTTTCTCACGGTTCCTTTCAACTTGCGCGTGCAGTGCTCTGTTCAGCTGCTGTACAACGGGTAGCTGCTTGCCTTTCATCACATCCATAAAGTTCTGTGAGGCCGTCATTGCCTCCTGGTGCCATTGGGATTTTACGTGATCCCTGCACGCCTCGTGCATTTTTCTGTAGTTACTGAAAGCGCGCACGGTAAAACTACCTTGAGTACCCCGGTGAACACGCGGAGGAAAAATGACGCAAAAACGACAAAAGGCGCCTTTCGCTGTCGCTGAGTACGCAAGCCAGGGGGCGTAATCTCCCAGCCACTGATGTCGAAAAGGCCTCTTTCCAGGTGTTACATCCTTCTTAAAATCATATGTGACATTTGGCGACCATGGCTTAGTAAGAAGACGTAACTTCAAAAAGTCCGGTATGCCAGTGAGTTTAACTTTGCCTAGAAACTCTCCTAAGTCATATTCTTGAGGCAAGTTATTTGTTTTCTTGATGTTGTCTCCGGACTTCGATCCCAAGCAAGGAGAAAGGGAATCGTTTCGGCTTACTGCGTGACCGGAGCTCGCTGGTGGAGTTCCTTCCATGGAGACGACGACGCCGGCTACTGTCCGGTGATGAAAGGTTGCATCGCTCTGGTCAAATCCGGACTTGAATCCCAAGAAAGGAGAAATGGAATCATCTCGGCCTGCTGCATCACCTGAACTCACTGTTGACAGAGTCCCTTCCATGGAGTCGACGACATCAGCTACTGTCCGGTGATAAAAGCTTGCATCACTCTGTTCAAATGCTACACCGTTGTCACATGTCACACCAGAATCTGCAGGAGCGCATTTGGATAATGCTTCGTCAGACAACCGCTGACGCTTGAAGAAGCGTCGAATATCCATCATTCGGGACCGCGCGAGACAAAGCTGGCTATGGAGTTCCTCGGGGTTGGTAGTGTTAAAAACATATACACATTGATTGGAAAAACGGTTGAATGCGTACGTTGAAAACAAAAAATGACTATGTATGCAGCGAAAACTTATTTACAAGATAAATGCACGCTCGCAGCTTCATACACCTCGCTCCATCTTGCTCGCGCAACCGCACAGTCGAGTATTTGCACACACACTACTCGCCGCTCGTCGTTTTCTCGTCCGCTGTCTTGGTTGTTCTCAGCTTCGTTGACAACCGGCCACTAAAAACACCGAAGCACAAACAAAGAGGCGCGCACACGCAAGGAACGCCGCGCGACTTCCGAGGGGAAGGGACACTCGCCACTCCGGTCGGAAAATTTGTTTTGTGTGTTTTTATGAGGTTCAGAGCCCCAAAACGACTCAGGCTATGAGGGACGGACGGTCTCTTTACCATGCACTGACATCGCACAGTACATGGGCGCTGTTGGGATTTGAGGCCCAGCCAGAGGTGACAGGCGAGCCAGGCAGGCGCCATCGGGCTGCCTTGACCAAAGGCGCTGGTTTCCGGAGAAGACGCAAGGTACGCTGGTGTGGGGGCGCCTCTGGAGACTGCGTCGCCGTGAACAAAAGCAGCTAATCCCCTTTGCCGAAAATTCTGAAAGCGGCTCTTGTACCGAACTGCGCTCTCCCGTGGATCGGAGGAGACAGCGAGCGGCGGCGGCGCCAACTCATCGCCCGCTTGCCCCTGAGCAGTCCGACAAAGCGGGGATGGACACGGCTGATTTGTCCCTCCCTCCTGAAGAATTCATCGGTGGCCGGGGTGTGCACTGTCTGCCTCCGTGTCGCTATCTCTCTAGAGATCAAAGAAACAGGCACACATCTCAAGACGGCTCGAAACACATGCTCGCCGGTGCCGCTGTATGTCTGCAACGACGCGTCCCCGGACGCGGCACTTTGCAGATGTGACCCAAAGCGTGGAAGCAGGGCCGCTTTTACTCTTTTGGCTGAGCGCACCGCCGCCCCTGACGTGAGGCCATCACTCACGGTTCGAGTGAGTGATTTTCCAGGGGGGTGCAGCCGCCCCCCCTTGCCCCCCCCTCCGGACGCCCATGTAGGTGTCTTCTAGTCAGCGCGGGAAGCGATGACGGCTTTCTTTCTGCGCGAAGACGCTCTCCGGCAAAAGAATTCGCTAGGCTGGACCCTCTTCCTTCCAAGCCAAGAAGCCTCCTGCTTGGAGTGGACCAAACAAGGAGCAAAAAAAAAGGATAATGCCACCCGGGCGCCCTACAAGAGGTGATCGCCCTTCCAGACGGGAGCCTCGGGAAAAGGCGTCAGCATGGCTTCGCGCGGCTCGGGGGAGAAAACAAACAAAACGGAACTCGCTCGGGCCCTGAGTGCTCCACGAAGAACGAGAAAACTCGCATTTTCAGCCGTCCCATACTTTTTAACTCGTGAGTAAATGTTGTTTATAGTTTCCTGAGATTTTCTATTCCAGTTCTCGGCATTTTTGAGTAGCGTTAAAATACGCGATGCTCAATAAATGTATTTGCGATACCGACACTCCGACACTTTCGTTTTTGCCAAGTGATACCTGGTAATTATACACAAACGCATCGAAAGATAGTATCGAAGATACATATGTACAGTACCTGCAACACTGCCCATCTGCTTACCGGCTAACGTTTCGTATTTTCCCGCATTTGATGACATCACACCATTTTGACCAATCGCAAGTTTCTAAAGTCTCCACTTTTCTGGCCAATGATGAGTTTTCGTATCGTTGAAGTATGGAGTGTTTTCTTATTAATAAAACTTTTTTTTTTGCATTTCGGCTAAGGAAATTTTGCAGCTTGACACTATCATCTTCACCATCTAAGTTTAAATCCAAAGTAAGCCAAAGCAATCGAATCCTGAAGTCGTAAACAATTTTTGCGGTCATGGAAGTTTGCGGTACACGATGTGTAGTGTGAGGTGCAAGCCACTCACCGCCTAGAACAGCCAAACTCATAAGTGGCCTGGCAACCCTGACTGTCTCCGCGCGTTCCCTCTCGAAGTGCCGAGTCGGGGAGAGAGCCTTCAGCCGCGAGCGGAGACGCTGCCGTCTGTATTTGAAGCCTTTTGTTTGTAACTGTTCGACGGTAGAATAAATACATCCGTGCTCACATATGGCGCAGTCGACGTCCCGAACCTCGGTGTAGCCCGCCCATTCGAAGCCGCAAGCCACTTCACCGAAAGCCAGAGTCAACGTGTGTCGAGCACCAGCAGCCAAAGCCCAACGCCCGTCTCACCGCCGCCGCCGCCGCCATGCCGCTCATAAACTGGGGGGAAGCCACCGCCTCGGACCTCGCTGGTTTTACAGTGGACTTCTTGCGAGATGAACTATCGCAACGCAATTTGGACAATACTGGTTCCAAGGACGAACTTATTTCTCGCATCCTTGCTGACACTGCCGCAAAACGAGTCCTGCTACCGGAAACAACTGGATCAGTCACCGAGACGCAGCCCGCTCCAACTCAAGGTGACCAGTTTTTCCAGCCTATGCCAGTGTTCAGCGCCGACCCCGTACAGAATATGCAGATTTTGACCGCCTACCTTCAAAATCAACTAGCTTTGTCACTGTCACAAGCCTCTACGAGAGCAGTGCACGTAACAACTTTGCCGGACTTGTCATCAACGCTTCCGACGTTCAGTGGCGACGGAGGGTTATCCGTAACCCGATGGATAGAAGATCTCGAGCGCACCCAACAGCTTGCCTCTTGGGAACCCGCTACCCTGCTAGCCATCGCCCTCTCAAAACTTCGTGGCCCAGCCGCTGACTGGAAGGAAATCACTGGCCACCAGCTAAAAACTTGGTCAGAGTGGAAGGAAGCGCTTATAGCGCAGTTCGGCGAGCGACTGTCGCTTATACAGTGGCAGGAACTTGTCGGTGCGCGTGAGCAAAGCCCCGGTGAGAGCCTGGTTACCTATACTCTCGCCAAGCTCAAGATAATTGGAAGGTGCCCACTTTCATTGACTGACAAAGAGCGCATCGAATATTTAATTCAGGGCATCCGTGATGAGCAAGTGGCTACAGCGATCGTCGTTCAACGCCCGAAGACTGTCCAGGATTTCGTCAGCATCGCTTCAGAAGTTGATCGTGCCATGGACCACTCCCGCATGACTAGACTGTCAAAGCCATCCGCGCCAATTTCAAGTCGACAGCCGCATCCTATCACCTCCAGTGCTACAGCTACGACCGAGAGCACTGCAGACATCCGCCAGCCTTCCCGACCTATAAATAGCACCTACCAGCAACCAAACCGTGGAAGGCTGCCGCCCTCAAGAATATCCAACCTGCCACCTGCTAACCAAGAACATCGGTACGAGGCAATCTCTTCCAAGTATGGTGCACCTGCCTACAGACGAGGGCAAGACCTAAGCGAAGCAGTATGTTATAGCTGCAAGAAAAAGGGCCATCTGGCTAGCAACTGCACTGAGAAAGGACAGCCCTCCCGAGACAAGACGCAAACAATCCCTAAAACGCCAACAGCTTGTGTTGGCCGCACTGAGGACCCTTTGCTTGGATCCATGCTCAGGTGTGCGGTTATCACTGCTCACGTCAAGGGCCTTGGAGAGATTAATGCCTTCCCAGACAGTGGTTCCAACGTCACTATCCTCGCTGCCAGCCTAGCTGAAAACCTCAGCATAGAGCCGTGGACAAAGCCACCCCTTCTCGTCGTAGGAGGAGCCTCCGTCGCGCCTCAGGGATCTGTCTTCTTGCAAATCAGCGTAGGCCCCCTCTCTGCAATTGTGGAAGCAGCAGTCCTTCAGAGAAATGCCCTTCCCCTTATCCTGGGAGAGGACTGGTTTTATGCTGCTCAAGCGGAACTTCATTTCAGACCACCACACCTTCCTGTTATCTGCCAGCCCTCTACAAACACTGTCGTGCTGTGCAAAGAGGAACTGTTACCGCGTATGTCCAATGCAGTGATACTTAAAACATCAACTTTGTCTCGCTTTGACCCACCGCATACCACCAGCGAACCCCTACAAGTGGATTTTGAACCAGACGAACACGAGCCCGTGTGGAGCAAGCTCAACAAGGCAGCCCAGTCTCAAACTCAGCCAGCAGACTACAAGAGCCCAGCCCAGCCAGCCTCATGCAGCGTATTTCCTTCTGAGCCATGTTCATCCACGCCCAACAGTTTCCCTGATATCGTCATCGGGACCCAACTCAAGCCCGAAGAACAGCCAGCAGTGAAGCAAATAGTACACCGCCACTCACGTCTCTTCGCTACCAGTCCTGATGACATTGGCCTTTATGAAGGCATCGAGCACGAGATCAACTTACTGCCGGATGCAAAGCCTTATGGACGGCAACCATACCGCTACACAGCCAGTGATCGGAAGTTCCTCGAAACCCAAACAGCATCTCTTCTTCAAAATGACATCATCCGTTCTTCATCTAGACCTTGGGGATTTCCTGCCATTGTCGTGACGCAGAAAGACAAAAAGAGCCGCTTCATCCCGAACTTCTCGAAAGTTGCCGCACCTCTGCAAGCTGTCATCCGAAAGGCTGACTTCGAGTGGACAGTTGAGTGTCAACAAGCCTTTGAAGCCCTTCGTGCCGCACTTACAACAGCACCTATACTGGGACACTTCCACAATGAAACTGCTGTGCCTATAACCTCTACAAAAGATGCCTTGAAACATCTCCACTCAGTGTTTTACAGGTTCGGTGCTCCTGACCATTGTTTGTGTGACCATGCCAAGTCATTTGAATCACACCTGTTCAAGAACTTCATGCATACGCATGGTGTGAACATACACTTCGCAGTAGCTTACAGGGCAGCTAGCAACGGACTGGTGGAACGTGTCAATGCCACACTTGTGACCGTCCTCCAAAAACTATGCAACAATGATCAGGCACTGTGGGTCTCCAAACTCGACCCAGTGCTAGTGGAGCCCACATGCGAAGCCGTGCAACCTTTCCCGAGTCCTGATGAAGACAATGCCGAACAAGTGCCACCTATGACCAATGAGCCGAATCAGCCAACTGGTTCAGCGAGTCAGCGACTTCAGCGTCACCGTGCACCACCCAAGCGACTGCTTGACTACGACTTTGCCAAACTAGACTAATGTTCCTGTCCAAGAGGACTTGGACTTGCAGGCGGGGTGGGATGTGAGGTGCAAGCCACTCACCGCCTAGAACAGCCAAACTCATAAGTGGCCTGGCAACCCTGACTGTCTCCGCGCGTTCCCTCTCGAAGTGCCGAGTCGGGGAGAGAGCCTTCAGCCGCGAGCGGAGACGCTGCCGTCTGTATTTGAAGCCTTTTGTTTGTAACTGTTCGACGGTAGAATAAATACATCCGTGCTCACAGTAGGTATCGTGGAGTGTTGTGTGGTGCTCAGGAACTGTTTCCCCGGGTACTTGTAAAGGTAATATGAGGAACATTTCTTTTATTTTCTGGCAGTTAAATCTCTCATGTTTTACTGAGTCCAGTTTAGCGTTGTTATTGCCCACTACTGGACTTCACGAGAGCTTGGTTTCCCTTCGAAGCGCTGACATTGGATCATCAGAAGAAGGGTCCGTGTATTTCGCATCTTTTATCGGCATATGTCATAGCCGTACTTGCAGCGCGTACCTACGCATCTGTACGGCGGCTGGCACTCCGGTTCCTGTGCTGCTGATTTTCATGCAATAGTAAAATCGCGAGCTGAGCGAGTTGGTACTGTACATACCAAAACAGCGCATCAGCAGGGACGTTTTGCGTCGGTGTAACTGTTCGTGCCAGTTTGCCATAATTTACTGTGTTGGCATTCTGATCTTGTTGATGGGTGGCGGTGTGGTTCGCTGCGAATCACCGTCGGTTACAGAAGTAACACGCACAACAGCATTGTCCTGCGTGTTAGTTCCCCTTCCTTGTGTTACTTTCGAGCTCACGCCTCGAGAACATGAGAGATGGAGGCCCGGATTCACTGCGTTGCACCATCCGTGGAGTGTATATACTATATCATATGCAGTTCTTTCTCTCAGCTTGTACGCAAGTCATGCGCCTGCGAGTGCTTCATTCTCACGGAGTTGCCCTTCGTGGCGATGTTGACATCAGATGACCGAAACGGCCTTGGTTTTAGAAAAGCAGACAAAAATGTGCAGCCTGTTTCTTTTTTTTTTTTTGGAGTTGCCGAAAGGTAAACCGTCAGAATAATTAAGCCCACTTGGTTCTCTTCAGTGTGAACTTACATCACAGAAGAGGTTTTGTGCTCCACCTTCATTGAAACGTGGCCTCATTTTAATGAAGGTGAAGAGTGAAAACCCTTGCGATGATAAAGGCCCAGCATGCTCTATCCCGCGCATCATGTGCATGAGGAGGTGTAGAGTTTGGAAAAGGTGATTTCCCAGCATCTTCAGGGGTGTGTGTTCTGCCAGCAGTATACGTGACTCGTGGACTGCCTTGCTCCAGCCGTGGATAACTTGCAGGAGGTTAGCCAAGAAAGGACTTGGAAGAGGGGAGCTCTCATGAGCCATGGTGGAGGCACACACTTCCAGTGTTGGCATACTGTCAACATGCACACAAATGAGTGTGGGTCCCAGCGTGTGCCATTGTGGTGTACCAGAGGGCACGGCGTAGGCTTCGGATGAGGAGCCATGAAACACCACTCTCACTATGTTCACACTAACAAAATACGAGCAATCATTTTGGTTCATGCTTCTATGCAGGCCTCACTCTTCTATGCAGGCTTTCAGCCCAGTTTGGTTTTCTCACAATGGACCTGCACTTGGCATTTGAGGTTCGCTCGTCGTGTGCAGCTGAGAAATTGTTTTTTGAGGGGTGCATTTCAGTCCGATATATTTTTCCAGGTGAGGTTTTTCTGGCTTGTGTGACAAGTGGTCGTGTAGGAGAGGATTTCAAGACTGGCGGTTTCATTGCCACTTTTAGCATCCTACCCACTACTGCACAGTGCAACAGAATTGGACTGAGGATATTTGTTTCCTTTCGTCGCATTGCATGGGCAGCTCCAGGAGCAGTATCTTAGGTAGGAATGGGCAAGCCTTTTGTTTTTTGCCCACTGGGTCAAGAAGGGAGAAGGGAATTGATGTCGGAGCAGCCGCTAAGGAAATCAGTACACCTCTATTGTGGAGCTGTGGTGGAAGAGGGCTTTATGCTTGGTAGTGGCAGAGAAATGAATTTTTTTTACCTGTCGAGGGGGCTGTGTAGCATTTTGATATTTGTTTGGTTGAATCAAATTGGATGTTACAGTTGAAAGTGGGAATAAAAAGCTTAGACTAAAAAGTTTGTCGTCCCCGTGCTTTTAATTCTGTGGAAAAAAGTAAGATTAAACCTGGGCTTAATTGTATTGTCAATGCTAGATACAACAGCATACAGATTTGTTGACCAAATATTGTGGTACGAGCTTAAAGGTTTTAGAGGTTTGCATTTGGCAGTGGTCACATTTCCAGTAGCTTGTTTACATTAGCTAATTTTGGTTCATTGTACAAGTTGCATGAATGTGCAGTTGGGATGTCTTTTTGTGTGGCTGGGGAGAATTACTGGCATGAGAACCATCAGAAGGCATCAAGTTGGGTGTGTTTGGGGCCCCTGCCATTGATGATTTTTGGACATGAAATTAATAGATTTAACAAGTAGCATTGTCGTACGGTATGGAAGTGACTTGAAAGAATTTGCAGGTATGCACACGAAACACTGGTCACAAAAGCTGCTGATATGCACTCCTACCAGCTGCCCCCCTGAAGTGCCTGTATTTTATGGAGGCCCACTTCTTTCTTTTCATCTTATTAAGTATAGGAGCTCACCTGGATAGGGTAGATAACCTATCCTCTTACCTGCATGTGAATGTAAGCAGTGTGCTGTATATGTGGCCGCATATATACAGCGAGTACGCTTGTGGAGACATGGGTGGGTGTTCTTTGTTGCTAGCCAGGTGAGCTCTGCAGTGCAGAGCTCTCTTTCTTCTGAAATTCACTTTACAGTGTGGTAACGGTGCAGTCACTTTTTTTTAAATTTTGAATCGTCACGTCATCGCGTTGAATGGTGCTCTGCCACCGCCGCTTCCGCAGCTGCTTGCTCCTCTTTCCACGCATCACTCTAGTGCAGTCACTTGCGGCAAGTCTAGGCATGCCTGGTGCAGCAGTGGTGCACCTTCCTTCTTCCCCTCCACTCTCGTACTCTGGCTCCTTCATGCTAGTTCCAGCTCTTTCCACTTTCTTCAACCTCTGCCATCACTGTGTCTACCCTCTCTACCGTGTTTCTCAGATTGTCTTCCCATTTGTGCATGCTGCCGTCACTACTGCAGCCGCACTGCAGTCTCAGGGAAAGGAGCCATTAACAGCTCTTGCTGTAACATTTAACACAGTGCAGGCGAAAAAAAGCTTCTTTACATCAGAAAATCAGTCCAATTCACCCGCTCAATGTGTTCATAAAAAAAAATTACATTCATACTCAATGTGATTCTTTAGAAAAGTACAGTGCCTTTTATAAAATATGTTTCATACTATATGGCACAGCACGGTCTTCCAAGGGAATAGTGGTAAAATGCTATTCATGAAGGGGGAGTCTAGGAGGCATATCTCCCCACTGCTATTTATTGCATATCTACAGAGGTATTCAGAAGGTTGGATTGGAAAGAGCTAGTGATAAAAGTTAATGGAGAGCATCCCAGTAACCTCACATTTTTTTGATGACATTGACATGCTAAGTAACTTAGGGGAGGAATTGCAGTGTATAAATGAGTACTTGGAGACTGAAAAGACAAGTGGGACTAAAATTTAATACAAGAGCGTAGACTGGTGGGCGAGTTGCCACGACATTCTAGGGAAAAGCAGCGCACGAACACAAACACGTGGGGAGAAGGGATGAGAGACAGTGCTGCGTCTCGTCCCTTCTTCCCTCAAGTTTGTATTAGTGCGCCATTTTTTACTAAAATTTAATGTAAGAAATTAATGTGCCACAATTTAGGGAAGAAAGAACATTTTACAATTAGACGGTAAGGTTTTGGATGTGGTGAGGGAATACATCTATCTAGGGCAAGTAGTGGGAACAGGTTAGGACCATGAAACATTAAATAGCTACGAGAACAATAATGGAGTGGGGTGCATTTGGTAGGTACCGTATTTTCCGGTGTATAAGACGCACCCTTGTATAAGACGCACCCGCCATATATGAAGGCTCTCATTGAAAGAGTTGGTATATAAGACGCACCCGTGTATAAGACGCACCCCAATTTACCCACTTAGTCTAGTGAGGGTTAATTAAACACGCTTGCTCGACCATCGCGAAATGAACCATTGATGGACTCATCTGATCGCATGAAAGCTCCGTAGCTCCGTAGGCCCGCAGCCCGATTTCCGTTTTCGGTAGCATACTCGACCGCAGATAATTTGAACTTTGCGGTGTAGCTCTTGCGCAACTTCGGTGGCATACTGTAGTAAGACCGAGCATGACAGATGTAGGTAGTGGAAAACACACGTCGAAGTCACCAACACGGAAGTAATACGTACACGGTTGCGAAGTTGCAAAGAATGAATAAAAAAGAACGCCGGCTTGGCTTGTTTTGACAATGGCGAGAAGCGCGACTGTCGCCATATTTTGGAATTTCACATTACTTTTGCTTGCGCCTCCGAAACGACCGCGTGTTTGCGGTTCTGGAAGTCGTCATCCCCGCCGTTTCATGATAAAGTTCAGCTAAAAAAAGTTGCGCACGGCGGTCCCCGTATTGAAGTATTAACCGTGTTACTACCGCATCATTGGTAGTGATATTTTTTCGGTGAAAAAAGCTTGAGCATGAACCTGAGTAATTTCTGAACTCGCAAAAAAAACGAAATATTCGCATATAAGACGCACCCTTGTATAGGACGCACCAGCAAGATTTTTGACAAAAAACCGCGTCTTATACACCGGAAAATACGGTACTCTCAAATCATGACGTGCAGCCTATCAGTACCCCTCAAGAAGGAAGCATATACTAGCTGCATCTTCACAGTACTTGGTTATGGACAAAAAACTCTAAGGCTAATAAAGATATTTGATATGAAATTGGGAACAGTGCAGTGAGCTAGGGATAAGGAAGTGATAGGGTTGGGATCCCAACCAGCGGCATGCAGTTGTTTTTTCTTCTGCTTTCTAATCAGTTATATTTCAGGGATAAATTAATTACACTAACAATTTCCCACTGATCGAGACCACAAATTAGAAAAAGAAACACTCCCTTTCCTTGCTCCTTGATTGCTCCTTTGTATGTATGTTTTAATGAGCCCCTCATTTCCCTTCTCTTGTCTGCTCAGTAGCTTAATGAGGGCCTTGGTCCTGGCAGTCCCAGTGCCATAGGAAGCATAAGAGGGTTCTCTCCCAGCTTCCACGCTTGCCGTTTGATCACGTTATATGTGACACTCGCAGCAATACAGGACGTATTATGTCCGCCGCTATGGACGAGGGCGCCACTGGTGAGCACTCTCAGGTTTATTTTACATGTAACATAAATACCCCCTGAAGTAAAAGATTGGCTAGGTGCTGCCATAGCTCAGTTGTTAGAGCACCGGACACTTAGTTCGGAGTTTGTGGGTTTGGATCCCACCGGCAGCATGTGGTTGTTTTTTCTTCTACTTTCTAATCAATTATCTTTAAGCGACAAAATAATTGCACTATTATTTTTCCACTCATCAAGACCACAGAGAAGATTTAAAAAGAAACACTCCCCTATGCTCCTTGGTTTCGGTGACTGTTGGCTTTCTTCAAGCACAGAGCAGAATAGGCTAGAGAACTAATGCAGAGCAGGGCATGTGGTCTAGAGAGTAGATAGCTGGTGGCCACTCGGGATAATAGAGTGGATTCTAAGAGATGGCAAAGGTAGCACGGAATGGGAGTGGATCATTGACAGGGGGCAGTTGCAAGTGGCAAACAACGATTCATGTCAAGCTTAGAAAACTGCGTGCATATTTCTGAAGGAAGAAGTACTGTACATAACCAGTGCATGTATTGTACTGTACATAACCCACCTGTGTGGCCAGATGGCAAGGGCTAACGAAAAAGGTCAGAAGGAGACTAATACCCGTGCCGCATGTACACAAGAAATGGCAGTAAACGCTGAAGGCCTTAAGTTTGTTAAGGCCATTATGTTTGGAGTTGGTGCTGTACCATTATTGTAGACGTCCACATTTAATGTCATTATATTAAAGTGACGATGGCGATGACACTTTTGAACCAGTCAGAAATTTCACCTGTATGTAAACAGTGCTAGGAGCACAGTATTTCGGGAATGTTGTTGAAATGTAATATAAAAATTATTTTGCAGAAAACACCGCTGTTCTTGCCTGACAGGTCACAAAAGTAGCCATAAACTCGAGTGTCAGCTCACTAGCCGAGAGTACCTGTCAGAAATGATGGTAAAAATGGCGCCCTTCACATCGAACATGCAGTAGAGATGCATCATCTGACTGAAAGGCATGAAATAATCATTTGCTATTGGTTGGGAGTTTGCTGCCAACAAAGTTGCATGCTTTTCGCATGTGGAATGAAATCGAGAGTACGCATTGCTTGGGGGCATTCCCCCAAGCAATGCTGAGTTGTGGCGAACTCAGTAGGTCGCAAATGGCACTAAGGCTAATGCCATTAAATTTTCATATGTGGCACTGCACAAATGTCATTAAACTTTAAGGCAGTAAGCATTTACTGGCATTAAACTTGCCTGTATGGCATGGTTATAAGAACAGTGTGGCGAGTGATGGTAATAAAATGGCCGGGTTGGTGGGATGAGAGCTATGTTTATTTATACAATTAAAACAGGTATGGGATACCCTGTTGTAAATTTTGAAAGATCAAGTGGATGTGGGAAGCACATGTATTGCAGAGGACAGATAACCAGTCTTCTGTTAGGGTACCGAATGGGCTTTACCTGAACCCCATGGTGGATCAGGAGCTTTGACGCACTAGTGATCTGTTTGAAGGAGGTCGGCCAAAGACCCTTTTCTCAAACATTTCACCCCTGAAAGCCGAGCACTAGGCTAGGGAAAGCTTGTACCCATTAGAAAATGGATGGGTAGCTGGTGGCACTTGGAATCATGGATTGCAGTGAAGGGGAAGCATAGACATGGTGCAGGACAGGGTGACTGTAGGTCATTGGAAGAGGCTTTTGCCCTGCAACCGACTTAACTCAGCTGAATTGTGCATCTGTGTTGGTGCTTTCTGGTATTTAGAAAAGGGACTAGTACTGTTATTGTGAGCTGGTGGAAAGACTTATAGCCAGGAATTTTTCATATCTGTGGTTAGCATTTTGTCAATGTTAAAATAGAATGGAGTGTAATGGTCACCATTTGTACGGAGTGCTGTGATACAGGATGTTGCTCCCTAAATGGAAAGTTCTCATACAAGAAGTCATTTTGCTTTTGTTATCCGGTAGCACGAGGAGCTGGTCGGCCCAAAAGACGGTGTGCAATGTCACACTCAGTTGGGATGTGAATTGAAAGAAACAGAGTGAGCAGGATTAGAGCCTGCAGTGACATGAACAAATCAGCCTTGATGGCTGCTGATCACAGCAGGTTACCATCATGTTTAAGCTGCCAGTCTCTGCTGTGTTTTGGATGTCGTCATCTTCATCGTCTTCTATCCGTGCGGAAGGCAGTCCAAAAAGAGCATGCGGGTAAATGCACATGCAAGCCAATTTTTGAACGTGGGGCGCCTTTACTGACAACACAAAAAAAATTTGGCCCCCGATTTACCTAGTTAAGCTAAATTTAGCTATTTGCCTTCGTTTAACGTTGTTTATCTTTGTTTATCATTGTTTAGCTTTTTATAAGCTTGAGAGTTCAAGTTGTACCCAAATGTTCTTGCAATTGTTCCTCAGTTTTCCTGTTACGATAAGCCACCTGAGCTGCTTGTTGCAATTTGAGTTGTTGCTCCCTGTGTTCGACGGTCTCTGAAGCAACTTTTACTCAGCTGTCTACTACCCATTGCTCCGGCGACTTCATCATTGGCCTCTTTCTCATTTTTCATCTGTTTCCGCTTCCCGTTCAGCAAGTTTGTACTGTCTGCCACTTTGCTTCGGCTTGACACCTCACTACAGCCACTGGATTGGTTGACTCACATTGGTGCTCTCTTCTTTTGCGTTGCTGTTCAGCTCATCGTGCACATTGTTCATCTTCAGAATCAGTCGAAGGACTGGTTTGAACCGTGACTTACTGTTTACTGCGCTGCACATTTCTCCAGTGACGTCATCCTTCCCCTCTTCTTTCTGGCATCTGCATGTGCGCTCAGTCACGTTTCTTTCTCTTCATCTTCACACTCTCTCTCCACTCAGCTGGTGCAACGCAGCTTCGAGCTTACCGGAGTTACTGCAAGGTTCACATTGATTTAACAGTGACCCATCTAGTGCTAGCGCACTAACAAGCGCCATCTCACAGGCATGTAGCAAATCACACGAAAAGGCCACAGATTTGCAAGAAGAAATTAAATTTTCATTGGCGTGGATTAATTCTATGCTATCGCATTTTGTGGTGGGCTTGGCATCTGTGAATGTTATGACCTTTGCCTTCCTGCTTTTCAGACGCTCTCTGCATCTGTTTCGAGCAACACGCTTCCAGAAGGTGAGGAGAAGGGCAGTATATGTATTGTGTTGATTTGTATCAGTGCCACAAATATGGTAGACACATGGCTAATTGGATTCCAGTGTCTACTGAGGGAAGTTTCTTTTCCATGTTTCCTTCAGGTATCAAAAGTCTCACTGCTGTTCCGGGACCTGTCAGGCCTCCATAGTTCTGCCCTGCAATTTTTTACTCTTGTGTTTCCTTGCTGACTGTGGTGGCTGTTTGCTAGGTGTTTTTCAATGAATTTACAGTACTTGAAAAAAAGGGGGGAGGGGTCTGGGTTATATAGCGCTGAATATCAGTTTTCTAGTCAAAAAGCCTGGGTAGTCTTTTCGTTGCATTTTGTGGTGCCAGATCGTTCAAACCTTTGTGATTAATTTGCATGTCATGTCTAGCTTTGCCAGGTCTAGACAATGCATGTGCACTGCTGTACCTGCACCATTTGTTTTAAATTTTCCAAAATCTCGGATGTGTGTGTGTGGGTGGGCATGCACAGATACAGAACACACACACCTATTATGCATTCACTTTGTTATTGTTCTGCTGCATTAAGGTTGCCAGTGCAGTTCTGTACATGCTTTGGTAAAAGCCCTACCTAAAATTACTACTTGTGTCTGATGTAATTGGTATGTGATGGCAGATTGATTGCATTTTTCCCCGTAACTGTTCAGAAAGTACGGTTTATGTAACCAGCTTCACCTTTGCCACAAGGTGGCTTTCAAATGCATCTTGCAGCTCAATTTTTTGTACCCGTGGGAGGAGGAGAGAGAGAGGTTCGGTTACCAGCAAAGGCAGAGAAGTTGGCGCAGCTTTGTGAAAACTGGAAAACTGGCTAATATAGGCTAATTTTAGTCTGCGCAAACCTGCGGGTGCAAATGGTAGCCATATGATGATGCTGTAGTCACTTCCTTCCACTGCTATAATTTATTTGTGGTTGTGGCTCTCCCTGAAAGAATTAAGGTGCAAAAACTGAGTACATAGTGAGTTGTGGCAGTAGTGAAAGTAACTTTTAAAGGGGCACTGGTAACAACTCCATTATTGCTCTCGATAAAAATTTATTATTTGGCTCCTTCTGGGTATGTTGACGTTTGTCCAGCAGCAAAAGATGCATCAATTGGGGAGAAAATTGAATTTAAAAATCTTCCTGCCAGTCTTCTTAAACTCGTGACATCCTTAGCAGAAGGGATGGACTGCCACCGTTTTGTTGAATTTAATGGCGGAGTAGCGTAGCTTCTGGGATCCATGTCCGACAATTGATGCTGATACATGCATTTTACTTGTGGAATTGGCGAATGATGACGGCACCTGTACTGGCCTTTTCTAGCTTTTAAAAGCTAAGGTTAAGGTTTCAGTGAGAGTGGTCTGTTTGGGATTTCAATGTGGTACCCTATCAATACAGTCAGACTTACACGTGTCATTGGTGTCCCGTTAAATCATTCAAACGGAGGTTTCTTGGTGGTACAGTCGAGCCCGGATATACTGAACCGAGATATTTTGAGATATTACATTTATCAAGAAGACAGATTATACCCTTGAAAATCCTGTGTAAAAGTATTGCAAAATTGCATAGTGCATTGAACTATAATTTGGTGGTAGGTACCTGCAGGTGGCGCTTCTCTCAACGATGCTTTTCGATCACTTTTCGAGCCCAGAGACGGGTCAGATACACGCCCTTGGGTGCCTGCTTGCAGTGCTAGCACTGCGAAATCTTGTGGCCTTTGATCTGCACTTCACATCGCTGTCATGTGGTGAAGCCAACTGAACTAGAGCCTATAGTGGTAGCCTTTGGCTTATGTGCTTTGCTACCGAAGGTGTTGCTGAAACCTACTGCACTTTAATTTGTGTGAGTTATTAGGTATTCTATACATAGTGTACTGGTAACAGGATTAGGCATCTCATGATAAGCAATGGCTAGTTCCAAGCAGCCATCTGCTGCAGCTGTGACGTTAAGAAGGTTACGCTTACCAACACCTAGCAAGTGGTGCGCTGCCAGCTGGCTGGCAGGCGCACGTTGTGCAGGAAGCACATTACTAGCATGATTGCAACATATTCTTGCATGTAGGTTAGAGGTAAGCCTGTCTGTTACCATGTTTTATATATTGAATAATCGACGTATCACCACGAATCCTTGTACTGTTTGTTCACGCTCAAAGCCGTTGGCACTCGGCTTTATGATTTTGTTTGTGATGCTAGGATTTGCCTGTCTTGTCTCTATTGATCACGGCCATGCACAACTGCTTCCGCATTGTTCCAGATCATTGTAGTTGCTTTCGGTAACTTATCGAGAAGCTTCCTTACCGGAATTACGTTGAGTCCGGCCGAGAGTGGCAGGAATTCTATTCGACGACCGCCAACGGCGCTTGTTGCTGAGTCATTCAGTTGTTTGTGGGTCTAGGTTAGCCCAATAAACAGCTTCTTTTGTAAACCCTTTTTACTATCTTCCAAACTGCCAGACTGCTCCACCACTACATGAAACTATAGAACTATTTTGCGATCCTCTTTGATTTCGATATAACGGGGTTTGACTGTATATTCCACTTACACCTTGTGTTTTTAGCTGCTAACAGGTTCATTCTCGTTTATTTGTCAAGAGATATGTGATGTTGGCGAAAAGTCAGATCAGAATATATATTGGGGGTATTTGTCATCTTGGGCTGAGTGCACTCCAAGATTACCACTATGTCTGGGGTGTGGCCTTCACTTGTGCCTCTACAATGTGGGCTGATGTCCGTGCAGATATTTCGGGTGAGTTCCCCCGGGTGTACAACTCGGAAGATGTGGAGGCTGGCCGGTTCGACTGGTGGGAGGCCATGGGGCTGCATGCACTCTCCGAGGGGAAGGTGAGTGCAAACATGTGCTGCCATAACCAACACCTTGCTCCTTGTGCACAGTATGGAGTGTTGAAAATATGTTTGCGTTTGTTGCCACTTTATTTGCTGTTGCAGCAAGGTCTTGCTTGGCCCTGAAGTTGAAGCACCTTCTTTTCCAGTGTGGTTGGTGACAGTCCTGATCTCAGGCTATCGTTGAATTGGGCTTGGCCCTCCATCGCTGGTAGGGGAGGTGTGCTATAGCGTTGCTTAGAAAGCTGTTCATGATTGCAGCAGAGCAGTTTATTGCAGACAGTGAGGTACTGAAGTTGTGAGGCAGTACATCTATCGATGCCACGTGGCGACCACATGTCCACATTCTTGTACGACAAAGACCATACCGTGAGAGTAAGAGTGGGTTGAAATGCAACTAGCAGGGACACTCAGGTTATGCACAGCAGCTGATATTCCTCAAAAGAGAAATTAATTTTTTAGAAACGTTATATTTTTTCCAATTTTTTTATTATCATTACTTGTTCGTTTTCTCACTTTCTATCATCATCGTCACATCACAGTATATCCAACACATTCTGCCAGTACTAGCCTGTTGAGAGAAAACTCTGAGCCTAACTAAGAAACCTTGAAATGAGACTGAGGATAGCAGATACAATGTTTGGAGATAGGAGAGCAGTGTGGATTAGAGAACAAACATATCAAGAGGATGCAGGGGACACTGGTATGCCATGGAATGTGCACAGATGATGGTCTCTAAGAGACATTGGGGATACCAAAGGAAGGAGCGACAGAGCTGGAAGTGGTAGAGTAGGGTGTGGAGGAGAGATCTGGAACCTTGGCTGTGGCTGGTTGCGGAGAGTGGTAATTGAAGAGCACTGGGAGCAGCTCTTGAAACGCAGTGGATTTAAACAGTTTGACAACTGAGCAAAATGTGTTATGAGATGAAAGTGAAAATGAAAAGCCTTGCTTATGTTGATAGACGCATGTGTAATATTATGGGTTAAACAAAGAATCCCTTTTTAATTCAGCACAGAAAGTCACCTGAAGTGATGCCATCATATGGCTTTGTATCAGCTTGCATTCACCCATACATGCCTAGTTTTGGGCAGGAGCTCTAAATACCTGTTGCGTAAATGCTTGCACTCTCAAGCATAGGTTCAAGGGGCTTTAATCTTTTCCTGTGCAAGCTTTGCATTGTGTGCATTCAGTTTTGTGCATTCTGTGCACCAGAATGAGCTGTTGTTCTCTGGAAGCACTGAGCAGATACGGCATTGTGGTTCTGCAAGAAAATCAGACAAGGTTTGCTCATTGTTATGAGAAATCCGCCACACTCGATGAGAAATGTAAGGGTGTACCTTATAGGTAGCGGTTTTGCCTTGTGTCCTACATTGTAGGATGGCTAAAAAGGTGGTATTGAGAAAAATATTTCTATCAATTAAAGGATAATTCTAAATGCCTTACTGACTGACATTTTGTGTAAAAAGTATATGCATTTTTTTTAATTTGGAAAGTGTCAGCAGATATAGGTTAACCTAGGTGCTGTGAAATGGACCACATTTTTCTTATAAATGGCAGGTTGTACTTTATTACCGTTTCCACTTTTTTCAGAAGGTCTTCAACTGCAAAGATTGTTTATGTTGAAAAGTGGTCCTTCATTTGCTTTGAGTAATAATGAGGAATAGCAAAAAAGTGGCAGCCCTTGTATCATGACAAAGCACATAACTACTTTCACACACATGTGAAGACGAAAGAACATGTGGTACTGTATGTGCAGAATTCTAAGATGAACTTCAAGAGAACAGAAAACTTCAGCGCTTTATCAGAAGTTTGTCTTATCAGGAGTACCGCTAGACGAGATGTGTGATCATACCAGGCATGGCCAAATATCTCTTCTAGGAAAGCAATGATTGAAAAAGCCTTGCAGTGAGGAGATAATGGCAGAAAGAGGATTATTGCATTGTAAGCTGCCGCGGTGGCTCAGGGATTATGGCACTCGGCTGCTGACCGAAGGATGCGAGTTCGACCTCGGCCGCGGCAGTCACATTTCAATGGAGGTGAAATTCTAGAGGCCCATGTACTGTGCGATGTCAGAGCATGTTAAAGAACCCAAGGTGTTCAAAATTTCTGGAGCCCTTCACTACGGCGTTCCTCATAGCCTGAGTTGCTTTATGACCCCCATAAACCACAAACCTGTTACATTGTGCATTTATTAAAAACAGTCAAGCCCATGATCAGAGTGTTGACGATGGAGCTGTAGGTCTTAGAGTACCGCACTTATAAAAGATTTCAATGTTTTTCCTAGAAGCTGAATATTAGTTAAGCGAGTAATACTTTTTGCAGCCTGTGTTTGGCTTCTTGTCATTTTTATGCTGGCCTCCTCAAGCCCAGATGAGTGCAGATGCGTACATTTTTTACTGCCTGAGCAGTACTATAATCCTCTTTCAAAAGCTGTGGTCTCTGTGTGTCTGTGTGTGCGTGCTCAAAGCCTCCCCCCCCCCCCCACCAGTGCTCCTGCTGGCTTGGGGCACACCCTCCAGAGCACCCTGTGCAGGTGGGTGGGGCACCCATTGGTACTGTAAAAAGCATCCGCCATCTTCAAGCCTCCTCCCTCTAGAAGCCCACATAGCAGTGGAATGCAAAAGGGATGGCATAATGAAATTCGAAGATGCGATTAGAAGGTGTCAGCGTAAAAGCGAAATGTACAACCTATACTGCTAATGCAGATTTGTTGCATCACATTGCATGATTGCCTGTGCATTTCTTGTTATCGTCAATTGCCGCCACCCTAGTCATCAGTACTCCCATAGCGCACTGCAAATATTTCCAACTTTTGGGAGTGTCAGAGCTGCTGTTATTCAGTTTGTGGTCTGCATCATGCAGTACTGTTTGTTCTTTTCATCAGGAAAGCACGTTATAGCAACTTAATGCATTTTTCTTCGTGCAGTGAACTGAATGGTTCTACACAAGACTCCTATGCCTACAGTGGCGCACGTGAACAGCTCCGTGTATTTGTGCTTCTGTCGCCAACCTATGCTTTGCTTGTTTCCCAACAGGCGGAAGCAGGCACAATCAGCATGGTGCTGCCACCACCCAACATCACCGGTGACTTGCACTTGGGCCATGCATTCACCGTCACCACCCAGGATACACTTGTGCACTGGTATGAGCAAGTTCTCTGTTCCGAAAGACCACTGGCTATGGGTATCAGATGTACAAATCTCATCACTGGCAAATGGAATACGTATCTGAGATGAGATTGCGTGGCTGCACAACGCTGCAAAGCTTATTAGGTGCCTTTGTATGTGTTTCGATGTCACATTTAAGTGCCATCATAGTGTGTCTATGACCTTACAATGCCCTGCATGCCAGCACCGTTAATTCTCAGAGGAAACATGGAGGAACCCATAATATTGCTGCCATAACATGTTCATCATCATTTTCAAGTACTGTTGATTCCTGCATTTTGTAAACCCCACCCCTTATGTAACACCCTGGAAAAGGGTCTTTAAGGAAAATAAAGTGAAAGTGAAGTGAAGTGAAGAAGTGTGAAAATTGATAAGGGCGATCAAGGTGAGCAAATGACTGAATGGGTGCTGGACTGTGAACATTCTTCACCCATCAACAAAGCAACCAAGGCCACTGATAACTCAGAAGACTATGTTTTGTTTACTCTCGATGCCTCTGGTTAATTACCACTGTAGCTGCTTGTCATTGTTTTGCTTCTGTACTCTGTCTCTTTCTCTCTGCTTGCACTGTGTCTCACTCAGATTGGGCCAATGCAGTCATTTTGTCTGTCCATTATGCATGTCTGAAGGCAAAGTGTTTTCATCACATTCATATTATTCAGCACAAACGACAGGGCGAAGGAAAGGGAAAGATGAACGTGGGCACTACTGACAACTGATTTATTGAAGGTTGAACAGAGTGGATTCCAAGAGAAGGCAAGCATAGCAGGGGCGGCAGAAAGTTAGGTCGGCGGATGAGATTAAGAAGTTTGCGGGGATACAGTGGCCGCAGTTGGCAAAGGACGGGGTTAACTGGGGAGAAGTCATCATTAGGTTCTCAGTTGTCTTACCGGTCTGTGCTTATGGTTTTTGAAGAGAGTCTGCTCTTGAACAGTGCAGTAAGTTAACATTTACAGTACCATCAATGTTTGGTTTGTACGACTCTCGTTCAGGAACTTTTTTGGTTTTAGCAATGACGGTGGTGTGATGTGAATTGAAAGCAAAATGGAGATGAGAAAAGGATTGGTTCCAATTTTCAGCCAAACTTCATTGAAGCTCACAGGCTGCAGTTCCATTCACAGTCAGCTATCAAGACTATAAATATTACTAGCTTTCTCGCTGCCAATCTTACCTCTACCTTGAAGGATATAATAAGGGGCTAATAATGCTTTACCGTTTGCAGCCATTAGTCGGCTCCCACTTGACATTAAAGAATTCGACATCTAAACTTTTAGCTTTCTGTGCCTTTTCTTACTGCACATGTAGTTTCATCATTTGGAGCTCTTCCTCGACATGCTTTTTTTCGCTTCCTTTTGTTTTATTTTCTTTTTCTTCCTGTGGGGAAGTGCGAAGTCAGTCATGGTGCTAGTTTCATGCTGTTCATTTATGGACTCATCTTACGGTGATTTTTGTGAGGAGGGGCCGTATTGACAGTACTATAATTCTTTCTTTTTTCTCACTTCATTGTTTTCAGAACGTAAGTTGCGTTTTATCTGGAAGTAAGGTGCAAATATAGCAGAATTTCTTTTTTTATCACAGCTGCTGAAGATAGTAGCTGTAGTGACATTCACCACCATGCTCACAAGCTAGTAGGAGAAGCCAACTTTTTGATGACCTCGGGGCAGCATGGCTTGGCAACAGGCACGCACGGGTGAAGGAGAGGGTGGGCGTGAATGTGGAAAGAAGGCAGATTGTTGAGAAGGAGAAGGTATTGAGAGATTTGTGCAGAGCAGGGAAGCAAAGAAGGGTGAACAGGCAGAGCACTAGGCAGCACTAAACACGCAGCAGCGGTCGCACGGCGATGACAGTGGCGACCGCTGCATGCGTTGAAGGGCAACTGAAGAGGTTTGAGAATTCGGTGAGCTTAAAGGCGTAGAATCCGTGAAACCTGTAGTTAAAGCATGCAAAGCCTTTTGGGGCTACGTAATCGCCGATTAAAACTGCGACGGCCTTCAGGCTTCTCTTCAACCAACACACACCACCAAGGGGGGGGGGGGGGGGCATGACAACGTCATATATGGTAGTCGATTATTTCCAAAACAGAAGTGCTTGCTTTTAAGAAAAACAATGCCACTGAAGGCAAAGCCTGTGAAGCGTTGTTTGCCGCATCCAGTGACGCACACCGGGCTGTGGGCGAAGGCAGTGAAATTACAAATCCCGCCTTCCACAGCTTCATTGCCAAGCTTCTCCTCACTTCTCCGACGCTCTGAAGACAAGTGTGAGAGTTAATCAATGATTACGTCAACATTTTAAATGTTGGCCCAAAAAAAATCCTTGGCATGCTTTATCTACAGGCTTCATAGATTTGAATCCTTGAATATTGTGGAATTTTGAAAAAGCGGTTCAGCTCCCCTTTAACTCTGCAGAGGCTTTGCTGCGGTTTATAATTTTGTGCAAATTTGTGAAGTCTTGTCTATCAAAAAAATGTTGGTGTATCGAGTCAATATTTTTGTGTGCCATCTTCATAGTCTTTCAAGCCCTTGGTTTCTTGGCTGTAGTTGGCTTGCACAATAATATGTTGTCACGCCGTGAGGTCTCTCCATGAGTAGACAGGAATATCATGGGGTGACTGCAGCGGAAATAAGTGCGACATAAAAGTGATGGTGTTGCACTGCAAGGCATAGCAAATGCCCTTGCCTTGATCCAGGAGTACGCTTTCTCTGCTTGCATAGAAAGTCACAGGTTATGCTCGAGTGACGAGCAGACTCATGGGTGTGGCTCAAAAGAACTTTTGTGCACAGCTATCACCTTCACCTTGATATCTGAAAGTTGCATGATACATAGTGACGGTAATGTTGGTAAAGCATCGACGATTTGATGACTTCTCTTGTGCTTTGCTGTAGCAAGGCTTCAAACAGGGCTCCACAGCCGCCACCACAGCTGCATCGTAGCTGCCAAGAAATGGGAAAACTGGAGAGTTAGAGGGCAGCTTGCCACTGGAACATGCATGAGCAGCAGGTGGAAAGTACTGCCGGGTCACATTGCACCGAACGGTTGTATCTGGGGGAGTGCTGAGTATTTTCTGCGTCTAACTGCGTGTGTCAGTTTCCTTTTACATTTTTGGTCCCCTGACGTAATGGTATCTGAGCGGACTGCCCTCAGAGGCCTCTCTGGGCCAAGTTGAGGCCTGCTTCAGAGCGCCACTTGGGCTGACCCTCGTGGTCCTCCGGGAGGTGAAATGCGTCAGGTGACCCCTGGCTTAACTCTCTCTCTACAGCAGCTCGGGATTCCACCCTTTGGTGCATTGCTCACAAGTGGGGTCTGGTGGTAAGCTGTCGCGGCATTGTGCAGGCAGCGGATGTGTGGCAAGCAAGTCATTTGGGTCCCCGGCTGTGACCACGCTGGCATCTCCACCCAGCTGGTGGTCGAGAAGAAGCTCTGCGGAAGACGGGGTCACACGACAGAAGCTGGTTCACCAGGCTTTTCTGTAAGCTGCACACGCTTGGAAGAAGCAGTTGAGTAGTGCCTTTTTTCTTCGCTGCTTGCAATGACTTACGCAGTGGGGTTACATTATGCAGGATATATTTCGTTGTTGGGTTCTATTTTTTTCCGAACTTAAGCGGTAAAAGTCAGGCGAGATATTCGAGCTTGAATTCGGGTACAAACCACGATAATCTTCAAAAAGTTCCATAATAGGGGGCTTTTTGGGTCAGCTCTTGCAGGAAAAGGCAATTTACTACGGGCGCTCATTTTCGTGTGAAGTGCAAAATGCTGCATTTTTTGCTGATTCTTTTCGCTAAGGAAGGTTTGTCTAAGGAGCTTTGCCAAACGAGATGTTTATTTTTTCCCCGTTTATTAGTTATGTGCTTTGCCATGCTCATTACCATCTCCTGCGCGGCACTTCTGCGAGCGTGCAACACCGATCGGCCTTTGTACACTGCGAAAATTTTAATTTCATGTCACAGCAACCATCTTAAAAGCACGAGAGCCTTGGAGCAAGATGTTATTAGCGTGAGTTGGGCTTGATACTGTGTTACCAATATCTCACCTAGTGAGTACCCTCGTTTTTGCCTCTCACTTTGATCGTCAATCTTATTTGATCCTCAATCTTATTATCCTCAATCCTCAATTGATCGTCAAACTTAGCCCTGTCATGAATAACAAGCACTAAGTTTAAAATCATTTGTTTTAACTGAAAATGCACCTTTGGAATAAATTCAAGATATCAGTAAATTTGTGATATCTTCAGCCTTATGCACTCGAAAGCTGCTCTGTTTATTGAATCTAGGCTGGCCTTGATTCTAAGCTGACACCCAAAGGTTAAGGCCCAAGAAAAAAAAAAGCCTCAAATGTAACCCGTGTGAAAAGAATTTGAAAATGGCGGCATTTATTTGCCACGGACATGCCCCGTAAAAAGCTGCTCACGCTGCGCTGCCCCCTCCATTGATAAATGTTCTTTTCAACCACACCAAAATCCTACCTGGCATGGAGGCTTGACGAATGCTCCATTGGGAGTATACAGAGTGTTTGGTTTAGTTTATGGGGCTTAATGTCCCAAAGCGACACAGGCTATGAGAGATGCCGTAGTGAAGGGCTCTGGAAATTTCGACCACCTGGGGTTCTTTAATGTGATCTGACATTGCACAGTATACGGGCCTCTAGAATTTCGCCTCCATCGAAATTCGACCACCGCGGCCGGGATCGAACCTGCGTCTTTCGGGTCAACAGCCGAGCACCATAACCACTGAGCCTCCATGGCAGCGAGCATACATAGTGTGTCAAAACACCTTGTATTTGAGAACCAATGAATGAGATGGCCTTTCAGGAAAAAAAAATACTGCAGTGTAAGCACTTATTGCTCTACTGATGGTCTATAATACACATTGCATCAGGAACAGTTGCATTGCATCAGGAAGGCATCAGGAACAGTTGACTGTTACACAGTCTGCTAATTTTTTTGTGTCTGTTGTGAAAATCGACTGGCTGGAACAAAACCAGATACCTCACCTAACTTTGTAAGATATCCTTCAGTGTCCTCACACTGTTTTGGAAAACTGCACTAAAGTATCCAAGCAAGCGTCAGCTGCATCTCCGGTCATTAGTGCAGATTCGGGGATAACATTCATGCTGTCATCGTCAGCAGCAGTTTCTTTTGGTAGGTCGAGCACCTCTTTAATTAGAGCTTCCAGTGTGTCAGCCCTACACGTTTGCCTATTTCATCAGTGCTGACATACGCACTCATATCAATGGAAACACCCTTACTGCTCAGCATAGAAACAATGCCAAGTTTGCAGTGCAGTCCTCACTCATTGCCCGCTGAGCAGTCATAGGCGCCACAAACCCCGCATGGCGGAAGGTGTTGGCAATGGGGGCCTCAATGACTTGTTCTCTCAGGCACTTGTCAGTAAGTGGGCAGTGTTTAACAGGTTCACTCTGTACTCCTTACTGCTCTCCATGCAAATCGGCATTCATTGCAGCCGAGAGCGACGATAGTGCCTCTTCAAGCTGCTTATGTCTCCCTGATCCATAAGCTGCAGCTCTGCCATTGTGTGTGCTGGTAGGAACTCCAGACGGATGGCAGAAATTCTGGCGACATGACTGTCTCTGGAACAGCTAGCAACAACAAAGAGAACTTTTCTCGTCTCTCTCTGGAAGGGGTGGTCCACCTCCTGACGCCACTGCTTGAAAAGCGCCTGCGTCATCCACACTTTCGAATGAGTTATGTACATGACTGGCAGCGTTTTTATGTTTCTAAAGCAGCGTGATGATTTAGACTTCCCAATCACCAGCAACCTTAGTTTGTCAGTCCCTGTCATATTTGCACCCACAAGGACCGTTACCCGAAGCTTGGTGTGCTTGCCAGCCATGCAGTTATCACCAGCAAATGTGAGCGTTTTGTGCAGAAGCAGCTGGTAGAAAGGGCAGTTTCATGGACGTTGTTTTTATCCTGAGGGTCGTATTCCTCCATGAAGTCATTCAGCTTGTTCAGCTTCCAATCGCTACAGGCCACTGCAGCGGCCTCACAGACAACACAACGAAAGGCCATTCCATGCCTTCTCCGAAAACAATCGAGCCACCCATCACTGCACGCAAGCTCGACAGTCAGTCGCAGCGCATTTCTTCTGGCTTTGCTTTCTATGTCACTCCATTCACTGGCAGATTCACACTGTGCGCTCTGTTCACCCAGGCAAGCTGAACGTCTTCCAGGTCTTTGTGCATAGCTGTGTGCATCCTCTTTTGCTTCGACACAAACTCACTATATCTTCCAGAGTGCTAGTAGTCTGCTGTTCATTTTTCACAATACCGCTCACGGGTTTCATGTTGCCGAACCTGCAGGGTATTTCAGGCTTTGAAAGCCAGCCGACGTAAACTTTAGTCAAAACTTCGACCTTCTTACGATGCTCAAGCGGTTTTTCCGAATTGTTGGCCGACTAGCCAGGCTATCAACACGGTGAACAGGGTGCGCACTAAAAGAAACAACGCACGCCACAAGGTGACGGTGTATATCCTGTTAGATTGTGGGATATGGCAAGTACACTGTGCGCACCATGCCACAAGCAATGGATGAGCATACTGTGTAGTTGGCATGGTTTGTCGGTGGTCAGCAGAGGCGTGGTGGTTGGCAGCACTGGCATGATGACACTATTATGTGATCATCATTGGGTGGCTGCTTTTCTTTTGCAGAATGGCATTTCCATCTGTGACATGGTTGGGTCTCCTTGCATCGGCGGCACGTGTGGTCAGCGGCGCGGAAAAACTTGCATTTTTGTTATTTTTTTCTTTCTGCTGAAGTATTGCTCGGACGGTAGAGTAAAGCTGCATGGGTGGGGCACGGACGGCCGTGAAAGTTCATCTTAACCGATGAGCAGATTTTTAAGTGGATTTTTCTTGCATTGGCTCGGTGGGAAACTAAACAAATGACCTCCACTGTTGATCTTAACTGAGGGTTGATCTTAAGTGAGTTTGTCTTAACCGGAGTCTACTTGTCCGTCCATCCATCTGTCCGTCCATCCATTCACATCCATCACCAACAAAAGTTTGCATTTGAAAACTTGTTTCACCCACATTCGTGTCACTGGTGTTTAGTATCTTTTGCGTCAGAAGGTTCCTTGCTGTAACAAAATATGATCTTACGATTTTATTCTAGTCTTTGGAGGAAGCCGATCACAGTGAGATAAAGCTAAGATGCTGAACACCAGCCCTGAAGGTCAGATGCTCATTATCTTTTAAGCGACGTTGAAAAAAATAAATTCTCCGTGACGAAATGGTAGTTAAGACTAATTAGTTTTCAAAATTGCAAGTGATATGCAAGAACTTTCGATTAGAAAGCTGTACACTGTCAAGAAGTAAAACTCTAGTTTGGGCGAGTTGGTTCATGATGAAATAAAAACTGGTATGGCGCAAGAAACGGGGACACCTTCTGTGTCCCCGTTTCTTGCGCCATACCAGTTTTTATTACTGTCAAGAAAGCACAAATGGCATAATTTTTGTTCCTCCAATTTTATTTCAAAAGCATAGTCGTCACTGTGAAGATAGCATGTGTAATACAAAACGCCTATGGCAGAAGTGCGTCTTCTGATTATGCTTTGCCTGGAAAAGGTCCTTTACTGGCTGATAACACGGTGTACCCAAGTTGGCACAGCTGCAGTCGCTGTCATTGTGTTCCATCATCATGTTCACCTTCTTCAGAACGTAGAGAACATGTTCAGAGTAAAGTTATTTTTCAGAAATTTTAACCTTTTTGTTTCCTTTTGTGCTCCACCAACCTCCCCAGCTTTCCGTCCTTGTATAGACAGTTACACCTTTGGTGCACATTGCATTGGGTATCCTATGGGCACAGCCAGAAAACAAGAGCAGTTGATTTGCTGTGGTTGCTGACCAGAATTGAGCCAAAAGTGATGCACGTAAATGAGTAGCTATGGAAAGGAAAATGATAGGTCTAAGGTCTAACTTTAAGAGATTGGAAGCAGGCGGAGTGGGTGAGAGAACAAACGCGGGTTAATGACATCCTAGTCGAAATCAGGAGGAAGAAGTGGGCTTGGGCAGGGCATGTGATGCAAAGGCAAGATAACCAGTGGTCCTCAAGGGTAACGGAGTGGATTCTAAGAGAAGGCAAACGTAGCAGGGGGCGGCAGGAGGTCAGGTGGGCGGGTGAGATAAAAGAAGTTTGCGGGGAGGGGGGGGGGGGGCACAAATGGCAAAGGACAGGTTTAATTGGAGAGACATGGGATAGGCCTTTGCCCTGCAGTGGGCGTAGTCGGGCTGCTTCTGCTGCTGCTGCTACTGTTGATGATGATGATGAAATCAGCACTACAGGAAGTGCATTTAACATTTTTGAGAATATTGGAGGGGGGCAGCAAAACACAGACCATAGGGCTACACAGGCTGCTATTGCCTAGCATACATCGCCACAGCTGTTGTCACATTTGGACCACAGGAGGGAATAAGGGTCAGAGAACGATAACACTAAAGGGAATAATGAGCAGAGAGTGATAATGTGACCACTGCTGAGCAGTTCCGGAGCGTTGCAATTGCTGGCTGTGCATTCTAGTGTCTGTCATCCGCACTGAGAATTCAGTGTAACTATGGATCCTAGTTTTGCCTTGACTGTTTGGTGGTTATCATAAACAGAGTGAGTCTGCAGGGTCTGCGTCCACACTGGGTGTTAAATCTTCCATTACTGTGCAGGAAAGAGGCCAACATTCTCAGGCAGCTGAAGAGGCTGGGGGTATCTCTCGATTACTCACTCTACACATTTACAATTGATGAGATGAGCCAGTTCTATCTTTCTCCATTGCTGATGTTTTTGGTGCGGTATTCATTTGTTTATGAAGGTAGGTATTTAGTATTCCAGGCATATATTTTGCTGTCCTACGATTTATCGTAAAGAGAGTGTTTGCTAAAACCAAGTAAGTATCCAACGAGTTTTTCGAGCTTCAATAATTCGGACTTGCACGATATTTCGGACTTTGCTGAGGAACTGTCGTGCGCCTCATAGGAACATGTACATTTTCACGACTGGTATTTCAGACTTTATCGAGTCCAAAAGTTAAATTTTTCTGACTAAAATAGGTCCCAACAATACTGTGTAGATCGTTATTCAACCAAAAGTTCGTTATTTTTGCCTAATATAGATGAGAGCGAGCATCACTGTCACAGCTGTGGTGTACTAGAACTGGGAAGTATGTCGACCATGGGCGGAGAGCGGGCCACTTCACCGATGAAAACTCAGGGTGTATGAGAGGGCGCTGCGTGCAAGAGGAGTGGTGTGAGCTCGGAGCAGACAGCTTGGCGGGCCGCCTCCGTTGCCACGATTAGCGTGCAATATGTCATCACAGCGCAATATTTGGCGCGGTTACGAAGGCACTAGTTTGAAAAATGTGCTGCTTAGGTACCATCAGCTTCACCTAATATATCGCACTGTGGCGGTTTGCGCCTAATGATCGTAGCTCTCTAGAAGTGTGGCTGGTGATAGCAAAAGAAAAAGTGTGTGCAGGAAGACAGCTATGACCAGCGTAGTAATATTGAATGCGGTTAAACTGCCGTGAAATAGCAGCAATTTTCTGAATGTATTGTGGGAATTTGACTTCTTGCACGTTTATGTAAACGCCATTATTATGATTCCTAGTTAGGTTATCGAATGTGCAGTTTTAAATGGGCTTTGCAGGTAGGGTAGCCTGCGCGGAAATGTGTCTGCGTAATTTGTACACTTTGCGTGCTGACAGAGCTGTGGAGAAAGCACTTGGAGAAAGGAAGTAAACCAAGGGTGTTGGACGCCTTGTTTCACATTACTCAGGCCTTTAGGAGAGAGGGAGCTGCACTTCAGCCCACGTAAAGCTGTGCCTCTCTCCCCGGGTTTTCTAGTTGGTGCTAGAACCTTCCATTATTGGTCACTGCATTGCCAAAGCCAAAGGGCAAGGAGAGGGGGGATCTGTGTGGTGGGGCGTGACTGCGTCTGTCTTCAAGTGCATTTGAGAAAGGTCTATTTAGTCTCTTGCTTTGGCTCGCACGCTGAAAACGGTTAGCTGTAATCACGGTGGCCTTCCAGGAGCCAATGCAGGAAACAGCATGGAAGGGAGATGACACAAAAGACACTGATAGGCACTGAGGAGGACAACACACTCTACAATACAACATCCCTACTACATGCAATTAACTACCATGGCGTCTGCTTTAAAGGGTGTTCCATATGAGATAACGGCGGTTGGTTAATGAGTGAAACTGTGCAGATAAGTTCTGCTTGTTGAAAAACATCATTGCTGTACGAAAAGCGAGAAAAATTCTGGGATGTAAGTAATCTTGTGATAAACCGTATATTGTCACGGTGTTAAGCGGCCGAGAGTCAACAGCGGCATAGTCCTGGACATGTGCTTCCACGGCATTTCTGTCAAACCCCCTTCTTTCTCTTCTTGATGGGCGCTTTTGTCTGCATGAGCGCTGGCGTCATTAGCCCCAACTGGGCGGAAAGCTGAGCTAGTTGGTAAACATTCATTATGAAAAATCGAGGCGCTGTGTCCCTTCTGTGTCGTGGTTTGTTAGCGCGTGGATTTTTCATAATAAGCGCCGTGTCCCCTCTGTGTCGTTGTTTGTTAGCACCTGGATTTGTCATTATCCCCCCACCCCTACTCCGAAAGCACCGACCCGATGCTGAAACGAAAGCAAGGGGTATCGAGGAAAGTTAGGGTGTCCTTGCGTAGTAGGGCTTCAGGCGAACCACATGGACCACCTCGGGGCGGGAGTGGCGTCGAGATTGTTGAGTTTCGTGAGGGACGACTTCATAATTCAGGGCTCCAAGGCGTCGCACAATTCGGTGGGGACCGAAATAGCAGCGCAAGAGATTTTCACTCGGTCTTCGTCGTCGTACTGGGGACCAAACCCAGACAAGATCACCTGGGGGGGTATTCAACATGCCACCTCCATATGTTGTAGCGTTGCACGTCCTGGCCCTGTTGGTCCTGAATGCAAAGCTGTGTGAGTTGGCTGGCAGCTCTGGTGTGTTGCAAGAAGGATGCAACGTCGTCACTGCATTGGGGGTTTTTGACATGAGGCAGCATAGCATCGAGTGTTGTCGTGACCTGATGTCCATAAACGAGGCTAAACGGCGTCATGTTGGTCGTTTTCTTGTGCGGCTGTATTGTACGCGAACGTGACGTAGGGCAGGACGTTGTCCCACGTTTTATGTTCCACGTCCATGTACATGAAAGCATGTCTGCAAGCGTCTTGTTTAGGCGTTTCGTCAATCCGTTAGTTTGGGGATGATAACAAGTCATTCTACAGTGACTGGTGTGACTGAAAACTAGAATATGGTGCAGTAGTTCAGAGGAAAAGGCAGCCCCTCCGTCAGTAATCAAAACTGTGGAGCACCAGGACATAAGATGATTTGATAAACAGAGAACTGGGCTACTTTGAGGGTGGTGCTACTCGGAAGGGATTCTGTCTCTGCATAACTCGTGAGATAATGAGTGGCTACGATTATCCACCTTTTGCCGGAGCCTGATGTAGGGAAGGGTCCGAGCAAGTCCATGCCGACTTGTTGAAACACTTGCGAAGGCGGCTCAATGGGCTTGAGGAATCTGGCTGGCTTCACGGGTGGAACCTGGTGGCGCTGCCAATCTCGGCAAGTGCGGACGTAATGTGCAACGTCAGGACCCAGGCGAGGCCAGTAGTACTTGTCTTGAATTCTGGCTTGTGCTCTAGTAACACCAAGATGGCCGGCAGGCGTGAAGAATTTCGTTGCATAGGGTCACGGGGACAACCAGCAGCAAGTATTGCCTAGTGTTGGCAGCGAAATTCTTCATGAAGGGAACACTGTTACATATCCAGAGAGACGACAAAGCACGCCTGAAGGCTTTAGGAACTCTCCTGCTGGCACCTTCAAGATGACAAATGATTTCGCAGAGAGCGTGGTTGATGCGTTGATGCTCGGTGAAATCGTTTGTATGTATTCCATTCAGGAGCAGTTGATCGTCGTCAGCAGCGTCATCTGGAGCTGGTTGCTTGGAAGCACTAGATAAGCAGTCTGCGTCTGCATGTGTGCAACCGTATTTATAAATGACAGTGATATCGAACTCTTCAAGTCGAATGCTCCATCGTGCGTAGCGGCCTGAGGGATCCGTTCTGCGTCATCCTAGACACTGTGGAGAATTCGGTTGGAGAGGTTGAGTTCGTGTAAAGGCGGAGGCAGGTGCATCGTAACGTGGGTTCGGCTTGGACGGAATGAAACAACGTGTGATGGCAGCATAGTTGAGATTGGGGTCCTGTGGCTGGCTGCACAGGACCTGAGAGAGATAGTGGTATACTCGTACCTAAAGCTTGTTGCACCTCCTCGCGCACAAGGTCAGCAAGTGTGGAAACCTGAGGCCGTACGTTAGCCGCAAAGAGCTTCGCCGGTTGTTCCTGCGCGATGGATCAAATAATCTCACGTAGAGATTCTGCTGAATTCATCGTCGCCCCCTCCACAGTGGCCGTGAGCATCGATGCTCTTCTGCAGTCGTAATGCCGGGCCATCATGTCAAGAGACTTTTTGATGGAGCTCGCCTCCTTCAAGAAGTCAACTACAGTCACTGGAGGACTTCGAGCCAGGCCGGCGAACAGCTGCTGCTTGACCCCTTTCATCAGGAAGCTGACCTTCCTCTCCTCCGACATGCTTGGGTCCGCACATTGGAAGAGTCTCTTCATTTCCTCGACATGCACCATTACACTCTCGTTGTGGCATTGATTTCAGGCTTGCATGTCAGCCTTCTCCTTGCGTAATGTGCTGTCCTTGAAGACTTGGAGGAACTCGGTTTTGAACGTGTCC
Organism: Amblyomma mixtum; assembly: GCF_055824585.1. NCBI lineage: Eukaryota > Metazoa > Arthropoda > Arachnida > Ixodida > Ixodidae > Amblyomma > Amblyomma mixtum. The sequence goes on from NC_143014.1 coordinate 319,004,231, forward strand.
CACGTTCGAAGGCCAGATTAATTGTTGATAAACCAGGTCCTTGCGTAGTCTTTGAGGGCGAAATAAACATGACGCATCTTGCAGTCAGCGCCCCAACCATTGTAGATGGCCACCCGGTCGTACTGGTCCAGCCAGTCTTCGGCATCCTTGTGGGGCTTGCCAGGGAAATGGGGTGGCTCCCACTGGTGGTGGAGGAGGGCCAGCTCGACTGTAGCTGGAAGATTCATTCTGGTAGCACTGGCCCTTCGTGGTGGATTAGAAGCAGGGAGTGGTCCAAATTCAGGAGGTAGGCCTTGCAATCAGCGACTTCCCTGGTGGTCTGGCGTGTCTACCTTAATTAGGTATTTGGCCTGGGCTTGAATTAAAAATTGACAAAAATTTGGGTGGAGGATTTATTATGTGGGAAAAATGCCTGAAGAGATTTTTTTTTGGCAGAGTCGAAATTTTATATGTATCCACCCATCCATCCATCATCAACAAAAGCACGCGGTCAGACGTGTTCGTGTTGCTGGTGTTTAGCATCATTCTCTTCGAAAGGTGTTTGTTGTATCACAGTGCAATCCGATGATTGATTTTGTGATAGCCGGTAGCACCGGGAAATCGCGGCAAGATAAAGCAAACGTGCTGAACACCGACCCACAAGGTCTCGTGCGCTTTCTTTACGCGGGGCTGAAAAAAAAACATGCAGGGTGGTGACGGGTTAGGCACTTTGGCTCCTGATCTCGAGCTCATCAAATCGCTTGGGAGTCTGAAGGTCCTGCTTCCTTCATATTATTTCAGTGTAGAGGATGTTTTATAGCATTCTGGTTAATTCCGATGCTCGAGCACTTCCTGGCTTTCTAAGCTCTCCTTTCTACAGGAGCTCTTGACAAAATATAAACACGCCGTGATGTTATCGGTGCTCACGTCTTGGCGCACTGCCAAGGTCTGCACTGCAGACGGGGCAAAAACTAGCATTTTTTTAAGTAAATTTTCACTGACAAAAGTACAAAAGTGGGGGGAAGGGAGGGGCAGGGGGGGTCTTATGCGAGTGGGTTCATTACGCGGGTATATACGGTATTTGTAATCCTGTTTTATTGTTATTATTTGATCAGTATCGCATTTGAAACAGAAATATCCTAATGCTAATTTTTGAAGTTAAACTAATGTTTGCAATGCAATGGTATGAGTGAGGGCAAAACTACTATGGTTGGTTTATGGTTGGTTTATGGGGTTTAACGTCCCAAAGCGACTAAGGCTATGAGAGACGCCGTAGTGGAGGGCTCCGGAAATTTCGACCACCTGGGGTTCTTTAACGTGCACTGACATCGCACAGTACATGGGCCTCTAGAATTTCTCCTCCAAAGAAATTCCAACCGCCGCGGCCGGGATCGAACCCGCGTCTTTCGGGCCAGCAGCCGAGCACCATAGCCACTGAGCCACCGCGGCGGCTTGGCAAAACTACTATAAAATGATAAGTGAATTGGAATGGGAAGCACTGTTCTAGCATCCGAGAAAACTACATGTGAAGTTATTGTTCCCAGAATTCCATAACACGAGTGGAATTAATAACAATATTTACTTAGAACCACTGCGTTGCATATCCAAGCGAACTGACCATGACTTCGAAATTCGAGAATGCCAGACTAGGACGAACCTTTATGTTAATTCATTCTTTGTGTGAATCGTAGCAGTGGTACTGATTGTACAGTGATCAAGTGTGCTGTAGCAATGATTTCTTCTTTCCAAAGCTGTCAATCTTCCTGTTAACATGCCGTGGGTAAAGTGGGGTATATCTGAGTAAAGAATAAAGAATTTACTAAATATTAATGTTACGATGACTAGGAACTGGTGTGGTGTAGTGTTATCTTTATTGCCAGTAAACTGTCTCACAGCACTTAATGCATTTACCGTTCTCCTTTTTTTGACATACCGTGAATGAGCTTCACGTCAGAGGGCTACCAGCCAAGCGCTAAACACGGATCATGCTTCTTTCCATGAGCGGCCACCACTGTTGTGCACTACCATGCAAGCGCAGTCTCTTGTGTCGTGTCGTCTCTCTGCGTTTGTCTTCAGTTCACATTACACTATGGGACGACAGCAAAACAGTGTGACTCGGTAGAAAACAACACACGAAACGAAGTACAGAAGCAAACGCCACGTGTCTTCTGCCCACGCCACAAGCAATGCGGCATCACTTCTCTTACAGCCAGTGCCCTCTATGCTTTTAATTGCTCTGGCGACCCCCTCACCCCCATTGCTTCGTGCCGCGGACGGCACACTTCCCAGTTCTAGCTCGCTATAGTCGCAACCAACCTGTTCTCTGCTGCCGTGAAAAACGGCGTCTTGAATTGAAAAGGAGTCAGCGGGTGCTGACCAGGGCTTGACTGTTTGTTCGTCATTGCCATTCGAGATAATGTTGCGCTCTCCATTCCCATTGAATTGGCCTACACAGAAGCCACGATCGCGTTGAAAATGGACTCCGCTAATGCTTGTAATCATTGATGTAGCTTGCTTTGTTAGCTTTTGTTGCCACAGGGACAGAAACAGAGACAGAGTGACAACAACACAAGTGCTCACTAACAACTGACAAAATTTATTAAAAGCACAAAAAATATATAGCCAAAACCAATTGTTACATGCATAGTCATAACGCGGTTACAAAGGTTACAGGCAAGAACACACGTTAAATCACGACGAATCTACCTGTAATCATGGTTTAGTGTTCTTTGAAGATAATCAACCTCGCCGTCAAGCAGCAGCAAGGATGGCAAACTCACTCATACATCTGCCGACTTCCTTATGCGGAAGGCCTCCATAATCTCCCGGGAAGTCTTATCTTTATGCTTCCAGAGAACGTGCGTTTTCTTGAACAACGGGGCACACTTGTGGCTTTTTACATGCATAGTCAGGTGCGTCCCCGAACCCCTGTCAAGTGACCTGGCGTGCTCCTGGAGGCGTACATTTAGACAGCGTCCCGTCTGCCCCGTGTAGTGTCGACCGCATGTTAGGGGAATGGAATACACCACACCGCAAGCACAGTCCACAAATGGGTTGGAGTGCTTCCCCCCACATGCGTTCCTTCTTTCCCGCGGTGCATCACACCTCTCAATGGCGGCACATATCCGTCCTACCTTATTCTTGGCTGAAAATACCAAGTCCACCTCATAACGGCGAGCCACCTTTTTAAGGCTGTGAGACACACCATGTATATAAGGGATGCAGGGGAGCTTTTTCCTTCCCTGTGCGCTCTCTTTATGCGACCTAGTTCCCTTTACAGTTTGTTTCTGTACCGTAAGGATCCGGTGCGACACCGAAGCCAGCACAGAGGCCGGGAACCCCGCGTTTTTTAGTCTGGCCACCTGATCAGCGAACGCTTTGTCCATCCGATGGAAACAGGACTTTGTGAAAGCCGAATTTAATGCATTCAACGCAATGCCATTCTTAATCAACTTCGAATGGCCGGAAGAAAAATTCAACAAGGGTTTCTTTGACCTTGGTGAAAACGACCAGCACACATGGTTGCCCTCGAAAAACAAGGAAAGGTCCAAAAACTGAATGCGTCCATTTCCGGGAGCTTCACAAGTAAAATTTAGGCCACGTCCTCTTTCTTTGAACACCTTCAAAACATCGACCATTGGCCGGGTGGTGTCGCGACAGTCCACAAAAACTATAAAATCGTCAACATAACGGAAAACTTTTGTCACCATTCCTTCCAAATCACGCTCCAGGCACCTATCAGCCGCGCACAGAAAAATATCGCTCAGAACCGGAGCAACTCTTGACCCGATACAGATACCAGATTTTTGAATGTACACGTCATTGTTCCAGCCAATGAAAGTCGAGTTCAAATAAACAGCCAGAAGCTCAAGGAAACTGTCGACTCGCTTCCGCATGTGCAACTTTTGAAATGTGTCAAGGATTGTATAACGCAACAGAACGATGAAGTTGCCTTTATTTCCAGGTGCGGGATTTCGGTCGATAGTTTCCTTGAGCTTCTGGCTGTTTATTTGAACTCAACTTTCATTGGCTGGAACAATGACGTGTACATTCAAAAATCTGGTATCTGTATCGGGTCAAGAGTTGCTCCGGTTCTGAGCGATATTTTTCTGTGCGCGTAGGTGCCTGGAGCGTGATTTGGAAGAAATGGTGACAAAAGTTTTCCGTTATGTTGACGATTTTATAGTTTTTGTGGACTGTCGCGACACCACCCGGCCAATGGTCGATGTTTTGAAGGTGTTCAAAGAAAGAGGACGTGGCCTGAATTTTACTTGTGAAGCTCCCGGAAATGGACGCATTCAGTTTTTGGACCTTTCCTTGTTTTTCGAGGGCAACCATGTGTGCTGGTCGTTTTCACCAAGGTCAAAGAAACCCTTGTTGAATTTTTCTTCCGGCCATTCGAAGTTGATTAAGAATGGCATTGCGTTGAATGCATTAAATTCGGCTTTCACAAAGTCCTGTTTCCATCGGATGGACAAAGCGTTCGCTGATCAGGTGGCCAGACTAAAAAACGCGGAGTTCCCGGCCTCTGTGCTGGCTTCGGTGTCGCACCGGATCCTTATGGTACAGAAACAAACTAAAGGGAACTAGGTCACATAAAGAGAGCGCACAGGGAAGGAAAAAGCTCCCCTGCATCCCTTATATACATGGTGTGTCTCACAGCCTTAAAAAGGTGGCTCGCCGTTATGAGGTGGACTTGGTATTTTCAGCCAAGAATAAGGTAGGGCGGATATGTGCCGCCATTGAGAGGTGTGATGCACCGCGGGAAAGAAGGAACGCTTGTGGGGTGAAGCACTCCAACCCGTTTGTGGACTGTGCTTGCGGTGTGGTGTATTCCATTCCCCTAACATGCGGTCGACACTACACGGGGCAGACGGGACGCTGTCTAAATGTACGCCTCCAGGAGCACGCCAGGTCACTTGACGGGGGTTCGGGGACGCACCTGACTAAGCATGTAAATAGCCACAAGTGTGCCCCGTTGTTCAAGAAAACGCACGTTCTCTGGAAGCATAAAGATAAGACTTCCCGGGAGAGTATGGAGGCCTTCCGCATAAGGAAGTCGGCAGATGTATGCGTGAGTTTGCCATCCTTCCTGCTGCTTGACGCCGAGGTTGGTTATCTTCAAAGAACACTAAACCATGATAACAGGTAGATTTGTCGTGATTTAATGTGTGTTCTTGCCTGTAACCTTTGTAACCGTGTTATGACTGTGCATGTAACCATTGGTTTTGTCTATACATTTTTGTGCTTCTAATAAATTTTGTCAGTTGTTAGTGAGCACTTGTCTTGTTGTCACTCTGTCTCTGCTCCTGTCCCCGTGGTGCCACACCAGTATGAATTCATACCAACTCGCCCAATTTTCAACCCTTTTGAGCTTTTGTTGTTTGGATTACTCGACTAGAGCTGAATCAGGTATGTAGCAGCATCAAGGGCACTCTGGATTCGAAGCCGCAGTCGTATACTAAACAACGACATGTGTGTAATTAATTAATTGGAGCTTTCACTGATTTTTTTGCTGCGCGTCTTTGGCTCAGTTTTCCAGTGCCCTGTGTGTCATGTTCCATGCGATTGATTGCAGCGATCACCCCGAGAACATGAACCAAGTAGGTTCATAATCGAAATTCATATTCAAAATTTCGAATATTCGCACATGCTTAGTTTTCGCTTTTCACATGGAGACCATGAATAGGGCATGTCACATGAACAAAGAATGGAAAAAAAACCACTGGCTAGCAACATCATTTTGGCTTTTGTGCACTTAGAGATTACTGCAAGGCCTGCTCGCTTTGGGAAATGATCTCATGGGACAGTGAAGTGGCATGCCCATGGATTATGAATGGTGCCTGTCTTCCCGTTCAAACACAGTACACCGAAAATATTTTGACGGTGAGTCATAAAAAGAGTGTTTAACATCATAGCTCCAGCTGAAAAAAACTATGGGAAGAGACAGTGCTGTCCATGTCTCCTCACTTGTGGTTCAGTTTGGTTGCATCTTTCTCAAAGTCTGATCATCCTGTTGCGCAAGGTTGTACAGAGGCATTCAGTTGAAATGTCATTCACATCGGCAGGGCACTGAAAAGATGTTCGATACTTGCAGATGCCTTTGAAACATGGGCTTACATATCCTTCTTGTGTAAACAAAACTGTGCTAGCAGATATTGCTCTGGGTTAGCAAATTTTAGGGCGGACTGCATGAAGTAGCTTTTTTTCATTATTGTGGCCAATGCAGCTGCACTACATGGCAGCTCAGGGGACCACATGCTGTCTCTTTGGCGTTTGGCTTTGCTGTCTTCTCACTCGCATAGTGGCAGCTATCCTCCATGCAGACAGCCTTCATCAGCAGCACCACCTTTGTACTTTATGTTTGAAAGATAGCTACGGTGACGAACACGAAAAATGAGTTTTAACAGGTGATCACCCAGAAGCACTGTGATGAAAACACCAGTGCTGATGGACATTTAAAAACTTGTACGCTGAACATGAAAAGATAGACATCGTTGATTCAAAGTCATTGGGACTGCGATAAATATTTGAATTAATTGGGTTTTTGAATTAACCAAACATGGTAGAAAAGATGGGACTGAGCTGAAATACTCTTTTGTTGTGGGAACGCGCTACCCTTTACTGGGTGAACTTTGTGATTACTGCATACTGCCTCATAAAAGCCTACCCCCCCCCCCCCTATTTGTGGCCCTTGCTGGAAAAAGAAAAAAAACGTTTACTCCAAATATAAGTCTATGCATTCAACCCCTCCTCCTCTCGCTTTGGGCCCCTGCTGCAGCCTGTTTTGTCGCGGCACGCATGCAACTCAATTCAATAAACACGTAATGATGCAATCACAGGGACAGCTGTTTGAAGCCAGTTGAGGTCAAAAGCAAGCAAACAGTGCTCCACCCTGCCTTCCAGACTCGTGTGGCCCAGTTGTCTAGCGGCAAAAAAAAACTGCAAACGGTCCTGTAGTTACAATTTTAGGCACGACACATGCCTTGGAGATTATCGGAGTTTACTCTTGCGATACTTACCTCTGGTTCGAGGAAGCAACTGTCAGCGTGAACAAGTCATGTAAAGCGCACGTAATTCCGGTTTTCTTTAGCAGAACAATTTAGATTCGAATTTACGTTTTTTTTTTATGCCTGAAGCCCCATGCATCCTTGTGGGAAATGGCGCCGGCCCGGGGCACTTACTACCTGCCGTTCGTCCAGAACTGCCTTGGACACTGCAGATAGGTCAGCTACACTTATAGGTCAACGCCCCCCCCCCAGTTTAGGATGGTTGTTTTTCTGAAGAAAGGTCGACGGCACTTAGGAGATGCCGGTAACCTAATCCACTAACCACTGCACACCACTGAAAGAAACAGCTCAAGGCAGTGTTGCACGCAGGCTACCTTTCGCGGGACAAGCACTGGCGTGCTTGTGCTGGGATTACTGGGGCTGGGGTGCTTCACATACCAAGCATTGGCATTTGATCGGCATTGCTTTGCTGCGCCACCTTGCGGCTTGTGGGGGTCGTTGCTTCACCGGTTTGGGGCCAAAGTGGGATTGGACTTTCCCGCATAGCATCCCAGATCTTTGAATTCACTGGGCTTGTGTGGGCCACCGCCTCGAATTAGCCAGTCTAATTTGCATGAGAAGGTTCTTAAAATTATCGAGGATTTCGAATTAACATGCTTGGAATTGCCAAGGTATTACTGTCGTTCATTTTCCCGGACCTTGCTTTAGTGACAATTCTTGATGCTACCATCTCAAGTGCTGACTGCTAAAGAGTCAGCACAACTGCCATGTAAGCAGAGCAGATGAATATAGCAGCGAACCTCCTGTGCTTTACCTCCTTTTGTGTGTGCTCCAGTACTTCTGGCTTGACAAGCTGCAAGCCGGCGAGGCACTTGAAACAGTGTGGGTTTCTCATAAGCACGTGCCTTTTGTCTGTTTGGAAATGGCACCGCCTATGAGTGAAGCAGTTACAGAGGCCTTTGTACGGCTCTTCGATGGGGGCCTTATCTACCGGGACAAGAAGAAGAAGAGAAATCTTAGGCGACCCTCAATGGATCGTTTGAATGTGTTAAATCATAATATCTGAAGTTGACACACAATAGTTCGTTATATCCGAGGTTAACACACGAAAGGATTTTATATTCAAGGTGACATACTAAGGTTCTGTATATCCGAGGTTAACCCACGAAAGGATTTTATATTCAAGGTGACATACTAAGGTTCTGTATATCCGAGGTTAACACACGAAAGGATTTTATATTCAAGGTGACATACTAAGGCCCTGTATATCTGAGGTTAACACACGAAAGGATTTTATATTCAAGGTGACATACTAAGGTTCTGTATATCCGAGGTTAACCCACGAAAGGATTTTATATTCAAGGTGACATACTAAGGTTCTGTATATCCGAGGTTAACACACGAAAGGATTTTATATTCAAGGTGACATACTAAGGCTCTGTATATCCGAGGTTAACCCACGAAAGGATTTTATATTCAAGGTGACATACTAAGGTTCTGTATATCCGAGGTTAACACACGAAAGGATTTTATATTCAAGGTGACATACTAAGGCCCTGTATATCTGAGGTTAACACACGAAAGGATTTTATATTCAAGGTGACATACTAAGGTTCTGTATATCCGAGGTTAACCCACGAAAGGATTTTATATTCAAGGTGACATACTAAGGTTCTGTATATCCGAGGTTAACACACGAAAGGATTTTATATTCAAGGTGACATACTAAGGCTCTTATATCCGAGGTTAACCCACGAAAGGATTTTATATTCAAGGTGACATACTAAGGTTCTGTATATCCGAGGTTAACACACGAAAGGATTTTATATTCAAGGTGACATACTAAGGTTCTGTATATCCGAGGTTAACACACGAAAGGATTTTATATTCAAGGTGACATACTAAGGCTCTGTATATCCGAGGTTAACCCACGAAAGGATTTTATATTCAAGGTGACATACTAAGGTTCTGTATATCCGAGGTTAACCCACGAAAGGATTTTATATTCAAGGTGACATACTAAGGTTCTGTATATCCGAGGTTAACACACGAAAGGATTTTATATTCAAGGTGACATACTAAGGTTCTGTATATCCGAGGTTAACACACAAAAGGATTTTATATTCAAGGTGACATACTAAGGTTCTGTATATCCGAGGTTAACCCACGAAAGGATTTTATATTCAAGGTGACATACTAAGGTTCTGTATATCCGAGGTTAACACACGAAAGGATTTTATATTCAAGGTGACATACTAAGGCTCTGTATATCCGAGGTTAACCCACGAAAGGATTTTATATTCAAGGTGACATACTAAGGTTCTGTATATCCGAGGTTAACCCACGAAAGGATTTTATATTCAAGGTGACATACTAAGGTTCTGTATATCCGAGGTTAACACACGAAAGGATTTTATATTCAGGGTGACATACTAAGGTTCTGTATATCCGAGGTTAACCCACGAAATATCGTTATATCAGAGGTGCCATAGTATGGTTCGTCATACCAAATGCAGTACAGTAATTCTGTTCATAGTCCAGTGGGCAGGTTGCCACCATGGCGGGTGGGCTACTCACAGATGGCAGTCGCCATTTCCGCCTGCACAGACCCCTCTAATGCCAATGCATTAATAGCGCGCATTGCACGTGTATTTGCTACGTTGTTTATGTTTCTTACTTGATTTGCGCAGCGGATATCGGCAGCGGCAAAGCCTACGTCCACTGTGCCCGTCCGGAGTCTGCGACGAGATAATGCTCACCATCAACTGCGTAGACCGCCTTCGAATCCGCTGTTACACGGGAAGCGTGCCTCGCGGCATGTCCCTGTGGCGCCGGTACACGAGGACTGGAACGGGAACGCCGCTATCCCGAAGAAAGCCAGTGGCGTCACTCCTGGACCAGCACCAACATTGTTATCAATTAGTATTATGGAAATTCGATTATTAGTTTAACATTGGAATTTTAATTTGTTAATATGCGCAAGGCTATGTTAAGGCTATGTTAACGCACGTTGCGTCCGAGATCCACTGGCTGAAGCTATACGTCCAGAGGAACTACAAATTAAATGAACGCATTAGACACTACCTCGAAGGCCTCGAGCCGACGCTGCGAAGCCTGGCTTTTTGCACCAGAGCCAGATACCACTGGGAACGCCGTGTTTCGCGCGTTTCACGGACAATGTGTGGTACCGCGCCGTGGTGTCCGCCTGGCCGCGCAGCGATGACACTTTGGCCGAGGTGACGTTCATCAACTACGGCAACGTGGAGGTTGTGAGCATCGCCGAATTACATGTAGTGTGTGCGCAGTGCAAGGCAATGTGTCCATTGTACAAGAATAAAGAGAATTTAATGGCCTTGTGTAACATGTCGTACAAACTTTGTATGTCTAAGACAGTACGTTTCGAAAAGGCCATAAAGCTATACCCTTAGTGTAACCGTAAGTATAACCTTAAGCTAAACTCCGAGCATCGCCGCAGCTTTTAGCTTCGAGATATCCAGGCTTAACCTTAGCTAAGCCGCGGCCAATTTTTTTTGTTCTAAATCCTGAAATGGCATCGTTCATTCTGAGGCTATGAGCTCGCCAATGGCACGAGCCACCAGACTGTTACTTCAACGTTTAGTTACGGAGTGCTAGTTTATTAAATAACCAATTAGCTTGATTATTAGCACGTTTCTCAAAAGGTCTTTCTATTGAAACCCCCTATTTCTGGGAAATTTCGAAAGTGCTCACTTATACATCCGGTAGAAATGGCTGCCAACATACTCGTTCGTATGCTGTTGGTGTCATTGGCCAAATAAAATCGCGCATACTTATAAGGGGGATTGACCATGACCAAGCGGTGACTACCAGTTTTGTTGATTGCATGCGGCAGAGGTCGATATACAAAATTTGAGCACCTAAAATAAATGTTGCACTTTATTAAATTTCTAGAGGTAAGGAACAAAAGGAAAGAAGAACATGAATAGTAATAATAGCATAACGAAAGCTTGTGATGGAAGACTGATTCTAGAGAAAAATTTTGAACTGCGGAGCAAACATTCCCGTTGGTACGTCCAAACGTAGAAGCGCCAAGGAACAGAATAACCACCGAAGACAGGTGCAAACTATGTTTTTCGAAGAGAACATCTAACAGACTCCTCCTTAGCGATGAGTAGCTATGTCATAACAAAAATGATCTGTTTCTGGCTCTGCAAAATATGGTCACAATGTGGAGATCGCGAGACTAGGTCTGTAGCGGTAAAAATCGTTTTGGCACACGGCAACATGGTTGCGTGCAGGAAACTTAAAGTTTGCGAAATCGCCAAGCATTGCTCCAAGGGAGCCGAAGGTGCTGAAAATCATTCAAGGAAGTGTGCGCTGATGCGCCAAATTCTGACATTAATGTGTATGTACGAACCCGTGCCGCCGTGATGAACGCACGGGTTGGAAGAGGGTCAGCGATTGGAGCACTCAGGGCTGCCTTTGCTAAAGTATCAGCTGGTTCATTGAAATGCAGGCCCTGCGTCCGGGGGCCTTTATTCGAAATAGCCGAAAATTTGTTGGGCCACTGCGCCGAAAGTAATTGTGTTTTTGACATTCTACTAAAATTTTATGAACGATGGGCTACATGCCTGTCAGTAATTAAGGAACCTACCATATCTTAGAACGGGCTTCAAAAAGGGAAGAAAAAGTTAAAAAGTTAACTGTTCAATATTAGTAACCACCCTGCTAGTTAGCAGATCTTAGCTGTATTCTGATGTAATACACCGCTGACAATGCTATGCCAAAAAAGTGCTCTTCTAACACAAAAGGCCTATTTTTAAAAATCCTGCCAATCCTTAGATGAAACACCCTGTATGCTGTATACGCGGTTTTGGTTCTTGTTTCTATTTAGTGAACTGACAAGTCTTGTCTTGGTAGGTGTTCTTTGTAAATGGCTGCTATACGTGCCATGTGACTGGAGGGTATAAATTTATACATTGGTGTCCTCGTATAAAAAAAGGTCTTTTCGTTGGTTGGTTGACCTCAAATAAAATGGCACAGACCCACTACGGGGCTGATCAAAAAGAGAGTACCGCAAGCTAACTCCACTCATTGTCTGAAAAAAGCATTCTGAGGACAGTCACGTCGAGAGAACATTCAGTTACGGTGGCCGACATCGTCAACGCGCGCGCCACGGAGAACCGCCCCTCTGGAATCAGTCTTATCTCTAGCAACCAACTTCAGATATTTTCTTGTTCACTTATTAAACAATTAGTTCAGAAATCTGAAACTTTTAGCTGTGATTTCAAAAATTTTTATTTGCTTATTATTGCTGTGACATAGTGTAGTTCGTGCTCTATTGTAGGCTTTGTAGATTCGAATCAGTGATACAATCATTCCATGCTTTTTATTCCTCCATACTTTTCTTACAAAATAAAGTGCAAGCTCACAGACATCTGCATAACGACTGTTTTCCTCTGAATCGAGGTTAGACTTCCAAGTAAAACGCATGAATGGCGAGTCCAATGCAGACTGCTTGTGTAGATCATCATATGCGATGATTGTAAACAGCTGTGTGCCATATTAGAAAAGTGTAAATTTGTCCCTGCCTTGCTTTTGCACATGCGCGACGCTATTAAAGCTCGATTGACTGACATATCAACATTGCAAATGGCACGGTTTAATTGCAGAAATGTTAGCCTATCCGATAGTACGAGGTCTCTGTTGATAAGGTGGACTGCTGAGCTCTTAGTACGCGATTAGTTAAACACAGCAGCCGAGAGAAATGAAGACCAAGAAGTAACACAAACACGTCGAGGACAATGCTGCTCTCGCATCATCCTCATCGTGTGCGTTACTTCTTGCTCTTTATTTCACTCTGCTGCTATTGGTCGGTGTTGATAGCTGCAGCATAAACTGTTGTTGTTGTTCGGGGCTATTTATTGGTAAGAAAAATGAAAAATAAACATGGAACGAACAGACGTTGCTAGCCGTGGCATCTGCCATCGAAACCTGAAGCACCCGAGTTGTGGCTAGCGGGAATAAAAGGACAGTGACAGGAAAAGAAACGGGGGAGCGATAGGAAGGATAGGGGTAGGGCGGCAATAGAGAGTTATAGCATATTGTTACCGTCTTTGCGTTAACATCTACCGTGTGACCGGACGCCGGACTTTACGATTAGAGCTGTGCACGCTAGATGATGTTTTAGCATACCGTCTCTGCTGTAACAAGTTACGGTAAGTAGAAAGCGAGTAATGATGATGGCAGATGCCCCGGCATTAATTACAAACAAAAATCTGCTTGCATTACAAGCATTTCTTTGCAGTGAGATGCTACATGCTCTTTAATTATCTTTTTCTCTGCATATAAAGACATGTACACTACTTTTGTGGTAACGGCCGGCTCAGTGGCTCTAAAAGTAGGGTCCCTAGAAAGACTTGCTAGTCTGGCGTCCGCTGGCTGCGGCGGGGGCTGCTGCTGGATGATCGCCACGGTGGCGCTGCGAGCAACCGGTGTGTAAAGCCCCTGGAAATTTTTAAAGTAGCGACAACCTTTGCAGAGCGCCGCCTCTCCCTCTCCTGCGCCCGTCGCCTCTTCCCATTGGTCGATGGTTTCGCGCGCAAAAGCCCTTTAAACCTGCGCTTTTCGCCGCCGCGGACGCCATATTGTCCGCTCCAACCGCGCACCGTAGGTTCGGCAGGCGTCGTTGCCGACACTGCGCTTTTGCTTGCTGTGAAGAACAGCGGCTTTTGTTTTGCTCGGAACGTGTGTCAGTCACCTAACTTCAAGCCGTCTATCTGTGCGGCATGACGAGCAGCTGCGCCTTCGGGTGCAAGAACCGTCACGACGGCGGAAAGCGGTTCTTCGCGATCCCATCATCGAAAACCGACGCGGGCCGGAGGAAGGTTCGGTTACACAAAATTGGCCGGGCGAATTTTAACGCAACGCCATCGACCAGACTTTGCGATGTAAGTGACATGCTTTCAATAGCTGCTGAGTTTTACTTTTTTTTTTCAAGCTACGCTGTGCAGTGGTTTGTTCGCGATCGAGCGTATGACCGCAGTAAGCTCGACATGAGGGCGCTTGCGTTGAGCGCATCGTGATTGCACGCACGCAACCGTGTAAGCGTCTACCGGGGCGAAGGCTCCCGATCGGCTAAGTCCGAACAGCGACCGCGTCTACCGGGGCGGCAGGGCCGCGCCAAAGACCGCCAAACCGGCAGGGAGAAACGGGGCAATTTCGCGGCGCTTAAGACGCGAGGCATACGTCTAACTGTAGTGACGTTCCTTAAATTTGAGCGCATGCCGCAGTTAGACATACATGCGTACTATAAGCGCAGATCAAACTGCGCTCTGACATGGTGAAGCGCACGCGTTACATTCTGCAGTCACGCGCATGCGTGCGTGTATGTTATATATATATTACAGAAAAAGGCAAAAAGAGAATTATCGCGCCGTTATGCATCAAGGCACCGTAGGCACCGCTGGTGGAAACACTAGCTAGCACGGGCTGGCTTGCGTTTACTCTCGAAATATGACCAGTAGCTGTGGGTATGCGTGATAGTGCCATCGTAAGTGCGTCGCGCGTTTCCTGTCATATACTTTGTAACATCACTTCCGCATTCTCGCTTACCCTTGACGCCTAACTAGTTAGAAGGAGGCTACGAATGCGAGAGTCTTTGATAACCTCTTTTATTAATGCTAAAACGTGTTTTTTTGTTAACGTTGCCCACAGTGAGGCCCCCATTATCTCCATGTTTGAAAGTTTTGTAGCCGCTTTTTTTTTAAACGAGATCCGTATAACAAAAGGATTTGGCTTTACCGATGTGCATTTAGCACTCGGGCTGTTTGCGAGCCTGAGCCGGCCATGTCTACCTCGCGGGCCGGACCGGGTTCGGGCCTATATCGAAAAAATCGGGCCGGGCTGGGGCAGGTAACGAAAAAGGTTGACGGGCTCGGGACGCGTGAATAATAAAGGCGCGTGCAGTGCTCTAATAGCGACTATACGAATATGGAATATTATCGGACAGATGTGTTAAAAACGAGGTAGATTTTGCTTCTCACTAAATGACTGATGCCGATGAAACATTTACGAAGAACTACATTATCCCATTGCTGGCAGGCGAAGGATATTTGCGAGGTAGGTTTTCTCTTTACTAAGTCACTATTCCAAAGAAAATTTTAATGCCGGAGTCTATATCGTTACAGTTCATGCACGCGAGAGAACATTAGGGGAGGCACAGATTACAGACGTAGCGTGGCCTTCGTACCGTATTTCGAGTACTACCTCAAGCGTCTAACCTGGTCCGCGATACACTGCAGCAGACCAAAACCGAGAGCCACTAGAAGAGCGGATGAACTACGGGCATTTAGAATGCCTTCACTTGCACGTGTCTTTTCGAATGTCAAACCTGTGCATCCGTTGTAGCACGTCCAGCGTTCCGGCGGGGACGGTCGTTCTGTTTGCATACTCCTTTTCACCAAAACAGATCACCGCCAATTCACTCTATGGCCTCGTGATTCACGGTCACGTTCAATGCACGCCCCACTCTCGATATCAAACTTGGCACACCGCATAAAGCCCGGCGCACCCGGACACGGTGCGCGTGCGGCTCTACCACAACAGTCCATCTATGCGTGCTCATTTTTGCCTTTAGACGATTCAGTGAAGCATGCAAATCTTTCTCCTAAGTCACCGATGTATTTATGCAGCGGAACGCACGGCTAATGCGGCGGCATAGAGAAGAACTCGGCAAGTACGGGAATCCAGCGCAACCAATTCAAAAGGGGCGTTAGTTCCTTCGGAGCGGGCTAGAGGTCGCCACCGCAGTCACATGAAATCACAAAGAAAACAAAAGTCGTTCGCCCGGCGCGCGGGGGAGGAGGAGCGAAGAGGGAGGGCGACTTGTCGCTACTTTAGTTTTTTCAGGGGCTTTACCGGTGTGCCGTGCCGGCCACGGTGCCTGCAGTAACGCGCGCGTTTCACCCCACGAAATGAATTGGCTGCGCGTTATCAGATACTTTGCGCATGCGATTAACACTTTTTTTCTTTAATTTTAGATTAGTAGTGGTATTTCAATGAGCACTTCAGTTATCGACGTAGCGATGCAAATGATTTTTTTTTTTTTGCGAACGAATTTTGTGCGCATACTCCTGAGACGAAGGCGAAACAAACCCGCTTATTTTTATACCCTATTCTCCCCTCTGAATACTGCTGCTGTGCCATATCGTGATACTTTTTATGCGAAGCATATTACTAGAGCTACACTACAGCCCGTCGAGCGCGGCGGTGAAGCTACCATTGACCTTTAGCGTGACCACGTGACAACATGACGTCACAGCAGAGGAGAAATGGGCTGCCGGCTCGCGCGGTCGGCCGCGGCGGTGGAGGCTCCACATCAGAGGCGCGGCGGCTGACCACGTGACAACATGACGTCACAGCAGAGGAGAGATGGGCTGCCGGCTCGCGCAGTCGGCCGCGGCGGTGGAGGCTCCACATCAGAGGCGCTGCAGCTTACCACGTGACGCTACAGCAGCGGTATGAGCCAGTAGCAGGCCCGTGCAATTTCCTTTTCATCCTTCTCTCAGTCACAACAACTCTCCGGGCACTTACGAGGCGGCCAGGTGTTGGGATGCCGCCTAGAAGCAGGGCTGATTTGAACGAGAAGCGAAAGCTTCAGCGTGCCACAGAGACCGATGAAGAGCGGGATGAACGTCAACCAAGGAAAGCCATGTATTACCAAGCCTAGCCATCAATATGCTTCGCATCTGACTAAGCTTAACCTTAGCTAAGCCTCACCCATTTTTCTGAGGAACTTAAATAAATAAAAATACCTTGCATCAAGAACATTATCCTAGGATTCTAAACCCCACGGCTGTGTGTTTGCAACAGAGCGCTGTTGACAGCAGCGTTTTCATTCATGCTATTAATTTGATCTCAGCTTGTACAGACTCTAAAGTTAGAGCACAGACTGAACACTGGAAACTTCTCGATGCACGTATAATTGAAGCATGCAAGATGAGAACCTGAGCCCTGTAAATCGCAACGTGCTTTAGGCGAACTGCGGGCATGCATTCCATTTAAGGAACCGAGTTACTGAAGTAATGAACACAAGCATGCATTCTAAGTTTCTTTGAATTCCGTGCTTGGTAAAATAGCTTTAGCGCATGCAATGTAGATCACACATGCTGTTAGAGAAAATATACCTAAGAATCACTAATGTATGACACCATATAAAAACCTCTGTTAAACACATAGGCTGCTCACATTTTTGTTTGCGCTACTTACAGGCATCATCTCATCTTTAAAGGCTTCAGCTGCTCCTTCTTGGCAGCCCTTTCAACATTGATTGACTTCGTGTAGGAGCGCAGGTGAACCAAAATGTAGAATTTGATTATGCCATTAGCAATTTCATGTACATGTTTCACGCTGGCTGGACGGGAAACGTACATATGTTAAGAAATCAGCGAAGTCAACAATGCTCTTCTCGAGCAACTTATTAAGGCTAAAATAAGCAGGATGAAGCTGTCTTCAAGGATGGTGATAATTTTCTTCAAGGGGCCAGAGGGTACAGCAAGCCACCATTATGAAATTTTGCAGTGAAAGTTTTTCAGTCGTCAAGGCTAACACGCAGTCTACACACGGGCTTTTTTAAGTGCTTTTCTAGCTATGTAGCCCGAGATATAATAAATTATAATATACGTGGAGCACAAGAGACCAATGCAGTTTCCGCATCATTGATCGCTATTCTATCAATAAGGCTGTCGAGAATAGCCAACATATTCTAGCCGCATGGCTGTTTCTTAGGCACCAAAACTAATGACGTGACCACTTCTGGTTCAATTTCCCGATGGTGGTGGGTTCGCAAGATTGCAAAATGCGAGCGCTTATGCAGCAACCAAATACGGTGCGGCATATTCGTCATTATAGCTCCTGACGACTACTGAACCATGCTTAATAGGCTTTGAAGCCTGTCTTGGCTCAAGTTTGCCACTAAACGCCAGTATTGAAAAAAAAAACACCAGTATTCCGTGCTTGCGTCCAAGGAGCAGTGCGCAACACTTCCCATAGCCACAGCAGGCACGACGGCCGCTACAGGCGCAGCGTTCCGAATGCGTGTAGTGCCCCCTGCGCATTCATGCGAGGCGCAGCCAACTGGTTCTGTACGGAGCTCCGCGCGGACGGCAGACTAGCAAGTATTTCTAGGGACCCTACTAAAAGTACCCTGACCAGTAGACAAGTTTACTGCACAGAACGCACTAAGCTTGTGTACGCTATGCTTACTGCGTTGCGAATTCTGTGGAAAAACGTAGCTACAACACCTTCTGTTTGTAGCGCGCAGGGTCGCTTCTTTGAATGTTTGGATGCACGCTTTTAATGTAAACATATTGGCACCATCTGGTGACAGCAAGTGAAAGAGCTTGAACTCTGAACTGGAGAAACTTTTTTTCGGAATTTAGTAGTGAATATATGACAAGCTTTACCGGAATGTTTTTGTTTTTCAAGGAAGAAAAGTATGAAAATAGTGGAAACTATTAGAGCTGGCACAAAAACTACAGTTGTCGTTGCTACTTTGGCTACGTAGGCGAATAGCTAGGCTTAACCACTCGAAAATTGCTGAAATATCTCAACAACATGGGCTAGTTATCATTTAAACCTGGACGTATGAGTGAGACCATGCGAATCAAGAGCGAATGCCTTCATTTGTAGCAAGAAATGGAGCCGAAGAATGCGGTGGCGCTGCTGCATTTGGTGCGAAGCAGCCATGCAGGGTGCCGCCATGTTTGTTTACGAGCGAATGCTAGCTCTCTCCGGAGCGATATAAGAGATTCCGTAAAGTGCTAGCGGCCCGGTAAAGGGCGCGCATGCGCAGATGTCGCTAGCGGAGCCCAGTAAACAGTAGCATAAACACGGTAACAATTTGCTGTAACTCTCTAATATACGCTATGTACAAATACAGGATACACAACACTCAGACGCCTTTGGTCATAACAAGAAAATGAACAGATTGCAAAGTTGTTGTAATGACCTTTGCAAAAAATTTTAATGCTACAGTGTCACATGGGCACTCCAACATCATCGCCTAGACCCTTTCTGGGTAAGTTTTTGGATCATGTGCAAGAATGGTGTCTGCTACATGGCCCAACCATCTGCATACATCTGGTCGCACACACTCAGCATGATGCGAGTTAGTGACATACTAGTCAAAATCAAGAAGAAGAAATGGACTTGAGCAGGCCATGTAATGTGAAGGCTAGATAGTCGCTGGTCCTTAAGGGTAGCAGAGTGCATTCCAAGAGAAGGTAAGCGTAGAGGGTGCCTGCAGGAAGTTAGGTGCACGGATGAGATTAAGAACTTTGCGGGCATTGGTTGGCCGCAACTGGCAAAGGGCAGGGTTAATTGGAGAGACTTGGGAGAGGCCTTTGCCCTGCGGTGGGCGTAATCAGGCTGAAGATGATGACTCAGCATGACCTTGCACACAACCATTAACTTATGATCACGACTGACATGCGCGATCGCGAAGCTCGGATCGCAGTCGACTCGATCGGGATCGAGTAAAATCGCTATTAAACGTTTCCATGCTGCAGCAAAGCGAATCCTAATCGAACTTCCTAATCCTAATCGACGCACGTGTCATGTAAGGTTAATTCATCGCTGGATATTGGACATTCAATATCACTTTTCTCTTTCACTTCAACTCAATGAATAAAACAAAAATAAATGCATCAAAGCAATTACGCCTCTAAGCTTCAAGTATGAGGTGCCTCAAGTGTAGTGTAAGTCAAGTTCACACAAGCAATTCCGAGTACACTTCTGAAAACGTTAGAGGGCACTGTGGAAACCGCACAGGAGTAATGCGAAAGCACTAACGCCTCGCCGCCTGTAATTGCTCCGCTTTGCCTCTATGTCGATTGTGACGTCGCGTCTGACAACCGAAGCACATATTTCACCTTAAACCACAGTTAATGCAGATTACATTTTGAATTAATTCGCATTTAATTCACATTTATTTATTTACACACAATTCACTTAATTCACAATTTTTACACAATTATTTCACAAATAATCCATTTAGTTTATCACCTATGTCATTTATTCGGATTTGAATCATTTATTCCACACTTCTTTCACAATTGATTCACTTTATTCACCTTTAATTCATTACATTGTATCATTAAGTCACACTATACACACATTAATCCAACTTAATTTATAATTCATCTTAATTCACTCAAATCACCTTATTTCATCTTGATTTATTACTGGCGTTTCTGTGATTTGTCATTATTGATTAGATTTCCATCAATTTCAAAGCCCCTGTCGTTTCACCTCGGTATTCTTTTCTGACTTTCAAATTTCGCGCCACGCGTTAGCTGTTCGGTCACGAAGGGGCAGGGCTGCCAGCCTCCAGAGCCGCTTCTCACCCAATTTGCAACCAAAAATTCCCTAGATTTCTCTAGATATAGTGTTTAATGCACGTACCCTTTGCCGAGGCAGGGTGAGACTTGCATGCCTGTTTTCTTCGCTTTCACAGAAATTACAGGGTTCTGCTCACAATGCTCACAGAGTAATTGCCAAGTGTGCTGTCGGCCATGCCCAGACCGCTCCTCAAGCTGGGAGTAGCAGACGACGCTCTCATCCTGAAGCGACCGCAGCGCCACCGCCTAGACGGCGATAGCGTGGGGCCGCTCTGCTCCCTGGCTCGCCGGCGAAGTTTCCCAACTGTCTTTATCTAGAAACGTTGGCAACAGTCGTTAGATTAGAGCAACGACACATGCCTGTACTAGAGTGGAGCTTTCGGCTCCTTCAATCCGTCTCAGTCTAGCGCCCACGTGCTTGTAACCATGGAAACGACGCCGTCAGCGTCAGCGGAAACGTGTTACAGCGACCAGGAAACCATGAGAAGCTATCTTCCGGGACGTTGTGGTGACGTGCTCGTGCACGCTGTTTCGATTGGTCTCGCCGCGTGTCGTCATTGGGTGAATGAAACGGTAAAGAGAAGACCGGGAAAATTTGAGTCGAGGGCAATTATTTGTTTGCTTGTATTTTGAAAATTCATTCCTTAATAACTCCCGTTCTAGTGCACCGATTCCAGTAATTCTTTTTGATTCGGTATCTGCGTGTCATGAAGAAATCATCTAAAGCATATGAAAAAAAGTGTTGCTGGGCCCCTTTAAGGTGATACGTAGGTGAGTTGCTAGATGACCTTGATACGCGCATGAATTTGCACTTGTTAACGTTTAGCGTCATTTGCCATGCTTTGCACCAAGAGATGTTGTTAATGTCAGTTTGAATTGCGCGTACGTCATCGTCGGTTATTATTTCACGGAAAAGGATGCAGTCGTCTGCAAATAAGTGAATTGATGATGTAAGAGAATCAGGCAGGTCATTAATGAATATTAAGAAGAGTAAGGGCCCAAGCACGGTACCTTGAGGAACGCCAGAAAGAACGGGGTGTAAATGTGAGTTCCATTAGTTGCTACAAACTGCTGACGGTCTGTTAAAAAGCACTCTAGCCATTTTAGTACGTCAGTATCGAGCCCTATCATGCGCATGTTTTAGTAGCAAAAGTGACAAACTTTATCAAATCGCGAAATCTAAAAATATGCAATCTGCAGTGGAACGATGACCAAGAATTGCATGCAATTTATGAGTAAAGAGAACAAGTTGCGTTTCACATGAATATGACTTACGAAAACCGTGTTGTGTATGATGAAAAAACGTGTTTGGCTCTAAGAAATTTGCTATATGTGAAAAAAGAACGTGTTCTAGGATCTTACAGGGGGTGCTGATGATTGAAATAGGCCGGTAGTTGTAAGGTGAGTGCTTGTTTCCAGATTTATGTACTGGAATCACCTTCCCTATCTTCCAGTCTGCCGGCATCGCGCTATTTTCTAGAGACTGCTGAAATAATTTAGAAAGAATAATGGAGGAATATCTTAGTGCTTTTCAGAAATTTTGAGTTAATGCAGTCGATGCCGGCGGCTGAAAATGGTTTCAGGCCGTCAATGATTTTGGCGATTCCATCCGGGTTGACGATAACAGAATACATTGGCAGATAATTATGGGCGCAACAATAAGGTAAGTCGTTAAAGGGGTGGAGACACCAAATTTTGAAGCTATAAAAAGCCTGCCATGGGATTCCTATGTATGCAAGGGCACTCACAGCCAGGTGTTGGACGCAACAAACGTTTAAAAAATCTTTTAATTCGGTTCCAAAGATTACCTAAATGCTCACTCTCACGTTCTAGACCCATCGCTAGCGCCATCAACCATGACGTCACAAGGGGTGTAGAAAAATTAAAGTTTTAGTGACGTCATACCAAAATACAGTGACGTACGATGAGCGGGGCACAGCCGCGTGAGCGCAGTCGACGCACCAGCGAGCCGCGTTTGCTGCTAACCGCCATTCGCTCGGTTTGCGGCGCGCCGTTGCGAACAGCGTCGCAACGTCCGAGTGCAGCTCGTTGCCTGCGTCCGGCCTGCTAGATGTGTACGGCGGGCCGCTCGCTGCAACAACGACGGGAAGTGGCAGCCAATGCGAGCGCGGAGAGCGGCAGCGTCATGATGACATAGGCGCACTCCTTGGAGCCGGGCGGCCTGCGCCAGTCTTCGTGCCGAACGCCGGCATCTGAAGAACGCGATAGTATTGTTTGTTAACGTTCATAGCAAACCCTGGGATATATGAATATCAAAAATGCATCGTTTCTGACGATCGCTGGCAAATACCGAGTTCCTGGTAGAAGTGATGACTACGATGCAAGCAAATTTCATCCCATAGCCGGTTTTGTGCTGCTGCTGCTGCCTGGTGCGGCTCGCCTGCCGTCTGCTAGCTCTGTTGCTGAAGACGTCGTGGAAATCGAACATATATTTTATTATGGGACGAGTTCACAGTAAAGGGGTGCCGAGCGGAGCACGTTTCTGAGCGCTGGCCAGTCCCGAAGCGCCCTCAGCTGCGGAGTCGATATGCGAAAGCAGCTAGGCCTAGCGACGACTAGGGCAGTCTGGGACCAGCGCGAAGGTCGTCGGCCGGCGTTGCCGCAGGCAGTGTCGCTGCCGAAATTTCCACTTTTAGCACAGTCATGCTGTCGTATCTCGAATCTAGAAAGCATCCTTTCTGGTAGCATGGCTGTTTTGTATTTTCTTGTGCGGACGTGAAGTACGCCGAGTCTGCCGGCCGGTAATACCCGTGCCACAGGACAGATTTAATGCCATTAAGTGCTTACTGCCTTAAGCTTTAATGGCATTCGCGCGGTGCCACACGCATAAATTTAATGGCATTAGCCTTACTGCCATTCGCGACCTACTGAGTTCGCCACAACTCATTCGCCCGTGCAATGTGTACTCTCGTTCCCATTCCCCACGCGGAAAAGCATGCAGCTTTGTTAGTAACAACTTCCTAACCAGTAGGAAATGGTTAATTCTTAACTTTCAGTCAGATGAGGCATCTATACCGCATTTTCGATGTGAAGAGCACCGTTTTAACCAGCCTTATTGACAGGTACTCTCGGCTTATGTGCTGACATGCGAGTTTATGGCAACTTTTTCGACTTGTAAAGCAGGAACAGACGAATTTTCAGGAAAATCGTTTTTACATTGCATTTGAACAACATTCCCGATATATTGTGCTCATTAGGAATGTTTATATTCAGATGTAACTTTTGAATACCTTGCAAGCGTTATCGTCATCGTCACTTTCGATAATGGCATTAAATGTGGACGTGTAGCACCAACTCCGAAAATAATTGCATTAACAAACTTAAGGCCTGAAGCATTTACTGCCATTTCTTGTGCGCGTGTGTCTGCGGACGTCATAAAAGCGAGCTAAAGAGTGTTCTTGACGTAAATAATAAACCATGGGACAAGAAATGTGAAAAAAGTGTCATTTTTGAGGATCGCTGACCAATACTGAGCTGCTAGTAGAGGTAACAACTGTGATATGAGCAAATTTCTCACAACCGCGCCTAGCAGCTGCCGCTGGCGCGACGTTGTGGTCCGGCTCGCCTGGCGCCCGCTAGCTCCGCTGCCGAAGGCGTCGAGGAGATTGACCATACTATTATTTTATTGTGAGGTGATTCTGTTAACACTACAGCTATTTGTGAAAAGTAGGCCTTTTATTATAGCGCAGGCGACTTCCGAAGCGCCGGCCTAGCGACGACCACGGCAGCCAGGCAGCAGCAGAGCTCGTCGCCCGGAGCGTCCGCGAGCGGTGCCGTTGCCGAAAGCTCCCAACATAAGCAGACATGCTTTGTCGCTGCTCGAGTATAGCTGGCAGTTCTGATAACAAGGCGATCTTGTCTTTACTTGTGATATTTGTACGTCATCCTAAGCAGCGCTCAGGTACTGCTGCACGGCAGCGAAGTGTGACACCGGTTGTGGGCGCAGCTTGGGTAGAGCGGCGCAGCGATGCTTACTGGCATTTTGCAAAGTGTTTCGCATCCTCACGCGAACCCGGAAAGGCGATATTAGCGTGCGAACAAAAAAAGTCGATGTCCTCACTCATTGGAATCAGATCTGTCAGAATCCGAGCTAGTTGTTTGTTTTCATGCGCTGGTCAGCACGTGTGTGGGAAAGCAGACGATGCAGCAGTAGGTGCGTCACAACTTTTGTGGGCCCACGTGACCAAGCGAAGCAGTTGATCTTCCCCCTCTGTGACGTCACTGTACAACTCGGCGTTCCGAAACCGAAACCGAAAATCATTCACCTAAAAATGCTATAATAAATTATTCACTGTGAATATATGAATCTTTGAGTGTGTATCATGCTCCCTGGAGCCATAAGAAACGTTTGAAACTAAGAACGCGCGAACCACAAATTTGGTGTCTCCACCCCTTTAAATTTCGTGAAGTAGCTGGAGAAGACATCATTTAATTAATACAGTGGAGCATTCATCGTCAGGAACAGGTTCGTCATTAACACTTGTTAAAATAATGTTAGACCGGTCTGTAGGAATGATAACTTTCCAGAACTTTTTAGGATTATCTACCAATATATCGGGTAAAGTCTTTGCAAGAAACATTTTTTTAGCATTTTTAACTGCGTCGTTTGCAGTACGATATAAAGACCAACGAAACTGACTACATGAGGTGTTAGCAAGCAGGTATAAGCGCTTCTTCCGGTTAGATAAGCGCGTAATGTATGAGTTATACCAAGGTGCCTTTGGATTATACGAGATATTTCGGATGGGAATAAATCGATTGATAAGCTCGGTAACCTTATTCTTGAAGAGTGTCCAGTTCGTTTCAACAGAGCGTTGCTCGAAGCCTTCTAGGAACTTTGTTAAAAAGAGGCTTAACTCACTGTTTAATTGGGTAAAATCTGCACGGTGATAATTGCGCAGTGTTTTAGTTGTCTTTACTCTCTTTTGTTTAGGTATGTTAATAGTAAAATTCAATGCAAGATGGTCACTCAGCCCTGGCAGGTATATTATTTCTGAACATAATTCAGGGCTCGAGCACAGGACTAAATCTAATATATTAGCAGTGTTGTCCGTTATTTGGGTAGGTTGTGTAACTATTTGCGTGAGGTTAAAGCATGAACAAAAATCTGTGAATTCCTTGGAAGTAGAGGAAGTTGAATTAATAGAAGCAGTACTCACTGAGAAATCAATGCCAGGAAGATTAAAATCGCCCAGTTACAGTTACGATGTTGATACTGTCATGAAGCTCAGAGACAAACGTCGACGATGCGTTTGGTGCGCGATAACAAGCCCCTATAATGAATTGACGGTGCGTTAGTTTCAGATATACCCATATTATCTCTAATCCGGTCGTGACATTAAGGGCGAAAGATTCGACATTTTTGTTAATGGCTATAAGGACGCCACTGCCTTGCCTTGCATTCCTATCACAACGATAAAATTGAAATTTGTACATAGCATGTGTGCGTTAACCTTGTTGCCGCTCAATGCACCGCACTACTTCACCACGGGGCACGTGCACAACGGAGTGGTACAGCACATGTTGCGGCAACAAGGTTAGCGCCCACATGTTACATACTTTTGCGGGATTTTTTCTTAATGTGGCTACCGGCCGCCGCTACCCGAAAGACCGTTCATGTGCGTAGTATTGCTTCCGCAATTAAAGGAAAGGTGGATGACAGCGCGCGCCTTCCATGGCATTCAATCTTGTCATGCGTGGAAGCTGCCTAACTCATAACGGAAGCATCCTCAGAATTGTACGTGGCACGCACAGCCGAGTCTGCGTGGAAGAAACTAAGTGTACAGGAATGAAGACATTGTGCGTCGTCGAATCAGTTTAATAAACGACTGTAGCCCAGAAACAATTTGTTTTTAATGAAGCAGTTCCCCCGACCTTTTCAGTTTACGGCGTCGCTCTACCCCGGCCCAGCATGGCGATCCTCTGCGCAATGCTCAGGATGGCGTCTGCGGGCCGCCGCAGCCCAGAAAACTGGCAAGGATGCAGTGGGGTCGTGCGGGGACCCTGGGGTGTGCCTCCAATTCCTCTTACAATGTTTTTTCTCTCTCTCTCTGTAGGGCGGGAAGACTGGTCGGTTCCGCAGGCCTGCTGCGCGGTGGTGGCGGCGGATCGCTGTGCGCAGGGCCTGTTGAGACCAAGGGTCCAGGCCTTTCTGGACGTTTGAGCGTGTGGGCCTGCAACTCCGAAGACACGACGTGGGACACTGGGATGTCATTAGCAGGGTTGTTCTTTCTACGTACAAAAGTTAGCGCAAAACACGACACTCACAAGAAAGGTGGACAGGACAACAGAATAATGCACCAACTAGCCCAGCAACAAGTGTTACTTGTTCTTTCTACACTTGGACAGATGGATGCACAACCTGCTCAGTCTGCACTGGTGTCTAGGGTTGAGCGGGCACCGCACAATGGGGTCTCCTGCTGTGGTTGGAAAAGTGGCCACATCCGAGTTCGGTCAAGAGATGACACTGGCAACACAGGAGATGATACAGCACCGATGATGACACGTTGAACGAGATGACACGGTGAACTACACTTCAAACACTCCGCAAGTGTGGCAGCAGCTCACGATGTGCAGCTGGCGGAACGACAGAAGCTGGGAGAACAACCAAGGTGGATGTAGAATGGTGGCGAAGGCTGGGCTTCCTCCATGGCTGGGCCCAAAAACGGTTTAGCGCGACTGCAGCACAGCCACTTTGGGCGGCCGAAACACTTCTATAATGAAATTCAAAATCACAAATGAAAATGCTATAAAACAAAAAAAATATTTTAATGACCACGTTTTATAAAATAGGTAAATTATTTCAGCAAAACATCACGCCGAATTTTGTAATTTTTTGCAATGGTCTTGTTGCGCCCTCTGTTGATGAGTGTGCGGTGCATTTGCAGCGCTACTTTGCAGGCCTTGTTTCGGTACCCGGCCACACAAGCGTTTGCGGGACGGCAGGCTGGAAACGCTGATTGGTCAAAAACATATGACGTCATACGCGTGACGTCATAGGTCACGTGATATTTAATGACGTCATGTCCGGTTGAAGACAGGCATGTTTTCCCTAGATTTTCCCCCGCCACCTCTCGTCAGCGGACGGGGCTGCTCGCGAGGAGCCGAGAGGCGAGGAGGCAGCGTGCACTGCAGCGTTGCCTCCTCGGCGTGTCCCCGTCATGTCTTTCGACTCGCCGCGGTGGCTCAGTGGCTATGGCGCTCGGCCGCTGATCCGAAAGACGCGGGTTCGATCCCGGTCGGGGTGGTCGAATTTCGATGGAGGCTAAATTCTAGAGGCCCGTGTACTGTGCGATGTCAGTGCACGTTAAAGAACCCCAGGTGGTCGAAATTTCCGAACCCCTTTCACTACGGCGTCCCTCATAGCCTGACTCGTTTTGCGACGTTAAAACCCCAATAAACCATAAACCCATGTTCTTCAGTGCGCGCGCGAGATTAAAAAGCGCACCTGTCGCGCTGCGCTGTCACACTGCATGCCTGCTTCCGTGCATTTCTTGCGGACTCCTTTCAGTCATACTTAGCTATACTTTGACCAAAGGGCTTCTTAAACAGTTATTTCAAGTTTTATTGCTATGTATAAAGAATATGTTTGTAGCAGGTGCGTGAGCCCGAACAAAAGAAAACTGTTTTTATTCCCCTTCAGTATTCCTGCTTATCGAGACTTGAGTATTTATATGTTGCAGTACATCTTTTTTCAGGCATCACAACTGATGTTTCGATGTGTTTGGTAATTGACTTCATTGTAGCTTCATACTTGCACCATTTAAACTCTGCACATAGCTCTTTTTTCACAAAAGGAAATGTGATTAGGTTTCTGAATAGAGCTGTGCACGGGCCGCAATTTCGAACCCGCGCCCGGCCCGGGACTTAACCTACCGACAGGAAGCCCGGCCCGACACTGAAGGACCCTGAGCACGCTCGTGCTCGGCCCGACCTGCAAAGCGGCGACGACACAAAAAGAGAATTTCAGGAAAATGAGTTTATTTCAATGACATTCAAATTTTGACCTCGCATTCCAGATCACAGTTTGGGATTATACACAAGACACAACGCATAAAGGTATAGATTTATCACTCTAAATATGCAAGTTGTTCATTGATGATGGCTTGATCGAAACAAGAGCGGCGCTCTTTCATTACGAATCCTGCGGCGCTGAAATTTTTCTCGCTGCTTGAATTGGTGGCCGCAACGGCTAATACTTCCATAGCAAGAGAAACGCTTGAAGTATGAAGGGGAATGACAGACGTGGTGTCGTAAGCCATGGATGGCGTGCCACAACAGGAAGACTTTTTGACTTGTTAGAGGATAAGCGAGCAAATAAGCGACAGGGCGGCGCTATACTGCGAATGCCGATGTGGCCGCGACGTCCCTGCTTGTACTATTCACGGGAAGGCACGGTGCTGTGTTCACTTTGCTGACAAGCGATTACGGCGAAACGCAGCACTGCGCCAGAATAGTACAAGCTGAGCCGTAGTGGAGGCGCCAGTGACATTCTTCTAATGCTTTTCATGTGGTGCCCCCCCCCCCCTCATGTGGTGCCCCCCCTCCTTCGCTCTCGCCCGCGACTATTGTCCGTCTCCCCGGCCGGAACCTGCCGGGTAGGCGGACAAGAGAGAAGGCTGCCGGCTCTGCGGTGCACTGCGAGTGGCGAGTGGAAGAATTTAACCTTTTCCCGATGTGCTGCTGCAGCGCTACTCCGTGACCCCGCGACCTCGCGTGCGCCGTACGCAGCCCTGCCTCCGCTTCCCAGAACCATCCTTTCTTCTTACAAGGCGCCCAAAACTGGTTGCTTTGCCCCAACTTTGGTACTTGCTAGAACGAAAAATGCGTTTCTAGCCCCAGCTAGCTTTTTTTTTTTTGCGTTTGTACTATCTTCCCGTCCTTGTACATGCCCTCCTGGATGGTCTAGACACAAATCACTTCCTGCTGTGCATGCAAGACGCCCAGCGCACCACAGCCATATTCGCACTTCCACATATATGATACATGCTTTGCCCAACTTAGAGCCTTGGGCGTTTGGTTGTCAGTAACACCGTATGGCGCGTAATGCATTCCCATCAGGCAGAATTAAAATATGAGAAAATTCATAGCAAGATATATTTCCTTGTATTCTCCAAGTAAATTACTTCTATACTAACTCCTCCCTTCTGAAGTGACCAAAAGATAAAACAACTCAGCGTGTAAAAAAGGTGAATGCAAAAATACACTACTTTTGGGCAAAATTCACAGGAAGTGCACTTAAATTGCCACAAGTGCATGGCCAATTAAGGAAAAAAAAACAAGGGCAAAGGACGGAGACGCACAACAGGAACACAGGACGACGCTGTGTTCTGTGTTCCTGTATTCTGTGTTCCGAGTTCTGTGTCCCCGTCTTTTGCGCTGGTTTTCTTTCTACAATCGTGAACCAATTAACTCGCCCAGCTCTCCACTCTACTGGACCAATAAGGCATCAAGCTTCACAGTGCATTAGTGTTATATCTTACGCTACATATTTTCGAATTGTTTTTGCTCGGCATACACGTCTTTCATTTGCTTAGGAAGAAAGCAGCGCAGTCAAGAAAGTTACTCCCTCCTGCCAGCGAAAATTAAAAAAATGCGGTTTTTTCAGCGCCAGTATAAAATCTTTGCATGCTGACGGCATGTTGAAATTTTCGTTAATGCACCGTAATAATTATCTTATGAAGCCCCAGCTCTTGTGGCCCAGGACGAAGAGTACGATGATTTATGGCAATATTTGAGGTGCATTTATGAGCCAAGTTCTTATTGCTCTAACGTTCTCCTAAGCAAATAAAACTGAAAATTGTGATAATTTTGATAATGCTTTATGGAGCTAACACTACCAGGACGTGGTAAATAAACAAAAAATAAATTCTTTGATAAAGGCCTGTACGCTGCACTTGTGCTGCTCATTTATTTCATGATGTCCATTTTCTCAGTGCAGTGTCTTCTTTGATATGCATATTTCTGGCTCATTACATACTTTGCTTCGGTTCACAATTCTTCTTTTAGCTATATTTCATCCACTTTCCTGCCATGATCTCTATTCAAACGTAATTTGTGTAATTTTGCTTTGTCCGGGCTCCTGCAATGTTCTAGTATATATGAATAATGTGAAGACCTGTTTCAAGCTGTTGCACTATAATTCAGTCTAACCTCCTCGATCACGATCACCTAAGCCTTTCCTTATCTGTTGCCATACTTTTTTATGGAAACACTTAAAAACAAAGCACCATGATCTATTTCAGTATTGTTTTATTTGCCGATCTAATTTTTTCGAAGATAACATGGGATACCAACTCCCCTTTAATGTCCCCGTTCTCGTCTCGAAGTCGCGAATTTTTAGATGTGCGCTCAGTATTCTCGTTAGTGCATTTGTGCTCACAAGGGACTATAACAGCCAACGCGGCTAATACGCTAGATTTAATCTTGACAAATCGATCTGACATAGTCTCACCTATTACATACCTGCCAGGCATCAGCGACCACTTGCTAATGCACTCTGACATTAATCTAGCCACTCCGAACACTAACAAAAAGAAAAAAATAGTAATACGAGACTACAATGGAGCAAATTTTCAGGCGATAAATAATGAACTATTTTTTTTATCGATGCTTTCCCATAGCTTTGGTGTCCGCAGCATTCAAACCAACTGGAGCATGTTCACAGCTATAATCACCCAACTCACAGAACAATACACTCCTGAACGCACTGCTACCACCCACTCAATAGCTCCCTAGTGTAATAATCACATTAAACGTTTATCTAACAAAAAGAAAGCCTCTACCGCATCGCAAAGTTCTCGCCAACTAGTGAGCGATCGGACTTCGTATTCAGCGGCTTCCAACATGTATGTTCAGGCGCTCAAAAGCGCTAAAAGCACTTCCACTCACATGTAACCACCAATGTCAAAAATTCTGGCGGGTCATTAATCCTTCCACCGACGATAGTTTTGCGTTATCTGACCCGTTAGGCGACCTCATCCCTTCCGACGTTCGCGTCACGATTCTTAACCGCGTAATCACTGACAACTTTACACCCATATCTGATGTATACATATGCCTACAACTCACCACTTCAACTATGTTTTCATGCCACCTATAACTGTTGCTCCTACTGGTGTGAATAAGCTTATTGATGGACTCAGTGTTCATTCCGCTCCGGGTTATGACTGCGTTACTTAAAAAGCACTGCAGCTTATTCGCCCATTATACTAACCAAACTTTTCCAGCATTGACCAGTCAACGCTGCTACTGAGTGGAAGATCGGAAAGGTGGTTACAGTCTACAAATCCGGCAGCAAAGCATCCCCTATTAATTATCGTCCCATATCCCTTACCAATACTTGACCCAAAATGTTCAAACATATAATATTCACCAACCTTGTTAACTTCCTTTCATTGAACAACTTTTTATGTCAGCGCAACATTGTTTTCGAAAACTTTACTCTTGCGAAACACAGTTAATATAGTTTACACATGCATTGCACTGTATTCTAGACCTATCATCACTAACTGGCTGTATATTTCTGAATTTTTCAAAGGCTTTCGACGATGTATGTCACAACCTTTTGGCTCACAAACTAAAACATCTTAATATTGACTGTAACTTATTGAAATGGATTGAATGTCTACTTAATCGCTCACAATTAGTTATTGCTTACGGTTATAACACCTGTTTTACAGAGGTGTCTTCCGGAGTTCCACAAGGTTCAGTTCTTGGACCCTAGCTACTGTTCCTGATCTAACATTAATGATCCCCGCTCTCTTATGGATTCTCATATTCACCTATTCGCTGATGTTTGCGTCATTTTTAGAGAAATAACCAACACTAACAACCTTACATTACTTCAGTCAGTGGCGGTCACAGAGAGTGGTTTTAGGGGGAGCGGACAGACTGCTGTATATAAAAAAAAGAAAAAAAATAGAAACAACGATTTTTCATTTTATTTGCACAAAAATTTTTTTCCGCTTTGTTATTGAAAAATAAATGGCGAAAGGTATAGACGTTGTACCATTACTCAATCTTTGAATGTTAACGTTTACGCGAGCAATATTCATTTCGATACCAGGGGAAACGAGTCGACGTCTGAGATATTCCGCCACGACATGTCCACTAAGGTCAAAGCACCTGCCCGGACATTTCACCAGTGGGGTTAGCGGCCTTCATTTCTCAGTTCTGGGAAGTGGCTTAATTTGTTCCGCCCTCAGTCCTCAAGGCGGCTGGTCGGCGCTCCTTGTCAAGCCAGAAAGGGATGGTCCCCTCGCTGGCGTTGCTGTGTCCCATGGTGGGATAAAGACATGAATGGGTGGCTCCCCCCCCCCCTCCCCCCCGCCGATGAGGTTGTTGGCCACCGCAACCGCAGGTCAATGGCACCGCCGTCGCCGCCGCCCCGGCGGCATGGCAAGACAACGGTGGCGGGAACTTGATTACTTTTGTATTTTGTAAATAGTGTATAAAGCTCTCCCCTGTCCTTTCTTGCTGTCGCTCCCCTCTATACTTCTCCTTACTATCCTCTCCCTTTCCCTGTCGTTTCCGCCGGCTGCAGCTCGGGTGCTTAAGATATTAGATAGCAATTGCCGCAGCCGGCAACACTCTTTTGCTTCCTTTTCTTTTTTTTAAATAAACCACTACCACCAAGGCAGGAACACGATACCTATCAACGTGTAGAACGTGGAATTGTGTGAAATAAGACAGCCGCTAACAAGGTGAACGTACAAAGCAGGGGACTACTTGACGAGACCGCCACTGACTTCAGTGCGAAGAATGGTGAATGCAGCTATATATGAACAAATGCAAAGTCATGCGTGTATCTAGAAAAACTTCCGTCCCACCTCACTACTACATCGATAACATTTCGTTGGAATCAGCCTCATCATATAAGTGCATCGGCGTCCACATTACTTATTATCTTAACTGGTCTCTTCATACCGAGAACATAATTGAAAATGCTAATCGTATGCTTTGCTACTTACGTCGCAACTTCTTTAACGTTCCTTCCAATTTGAAACTACTGCTTTATCAAACACTAATACGATAAAAACTCGAGCATGCAACACGTGTATGGCACCCTGCTCATGACTTCATTAATGATCTTGAGCTGGTGCAAAATAACTCTGTGCGTTTAATCCTTGTTAACTACAACCGCACAGCTATGAAGTCTAATATCTGCCTCCCATAACTGACATCGCGTAGAAAAGTGTTTCGTATCACCCTGTTCCACAAGCTGTACCATCATCCCGCTCTTCGTGATCACCTCATCCCCCGTACAATTTCTGTATCCCGCCGCATTGATCATGATCACAAAGTTGGCATGCAACAGAAAATGCTGCTCGCAGTCATTCCTGCCGAGAACCTCATGCGACTGGAACCACCTTACCGCAGAAGTTGCCGGCACTGAAAATTACGAGCAGTTCCGCGTAGCACTAGCTAACATTGTATATTCAGGCGCTGTTTAATGTTCATGTAATCAACTGTATTTTTCTCTCAGTTTTCGTATATTTACCATTCCCCCTGTGTAATGCCACTAGCCCGTTGTGCTCTAAGTGGTGCGGGCCGGGCTCTATTATTTTACTTTCCTTTTAGACAAGCCCACCCTAACATCTGTGTAATGCCACTGGCCTTGAGGGGTAAATAAATAAATAAACAAACAGAGTAATATGCAAGCCTCTCACACAACATTCACTAATATTTCTTTCTGTAATAACAATTTGTAGACAGCCTAAAGGCTCATATTTCACTGACGTGAAGGTTCATTTTTCAGTCACAGTTCCATACTGTAGAGCGCAGGATAGCGCTTGTGCTGCATAGTTATTCTTCTGTGTGTGTCATTGTAGGCGCTATTGTTTGTTTTCTCAAGTACTATGCACCGTGTATCCCAAACTGAAGTTCTTCTAAATCTTCTTTGATATTAGCAGTTGCAAATTCAAGCCTTCTGCAGGATTTGAAGGAGGCCCAAGGAGACGAGGACTAATTTTATGCATATGCAAATGTAAACAGCTAATCTATCTGTACTATTGTAACTTGCATTCTCTTTTTTGCTTTATGTGCTGTTCTTATATTTCGTGCCATAATGCTGAATGTCGTGATTTTTGTATGTATTATAGTGTAAATTGATACTGTATGTCTGCTGTCAAAGTGTTTTCTTTTTCTTTACTGTAATGCGCGATTGTAATGTTTATCTCTTATATTGTTTGGTGTACTTTCCATGTTCTTTTAAAGTACCAACTTGTTTTTCCTACGTTCAAAACTGTCATCTAATGGTCCCCTGGGCCTTGTCAAGCTGTGTGCACAGCTTTTAGCCCAGGGTGACCAGCCAGATTTTTCTGGTAAATAAAGTGCATTGACTGATTTATTAATTCATTGATATGCAACTTACAAATGATTGGAAATGAGGGGAACATGTGCACAGGGCGGAAAGCGCGTGGTCTGCCAGGAAACACTGAGGTGGCCCCGAGAAGGGCCTTTAGTAAGGACGACATCCGTTTTGTGCCTCTTCACTAAGCAGCGACGACACGGCGTGCGCAGTCCTCGTTTTGCACGAGCTGTCGAAGCAATCCTTGGTAAAAAATAAAAAACACGAGGGAACAAAGTCGTGCTGTGTATGCAGATGCGATCGCCTCGTGGTTCCATTCACGGCGAACAACCATCCGGCAAGCCTGGCTCTTTCGACGGATTCAGGAAACGACTGAAAAGAACAAAAGTAAGGAGCGAAGAAAGGTGCACTGCTTACAGGTTAGAACACAAAAACAAAGCTAGGCGCTGCACTCGGTTAACCCATTCAACGAGGCGTGGCGTGAGCTTTAAATCCGATTTCGACAAGGCGTGAGAAGTCGCTAAAGAAGCAAAGGCACACTGCACTGAATGAATGATATAGATAGACTAAGCGCAAGTCATAACTTCTCTAAAGCCACACTGCACTCGTTTAACCCTGCAACGAGGCCTAGCGCGGGTTCTGATGTCTGGCGCCGATTTCGACAAAGAGAGGGAACACGGCCGCGAGATTGATGCCCGCAATCTTCCAGGAAGCAATGAAGCGGCCCTGAAAAGGGCCGTTTGGAGCAGCTCTTCAACGTCAACCTACAGCGGCGTGGCGGCGAGCAGTAGGCCCAGCGTCCGCGGCGAACAATGACATCGGCTTCCGAGAAGCATATCCAGGGAACGACGCTGCAAAAAAAAAAAAAAAAAAGTTTCGTTACAAGCACCGCAATTTGGTGAGTCCTCAATGCACGAGAAAACTTGCGACAATGTAGTTCAGTCCTTACCTCAGGGTTGAGAATGCGCACCCCCGACAAGCGCGTCAGCGTAGCTGTCAAACGGCGGTCCTCAAAGCGCGCCTGATGCGGATCCTTGTAGTGCCGCGGCAAAAACTTTAAATACGAGCACGACACTAGCCACGTGCTCCTGGGGAAACGGCGAAAGCCGCAAGCAAAAACTGCACAGAAATTTCAGCTGGCTGTCGCCGCCGAGCGCACCACGCACGAACGCCATAGCTGCACACGCCTCGAAACGAGCGCGCCGAGGATCACGAAACGAATGCGGCATGCCCGCTCACCACGCACGCGCGGCGGGTGCACCTAGCGATTCCCCAGGCGCTCTAGGGAGAGGTCGAGAAAGGCGCGCTGACGCCACGTCCGGTTGAGAACGAGGGCGAAGTCAAAAAACGTCACGGAGAAGCGCATCCCATCGACCAATCAGCGTTTCCAGCCTGCCGTCCCGCAAACGCTTCTCCCGGCCACAGTGGCTGCGGCTAGCTGCGGGTCATGCTGCGGGAGACGAAGCGATTTCTTATCTCCAGCTGCCAGGCATGCTATGGCGCGCCTTGGAAAGCGTTCAAATTAAGCTCGCCGGTCTCGAAATGGCTCATTTAAGAAGTTTTTGTCGTCCTTGCCCGTCGCTTCTCTGTCACCGTTTGGCAAGATCTGCACCCCGCTGCAGCGTTTCCTTCGGTGTACGGCCAGTGCGAAACCTTTTCCCGAGGCTTCGCGCTCATCGTTTCAAGCGCTTAGCTCTGCATTTCAAGATGAGCTTGCGGCATGTGAAGAAACATTGCTCCGTGGCACATTGTGACAGCGTGGGTTGTACCGTGGGTGTCTTACCAAGACTACATCGCTTCCCTCTGGACTTTCGCAGGTGAGCTCTTGCCGTTGTCGTCTGCTCTATGGACTGTTGCGGAAATAAACGCGCCCCGTAAAATGCTTCTTTCAGCTAAACGGGCTCGTTGTTCGAGCTCAAATTTCGCATAGAAATGGCATTTGGTCGGCAGAATTGTTTAATACCACGTTTGCTTGGGGTACTTACCTGATTCGAACAGAATAAGTCGGATATTCACATCGTCTGCGGCGACGACGAAGAAAATTAAGCTGCTCTGCCAGCCATCGCACCAGTGGCGCCATCTCGTTTGTTGGTGCTGAACTATCGCCCCGGTTGCGCCATCTCGTTTGTTCGTGATGAACAATGAGCAATAGAGCGAGGTTCGGGGGGGTTTGAAGACGCTCTTTCAACTGGTTTTTTAATGCTCACAGAAAACTTAGCTTGGCAAAACTAAGTTTTCAGCAAGCTAACTCGGTTTTTGGCACTAAAGGAGATTTCTTTTCAGGCACAAGCGTCTTTGATTTTACATTCATTGTGACGCTTGATGGAGCGAGGTGCTTTGAAGGCCTGAGCTTTCTGGCTGCCATGGAGATCCTTTTTGCTGCATACTTTTGTCTCAACATCAAATACAGTCAAGAAGTGCAAGCCACATTAGAATTCATTCAGAGGTAAGCACATAAATTTGTCTCTTGTGTATCGGCAAGTTTTTACCATATCTATCTCTCTGACTCTTGCAGTAGCCTTATACTCAGTGAGACGTGAGAAAAAGCTGCATGCAAACTCCATGAGTCTGGCATCTCTCCCACAACATCTGACACTGTTGCGATTAACCCTTTCGGCCCTGGATTTTTTATTTCGGTCCTAGATCTTTTTGCTCAGCGTTTTTACAATGCCTAAGGCCCCATAACCACGCAGTAAAAATTTAAAGCTCGTGGTGCGAGTATTAACTGATTTAGAGATATGGTGTCAAAATCGCACATCAGGGCTCAATGGGTGTAAAATGAGAAAGGGACCGTTTTGGTAATCGCAACCGACAAGACAGAAATGAACGCAAAAATTTCTTTTTTTTTGCTTTGTGGAGCTTTATTTAATTTGTAAGGGATACATGGATCTTGCAGTTGCCACAAAAGACGCCGGTCGCTCCTATTTACCCTTTGTTTTGTATCAGCTCATTTTTTTTTTTTTTGCTGACAGGCTCGTCTTCTAGCTTGTGAGCGTCACATAACAATACAGATGTTAAAAACTTGCCTAGCCTTCCTGGAAGGCGACGGGGGACACGATCAAGGCTTTCCTCTAATCTGTAACGCCCACCTCTATCGAGCTTTATGAAGCGCTTCCATCAGGCCCAGCGCGGAGCTCTGCACATCTATGTCTTAAGTTTGCGGAAACATAATGCATCTGGTTTGCATCTGTTTTCAAACCAGCTGTTTGCTATAGAAGGATTCATAAAATGGAAGAAAATCTCGTCCTGTCTGTCTCTTCAGCGAATGCTGTTCCCTACAGGTGACAATAAATTCCATCTCATCCATAGGGTTATGAGTTGAGGATACCTCTCGGCCGGGGAGAAAGCAGAAACTGTTTATCAGCACACCAAATGCGCTTTCACAAGAAAACATAGCCAAACACTCTGCATTGATCCTAGCATCGAGGGTGCGCCGCACTTGCTGCACGAGCGGTGGTGCGCGAGTTGCAGTGTGAATACCCCGGTCGCTTCTTGCAGCTCAGAGTCGATGCTCACAGGAGGAGAGCGGTAAAAAAAGGGAATAAAAGCGCTAGGTCAGGCGTGCATTAATTCTCGCTATTCCTTTAATCCGGTTGCTGTTCGCGACATCCGCATGGTCATTTCCAGGCTCGATCCGAATGTTCACCTTGTATGATAGCGAAAATTTCTCCAAAAATATAATTTTATTCGTTCGTCCATTTTCTGCGATGAACATTCATGTGAGCATTCCAAAAACGCCATTGGTATAGGTTCATCCGCTAAAATACTAGCAGATTCTTTTCTACAAAAGTCAGCTATCATCACTCAATGGCCACCGCTGGCAACCGTTGAGCCCTGATGGTGTCAAAATCGCACATGTCAAAAATGTGTTCCAACGCAGCGTCTACGCATTCAATAATATTTAAGACGCGGATGTCAGCTTGCATAGGCGTTTCACACAACATAAAAAAATCTGAGCGCAGAAGAACAAAAGGTTAGTGAGATACAAATCCACAAATTTGCTACACCTCGGCTTCTTCACTCCATGCCTCCCATGCTGCTGCTTCTTCTTCCTTCCGCACAGCTCCATTGAAGGGCGTGAACAGCGATGCCGATAGCAACAGGGATCCCAAAGGAACTACTCTATTAAAATTTAGTAGTATTTTCTTCTGTTACTGAGGCGTGAACGGAATATTTGTGTTGTGGTGTCAATTGACATCGCCAGGGCCGAAAGGGTTAAATGTGCATGTGCATTTTGTGCGTGGTTTGACAACCTTAATAATACGAACTGATGGGCGAGTAGGTCGAACAGTACGGTGAAACGGCGCTGTGGCACATGGACAAAAAAATGACACAACTACTTATCTCAACTATGTGGCTCAAGCATGTGTGAAGCTGCTAGGAGTTGGATGGCTTGTGTCAGAAATCGGGAGTCCGCTGTGCTTTCCAGTGCATGCAACCATGGCTTTAATTCTTTTGTTACAGTTCTTTTATGCCATTCTCGGGTGGCAACTGCTGTTGTATCAAAGAAATAAGAAATATGAACGCATGAAATGCAAGAAATCCTTGGTGAACCCTGCTGTTTCAGGGAAGGCCAGAAAAATAGTAGGCAGGATTTACTTAAGCTTCATTCTAACAAGGCAGCTAGTAAAGAATATTTATTTTCATATGCTAAACATCCTTGAGCCCTCCTCCAGAGATGAGTTGCAATTGAATGTGCTGTAGTTGCAAACTAAGCCCCGTGAAAGATGCTAGTCTCTTTCTATTCTCCAAAACCACGAAGAGTTGTGCTAAAGGACGACATGCACACACGTGCGCTCAACCTGTCTGCTTACTGTGTATTGTTCTTTTGGGCTGTTCTTCATGGCTTTATAGAAGTCTTGAAGGCTAGCTTTTATGCGAGTATGGCTCGGTTAATCATTTTCTTCAGCTCTTTCAATCATTTGGCTGAGTAATAAAATCAGAGCTTGGCTGTATTGTCTAGTCATGTGTAACATCCCTAGTTCACAAAAACCTATGATTTCATCATTTTTGTGCAATGATGTGCTAGCAGCCACATTATCTTTTTTTGGACGATAGATGAAAATTCAAAGTGGTTTGACAAGTGGTACCATTCACAACAAAGTGGTTCCAGTTCAGAACCACTTCAATGTAAGTGGTACCAGTTGGTCCATCAAGTGGTTCCACTTGGTAACCACTCCAGTGTAAGTGGTCTGCAAAGTGGTTCCACTTGGTAACCACTTCAGTGTATGTG
This sequence comes from Amblyomma mixtum, assembly GCF_055824585.1. Lineage (NCBI taxonomy): Eukaryota > Metazoa > Arthropoda > Arachnida > Ixodida > Ixodidae > Amblyomma > Amblyomma mixtum. Next base: position 319,044,164 of record NC_143014.1, read on the forward strand.
GTCGGCAAAGTGGTTTCACTTGAAAGCCACTTTGGAGCAAGTGGTATCAGTTGGTGTGCCAAGTGGTCCCACTTGCTTCTGAAGTGGTCAGTGTGAAAACCACTTGGGGCCTAGGTGGTCCCAGCAAGAAAACCACTTGAGGCTGATATGGTTCCATTTACATCAGCTAAGTGGTCAAGCTTAGGGTTTCTACAGCCAATTGCACATCCAGGCATCACACTCATCAAGCTCAGAGATCGCCTGACTGAGGTGGCTCCACTTTTGCCTGAAAAACAAGGGCGGGGGAACTGCTGGTCAAGTGGATATGTTAGTGGTCACAGCATCTCGAGCAAATGCATTGCACTGAAGGAAATCCCCACCCCTGCATATTTCATTCTGAATGAGCATTGTACCAGCTGTGTTTGTGTAATCACAAAGGGTATTGCACGTTGCACCACAGGCTATATACAGTGGCCCCACTGCACTGGCTAAATTGATAATCTATGTATAGAACAGAACAAGTGCCAATCCATTCGTGCAGACCAAACATTTGAAAACGTATGGTTTGCTTTTGTGTTTCAAAAATATTATTAAAATGCCAAGTCCAGATAAATCTTAATTTGGAATACCTCAGACAACCAATTTTGATTGCTTTTTATGAGATCAGTAAGAGGAATCTTTTCACTTGTGAATGTACCAAGATGTTGAATCACAACCAATAATGCAAACCATATTTGACATTTTAATAATAGTAAGCCAATATTTCAAGAAAAAAAAATGCTCGGCCACTCATAATGGGCATGAGATAAGGCCTGACTTGGAGCCTTTAAGAATCCATTTAAATCACTAATTTGCAATTTTGCAGGTAAAGGATGCTATTTCAAATCAATAAGCTCAGAAAGAACACTCAATCAATGAGGGGAATAATTTTGATACAGCAATTTCTCGACATACTCGCGGTGGCAAAAACATTCACTTGAATACAAATAAAACAAGCGCATTTAATCATGTTTTAAATCCTTTGCATGCCTTTGGAATCAGCTATAACCTTCAATAGTCAGATACAACTCAAGAACGAAGCAGCAGGTGCCCCTCAAAGGAGGCCCACCAACCAATAGCGTCCACTGATTCTTATGACGTCGTGGCTAATCCCTCGGAGTGGCAGATAAAAGGCAAGTAACCATGGCTTCATCCGATCAGCCACAGCATCATGGAAATTGGTTGCTGCCATTGGCTAGAGGGCCTCCTTTGTAGGGCATCTGCCGCTTTGTTCTTGAGTTGTCTGGCTGTATTTAACCCGGAAATTGCTCAACGCAAATGAATGGAGAGTTCTAATCTGATGCATTGCTTTCACATCACAGAGGCAGTTTTATGTGGTACATACATCAAGGACTTTATTCCAAACAAACAAGTTTTACTACACAAAGTACTAAAGCACAAGCAACAATGAACATTATACAATATATGGTACAAAACACTCATCCCATAATTTTTTTAACAAAATACACACAAAAACCTTTTAAAATGAAAAGTGCACACAATGAAAATCATAAGCGCAAGACTGCCACATGGAAAGAGTAAATGTCGTAATGAAACCCCATAAATATATTAAAAGACAAAATGACAAGATAATTCTTGCAAAAATCTAAAGCCCATGTCCAAAATTTAAAATCTGCAGTTTGCATACATCCCCTCTAAAAGTGTGGCACAGCTACGTTACAGAGCAACTCCAGCATTTTTTGTACCTTCTCAGATTTTACAGCTACTTCCATGATGTGTTCTCTGCAGTTTTATGGTCTTTTGTGCAAAATTTTGCAGTGGGGCTGTTGTTTTGTTGTGGTGCAAATGAATATTTAAGTTTTCCATTGCATGACCTCAGTCAGGCAGATTTCTATGGGCAGCCATGCGTGTGATGTCACTGGACACACAGACGTTGACCTTGGCTCTGCGTTTGTTAAATGACAGAATTTCGACCTTGCTTTTGGTCATTTCAAACAAATAATGACCTAAGCAGTCACATAGTTGCAGTTTATCCAGTCAGCACGCACGATAGGTTTTGTGGCAGTATCCATATGGCGTCATAGGTCTGTCTGTTGTGACGTCATCATTTACGTCTACTCGCTATTAGCAAAATGGTTTTTTGTACCAGATTTTTTGTAAGTTGCCCTTTGAAATAAGTGAAACTGGTCACCTTTCCTTAAGACCATTCATACTTATTACACAATTCAGCGAATATTACCTCATTGTTTATCTCCAAGTACATACATGGATGCATGGGCTCACAAAGTTTGTACAGCAGCACTGTAGGGTGCTTGTGAGCGCGTTTCAAGTGACTTGCGTCTCCAAACTCAACAACATCATAGCTACATGACATAACATATACGCTGCAGCTTCCATCAGTTGCAGTCAAAGACAGAATCCTTTCTGCCCTAAGGTAGACATCTCCCAGTTTCAGGGCTGTCGAATCCCACTTTGACGGAGCCAGATACTGCATGCTGTGGATGGTATGACCAGAAATTCTCACTCTATCATGCTCGACAATCTGGTCAAAAGCATCAGGGGTCAGCCTTCTCACAAGCTCACAAAGATGCTCAGGTACCCCTTTAGGCTTTCCAAGGGTTTGCAAAGCACCTGGTTTTTCTTGGTTTTTTGTCAGATGCAGCTGAACTTCTTGCGAGGCCATGCTCCTCAGCTCAAAAAATGTGCTTCTGAGTAAAACACGAGAAAAAATCTGGAAAGCCACTCCATTCGATGATGATATAAGCTTCAGAAGATGGCCCATGCTAGACTCATATGGAAAGCATGACAGTGCCTATAATGACCCATGAAGCAGCACACCTTTTGGTAGATGCAGCAGTGTATGAACATTTGATGTCATCTGTGCTCCACCATACTGGTAATCAATCGGTCATCACGACGAACTCCGTAAGCCTCAAAGTGCTCATATTGATGTCATCAGCGGTCACACAGGTTTTGCACAACATGTATAGTGCTGAACCAAAAAGTTCAAAATGTTTATAGTATTCGTCAGGCAAGACATCCTTCAAACAAGGCAGGCAGTAGTAGAAAACCCAACACTGCCACTCAGCTGCCTTCCAATATTTGCGGAGTTTCAGGGCACGTGGTGGCCTATTGAAGCACTGTGGCAGCTTAAGACCGCAGAGTCGTTCACTGACTATGGACTGCCGCGTGGGATCACCAATGTAGTATGGCTCACCAATGCCTGAAAGCCACAGCTCAGTAAACTGGCGGGCAACGCCAAGCATGGCACAGTGCATATAGTCTGGATTAAAGCTCCACACTATATCAAATCCTGGTACATTAACAAGTGGTGAGGGACCTTTCATACCACGAACTGTCCGCTGGGCTGTTGCAGCTTCCTTCATGTCCTTCAGCATACCCAGCTCATTGCGGTCCTCGACGACGCCTGCACTGACCGGCTATTTTACGCACCCTGCAAAATAAATAACGCCACTAGTTAGCCTCTTAAAAATATCACAATTAAATTTTAGTTTACCATTAATGCAAACTCCTGGGTGAAGGCACCGTGAGCAGCCATAGTAACCATTGAACTGCAGGACATTCTGCATTGCAGCCCTTGCAGGGGCGTCTGCCACGCAGCTAATGCAGTACACCTAGAAGAGATGGTGAGTCAACAGTGCATCAAATATGGAAAAGAATGAAAACACAGGAAAACATTTATCTAGAAGCATCTAGCTGCCACTGTCGTCCTTTACAAGACAAGACAGGACAAGAAGTGAAGGACAAGAGCAGTTGATTTGCTCTGGTTGCTGACCAGAATTGAGCCAAAAGTGATGCACGTAAATGAGTAGCTATGGAAAGGAAAATGATAGGTGTAACTTTAAGAGATTGGAAGCCGGCGGAGTGGGTGAGAGAACAAACGCGGGTTAATGACATCCTAGTCGAAATCAGGAGGAAGAAGTGGGCTTGGGCAGGGCATGTGATGCAAAGGCAAGATAACCGGTGGTCCTCAAGGGTAACGGAGTGGATTGCAAGAGAAGGCAAACGTAGCAGGGGGCGGCAGGAGGTCAGGTGGGCGGATGAGATTAAGAAGTTTGCGGGGAGGGGGGGGGGGGCACAAATGGCAAAGGACAGGTTTAATTGGAGAGACATGGGAGAGGCCTTTGCCCTGCAGTGGGCGCAGTCGGGCTGCTTCTGCTGCTGCTGCTGCTACTGTTGATGAAGATGATGATGATGAAATCAGCACTACAGGAAGTGCATTTAACATTTTTGAGAATATTGGAGGGGGGCAGCAAAACACAGACCGTAGGGCTACACAGGCTGCTATTGCCTAGCATACATTGCCACAGCTGTTGTCACATTTGGACCACAGGAGGGAATAAGGGTCAGAGAAGGATAACACCAAAGGGAATAATGGGCAGAGAGTGATAATGTGACCAGTGCTGAGCAGTTCCGGAGCGTTGCGATTGCTGGCTGTGCACTCTAGTGTCTGTCATCCGCACTGAGAATTCAGTATAACTATGGATCCTAGTTTTGCCTTGACTGTTTGGTGGTTATCATAAACAGAGTGAGTCTGCAGGGACTGCGTCCACACTGGGTGTTAAATCTTCCATTACTGTGCAGGAAAGAGGCCAACATTCTCAGGCAGCTGAAAAGGCTGGGGGCATCCCTCGATTACTCACTCTACACGTTTACAATTGATGAGGTGAGCCAGTTCTATCTTTCTGCATTGCTGCTGTTTTTGGTGCGGTATTCATTTGTTTATGAAGGTAGGTATTTAGTATTCCAGGCATATATTTTGCTGTCTTACGATTTATCGTAAAGAGAGTGTTTGCTAAAACCAAGTAAGTATCCAACCAGTTTTTCGAGCTTCAATAATTCGGACTTGCACGATATTTCGGACTTTGCTGAGGAACTGTCGTGCGCCTCATAGGAACATGTACATTTTCACAACTGGTATTTCAGACTTTGTCGAGTCCAAAAGTTCAATTTTTCTGACTAAAATAGGTGCCAACAATACTGTGCAGATCGTTATTCAACCAAAAGTTCGTTATTTTTGCCTAATATAGATGAGAGCGAGCATCACTGTCACAGCTGTGGTGTACTAGAACTGGGAAGTGTGTCGCCCATGGGCGGAGAGCGGGCCACTTCACCGATGAAAACTCAGGGTGGTATGAGAGGGCGCTGCGTGCAAGAGGAGTGGTGTGAGCTCTGAGCAGACAGCTTGGCGGGCCGCCTCCGTCGCCACAATTTGTGTGCAATATGTCATCACAGCGCAATATTTGGCGTGGTTACGAAGGCACTAGTTTGAAAATTTTGCTGCTTAGGTACCATAAGCTTCACCTCATATATATCGCACTGTGGCGGTTTGCGCCTAATGATCGTAGCTCTCTAGAAGTGTGGCTGGTGATAGCAAAAGAAAAAGTGTGTGCAGGAAGACAGCTATGACCAGCGTAGTAATATTGAATGCGGTTAAACTGCCGTGAAATGGCAGCAATTTTCTGAATGTATTGTGGGAATTTGACTTCTTGCACGTTTATGTAAATGCCATTATTATGATTCCTAGTTAGGTTATCGAATGTGCAGTTTTAAATGGGCTTTGCAGGTAGGGTAGCCTGCACGGAAATGTGTCTGTGTAATTCGTACACTTTGCATACTGACAGAGCTGTGGAGAAAGCACTTGGAGAAAGGAAGTAAACCAAGGGTGTTGGACGCCTTGTTTCACATTACTCAGGCCTTTAGGAGAGAGGGAGCTGCACTTCAGCCCACGTAAAGCTGTGCCTCTCTCCCCGGGTTTTCTAGTTGGTGCTAGAACCTTCCATTATTGGTCGCTGCATTGCCAAAGCCAAAGGGCAAGGAGAGGGGGGATCTGTGTGGTGGGGCATTACTGCGTCTGTCTTCAAGTGCATTTGAGAAAGGTCTATTTAGTCTCTTGCTTTGGCTCGCACGCTGAAAACGGTTAGCTGTAATCACGGTGGCCTTCCAGGAGCCAACGCAGGAAACAGCATGGAAGGGAGATGACACAAAAGACACTAACAGGCACTGAGGAGGACAACACACTCTACAATACAACATCCCTACTACATGCAATTAACTACCATGGCGTCTGCTGTAAAAGGTGTTCCATATGAGATAACGGCGGTTGGTTAATGAGTGAAACTGTGCAGATAAGTTCTGCTTGTTGAAAAACATCATTGCTGTACGAAAAGCGAGAAAAATTCTGGGATGTAAGTAATCTTGTGATAAACCGTATATTGTCACGTTGGTGTTAAGCGGCCGAGGGTCAACAGCGGCATAGTCCTGGACATGTGCTTCTACGGCATTTCTGTCAAACCCCTTCTTTCTCTTCTTGATGGGCGCTTTTGTCTGCATGAGCACTGGCGTCATTAGCCCGAACTGGGCGGAAAGCTGAGCTAGTTGGTAAACATTCATTATGAAAAATCGAGGCGCTGTGTCCCTTCTGTGTCGTGGTTTGTTAGCGCATGGATTTTTCATAATAAGCGCCGTGTCCCCTCTGTGTCGTTGTTTGTTAGCACCTGGATTTGTCATTATCCCCCCACCCCTACTCCGAAAGCACCGACCCGATGCTGAAACGAAAGCAAGGGGTATCGAGGAAAGTTAGGGTGTCCTTGCGTAGTAGGGCTTCAGGCGAACCACGTGGACCACCTTGGAGCGGGAGTGGCGTCGAGATTGTTGAGTTTCGTGAGGGACGACTTCATAATTCAGGGCTCCAAGGCATCGCACAATTCGGTGGGGACCGAAATAGCGGCGCAAGAGATTTTCACTCGGTCTTCGTCGTCGTACTGGGGACCAAACCCAGACAAGATCACCTGGGGGGGTATTCAACATGCCACATCCATATGTTGTAGCATTGCACGTCCTGGCCCTGTTGTCCTGAATGCGAAGCTGTGCGAGTTGGCTGGCAGCTCTGGTGTGTTGCAAGAAGGATGCAACGTCGTCACTGCATTGGGGGTTCTTGACATGAGGCAGCATAGCATCGAGTGTTGTCGTGACCTGATGTCCATAAACGAGGCTAAACGGCGTCATGTTGGTGGTTTTCTTGTATGGCTGTACTGTACGCGAACGTGACGTAGGGCAGGACGTTGTCCCAGGTTTTATGTTCCACGTCCACGTACATGAAAGCATGTTTGCAAGCGTCTTGTTTAGGCGTTTCGTCAATCCGTTAGTTTGGGGATGATAACAAGTCATTCTACAGTGACTGGTGTGACTGAAAACTAGAATATGGTGCAGTAGCTCAGAGGAAAAGGCAGCCCCTCTGTCAGTAATCAAAACTGTGGAGCACCATGACATAAGACGATTTGATAAACAGAGAACTGGGCTACTTTGAGGGTGGTGCTACTCGGAAGGGATTCTGTCTCTGCATAACTTGTGAGATAATGAGTGGCTACGATTATCCACCTTTTGCCGGAGCCTGGTGTAGGGAAGGGTCCGAGCAAGTCCATGCCGACTTGTTGAAACGCTTGCGAAGGCAGCTCAATGGGCTTGAGGAATCCGGCTGGCTTGACGGGCCGAACCTTATGGCGCTGGCAATCCCGGCAAGTGCGGACGTAATGTGGAACTTCAGGTCCCAGGCGAGGCCCATAGTGCTTGTCCTGAATTCTGGCTTGTGTTTTAGCAACACCAAGATGGCCGGCAGCCGTGAAGCATTTCGTTGCATAGGGTCACGGGGACAACCAGCAGCAAGTATTGCCTAGTGTTGGCAGCGAAATTCTTCATGAAGGGAACACTGTTACATATCCAGAGAGACAACAAAGCACGCCTGAAGGCTTTAGGAACTCTCCTGCTGGCACCTTCAAGATAACAAATGACATCGCAGAGAGCGTGGTTGGTGCGTTGATGCTCGGTGAAATCGTTTGTATGTATTCCATTCAGGAGCAGTTCCTCGTCATCAGCAGTGTCGTCAGCACCGTCATCTGGAGCTGGTTGCTCGGAAGCACTAGATAAGCAGTCTGCGTCTGCATGTGTGCAACCGTATTTATAAATGACAGTGATATCGAACTCTTCAAGTCGAATGCTCCATCGTGCGTAGCGGCCTGAGGGATCCGTTCTGCGTCATCCTAGACACTGTGGAGAATTCGGTTGGAGAGGTTGAGTTCGTGTAACAGCAGAGGCAGGTGCATCGTAATGTGGGTTCGGCTTGGACGGAATGAAACAACGTGTGATGGCAGCGTAGCTGAGATTGGGGTGCTGTGGCTGGCTGCACAGGACCTGAGAGAGGTAGTGGTATACTCGTACCTAAAGCTTGTTGCACCTCCTCGCGCACAAGGTCAGCAAGTGTGGAAACCTGAGGCCGTACGTTAGCCGCAAAGAGCTTCGCCGGCTGTTCCTGCGCGATGGATCAAATAATCTCACGTAGAGATTCTGCTGAATTCATCGTCGCCCCCTCCACAGTGGCCGTGAGCATCGATGCTGTTCTGCAGTCGTAATGCCGGGCCATCATGTCAAGAGGCTTTTTGATGGAGCTCGCCTCCTTCGTGAAGTCAGCTACAGTCACTGGAGGACTTCGAGCCAGGCCGGCGAACAGCTGCTCCTTGACCCCTTTCATCAGGAAGCTGACCTTCCTCTCCTCCGACATGCTTGAGTCTGCACATTGGAAGAGTCTTCATTTCCTCGACATGCACCATCACACTCTCGTCGTGGCATTGATTTCAGGCTTGCAAAAGCATGTCAGCCTTCTCCTTGCGTAATGTGCTGTCCTTGAAGACTTGGAGGAACTCGGTTTTGAACGTGTCCCACGTTCGAAGGCAAGATTAATTGTTGATAAACCAGGTCCTTGCGTAGTCTTTGAGGGCGAAATAAACATGACGCATCTTGCAGTCAGCGCCCCAACCATTGTTCAGGAGGTAGGCCTTGCAATCAGCGACTTCCCTGGTGGTGTGGCGTGTCTACCTTAGGTATTTGGCCTGGGCTTGAATTAAAAATTGACAAAAATTTGGGTGGAGGATTTATTACGTGGGAAAAACGCCTGAAGAGATTTTTTTTTTGGCAGAGTCGAAATTTTATATGTATCCACCCATCCATCCATCATGAACAAAAGCACGCGGTCAGACGTGTTCGTGTTGCTGGTGTTTAGCATCATTCTCTTCGAAAGGTGTTTGTTGTATCACAGTGCAATCCGATGATTGATTTTGTGATAGCCGGTAGCACCGGGAAATCGCGGCAAGATAAAGCAAACGTGCTGAACACCGACCCACAAGGTCACGTGCGCGTTCTTTACGCGGGGCTGAAAAAAAAAACACGCAGGGTGGTGAGGGGTTAGGCACTTTTGCTCTCGAGCTCATCAAATCGCTTGGGAGTCTGAAGGTCCTGCTTCCTTCATATTATTTCAGTGTAGAGGATGTTTTATAGCATTCTGGTTAATTCCGATGCTCGAGCGCTTGCTGGCTTTCTAAGCTCTCCTTTCTACAGGAGCTCTCGACAAAATATAAACACGCCGTGATGTTATCGGCGCTCACGTCTTGGCGCACTGCCAAGGTCTGCACTGCAGACAGGGCAAAACCTAGCCTTTTTTTAAAGTAAATTTTCACCGACAAAAGTACAAAAGTGTGGGGGGAAGGGGGGGGGGGGTCTTATGCGAGTGGGTTCATTACGCGGGTATATACGATATTTGTAATCCTGTTTTATAGTTATTATTTGATCAGTATCGCATTTGAAACAGAAATATCCTAATGCTAATTTTTGAAGTTAAACTAATGTTTGCAATGCAATGGTATGAGTGAGGGAAAAACTACTATAAAATGATAAGTGAATTGGAATGGGAAGCACTGTTCTAGCATCCGAGAAAACTACATGTGAAGTTATTGTTCCCAGAATTCCATAACACGAGTGGAATTAATAACAATATTTACTTAGAACCACTGCGTTGCATATCCAAGCGAACTGATCATGACTTCGAAATTCGAGAATGCCAGACTAGGACGAACCTTTATGTTAATTCATTCTTTGTGTGAATCGTAGCAGAGTGGTACTGATTGTACAGTGATCAAGTGTGCTGTAGCAATGATTTCTTCTTTCCAAAGCTGTCAATCTTCCTGTTAACATGCCGTGGGTAAAGCGGGGTATATCTGAGTAAAGAATAAAGAATTTACTAAATATTAATGTTACGATGACTAGGAACTGGTGTGGTGTAGTGTTATCTTTATTGCCTTATTTTCCTTGTTTCCTTGTTTTTCGAGGGCAACCATGTGTGCTGGTCGTTTTCACCAAGGTCAAAGAAACCCTTGTTGAATTTTTCTTCCGGCCATTCGAAGTTGATTAAGAATAGCATTGCGTTGAATGCATTAAATTCGGCTTTCACAAAGTCCTGTTTCCATCGGATGGACAAAGCGTTCGCTTATCAGGTGGCCAGACTAAAAAGCGCGGGGTTCCCGGGCTCTGTGCTGGCTTCGGTGTCGCACCGGATCCTTACGGTACAGAAACAAACTGTAAAGGGAACTAGGTCGCATAAAGAGAGCGCACAGGGACGGAAAAAGTTCTCCTGCATCCCTTATATACATGGTGTGTCTCACAGCCTTAAAAAGGTGGCTCGCCGTTATGAGGTGGACTTGGTATTTTCAGCCAAGAATAAGGTAGGGCGGGTATGTGCCGCCATTGAGAGGTGTGACGCACCGCGGGAAAGAAGGAACGCTTGTGGGGTGAAGCACTCCAACCCGTTTGTGGACTGTGCTTGCGGTGTGGTGTATTCCATTCCCCTAACATGCGGTCGACACTACACGGGGCAGACGGGACGCTGTCTAAATGTACGCCTCCAGGAGCACGCCAGGTCACTTGACGGGGGCTCGGGGACGCACCTGACTAAGCATGTAAAAAGCCACAAGTGTGCCCCGTTGTTCAAGAAAACGCGATTCTCTGGAAGCGTAAAGATAAGACACGTTGAGTTTTCACCAGGCTTCCTGCGCTCTTCATGCGTTCAGTTTTGGGTTTGTAAGAGAAAAAGAAGCAGATTTCCTAGCGCCGCAGGGCTTTGGAGGAGGAATTTTGAAGCGAAAAGCTTCACTAGGCTAGTCAACACTGCGCTTCGCGTGAGCCGGAGCCCAGATTTGCCACTTCTGCGCATGCGTGAAACAGAGTGACATCACGCACGGCGCAGGTGCCCGCCGCCGCCGCCACCTGGGTGAACACCCGAACCGCGCCGTAAGGGAACGAAAATGAAAAGAAAATTGGTTTTAAGGAAAGGCAACGACGCCTGCCTCTCTCATTTCTCGGTGGATACCCGAACTGCGCCATAAGAGCCTTAAGGAAACTGAAATGAAATGACAATTGCTCTTAAGGAAAGCAAATGCCTGTCTCTCATATCTTGGTGTACACCCGAAAGGAATGAACACCACACTACATGTCTCTAAATGTCGTGTCCGGTCGCTGTGTTGAATGCAGCGAAAGACGCACACGGTACTTTAAGACTTCGTTTATTTAAAGCCGATGAGGGTGCGACCAGCGTCGACCGAGGCAGGAGCCGAACTGGCCGCCCGAAGAAAGGAGGGAGCGGAGAAGCGTCCACGGGAGGGAGTGGCTTCCCAAAACAGGAGGAGGATGCGGGGGCGCACCATGGGGGGGCATCTGGCGACAGCGTGCGACGAGGGGCAAGTGGTCGTTAGGAGGAGGATGCGAGTGGTCGTTAGGAGGAGGATGCGAGTGGTCGTTAGGAGGAGGATGCGGGGGCGCACACACACAAAAGCAATAAGGGGACACAACACTTCCTTCCCCCTTAGAAAGTTGCCTGGTATCGTGCAGGGGGTCGGCGCTCACGCGTGGAGGCGCGCTGGCTTTGTGCGCTCGGGGGAGAAACACTTGTAGGCTGGCTGTTGTTCGCTGTGTCTCCTAGGTCTGTCCTGGGCGAAGTCTCTTCTTCCGGGAAGAGGTGCCAGGCTATGTGGGAAGATGGTGCACGTGCTCTCTCCGCTGGCGGACAGCTCTCAGACGGCGTCGTAAATCTACGCAGCTGGTTGAGATGTCGGCGTGCTACTGTGCCATGTATGTTGACGAGCCAAGAGCGCAGGCCTATGCGTCTGACAATTGTAGCTTCCTCCCAGCGTGGCTTTTTCAGAAACTGTCGGGCGAGGACGCGCTGCCCCTCATTAAGCGTGCCGCAGCGCGGAATTGCTTTTTCTTCCCGGAACGTCTCTGCCTTTGGCTCGGGGAGGATGGCTGTGAGCTGGGTTCGTATTTCACGCTCGAACATCATTTTCGAGGGGGTCTCGCCTGTTGTGCTCTGAACCGTCGTGTGCTGCTTGAAGAGAAAGCGCGCAAGGCGGCGCTGCAGCGAGCCTGTCTGATCTCTTTCAAGGGCGCGTTTTAGCTCGGCTACGTAGCGCTCGGCTTGTCCGTTTGTCGCTGGGTGGTAGGGGGCCGATGTAACTGATGAGATCCCGTTGTCGCGATAAAACTTGAGGATCTCCGCAGACACAAACGGTGTTCCGTTGTCCGACACTACCTTGCGCGGCAGGCCGAACGTTGCAAATAGTGATCGGAGGTTGTCAATGACTGCTGCCGAAGTCGTCTGTCCCATTTGCCTTATCTCAAGCCACTTTGTGTAGGCATCTACGACCACAAGGAAAGTGCAGCCCTCAATTGGTCCTGCAAAATCAATGTGCAGTGTGTGCCATGGTGTGTCTGGCTTTTCCCATTCTGGGACAGGAGCTTTCGGCGGGGCGCTCCGGCTGCTCTGGCAAGGCTTGCATTCTCGCACCACTGTTTCGATGTCGTTGTCAATGCCAGGCCACCACATGTAGCTTCTGGCACACTTTTTCATTGCAACGATGCCCCGATGTCCGGCGTGGATGAGAGACATAGCTTGTGCGCGTAGTTCTCTCGGCATCACAACTCGGGACCCAAATATGATGCAGCCGCGATGGGTGCTCAACTCTGTAGCTCGCCTGCGGTAAGCGTCGAAGTTGTCCCCTTTGAGTTTATGCACGTTGCCTTGTTGAACAGCTGTGTAAACTAGCCGGAGAGTTGCGCACTTCTGCGTAGATGCTGCAACTGTGCCTGCTGTAAGCGGAGGTTCTGGCAGTGCTTCGAACATCAGAACGTCTCCTGGTGGAAATGGTTCGTCAACAGTTGCGTCTAGTGGCAGACGGCTTAGCGCATCGGCGTTTTGATGTTTACTCCCATTGCGGTAGACCAGAGCGTAGTCGTACGCTGAGAGTTTGATGCACCAACGTGTCATTCGCGGAGACAAAGTTGGTGGCATAGGCCTTTGTGGTCCCAGAATGCCCAATAGCGGTCGGTGATCGGTTATAAAGGTCACCTTCCGGCCAGCAATGTACTGGTGAAAATGTGTCGCCGCGTAGACGATGGCTAGCCCTTCTTTGTCAAGTTGCGCGTAGTTGCGTTCTGCTTGCGACAACGTACGTGAGGCGAAGGCGATGGGAGCTTCCCTTCCTTGCTCGTCAGTTTGCGATAGAACCGCGCCGACTCCGTACGGTGATGCGTCGCAAGCCAAAAGCAGAGGCTTCCTTTCGTCGTAGTGGCGGAGGACTGTACATCTTCGAATCAGGTCTTTCAGGGCATCGAATGATTGCTGATGGCGTGGCGACCATGTCCATGTCACATCTTTCCGAAGGAGTTGGTATAAGTCTTTGGCCACGGTAGCTCTTTGTTCCAAGAACCGGTCGTAGAACGTCAAGAGTCCGAGAAAAGCCTGTAGCTCCTGCTTGTTTGTTGGAGCTCGTGCTTCTGTGATCGCTCGCACTTTGTCCTCGGTAGGGTGAATGCCTTCCGCATCAATTCGGTGTCCCAGAAATTGCACCTCTGGCACCGCAAAACAGCACTTCGATTTGCTTATGCACAAATTAGCGTTTGCTAGCCTTTCGAGAACGAGCTCTAGGCGCACTGCATGCTCTTCAGTGGAAGTGCCACTGATGATGACATCGTCAAGGTAGACACAAACTCCTGGGATGCCCTGAAGCACTGTCTCCATGAATTTTTGAAATATGGCCGGGGCTGCAGCTACGCCAAAAGGCAGTCGCTTGACTTTGTACAAGCCTTTCAGTGTGTTAATTGCCAATAATTCAGCAGTTGACTCGCTCACCTTCAGCTGCTGATACGCCTGGGTGAGGTCCAATGTGCTGAAGACTCTTGCGCCACGTAGTACACTGAATACTTCTTCAGGTGTCGGTAGCGGGTAAGAGGACGCTTTAGTCGCAAGATTGACGGTGCTCCGGTAGTCTCTGCAGAGGCGTATGGTTCCGTTCTTCTTGCGAACTACGACAAGTGGTGTGGCCCATTCTGAATGCTGCGTCGGCTCGATGACACCTTGCTGCTCCAGTTTGTCCAACTCTTTTTCAACTGAATCTCGGAGAGCAAACGGCACCGGCCTGGCCTTCAGAAATTTGGGTTGCGCGTTGTCCAACAACTCCAGTGTGACCGGGGGCCCTTCGTTTCCTGGAATCTCTTCCGAGAATAGTCTTTCGTATTTCTCTTGCAGTTGCTCAACCATGTTCTGGCTCGGCGTCTGGTGTATGCCGCATATCATCACGCCTAGTGGAGAAAACCAGTTTCTCCCTAGAAGGCTTGATCCTGTGCCCTTCACAACAAGCAGAGGTAGCGTATGGGTCTGGCCGTTGTACCGTATTTTCCGGTGTATAAGACGCACCCTTGTATAAGACGCACTTGCCATATATGCAAGCTGTCACTGGAAAAGTTCGTATATAAGACGCACCCGTGTATAAGACGCACCCCAGTTTACCCAGTTAGGCCAGTGAGGCTTAATTAAATACGCTTGCGCGACTATCGCGAAATGCACCGTACCTGTGAGCAATTCTTAAGCAACGCTAAGTGATCGAAAAAGGCAACACTCATGCCATACTCGTCCACGTTCTAGCAAAAAAGAACGGAAAAACGATACAGCTCCCCATATGTCCATAACATTTTATTCTACTTGAAACCTTCGAAGTCTTCATCTTCAGATGCGCTATCAAAAGGTTCACCCATTTCTGGAAGCAACTCGGCTGAAACATGCACTACGTACACGGAGCAAAAAAAAGTTGCAAAGGGTGACTAAAAAAGAACGCCGGCTTGTCTTGACAATGGCGAGAAGCGCGATTGTCACCATCTTTTGGCGCTTCTCATTACTTTTGCTTGGGGCCTCCGAAACAGCCGCGCGTTTGTGATCCCGGAAGTCGTCATCCCCGCCGTTTCATAATATAGATCACCTAGAATGTCGCGCACGGCGGTCCCGGTATTGAAGTATTAACCGTGTTACAACCGCGTTATTGGTAGTGATATTTTTTAGGTGAAAAAAGCTGGAGCATGAACTGGAGTAATCGATGAACGCGCAAAAAAAGATGAAAAATTCGCATATAAGACGCACCCTTGTATAGGACGCACCAGCAAAATTTTCGAAAAAAAGCCGCGTCTTATACACCGGAAAATACGGTAGTTAACCTGCACGTTGGCAGAGCCCAATAGTGGCAGATTCTGTCCTGACCACGTTCGCAGGTGCGTGTCGTCTTGTTGCAGGGCGGGTGCGTCAGATGGCCATGAAGTTCGGAACGTGTCCTCACTGATCAGAGTACAGGCTGCGCCGGAGTCCACCTCGAACTTAATCAGCTGGTGATGTACGCTTACTTCTGTAAAAATCTTCGGTCGCGTGCCGAGATTCATGGTGTTCAGGTCGTACAACACAGATGGTGTTGCTGATGTTGTTCCATGGAGATCAGATAGCGGCGTATTCTCTGAGGCGTTGACGCTGTGATTAGGCTGGGAAGGTGACTTTAGCTTGGCAAGTCTCCGTTTCGTAATGCATGCTCTTTCGATATGCCCTCGCTTGTGGCAAAAATTACACGTGGCTGACTGGAATCGACATCCCTGGGGGTTGTGTTGGTCGTCACACCGCCAGCAGCGTTGTGCCTTTTTGACCGATTTTACAACAACAGAAGGCTTGCGCACCTGGTTGCTTGTCTGGTGTACCGGCTCGGTGTTCCGGCGAATCCCTCTCTGCTGGTGACCGGCGCTCTCCGCTCGAACGGCGATGTCGTAAGCTTTGCTGAATGTGAGGTCCTTCTCAGCGAACAGGCGCTGCTGCAGTGACTCGTCACTCAGTCCGCACACAAATCTGTCGCGTAACATCACGTCCAAGGGAAGCATGGTGGTGTTAGCAGAAGAAGCTGCGTCTCCCTCCTGCCCGGTAGCTGTTGTCGACAGCGTTCCAAAATTGCAGTCGGCAGCGAGCTTCTTGAGCTCACAGTTTCTCCTCCCAGTTGATCTCGTCGTTGGAAGCGAGCCCGGCTGTAGACCTCGGATGGCCTTGGGTCGTAGTGCTTTTGTAGCGCTTTTACGATGTCGTCGTAAGACACTGCCGCTGGTGTGCTTGGCTGAATAAGGGCGCAGACAGTATCGTAGGTCTGCTCCCCGCACAGCGTCAGCAGGTTGGCCCTCTTCAAGGCTGGGTCTGTGATGTTGTTAGCTTCAAAGTAGAACTGAAGGCGTCCAACCCACGATGACCACGATGAGCCGTTGAACTCTGGTATCTGATTGGGAAACCCTCGCGTAGCCATGGCTTGTCAATAGCGTTGCGTAGCGCGGGTCGAATCCACTTTCTCGTCGCCACTGTCGTGTCCGGTCGCTGTGTTGAATGCAGCGAAAGACGCACACGGTACTTTAAGACTTCGTTTATTTAAAGCCGATGAGGGTGCGACCAGCGTCGACCGAGGCAGGAGCCGAACTGGCCGCCCGAAGAAAGGAGGTAGCGGAGAAGCGTCCACGGGAGGGAGTGGCTTCCCAAAACAGGAGGAGGATGCGGGGGCGCACCATGGGGGGGCATCTGGCGACAGCGTGCGACGAGGGGCAAGTGGTCGTTAGGAGGAGGATGCGAGTGGTCGTTAGGAGGAGGATGCGGGGGCGCACACACACAAAAGCAATAAGGGGACACAACACTAAAGCAACCTTCTAAGACAGCCAGCACCGTATTCACTACACGCGCGTCTTCTCCGCCTCTGTACACGTAGTGTGCGCGCAGTGCAAGGCAATGTGTCCATTGTACAAGAATAAAGAGATTTTAATAGCCTTGTGTAACGTGTCGTACAAACTTTGTATATCTAAGACAGTACGTTTCGGAAAGGCCATAAAGCTATACCCTTAGTGTAACCGTAAGTATAACCTTAAGCTAAACGCCGAGCATCGCCGCTGCTTTTTGCTTCGAGATATCCAGGCTTAACCTTAGCTAAGCCACGGCCAATTTTTTTTGTTCTAAATCCTGAAATGGCATCGTTCATTCTGAGGCTACGAGGTCGCCAATGACACGAGCCACCAGACTGTTACTTCAACGTTTAGTTACGGAGTGCTAGTTTATTAAATAACCAATTAGCTTGATTATTAGCACGTTTCTCAAAAGGTCTTTCTATTGAAACCCCCTATTTATAGGAAATTTCGAAAGTGCTCACTTATACATCCGGTAGAAATAGCTGCCAACATACTCTTTCGTATGCTGTTGGTGTCATTGGCCAAATAAAATTGCGCATACTTATAAGGGGGATTGACCATGACCAAGCGGTGACTACGTTTTGTTGATTGCATGCGGCAGAGGTCGATATACAAAATTTGAGCACCTAAAATAAATGTTGCACTTTATTAAATTTCTAGAGGTAAGGAACAAAAGGAAAGAAGAACATGAATAGTAATAATAGCATAACGAAAGCTTGTGATGGAAGACTGATTCTAGAGAAAAATTTTGAACTGCGGAGCAAACATTCCTGTTGGTACGTCCAAACGTAGAAGCGCCAAGGAACAGAATAACCACCGAAGACAGGCACAAACTATGTTTTTCGAAGAGAACTTCTAACAGACTCCTCCTTAGCAATGAGTAGCTATGTCATAATAACAAAAATGATCGTTTCTGGCTCTGCAAAATATGGTCACAATGTGGAGATCGCGAGACCAGGTCTGTAGCGGTAAAAATGTAATTATCATGCCCACGCTCGATGTTCCGTATTGGAATTAAGGGCGGAAAAGCGTTGTAAGTGCGAACGTTTTGGCATGCGTCGTCTGTTCGCGCTGAAGTTTAGGACGCTTCATTCACTCGCTGAAAAGTCCGCTTCTTGTTACCGTTATCATATGGCTGCTACATAGTTCTCTAATATATATTAGAGTACATATTTCGTTGAGGTTTCGCGCTTCCAGGCGCTGAATATATGGACTACCAGCAACCGCAGCCTAGCATTACGTACGAGCGCACTGGTGCGCACATTGTAGCAGGGTGGCTACGACGGCAAGGAGCTTGAACCGTGCAAATCCACGGGGGACTTTCGATACTTTTTCTATACACGCCGCGGTGGCCTAGCGGTTAGGGCGCTCGGCTACAAAGTTGGAGGACCTGATCCGGGACGCGGCGGCTGTGTTTCCGATGGAGGCGAAGCGCGAAAGGCTCCCGTGCACTGCGCGATGTCAGCGCACGTTAAAGAACTCCCGGTGGTTCCAATTAATATGGAGGCCTCTACTACGGCGTCCCTGATTGCCCACGTGTCGCTCCTTCTCTCAAAAGTCTGTGAACTTATCAATGTTCTACAACCTTAGCAAGGGGCACAATCAGTTTTATTGTTGGTTCCTGTATACTTGTCAGCTTAATTGCTTTGGTTGAATATTTGCTATGCTTTATGGAATAATTACTGCAGAAGCTGGCATTCTTAACAACTCTTTCATGTGATTTACTTTTAGTTGAGCTGTAATGCAAAAATGCAACTGCATTACAAATGTGTTGAATTTTCAGCACTACTGTAGTCTTTCTGCATGTACGAATTATGCCCCGACAAGCATGCACCGAGACTTTGTGGCTGAAAACCTCTACTTATGTGCGCCAAGAGCCCAGATCGGAAGTTACATGGCAGCTATTCCAGCAGTGAGAGGCGTCCGCTTACTGCAGCTTTGGTGGATGCACAAGAACTTTTCGCACAAACAAAATTAACTATTTTACGAATTGGGAAAACAGCGCAATCAAAGACAAGAGAAGGACAAAACACCAGCGCTGACTAACAACCAAATGGTTTATTGCTATGGGTGAGGCAGCATATAAATGAAAAGGCACGAGTAAAAATACAAAATAAGCATGAGAGAAAGATACCGCACAACCACACAACTTGACTAAAAAAGCACGCCACTGATTCCTTTTTCCTTTCCTTTCCTTTGATAGTTCCTTTGATAGTAGTGTAGCACCACTGCTTCGGCACGTGGAAGACGACGAAGTGGTGGGCACGCGCAGGAGAACGCTGGCTCGAGGACTTCGGCCTCGCCGGACGCTGCCGCCGCTGCTCTGTTGCTACCTCTTCTCAGGAAGCCTCAAATAAACGTGGCCGCGGTCGCCTCCTGGGCGACCTCTACACTGGCCTCCACAGTAGATTTATCAACGGGCTGCTGATACAGGTGTTACCGAGCTTTCTGATATGGCAAGCCTCCGAAATGAGCCTTGTGGTCTCATCTTTACATTGAGGTGCGCTTCGCAATCTTCACACTCAGCACAGTGCACAGCAAGATGGTTTCTGTGAGACTTGTTCTCTATATCTTAAGATATAGAGAACAAGTCTCACAGAAACCATCTTGCTGTGCACTGTGCTGAGTGTGAAGATTGCGAAGCGCACCTCAATTGGACCACTATCATCGCCCGTTATAAAGATGAGACCACAAGGCTCATTTCGGAATCTTGCCATATCAGAAAGCTCGGTAACACCTGTATCAGCAGCCCATCGATAAATCCACTATCAAAGGAACTCAAGGAAAGGAAGTCAAGTTGTGTGGTTGTGCGGTATCTTTCTCTCATGCTTATTTTGTATTTTTACTCGTGCCTTTTCATTTATATGCTGCCTCACCCGTAGCAATAAACCATTTGGTTGTTAGTCAGCGCTGGTGTTTTGTCCTTCTCTTGTCTTTGATTGCGCTGTTTTCCTAATTCGTAAAACATGTACCAACCAGCCCGTATTTGCCCTCTTCTAAAATGAACCATACATAGTTATGCACTGCAACTGCACTGCAATGCAATACACACCCTGCATGGTGGTGTGGGACATTACAAGCCATTTACATCTAACTTGCACCTCTGAATGTTAAGAATTTCTGTACTCGATTTCCCGATGCTGGTTGCTGCATAAGGTAGATGAAAAAAATGTACAAAAATAAATGCTTTGTTTTGTGTCATCTCTTGAACGTTCACTAGCTTCAAGGATGTAAAATCAATGTTGCTTCCCATGAAAGCAGAGGAGAGCCTGTAGCCATTTTGCTGTCGTGTACTTCGTGCTCCGAGCCTAGTTGAAGGAGAACCACCAGCCTGTGTACAGACAGATGTCGCCAATGATTGGCACCTCAGCTGTTGATGCCTAGCTATGTATAGAAATGTGGAGATGTATAACTTACGCACTGTATGCACAATGTTCAAGGTAAGGTAGGTAAGTAACAACACTAGCAGCTAGGCAAAAGATGAGCTTGCCTTCTGTTTTTCCTAATAAAAACCTAAAGCTAAAACAAGGCATCAAAGCCTGCTACAGAGCTTCACTACAGGCACCACAACAAGCACTACAGCGCTTGTCTGTTCTCCTTTCTTTGTTTGTGTCTGCATGCTTTGGTGCTGCGCCTTTTCTTAGATTCAAAATGCACCAACTAGCCTCAAAAGAAGTTTTATTGAACGGAAACAAAGTCAGGCACAAAGACAAAACAGTAAGCAACAGGAGCCAAAAGCAGAACAAGCTCTTGACGTGGGCAGCTTTACTGTTGAACTGCAAGATGAGCAAGTTTCTCAGCTATTCTCAGAAACTCTTCTTGTCCTGTAGGTATAACATGATATCTTTCTCATGCAAAACCTTTTGCAGCGCATTTTCTACAGCATGTAATAAATGAGTTTAATGCAGGAGATCTTTGTGACAAATAGTAAATTATAATAAATAGTATGGTCGAGCATAAAAAAATATCATGCTTTAGCTTTTACAGCACACACAGAAGCTTGACACGAGTTGTTTTCAGAATCTTCTACAAGTTCCTGTTACAAAGTCTTGTGCAATGTTGAACAAAAGGCATTTGCATTCAGTTTTAGCTTTGGCGTTAACAATGCGGCACAGCTTGCACATTGATAAACCATCCCCAAGACACTAGTGATACCAAAAAGTCTGGAATGACTGAGCACAATGCATTCCTTGGCTTTTTAATAAAAAAAACGTAATTTTATAGCGTGATTATTACTCTTGATCGTTATGAACCCAACGACCACTTGACCAGCCTCTGCCTTCCTTGTAGCATCTTGCACTTCTTGAAATCACCAATGTACCTCTCAATTAGTTAATCATTAAGTGCAATATTAGTACATGCAAGCATGCAATGCATCACATATGCAAGCTATAGACGTAGACATTTATTTACTTCATATGCATGCTCAGAACATAAACAGTGTGCGAATGACACTTTGCTGCACAGTGACAGTTCAGTATTATAGCATTTGTCTCAGATGTCAATTCTACTAGGTTCTGTACAATGAAAGGTGAAGAACAGCTAGGCTATGTTGGCTGCCATTTTTTTTAATTGTGTTATCCTAAAGTGAAGCTTTTCCCAACTTACTGACTCAGAGTATGAAAAGAAAGGTGGTTAATAATTCTTATCACTTTCTAATGCGATCACCTTGTCTGTCAGCCACTTCTCCACACACAGGAAACGAAGAAACATTACTGCAACATGCGGGTCCACACAAACAGGGAACTTATGTGTAACAGGTTGCTTAATTATAATTTTCCACACTTGCTGCGTGCTCATGTCGACTAGTGTTCTAGTCGACATGAGCACGAGACCAGAGCAGTGCCAGCGAACGAGATGCCGCCGTACATGGCCGCGGTGTCGCCGTTTCGACAGCTGACGGCAGTGACCACACACGCCTCGAGTATTAGCTATGGATTCGAGCTACTCGCATTCAGCACAAATGTCTGAGGAATAATCGTCCTCTCCTTTAACATCTTAAGTTGTCACGCTGTACTGACGGAGGCCGAACAGCACATATTTGCAAACATAGCCCGAGCGGTGCTGCCGCCGTCATGTGAGAACGGTTGTGGCACATAGCCGAAGTCTTCCGAGCGAGAAATTGGTGCTCCTCAAGGAGATAAACAACCTACTTTACCGAATTCTTCAACTTCCACAACGCTCTCAATCTCTGCCGCCAACAAAATGCTCGAAGCATAGCATAGGGTTGACCGTCGCAGGCAGTCTGCCAGCGGATCGCAACGGCGCACTGTTTTTGCCTTTCCCTGTACTTGATGACACTCGGAACATGTTGCATTCCATTGCAATGAAGTTTCTGCAGGTTGAGGCAGCACACAACCTTTTTCCAGCAATGTGAGCACCAGTATTAAGGAAAGAAAGACCGAAACCGCACGTCTGCAAGCAATGCCCATACAAACCAAACGACAGAAAAGACCCGGAAGTTCAAATTCACGTGACAAAGCTGCGCCGTGACGCAATGTCCGCCGTCAGTTGGACACCACCTATTCGCCTACGTAGCCAAAGTAGCAACGACAACTGTAGTTTTTGTGCCAGCTCTAACAGTTTCCACTATTTTCATACTTTTCTTCCTTGAAAAACAAAAACATTCCAGTAAAGCTTGTCATATTCACAACTAAATTCCGAAAAAAAAAAAGTTTCTCCAGTTCAGAGTTCAAGCTCTTTCACTTACTGTCACCAGATGGCGCCAATATGTTTACATTAAAAGCGTGCATCCAAACATTCAAAGAAGCGACCCTGCGCGCTGCAAACAGATTGTGTTGTAGCTACGTTTTTCCACAGAATTTGCAACGCAGTAAGCGCAGCGTACGCAAGCTTAGTGCGTTCTGTGCAGTAAACTTGTCTACTGGTCAGGGTACTTTTAGTAGGGACCCTACTTTTAGAGCCGCTGAGCCGGCCGTTACCACAAAAGTAGAGTACATGTCTTTATATGCAGAGAAAAACATAATTAAAGAGCATGTAGCATCTCACTGGAAAGAAATGCTTGTAATGCATGTGTATTTTTGTTTGTAATTAATGCCGGCGCGTCTGCCATCATCATTACTCACTTTCTCCTTACCGTAACTTGTTACAGCAGAGACGGTATGCTAAAACGTCATCTAGCGTGAGCAGCTCTAATCGTAAAGTTCGGCGTCCTTTCACACAGTAGATGTTAACGCAAAGACTGTAACAATATGCTATAACTCTCTATTGCCGCCCTACCCCTATCCTTTCTATCGCTCCCCTGTTTCTTTTCCTGTCCCTGTCCTTATTCCCGCTAGCCACAACTCAGGTGCTTCAGGTTTCGATGGCAGATGCCACGGCTAGCAACGTCTGTTCGTTCCATGTTTATTTTTATTTTTCATTTTTCTTACCAATAAATAGCCCCGAACAACAACAACAGTTTATGCTGCAGCTATCAACACCGACCAATTAATAGCAGCAGAGTGAAATAAAGAGCAAGAAGTAACGCACACGATGAGGATGATGCGAGAGCAGCATTGTCCTCGACGTGTTTGTGTTACTTCTTGGTCTTCATTTCTCTCGGCTGCTGTGTTTAACTAATCGCGTACTAAGAGCTCAGCAGTCCACCTTATCAACAGAGACCTCGTACTATCGGATAGGCTAACATTTCTGCAATTCAACCGTGCCATTTGCAATGCTGATATGTCAGTCAATCGAGCTTTAATAGCGTCGCGCATGTGCAAAAGCAAGGCAGTGACAACTTTACACTTTTCTAATATGGCGCACAGCTGTTTACAATGATCGCATATGATGATCTACACAAGCAGCCTGCATTGGACTCGCCACCATTCATGCGTTTTAATTGGAAATCTAACCTCGATTCAGAGGAAAACAGTCGTTATGCAGATGTCTGTGAGCTTGCACTTTATTTTGTAAGAAAAGTATGGAGGAATAAAAAGCATGGAATGATTGTATCACTGATTCGAATCTACAAAGCCTACAATAGAGCACGAACTACACTATGTCACAGCAATAATAAGCAAATAAAAATTTTTGAAATCACAGCTAAAAGTTTCAGATTTCTGAACTAATTGTTTAATAAGTGAACAAGAAAATATCTGAAGTTGGTTGCTAGAGATAAGACTGATTCCAGAGGGGCGGTTCTCCGTGGCGCGCGCGTTGACGATGTCGGCCACCGTAACTGAATGTTCTCTCGACGTGACTGTCCTCAGAATGCTTTTTTCAGACAATGAGTGGAGTTAGCTTGCGGTACTCTCTTTTTGATCAGCCCCGTAGTGGGTATGTGCCATTTTATTTGAGGTCAACAAACCAACGAAAAGACCTTTTTTATACGAGGACACCAATGTATAAATTTATACCCTCCAGTCACATGGCACGTATAGCAGCCATTTACAAAGTGAACACCTACCAAGACAAGACTTGTCAGTTCACTAAATAGAAACAAGAACCAAAACCGCGTATACAGCATACAGGGTGTATACCATACAGGGATTTTACAGGGATTTTCCCTGTATGCGTATACAGCATACAGGGATTTTTAAAAATAGGCCTTTTGTGTTAGAAGAGCACTTTTTTGGCATAGCATTGTCAGCGGTGTATTACATCAGAATACAGCTAAGATGTGCTAACTAGCAGGGTGGTTACTAATATTGAACAGTTAACTTTTTAACTTTTTCTTCCCTTTTTGAAGCCCGTTCTAAGATATGGTGGGTTCCTGAATTACTGACAGGCGTGTAGCCCACCGTTCATACAATTTTAGTAGAATGTCAAAAACACAATTACTATCGGCGCAGTGGCCCAACAAATTTTCGGCTATTTCGAATAAAGGCCCCCGGACGCAGGGCCTGCATTTCAATGAACCAGCTGATACTTTAGCAAAGGCAGCCCTGAGTGCTCCAATCGCTGACCCTCTTCCAACCCGTGCGTTCATCACGGCGGCACGGGTTCGTACATACACATTAATGTCAGAATTTGGCGCATCAGCGCACACTTCCTTGAATGATTTTCAGCACCTTCGGCTCCCTTGGAGCAATGCTTGGCGATTTCGCAAACTTTAAGTTTCCTGCACGCAACCATGTTGCCGTGTGCCAAAACGATTTTTACCGCTACAGACCTAGTCTCGCGATCTCCACATTGTGACCATAGTTTGCAGAGCCAGAAACAGCAGATCATTTTTGTTATTATGACATAGCTACTCATCGCTAAAGAGGAGTCTGTTAGAAGTTCTCTTCGAAAAACATAGTTTGCGCCTGTCTTCGGTGGTTATTCTGTTCCTTGGCGCTTCTACGTTTGGACGTACCAACGGGAATGTTTGCTCCGCAGTTCAAAATTTTTCTCTAGAATCAGTCTTCCATCACAAGCTTTCGTTATGCTATTATTACTATTCATGTTCTTCTTTCCTTCTGTTCCTTACCTCTAGAAATTTAATGAAGTGCAACATTTATTTTAGGTGCTGAAATTTTGTATATCGACCTCTGCCGCATGCAATCAACAAAACTGGTAGTCACCGCTTGGTCATGGTCAATCCCCCTTATATAATTATGCGCGATTTTATTTGGCCAATGACACCAACAGCATACGAACGAGTATGTTGGCAGCTATTTCTACCAGATGTATAAGTGAGCACTTTCGAAATTTCCTATAAATAGGGGGTTTCAATAGAAAGACCTTTTGAGAAACATGTGCTAATAATCAAGCTAATTGGTTATTTAATAAACTAGCACTCCGTAACTAAACGTTGAAGTAACAGTCTGGTGGCTCGTGCCATTGGCGAGCTCGTAGCCTCAGAATGAACGATGCCATTTCAGGATTTAGAACAAAAAAAATTGGCCGCGGCTTAGCTAAGGTTAAGCCTGGATATCTCGAAGCTAAAAGCTGCGGCGATGCTCGGCGTTTAGCTTAATGTTATACTTACGGTTACACTAAGGGTATAGCTTTATGGCCTTTCCGAAACGTACTGTCTTAGATATACAAAGTTTGTACGACACGTTACACAAGGCTATTAAAATCTCTTTATTCTTCTACAATGCACACATTGCCTTGCACTGCGCACACACTACATGTACTTCGGCGATGCTCACAGCCTCCACGTTGCCATAGTTGAACGTCACCTCGGCCAAAGTGTCATCGCTGCGCGGCCAGGCGGACACCACGGCACGGTACCACACATTGTCCGTGAAACACGCGAAACACGGCGTTCCCAGTGGTATCTGGCTCTGGTGCAAAAAGCCAGGCTTCGCAGCGTCGGCTCGAGGCCTTCGAGGTAGTGTCTAATGCGTTCATTTAATTTGTAGTTCCTCTGGACGTATAGCTTCAGCCAGTGGAGCTCGGACGCAACGTGCGTTAACATAGCCTTGCACATATTAACAAATTAAAATTCCAACGTTAAGACTTAATAATCGAATTTCCATAATACTAATTGATAACAATGTTGGTGCTGGTCCAGGAGTGACGCCGCTTTTCTTCGGGGTAGTGGCGTTCCCGTTCCAGTCCTCGTGTACCAGCAGATTCGAAGGCGGTCTACGCCGTTGATGGTGAGCATTATCTTGTCGCAGACTCCGGACGGGCACAGTGGACGTAGGCTTTGCCGCTGCCGATATCCGCTGCACATATCAAGTAAGAAACATAAACAACGTAGCAAAGACACTGGACTATGAACAGAATTACTGTACTGCATTTGGTATGACGAACCCATACTATGGCACCTCTGATATAACAATATTTCGTGGGTTAACCTCAGATATACAGAACCTTAGTATGCCACCTTGAATATAAAATCCTTTCGTGTGTTAACCTCGGATATAACGAACTATTGTGTGTCAACCTCAGATATAATGATTTAACACATTCAAACGATCCATTGAGGGTCGCCTAAGATTTCTCTTCTTCTTCTTGTCCCGGTAGATAAGGCCCCCATCGAAGAGCCGTACAAAGGCCTCTGTAACTGCTTCACTCATAGGCTGCGCCATTTCTAAACAGACAAAAGGCACGTGCTTATGAGAAACCCACACTGTTTCAAGTGCCTCGCCGGCTTGCAGCTTGTCAAGCCAGAAGTACTGGAGCACGGGAGGTTCGCTGCTATATTCATCTGCTCTGCTTACACGGCAGTTGTGCCGACTCGTTAGCAGTCAGCACTTGAGATGGTAGCATCGAGAATTGTCACTAAAGCAAGGTCCAGGCAAATGAACGACACTAAAACCTTGGCAATTCCAAGAATGTTAATTCGAAATGCTCGATAATTTTAAGAACCTTCTCATGCAAGTTAGACTGGCTAATTCGAGGCGGTGGCCCACACCTGCCCAGTGACTTCAAAGATCTGGGATGCTATGAGGGAAAGTCCAATCCCACTTTGGCCCCAAACCGGTGAAGCAACGACCCCCACAAGCCGTAAGGTGACGCAGCAAAGCAATGCCGATCAAATGCCAATGCTTGGTATGTGAAGCACCCCAGCCCCAGTAATCCCAGCACAAGCACGCCAGTGCTTGTCCCGCGAAAGGTAGCCTGCGTGCAACACTGCCTTGAGCTGTTTCTTTCAGTGGTGTGCAGTGGTTAGTGAATTAGGTTACCGGCATCTCCTAAGTGCCGTCGACCTTTCTTCAGAAAAACAACCATCCTAAACTAAGGGGGGGGGGGGTTGACCTATAAGTGTAGCTGACCTATCTGCAGTGTCCAAGGCAGTTCTGGACGAACGGCAGGTAGTAAGTGCCCCGGGCCGGCGCCATTTCCCACAAGGATGCATGGGGCTTCAGGCATAAAAAAAAAACGTAAATTCGAATCTAAATTGTTCTGCTAAAGAAAACCGGAATTACGTGCGCTTTACATGACTTGTTCACGCTGACAGTTGCTTCCTCGAACCAGAGGTAAGTATCGCAAGAGTAAACTCCGATAATCTCCAAGGCATGTGTCGTGCCTAAAATTGTAACTACAGGACCGTTTGCAGTTTTTTTTTTGCCGCTAGACAACTGGGCCACACGAGTCTGGAAGGCAGGGTGGAGCACTGTTTGCTTGCTTTTGACCTCAACTGGCTTCAAACAGCTGTCCCTGTGATTGCATCATTACGTGTTTATTGAATTGAGTTGCATGCGTGCCGCGACAAAACAGGCTGCAGCAGGGGCCCAAAGCGAGAGGAGGAGGGGTTGAATGCATAGACTTATATTTGGAGTAAACGTTTTTTTTCTTTTTCCAGCAAGGGCCACAAATAGGGGGGGGGGGTAGGCTTTTATGAGGTAGTATGCAGTAATCACAAAGTTCACCCAGTAAAGGGTAGCGCATTCCCACAACAAAAGAGTATTTCAGCTCAGTCCCATCTTTTTTACCATGTTTGGTTAATTCAAAAACCCAATTAATTCAAATATTTATCGCAGTCCCAATGACTTTGAATCAACGATGTCTATCTTTTCATGTTCAGCGTACAAGTTTTTAAATGTCCATCAGCACTGGTGTTTTCATCACAGTCCTTCTGGGTGATCACCTGTTAAAACTCATTTTGCGTGTTCGTCACCGTAGCTATCTTTCAAACAAAGTACAAAGGTGGTGCTGCTGATGAAGGCTGTCTGCATGGAGGATAGCTGCCACTATGCGAGTGAGAAGACAGCAAAGCCAAACGCCAGTGAGACTGCATGTGGTCCCCTGAGCTGCCATGTAGTGCAGCTGCATTGGCCACAATAATGAAAAAAAGCTACTTCATGCAGTCCGCCCTAAAATTTGCTAACCCAGAGCAATATCTGCTAGCACAGTTTTGTTTACACAAGGAGGATATGTAAGCCCATGTTTCAAAGGCATCTGCAAGTATCGAACATCTTTTCAGTGCCCTGCCGATGTGAATGACATTTCAACTGAATGCCTCTGTACAACCTTGCGCAACAGGATGATCAGACTTTGAGAAAGATGCAACCAAACTGAACCACAAGTGAGGAGACATGGACAGCACTGTCTCTTCCCACAGTTTTTTTCAGCTGGAGCTATGATGTTAAACACTCTTTTTATGACTCACCATAAAGATATTTTCGGTGTACTGTGTTTGAACAAGAAGACAGGCACCATTCATAACCCATGGGCATGCCACTTCTCTGTCCCATGAGATCATTTCCCAAAGCGAGCAGGCCTTGCAGTAATCTCTAAGTGCACAAAAGCCAAAATGATGTTGCTAGCCAGTGGTGTTTTTTTTTTTTTCATTCTTTGTTCATGTGACATGCCCTCTTCATGGTCTCCATGTGAAAAGCGAAAACTAAGCATGTGCGAATATTCGAAATTTTGAATATGAATTTCGATTATGAACCTATTTGGTTCATGTTCTCGGGGTGATCGCTGCAATCAATCGCATGGAACATGACACAGAGGGCACTGGAAAACTGAGCCAAAGATGCGCAAAAAAATCAGTGAAAGCTCCAATTAATTAATTACACACATGTCGTTGTTTAGTATACGACTGCGGCTTCGAATCCAGAGTGCTCTTGATGCTGCTACATACCTGATTCAGCTCGAGTCGAGTAATCCAAAGAACAAAAGCTAACAAAGCAAGCTACATCAATGATTACAAGCATCAGCGGAGTTCATTTTCAATGCGATCATGCCTTCTGTGTAGGCCAACTCAATGGGAATGGAGAGCGCAACATTATCTCGAATGGCAATGACGAACAAACAGTCAAGCCCTGGTCAGCACCCGCTGACTCCGTTTAAATTCAAGATGCCTGGAGGAAGAAGACGAAAACGGCTTTGTTGAACTGAAGAACGGCAAGAAGGTGCCCGTTGTGAACGCGCGACCCGAAGCCGGAATGCACAGGATGCCTGTCTCGGAAGGGAAAGTAGGGCCGCAAAGAATTTCAGTGCTGCGAGACACAGGAAGCAGCGCGGTCATCATAAAGCGAGGCTTGGTGCGAGATAAGGACCTCACTGGAACGAAGAGCCTTGTGCGGCTAGTAGACGGCTCCTTTAAGCGCTTACCGGGAGCTAGAGTGCAGGTGCAGACTCCGTACTACAGCGGAAAACTGACTGCATTGTGCATGGAACGCCCCATATACAGTAATCCCTCGTTATAACGAAGTCAGCGGGACGGCGAAAAAATTCGTTATAAGCGATAATTCGATGTAAGCGACCGCTCGAAAAAAAGCTCAAACAGTCTAGATTTAATTGCGCCACAACTGCGAGGAAGCTGGCGGCCAGGCTGATCGACAGGCCGGCAGGCTCGGCTTACTTCCCGTTCACACAAGAAAAATACAAAGCAGCCATGCTACCATAAAGTCTGCCTCCTAAATTCGAGCAGCGACAGCATGCCTGTGCAAGAGCGGAGCTTTCGGCAACGACGCCGCCTGCAGGAACGCCGGTGACAAACTGCGCGCTGCTCCCTGACTGCCCTAGTCGCCACTAAGCCTAGCCGGTTTTGCATCGATGCCGCAGCTGTTCGCGCTTCGGGACTGGCCAGCACTCAAATAAAGGCGCTACACCCGGCACCCCTTTACTGTCAACCGGCCCCATAATAAAAGAAACTTTAGATTTCCGCGACGCCTTCAGCAACTGAGCTAGCTAGCAGACGGCAGGCGAACCGCATCAGGCAGGAGCAGCACCAAAGCAGATGAAATTTGCTTGAATCGCAGTCATCACCTCTACCCCCAGGGCTTGCTATGAACTTGAACAAACAATACTATCGCATTTTCAGATGCCGGCGGCCAGCATCAAGGCTGGCAGGCCACGGCCAGTCTCGGCGCGCGCGCGTCGAGACCGGTTGTGGGCAGGTCGGCCCGGCTCACAGGAGCGCGCCCTACGTCATCATGATGTTGCGGCTCTCCGCACTCGCGTTGACTCCCGCTCCGTCGTTGCGTTTGCCGCGGGCGGCCCGTCGTTGACATGGCGCAGGCGGCGAGATGCGATCGGACGCTGCGATGCCGTTCGCAACTTCACGCTGCGGTGAATCGCGCTCGCTTTTCGCACATGTGTCCCTGCCATAACAACCAAATTCAGTGACCCTACCACGCATTTATACCGTTTGTCTTGTTGATTGACGCGAATCGAGTATACTGGTCACTTTTCAGCATCCAAGACACCGCGGCTTTCTGGAATCGCAAAGCGCGAGGAGAACTTTATTTTCGTGTGGACTCTGTCACAGGGAACACCAGGAATGCGCTTCCGACCGAGATTAACGGTTCGGGCGCGCTGCACCATGGAATTCGGCCTCGCTGAGCAGGGGACACACGTTACTAGGCAGGTCATCGATCGTGGGTTTGGTACTTTTGTGGCCTGTTCTATGCCTGTATGAGTCTAATTCGTCGGCGGTATTAACTTGGCACTGCATGCGCAAAGGGTCACCGCCACGGCAGCGGTTCCTACGCATGGCGGCAGCGATGCCTCCGCTTGCCACTTCGCTCTAAGCGGGTCAAGCTCTTCATGCGCTTTGAGTAATGTGGTTTAAAATGCATGCGTTTGGGTCGGGACCGAAAGAAATTTCGAATAAAGCAATATTTCGAGTAAAGCGATTTCGTTATAACGAGGGATTACTGTACGACCTTATATTGGGTAACATCAAGGGGGCAAAATTTCCCACAGACCCAGACGGTCGCCGCGAGGGTGAAAATTCCGAATCCTGCACATCAGAGAGTCGCAGTGATCGACAGGAAAGAAAGCAGCGAAGGAAGCGCGAGTGAGCTAGCGCAAGAAAAGAGGAAATAAAAGAATCACCCAAGAAGGAAGAACGGAAAAATGTAGCGCAGGAACGTTCCGCGCAAGAGAAACCCTCTTCGCAAGAAACAGGCGGGAACAAAGTAAGCAGCAGTGAGAAGCTGGCGGATAAGCCAGTAAGTGGCCGCAACGGAGCACGAATGCCGAAGGAAGGAAGGAAAAGCAAAAGAAGGACACGCGGAAACAACGTGTCTAGAATTTCTGATAAGTTCAGCGCAAGACACACTCTGGAAATGATTCTCGTGCTGATCGGCACATTGCTTCAGCTGTTTTCCTGCCGCACTGTCGAATTCGGGAAGGTGACCAAGAGTGTGTTCACACCAGTTCTTATCGTGAGCCTCTGCGTTGTGATGCAAGTGCCTTGGAACCTGTCGATTGTCTTGTTCGCAGGTGCATGCCGCCCCGAAACCTTTTTGTACGCGTGCGATATGAAGGAATTTCTCAGGACGGAAAGGGCAGAGGCAAACATTGACAGAGCAAAGGAGTCGCGTAAGGAAGAGAACCACGAGTGCGGCCGAAAGCTTGAGCGAAACAGTTCTGTTCCGAACCTACTGTGTAGGCCGAACGGGGAAGTATAAGCGAAAGTATGCCTCATACTTGTGTGTCTCCTGTTTGCAATGTTGTGTTAATGTACTGCCCAATCGCGGTGTGTTTTTATGTGCATTGTGAACATTGAATTGAATTTCGTATGTGGAAACATCATTGTATTGATGTATGTATTTTGGCCTTCGCCATTGACTTTGTGAGCGCATGCATGTGCGCGCGAATTGCACCGCCGAAATGCGGCGTGTTTTGAAGGGCAACCTGTCTATTGCACTGTGTTATGTATTTTAAAGCATCAAGGTATTGATGTGTGTACTTCGGCATTCACCCTTGACTTTGTGAGCGCATGCATGTGCACGCGAATTTTGTGATTTGTGAATATTGTTGCACAATATTCTTCAAGGAAGGGGCAGTGTCACAAAATTCGCCGCATTTTTCAGAACAAAGAAAGAAAAACACCGCCGCGCTCACGGCGTCTCGCCGTTCGGAGAAGGAAAACCCCGCTGAGCGCGTGGCTCTCTCTCCCCTCCACCACCGCTCACCGACGCGGCGTGCGCTGAGGGAATGAGTCATCCATGCCGAAGATTTCTCTAGAACATCCGAGTCGCTTCTACCGCTGACCGGGGGAAAAGGGGGAAGTCTTGCGTGCACTAAGACACGTCCCCCTCGCCTGTCGGCGACGGTGCCACGCCAGAACACGCTCGAAACTTCGAGATGCGAACCCCGTACTCTGACCAATGGGGACGCGCGGCCGGTGAGAAGAGGGAAGGGAGACAGCACTGCCGATGCTAAGTGTATGTGCGCGTCTACTCTGACGCGTAGAACAAACAGGCGTGGAAGCGAGCCTGTAAAAGAAGGCGTTGACTGCTATCAGTCAGTCCGGACGGCCGTTTAAGCTTCATCGAAGCGCGCCCGTTCGACTCCCGGGAAAACACCGCTCGGCCAGCATCGGACCAACGAGGCAACGTTCGCCAGTCTGCGGGATGGTATCGTCGTGGAACTCTGGTCGTCGGACTGCCACAGTGCCCGGTGAACAAATTGTGTTTTGTTTGTTTACCTCTCTCTCGTGAGTTAGTGCACTTTAGGTGCAATATTGCCTTTGTATTGCATTCTCTCTCGAGTTTAACTTTGCACGAGTTGCATTGTTTCGTTATTCACTGTGTATGTGTTTGTACTAGTGATTGTGAAATCCTCTGTATCGTCTCCTTGCTGTATAAACCTTGTTTTGTTTTGTAAACCTTTGGCTCCGACCCATTCTCTGGCTTGCGACCGGCGAAAGCTGGGCACCAAACGACCAAAAACCTCTTGTCACTTGGTAGCTGGTCTCTGCTGAGTTTGCCACGCTGAGTCGAGGGCATCTCCTTTGAGTCCGAGACCGCTACCCCCACACGCTCTAAGGGTGTCAGGGAACTTCCCACGTAAAAGTGCGCGAAGTGTGGGTGACACTGGGTGGAGATGCCTGCGTGGTCACAGCCGGGGACCCAAACGACTCGCTTGCCACACATCCGCTGCCTGCACAATGCCGCGACAGCTTACCACCAGACCCCACTTGTGAGCAATGCACCAAAGGGTGGAATGCCAAGCTGCTGTAGAGAGAGAGTTCAGCCAGGGGTCACCTGACTCATTTCACCTCCCGGAGGACCACGAGGGTCAGCCCAAGTGGCACTCTGAAGCAGGCCTCAACTTAGCCCAGAGAGGCCTCTGAGGGCAGTCCGCTCAGATACCATTACGTCAGGGGACAAAAAATGTAAAAGGAAACAGACACACACAGTTAGACGCAGCCAATAATCAGCACTCCCCCAGCTACGACCGTTCGGTGCAATGTGACTCAGCAGTACTTTCCACCTGCTGCTCATGCATGTTCCAGTGGCAAGCTGCTCTTTAACTCTCCAGTTTTCCCATTTCTTGGCAGCTACGATGCAGCTTTGGTGGCGGCTGTGGAGCCCTGTTTGAAGCCTTGCTACAGCAATGCACAAGAGAAGTCATCAAATCGTCGATAATTTGCTATGCCTTGCAGTGCAACACAATCAGTTTTATATCGCACTTATTTTCGTTGCAGTCACCCCATGCAATTCCTGTCTACTCATGGAGAGACCTCATGGCGTGACAACATATTATTGTGCAAGCCAACTACAGCCAAGACACCAAGGGCTTGGAAGACTATGAAGATGGCACGCAAAAATATTGAAGCAATAGATACACCAACATTTTTTTGATAGACAAGACTTCACAAATTTGCACAACATTATAAACCGCAGCAAAGCCTCTGCAGAGTTAAAGGAGAGCTGAACCACTTTTTCAAAATTCCACAATATTGAAGGATTCAAATCTATGAAGCCTGAAGGTAAAGCATGCCAAATTTTTTTTTTTTTGTGCCAACATTTAAAATGTTGACGTAATCACCGATTAACTCTCACACTCCTCTTCACAGCATCAGAGAAGTGAGGAGAAGCTTGGCGATTACGCTGTGGAAGGCGGGATTTGTAATTTCACTGCCTTTACCCACAGCCCGGTGTGCGTCACTGGATGCGGCAAACAACGCTTCACAGGCTTTGCCTTCAGTGGCATTGTTTTTCTTAAAAGCAAGCACTTCTGTTTTGGAAATAATCGACTACCATATATGATGTTGTCACGCTCCCCCCCCCCCCCCCCCTATGCGGTGTGTGTTGAAGAGAAGCCTGAAGGCCGTCGCAGTTTTAATCGGCGATTACGTAGCCCCAAAAGGCTTTGCATGCTTTAACTACAGGTTTCACGGATTCTACGCCTTTAAGCTCACCGAATTCTCAAACCTCTTCAGTTGCCCTTCAACGCATGCAGCGGTTGCCACTGTCATCGCCGTGCGACCGCTGCTACGTGTTTAGTGCTGCCTAGTGCTCTGCCTGTTCACCCTTCTTTGCTTCCCTGCTCTACACAAATCTCTCAATACCTTCTCCTTCTCAACAATCGGCCCTTTCCACATTCACGCCCACCCTCTCCTTCACCCGTGCGTGCCTGTTGCCAAGCCATGCTGCCCCGAGGTCATCAAAAAGTTGGCTTCTCCTAACGGCTCGCGAGTGTGGTGGTGAACGTCACTACAGCTACTATCTTCAGCAGCAGTGATAAAAAAAGAAATTGTGCTATATTCGCACCTTACTTCCAGAAATAACGCAACTTACGTTCTGAAAACAATGAAGTGAGAAAAAAGAATGAATTATAGTACTGTCAATATGGCCCCTCCTCACAAAAATCACCGTAAGATGAGTCCATAAATGAACAGCATGAAACTAGCACCATGACTGACATTGCGCTTCCCCACAGGAAGAAAAAGAAAATAAAAGAAAAAGAAGCGAAAAAAGCATGTCCAGGAAGAGCTCCAAATGATGAAACTACATGTGCAGTAGGAAAAGGCATAGAAAGCTAAAAGTTTAGATGTCGAATTCTTTAATGTCAAGTGGGAGCCGACTAATGGCTGCAAACGGTAAAGCATTATTAGCCCCTTATTATATCCTTCAAGGTAGAGGTAAGATTGGCAGCGAGAAAGCTAGTAATATTTATAGTCTTGATAGCTGACTGCGAATGGAATTGCAGCCTGTGAACTTCAATGAAGTTTGGCTGAAAATTGGAACCAATCCTTTTCTCATCTCCATTTTGCTTTCAATTCACATCACACCACCGTCATTGCTAAAACCAAAAAAGTTCCTGAACGAGAGTCGTACAAACCAAACATTGATGGTACTGTAAATGTTAACTTACTGCACTGTTCAAGAGCAGACTCTCTTCAAAAACCATAAGCACAGACCGGTAAGACAACTGAGAACCTAATGATGACTTCTCCCCAGTTAACCCCGTCCTTTGCCAACTGCGGCCACTGTATCCCCGCAAACTTCTTAATCTCATCCGCCGACATAACTTTCTGCCGCCCCTGCTATGCTTGCCTTCTCTTGGAATCCACTCTGTTCAACCTTCAATAAATCAGTTGTCAGTAGTGCCCACGTTCATCTTTCCCTTTCCTTCGCCCTGTCGTTTGTGCTGAATAATATGAATGTGATGAAAACACTGCGCCTTCAGACACGCATAATGGACAGACAAAATGACTGCATTGGCCCAATCTGAGTGAGACACAGTGCAAGCAGAGAGAAAGAGACAGAGTACAGAAGCAAAACAATGACAAGCAGCTACAGTGGTAATTAACCAGAGGCATCGAGAGTAAACAAAACATAGTCTTCTGAGTTATCAGTGGCCTTGGTTGCTTTGTTGATGGGTGAAGAATGTTCACAGTCCAGCACCCATTCAGTCATTTGCTCACCTTGATCGCCCTTATCAATTTTCACACTTCCTCCATGTTTCCTCTGAGAATTAACGGTGCTGGCATGCAGGGCATTGTAAGGTCATAGACACACTATGATGGCACTTAAATGTGACATCGAAACACATACAAAGGCACCTAATAAGCTTTACAGCGTTGTGCAGCCACGCAACCTCATCTCAGATACGTATTCCATTTGCCAGTGATGAGATCTGTACATCTGATACCCATAGCCAGTGGTCTTTCGGAACAGAGAACTTGCTCATACCAGCGCACAAGTGTATCCTGGGTGGTGACGGTGAATGCATGGCCCAAGTGCAAGTCACCGGTGATGTTGGG
This sequence comes from Amblyomma mixtum, assembly GCF_055824585.1. Classification (NCBI taxonomy): domain Eukaryota; kingdom Metazoa; phylum Arthropoda; class Arachnida; order Ixodida; family Ixodidae; genus Amblyomma; species Amblyomma mixtum. The sequence goes on from NC_143014.1 coordinate 319,080,906, forward strand.
TGGTGGCAGCACCATGCTGATTGTGCCTGCTTCCGCCTGTTGGGAAACAAGCAAAGCATAGGTTGGCGACAGAAGCACAAATACACGGAGCTGTTCACGTGCGCCACTGTAGGCATAAGACCCTTGTGTAGAACCATTCAGTTCACTGCACGAAGAAAAATGCATTAAGTTGCTATAACGTGCTTTCCTGATGAAAAGAGCAAACAGTACTGCATGGTGCAGACCACAAACTAAAAAACAGCAGCTCTGACACTCCCAAAAGTTGGAAATATTTGCAGTGCGCTATGGGAGTACTGATGACTAGGGTGGCGGCAATTGACGATAACAATAAATGCACAGGCAATCATGCAATGTGATGCAACAAATCTGCGTTAGCAGTATAGGTTGTACATTTCGCTTTTACGCTGATCACCTTCTAATCGCATCTTTGAATTTCATTATGCCATCCCTTTTTCATTCCACTGCTATGTGGGCTTCTAGAGGGAGGAGGCTTGAAGATGGCGGACGCCTTTTTACTGTGCCAATGGCTGCCCCACCCACCTGCAGTGGGTGCTCTGAAGGGTGAGCCCCAAGCTGGCAGGAGCACAAAGGGGGGGGGGGGGGGGGAGACCTTAAACACACGCACACACACACACACACAGAGACAGACAGAGACAGACAGAGACCACAGCTTTTTCTGCTGAAAGAGGATTATAGTACTGCTCAGACAGTAAAAAAAGTACACATTTGCACTCATCTGGGCTTGAGGAGGCCAGCATAAAAATGACAAGAACCAAATGGAGGCTGCAAAAAGTATTACTCGCTTAACTCATATTCAGCTTCTAGGAAAAACATTGAAATCTTTTATAAGTGTGGTACTCTAAGTCCTACAGCTCCATCGTCAACACTCTGATCATGGGTTTGACTGTTTTTAATAAATGCACAATGTAACAGGTTTGTGGTTTATGGGGGTCATAAAGAGACTCAGGCTATGAGGAACGCCGCAGTGAAGGGCTCCAGAAATTTTGAACACCTGGGGTTCTTTAACATGCTCTGACATCGCACAGTACACGGGCCTCTAGAATTTCACCTCCATTGAAATGTGACTGCCGCAGCCGAGGTTGAACTCGCATCCTTCGGTCAGCAGCCGAGTGCCATAACCATTGAGCCACCGCAGCAGCTTACAATGCAATAATCCTCTTTCTGTCATTATCTCCTCACTGCAAGGCTTTTTCAGTCATTGCTTTCCTACAAGAGATATTTGGCCATGCCTGGTATGATCACACATCTCGTCTGGGGGTACTCCTGATAAGACAAACTTCTGATAAAGCGCTGAAGTTTTCTGTTCTCTTGAAGTTCATCTTAGAATTCTGCACATACAGTATCACATGTTCTTTCGTCTTCACATGTGTGTGAAAGTAGTTATGTGCTTTGTCATGATACAAGGGCTGCCACTTTTTTGCTATTCCTCATTATTACTCAAAGCAAATGCACGACCATTTTTCAACATAAACAATCTTTGCAGTTGAGGACGTTCTGAAAAAAGTGGAAACGGTAATAAAGTACAACCTGCCATTTATAAGCAAAACGTGATCCATTTCACAGCACCTACGTTAACCTATATCCGCCGACACTTCCCAAATTAAAAAAATGCATATACTTTTTACACAAAATGTCAGTCACTAAGGCATTTAGAGTTATCCATTAATTGATAGAAATATTTTTCTCAATACCAACTTTTGAGCCATCCTACAATGTAGGACACAAGGCAAAACAGCTACCTATAGACCTTATGCGAAATGCACTGCCATCTAGCGGTCGCCGCGCGCGTTCCGCCATGTTGGAGGATAGCCGCCGGATTCACAGCACGTACTGGTACACGCTCGTCGTGCGCGCTCGAGTTTCACCGCCTTCAATATCCTCACATATTGCTCATTGCCTTGCTGTACGCAGGAGGGTCGCAAAGAAGCCCAGGGAGAAAAGGCAAGAGGGCTTGATTTGAGCGCATTTCTATTTTTGGACTGCGATCCTCGACGTCCGCAGCACAAATGTTGCAGAACCGTGGCTACATGTCGAGACATCGCGCAACACATTTCGTTAACGCCATGTAGCAAATGAAATTAGAAATAAGCTTTGTAGGCACGAAGAAAATATCACACAAAAGCTGTTTTTCTGCTGCGATTTCCCGTGAAGTGCTGCGATTATCGGCCTCGCAAGAGAGTAATCGTGATCAGCTGTTCAGTGGTACGGGTCGCGCTTTGTGAGAACCGTCGCTCCTAGCGTTATCCGCTGCAGCGGTTACACGCGTTAGTTTTTAGTGCGAATATTTGTTTCGACGGAAACAATAGCAAGGGTCAAGTGCCCGTGGCACAGAACGTTTGCGCTCTGCAAGTAAGTCAATCGTTTCTGTTGACCAGGGAAAGGTGCCTATTTTGTGGAGCTACGGCTTGTATGCGTGTAGCGATTTCACTGAACCGGCCGGTTTCCACGAAACCGTGTGTTGTGTAAAAAAAAAAAAAAAGAAAGGACCGTAAGGGCAGCCGCTCAAGCGGTACTATAGTTCCAACTAGTAGCGGGAATGCATAACGCGTGTAGAATCCTCCAAAAATATCAGTGCACAACTGCTTGCTCGTCGTGGTAAAACCATATACACTGCTGCATTCACGGGCTGCGTGTTTTTAGCGGCGCGATAGTCCAAGAATGGTAAGCACTTGTGTAGTGGGGTCGTGCGGCGACCCAGGGGTCTATGTGCCCGGTAATAATAATAAAATGTTTTCTCTCTCGGTCTAGGGCACTAGGGCAAACTAGGGGCTCTAGAGCACTAGGGCAAACAAACAAATGCTGTATGAACTTTTCAAGGAAAATGAAAAGCGTCACATGTTGAGAGGCCACTTTTTTCGACACTACCAACATGAGCGTGAAGTTTACTATCGTTTGCTTTCGGCGCCTACACAACACAGAAAACGCAACCACAACAACAGCAATTCAAGCAGCACGCCCATCCGCAAAAAGTATCGAACCAAATAAAAACTGATTCAAACTAGACCGAAATGCGCACATTTATAGCCGTAAACGGAAATTACACTTGCTTCGTACATTTCTTCGTGTTCAGCGTCGGCAAACTGACGTAGGACTCCGTGAAAAACTTGTAGCTCCGTACTCGGTGGCTTTCGGAAAGTGGTTTGGACGCGTAGTAAGTGTCTGCGAAGTCACTTAGAAACTTGGGCAGCAGAAACACGTCGACTGACCATTCAGTCATGTTTACAGGCTCAAGTGACAGTAAATAAGATTTTCGAGCCAGCACAGCTGTAAGGGAGCTAACGCAGGTCACGCCTAAATCCAGACAGCAGAGGCGGAACGAGCTTCTGTCATCCTCCAACATGGCGGATTTCCACTGGTTCTCCTTTTCTCCGATAGATGGCAGCAATTTTGCATAAGGTCTATAAGGTACAACGTCACATTTCTCATCCAGTGTGGCGGATTTCTCACAACAATGAGCAAACCTTGTCCGATTTTCTTGCAGAACCACAATGCCGTATCTGCTCAGTGCTACCAGAGAACAACAGCTCTTTCTGGTGCACAGAATGCACAAAACTGAATGCACACAATGCAAAGCTTGCACAGGAAAAGATTAAAGCCCCTTGAACCTATGCTTGAGAGTGCAAGCATTTACGCAACAGGTATTTAGAGCTCCTTCACAAAACTAGGCATATATGGGTAAATGCAAGCTGATACAAAGCCATATGATGGCATCACTTCAGGTGACCTTCTGTGCTGAATTAAAATAAGGATTCTTTGTTTAACCCATAATATTACACAAGCGTCTATCAATGTAAGCAAGGCTTTTCATTTTCACTTTCATCTCATAACACATTTCGCTCAGTTGTCAACCTGTTTAAATCCACTGCGTCTCAAGAGCTGCTCCCAGTGCTCTTCAATTACCACTCTCCGCAACCAGCCACAGCCAAGGTTCCAGATCTCTCCTCCACACCCTACTCTACCACTTCCAGCTCTGTCGCTCCTTCCTTTGGTATCCCCAATGTCTCTTAGAGACCATCATCTGTGCACATTCCATGGCATACCAGTGTCCCCTGCATCCTCTTGATATGTTTGTTCTCTAATCCACACTGCTCTCCTATCTCCAAACATTGTATCTGCTATCCTCAGTCTCATTTCAGGGTTTCTTAGTTAGGCTCAGAGTTTTCTCCCAACAGGCTAGTACTGGCAGAATGTGTTGGATATACTGTGATGTGACGATGATGATAGAAAGTGAGAAAACGAACAAGTAATGATAATACAAAAATTGGAAAAATATAACAATGTTCCTAAAAAATTAATTTCTCTTTTGAGGAATATCAGCTGCTGTGCATAACCTGAGTGTCCCTGCTAGTTGCATTTCAACCCACTCTTACTCTCACGGTATGGTCTTTGTCGTACAAGAATGTGGACATGTGGTCGCCACGTGGCATCGATAGATGTACTGCCTCACAACTTCAGTACCTCACTGTCTGCAATAAACTGCTCTGCTGCAATCATGAACAGCTTTCTAAGCAACACTACAGCACACTTCCCCTACCAGCGATGGAGGGCCAAGCCCAATTCAACGATAGACTGAGATCAGGACTGTCACCAACCACACTAGGAAAGAAGGTGCTTCAACTTCAGGGCCAAGCAAGACCTTTCTGCAACAGCAAATAAAGTGGCAACAAACGCAAACATATTTTCGACACTCCACATTGCGCACAAGGAGCAAGGTGTTGGTTATGGCGGCACATGTTTGCACTCACCTTCCCCTTGGAGGGCGCATGCAGCCCCATGGCCTCCCACCAGTCGATCCGGCCAGCTTCCACATCTTCCGAGTTGTACACCCGGGGGAACTCACCCAAAATATCTGCACGGACATCAGCCCACATTGTAGTGGCACAAGTGAAGGCCACACCCCAGACATAGTGGTAATCTTGGAGTGCACTCAGCCCAAGATGACAAATACCCCCAATATATATTCTGATCTGACTTTTTGCCAACATCACATCTCTTGACAAATAAACGAGAATGAACCTGTTAGCAGCTAAAAACACAAGGTGTAAGTGGAATATACAGTCAAACCCCGTTATATCGAAATCAAAGAGGATCGCAAAATAGTTCTATAGTTTCATGTAGTGGTGGAGCAGTCTGGCAGTTTGGAAGATAGTAAAAAGGGTTTACAAAAGAAGCTGTTTATTGGGCTAACCTACACCCACAAACAACTGAATGACTCAGCAACAAGCGCCCTTGGCGGTCGTCGAACAGAATTCCTGCCACTCTCGGCCGGACTCCACGTAATTCCAGTAAGGAAACTTCTCGATAAGTTACCGAAAGCAACTGCAATGCTCTGGAACAATGCGGAAGCAGTTGTGCATGGCCGTGATCAATCGAGACAAGGCTGGCAAATCCTAGTGTCACAAACAAAATCATAAAGCCGAGTGCCAACGGCTTTGAGCGTGAACAAACAGTACAAGGATTCGTGGCGATACGTCGATTATTCGATATACAAAACATGGTAACAGACAGGCTTACCTCTAACCTACATGCAAGAATATGTTGCAACCATGCTAATAATGCGCTTCTTGCACAACGTGCGCCTGCCAGCCAGCTGGCAGCGCACCACTTACTGGGTGTTGGTAAGCCTAACCTGCTTAACGTCACAGCTGCAGCAGATGGCTGCTTGGAACTAGCCACTGCTTATCATGAGATGCCTAATCCTGTTACCAGTACACTATGTATAGAATACCTAATCACTCACACAAATTAAAGTGCAGTAGGTTTCAGCAACACCTTTGGTAGCAAAGCACATAAGCCAAAGGCTACCACTATAGGCTCTAGTTCAGTTGGCTTCACCACATGACAGCGATGCAAAATGCAGATCAAAGGCCACCCCCAAGAACGGTCCCCATTCACCTCGTCACAAGATTTCGCAGTGCTAGCACTGACAGCAGGCACCCAAAGGCGTGTATCTGACCTGCCTCAGATACGGTGGCAACCCATCCCTTCCGCTAAGGATGTCACAAGTTTAAGAAGACTGGCAGGAAGATTTTTAAATTCTATTTTCTCACCAATTGATGCATCTTTTGCTGCTGGACAAACGTTAACATACCCAGAAGGAGCCAAAGAATAAATTTTTACCAAGAGCAATAATGGAGTTGTTACCAGTGCCCCTTTAAAAGTTACTTTCACTACTGCCACAACTCACTATGTACTCAGTTTTTGCACCTTAATTCTTTCAGGGAGAGCCACAACCACAAATAAATTATAGCAGTGGAAGGAGGTGACTACAGCATCATCATATGGCTACCATTTGCACCCGCAGGTTTGCGCAGACTAAAATTAGCCTATATTAGCCAGTTTTCCAGTTTTTACAAAGCTGCGCCAACTTCTCTGCCTTTGCTGGTAACCGAACCTCTTTCTCTCTCCCCCTCCCACGGGTACAAAAAATTGAGCAGCAAGATGCATTTGAAAGCCACCTTGTGGCAAAGGTGAAGCTGGTTACATAAACCGTACTTTCTGATTAGTTATGGGGAAAAATGCAATCAATCTGCAATCACATACCAATTACATCAGACACAAGTAGTAATTTGAGGTACGGCTTGTACCAAAGGATGTACAGAACTGCACTGGCAACCTTAATGCAGCAGAACAATAACAAAGTGAATGCATAATAGCTGTGTGTGTTCTGTATCTGTTGTGGGGACACCTTCGTCCCCTGCGTTCGCTTTCCCTCAACGCTCTAGTTCCCTGTACTTAGCTCTCCCGCAACGCACCCTTCTCAGTTTGGTTACTGTAACTAACTGGGGAGGGCGCTCGCGTCACAGCGACACCAGCGCCACGGATGGCGTTTTGCTGCGCGCTCGCGGGAAGCGACAGGGTCTCTTCTCCCTGGGTCCCGGATAGCGTGTGGACGTTTCCGCGCACTGCTCCGCTCTTCGTCGACGGGCGCCTCTTGGTCGGAACTTGCTCCCGCCGAGCCCGTCCTGCTCGGCCTCGGAGTTTATCCCTTTGCCCTACCGTGGGCGAACGTTCGCTCGTAGCCGTGCTGGTGAGTCGGAGTTCCTCGATTCCTCAGTGTATTTTGTTGCTAGCTGGCGTTATTGTTGTTATAGCAATAAATGCCTTGTTTGTGTCAGCCAGTGTGTCGTTCCTTTGTTCCCGCAGAGCAAGGCCCGCCGTGGTCGCTGTGCACTCGGTAGCGTACGCGACCACGGGGTGGGGTCAGCGCGGTTTTGAACTGAGTCAGCCGCGCTTAAACGGAGAAAACGGATTTCTCTCCTCCGATTTTAAACCCCATACTGTGCATGCCCACCCACACACACACACATCTGAGGTTTTGGAAAATTCAAAACAAATGGTGCAGGTACAGCAGCGCACATGCATTGTCTAGACCTGGCAAAGCTAGACATGACATGCAAATTAATCACAAAGGTTTGAACTATCTGGCACACAAAATGCAATGAAAAGACTACCCAGGCTTTCTGACTAGAAGTAATCAGCGCTATATAACCCAGACCCCTCCCCCTTTTTTTTTTTCAAGTACTGTAACTTCATTTAAAAACACCTAGCAAACAGCCACCACAGCCAGCAAGGAAACACAAGAGCAAAAAATCGCAGGGCAGAACTATGGAGGCCTGACAGGTCCCGGAACAGCAGTGAGACTTTTGACACCTGAAGGAAATACGGAAAAGAAACTTCACTGAGTAGACACTGGAATCCAATTAGCCATGTGTCTACCATATTTTTGGCACTAATACAAATGAACACAATACATATACTGCCCTTCTCCTCACCTTTTCGAAGCGTGTTGCTCGAAACAGCTGCGGACATCCTCTGAAAAGCAGGAAGGCAAAGGTCATAACATTCACAGATGCCGAACCCACCACAAAATGCGATACCATAGAATTAATCCACACCAATGAAAATTTAATTTGTTGTTTCAAATCTGCCACTGTTTCATGTGATTTGCTGCATGCCTGCGAGATGGTGCTTGTTAGTGCGCCAGCACTAGATGGGTCACTGTTAAATCAATGTGAACCTTGCAGTAACTCTGGTAAGCTCGAAGCTGCGTTGCACCAGCTGAGTGGAGAGAGGGTGTGAAGAGGATGGTTTGGTTTGGTTTTATGGGGTTTAACGTCCCAAAGTGACTAAGGCTATGAGAGACGCCGTAGTGAAGGGCTCCGGAAATTTCGACCACCTGGGGTTCCTTAACGTGCACTGACATTGCACAGTACACGGGCCTCTAGAATTTCTCCTCCAAATAAATTCTAGCCGCCGCGGCCGGGATCGAACCCGCGTCTTTTGGGTCTGCAGCCGAGGACCATAACCGCTGAGCCACCGCGGCGGCTGGGTGTGAAGATGAAGAGAAAGAAACGTGCCTGAGTGCACATGCAGATGCCAGAAAGAAGAGGCGAAGGATAACGTCACTGGAGAAATGTGCAGCGCAGTAAACAGTAAATCACGGTTCAAACCAGTCCTTCGACTGATTCTGAAGATGAACAATGTACACGATGAGCTGAACAGCAACGCAAAAGAAGAGAGCACCAAGTGAGTCAACCAATGCAGTGGCTGTAGTGAGGTGTCAAGCCGAAGCAAAGTGGCAGACAGTACAAACTTGCTGAACGGGACGCGGAAACAGATAAAAAATGAGAAAGAGGCGAATGATGAAGTCGATGGAGCAATGGGTAGTAGACAGCTGAGTAAAAGTTGCTTCAGAGACCGTCGAACACAGGGAGCAACAACTCAAATTGCAACAAGCAGCTCAGGTGGCTTATCGTAACAGGAAAACTGAGGAACAATTGCAAGAACATTTGGGTACAACTTGAACTCTCAAGCTGATAAAAAGGTAAACAATGATAAACAAAGATAAACAACGTTAAACGAAGGCAAACAGCTAAATTTAGCTTAACTAGGTAAATTGGGGGCCAAATATATTTTTCCTGTCAGTAAAGGGGCCACGCATTCAAAAATTGGCTTGCATGTGCATGTACCCGCATGCTATTTTCGGACTGCCTTGCGCACGGATAAGAAGACGATGAAGATGACGACATCCAAAACACAGCGTGAGAGACTGGCAGCCTAAACACGATGGTAACCTGCTGTTATCAGCAGCCATCAAAGCTGATTTGTTCATGTCACTGCAGGTTCTAATCCTGCTCGCTCTGCTTCTTTCATTTCACATCCCAATTGAGTGTGACATTCCACACCGCCTTTTGGGCCGACCAGCTCCTCGTGCTATCGGATAACAAAAGCAAAATGACTTCTTGTATGAGAACTTTCCATTCAGGGAGCAACATCCTGTATCACAGCGCTCCGTACAAATGGTGACCATTACACTCAATTCTATTTTAACGTTGACAAAATGCTAACCACAGATATGAAAAATTCCTGGCTATAAGTCTTTCTACCAGCTCACAATAACAGTACTAGTCCCTTTTCTAAATGCCAGAAAGCACCAACACAGATGCACAATTCAGCTGAGTTAAGTCGGTTGCAGGGCAAAAGCCTCTTCCAATGACCTACAGTCACCCTGTCCTGCACCAACTGACGCCAGCAAATTTCCAAATTTGACCTCACGATGTCTATGCTTCCCTTTAACTGCAATCCATGATTCCAAGTGCCACCAGCTACCCATCCATTTTCTAATGGGTACAAGCTTTCCCTAGCCTAGTGCTCGGCTTTCAGGGGTGAAATGTTTGAGAAAAGGGCCTTTGGCCGACCACCTTTCAAGAGATCACTAGTTCGTCAAAGCTCCTGATCCACCATGGGCTTCAGGTAAAGCCCATTCGGTACCCTAACAGAAGACTGGTTATCTGTCCTCTGCAATACATGTCCTTTCCACATCCACTCGATCTTTCAAAATTTACAACAGGGTATCCCATACCTGTTTGAATTGTATAAATAAACACAGCTCTCTTCCCACCAACCCGGCCATTTTATTACCATCCCTCGCCACAGTTCTTATAACCATGCCATACAGGCAAGTTTGATGCCAGTAAATGCTTACTGCCTTAAAGTTTAATGGCATTTGTACAGTGCCACATATGAAAATTTAATGGCATTAGCTTTAGTGCCATTTGCGACCTACTGAGTTCGCCACAACTCAGCATTGCTTGGGGGAATGCCCCCAAGCAATTGATTTCATTCCACATGCGAAAAGCATGCAACTTTGTTGGCAGCAAATTCCTAACCAATAGCAAATGATTATTTCATGCCTTTCAGTCCGATGATGCATCTCTACTGTGTATTCGATGTGAATGCCGCGATTTTTACCAGCATTTCTGACAGGTACTCTCGACTTATGTGCTGACATGCGAGTTTATGGCTACTTTTGCGACCTGTCAGGCAAGAACAGCGGTGTTTTCTGCAAAATAATTTTTATATTACATTTCAACAACATTCCCGAGATACTGTGCTCCTAGCACTGTTTATATACAGGTGAAATTTTTGACTGGTTCAAAAGTGTCATCGCCATCGTGACTTTAATATAATGACATTAAATGTGGACGTCTACAATAATGGTATAGCACCAACTCCAAAAATAATGGCATTAACAAACTTAAGGCCTTAAGCGTTTACTGCCATTTCTTGTGTACATGCGGCACGGGTATTAGTCTCCTTCTGACCTTTTTCGTTAGCCCTTGCCATCTGGCCACACAGGTGGGTTATGTACAGTACAATACATGCACTGGTTACGTACAGTACTTCTTCCTTCAGAAATATGCACGCAGTTTTCTAAGCTTGACATGAATCGGTGTTTGCCACTTGCAACTGCCCCCTGTCAATGATCCACTCCCATTCCGTGCTACCTTTGCCATCTCTTAGAATCCACTCTATTATCCCGAGTGGCCACCAGCTATCTACTCTCTAGACCACATGCCCTGCTCTGCAGTAGTTCTCTAGCCTATTCTGCTCTGTGTTTGAAGAAAGCCAACAGTCACCGAAACCAAGGAGCATAGGGGAGTGTTTCTTTTCAAATCTTCTTTGTGGTCTTGATGAGTGGAAAAATAATAGTGCAATTATTTTGTCGCTTAAAGATAATTGATTAGAAAGTAGAAGAAAAAACAACCACATGCTGCCGGTGGGATCCAAACCCACAACCTCCGAACTAAGTGTCCGGTGCTCTACCAACTGAGCTATGGCAGCAGCTGGCCAATCTTCTACTTCAGGGGGTATTTATGTTACACGTAAAATAAACCTGAGAGTGCTCACCAGTGGCGCCCTCGTCCACAGCGGCGGACATAATGCGTCCTGTATTGCTGCGAGTGTCAGATATAACGTGATCAAACGGCAAGCGTGGAAGCTGGGAGAGAACCCTCTTATGCTTCCTATGGCACTGGGACTGCCAGGACCAAGGCCCTCATTAAGCTACTGAGCAGACAAAGTAGGGAAATGAGGGGCTCATTAAAACATACATACTGCCGCGTCTACAACAATAGCCGCTCGGCGGCTGTTCGCCACGCAGCTCGTGCGCCACGCGGTTCGCTGCTGAAGAAGACGAAGCTCGACGTTCCATCCTGGCCGTCTCGGTGTACGCTGGCATCATCTCGGTGTTGGCGTTCCTCTGCCGTCTGGACGCGGCGCTACCTGTACCAACTGCTACGTGACACTGGTGGAGGTTGCGGGCTCGACGTCCCATGTCCAACACCTCTTCAGACAGCCGCTCATCGAGTCCCGACCAGCTACCCCTTGTCTGCACGCCCGTTCACCGCAGCAGCCGCCGCCTCCTGGGACTGGTCCCAGAGTTTGGTCTTCTCCCAAAAGAGGCACGCACTCATCGACCTGGTGAGCATACCACCATGGCGCAGGCTAGCGCTTCACACTTGACGCTCCAGCAACCCCGCGTGCCAGCCAGCTTCCATGGCGTCACCTTCGAAGACGTTGAAGACTGGCTTGACCAGTTTGAGCGGGTTGCCGATTTCAACCAATGGAGCCCTGCGCAGAAGCTGCGGAACGTGTATTTCGCCCTCGAAGACGGAGCCAAGATTTGGTTCGAGAACAGGGAGGCCGATCTCCAAAGCTGGGATACCTTTCGCCAGCAGGTCCGGGACACCTTTGCTAGCACGGACCGCCGGGATCGTGCGCGGCGCCTCCTGGACGCCCGCGTCCAAAAGCCTAATGAGAGCGTTGCCATGTTCGCCGAGGACGTGACCCGTCTTTGTCGGCGCGCTGACCCAGATATGGCGGAATCCACGAAGCTCCGCCACCTGATGCAAGGTGTGAAGGACCAACTCTTCGCTGGTTTGGTCCGCAATCCCCCGCAGACGGTAGCCGACTTCATCAAAGAGGCGACCGCCATTGAGCGGGCCTTGCATCAGCGCTGCCGCCGAAATGACTCTTTGTGCGGTGAGCCAAGCGCCAGTGCGGCTTCTTTGAGCGTGTCCAGCGACAATGCGTCGCTGCGTGAGCTCATACGCGCGGTGGTCCGTGAAGAGCTCCAGAACCTGACCCTTGCCTCTTCTGATCCGACGGCTGCGGCTCTTACCGAGGTTGTGCGCGGCGAGATTCGCCAAGCATTTTCACCGCCTCCTCCAGTCATGCCGGAGCCACGCCCCATGAGCTACGCCGCGGCTCTCCGTTCCGAGTTGCCACCTGTGCAACGCTTGCCGTACCACCCGCCGCCGCCAACCGCTCCGTCACCGTCATTCTACCAGCGGCCTCAGCGAGGACCTGCCATGCGTCCACCGGCCCGGAAGGCGGCTGTTTGGCGCACTTCTGATCAGCAGCCGCTCTGTTACCATTGCGGGGAAGCCGGCCACCTGTATCGCCGTTGCCCCTACCGTGAAATCGGCCTCCGGGGTTTCCCACGTGACGCTCCCTGTCCCCGTTTCGGTGAGCGACCCCACGAAATAGAGGAGTACCTTGCTGCCCATGACACCACCTCTACCTGCCGACCCCGATCTCCGTCTCCCGCACGCATCACGTCGCCCAGCCGCCAGGCTTTCCCAGATGGACGGCGGGGCCGGTCTCCAAGCCCGCGCCGGGGAAACTGAAAGCGGCGACCTCAGGGGGGAAGGTTGCTGACAGCGGATATAACGAAGACCCCCGAACGCCGCCGGAGCGCGATGCCGAGATCCCGATGCCGCCGCAGCCCGATTCTGTGAACCCGAGTTTCCCTGACACCGATGCAGTTAGCGCCGACCTCCGCATTCACGTTGACGGGCACCCAGTGACTGCTTTAGTTGATACAGGCGCGGACTTTTCGATAATAAGCAAGCACCTCGCGGATCGCCTCAGCAAGGTAAAGACAGCATGGGATGGACCTCAAATTCGTACTGCTGGCGGTCACCTCATGACGCCTGTCGGAAGATGCACTGCTCGAGTCACCATTGCCAATTCTGCTTTTGTTGGCACTTTTGTTGTTCTGCCGCACTGCTGCAAAGACCTGATCCTCGGAATGGACTTCTTGCGTGAGCATGGTGCCATCATAAACCTTCCTGATCGTCTGGTAACATTTTCGACCCCTGGACCGATTTCAGCCGACACCGAACCACGCAGAGTGGCCCTGCGCATAATCGACGCCGATGTGACCGTGCCTCCGCGATCCTGTGCCCTCGTTACTGTCATTTGTGACGACCGGTGCAGTGCTGACGGCGTAGCAGAACAGAACACTGCGCTTGTGCTCTCTCATGGGGTCTGCATCGCGAGGGGTATCGTCACGCTACGGAACGGCCTGGCAGATGTCCTTCTAACGAATTTCGGGACCGAACGGCAACACATCGCCAAGGGCACTGCGGTCGCATACTTCGAGGGAATCGCTGAAATTAACGACTGCCTTGCCCTCCAGAGCGAAACGTGCAATTCTTGCACACCTCAGCTGATCCTCGACGTGAACCCAGACTTACCCCCAGCCGATAGGGAGAGCCTAGTCGGCCTACTGCATCAGTTCCAAGACTGTTTCTCGTCTACGTCGGCAGTCAAACAGACGCCTCTCGCTAAGCACCGCATCATTACGGACTACAGTACCCGACCAATTCGACAAAACCCATACCGTGTCTCACTGAGGGAGCGTGAAGCCATAGCTGAACAAGTCAAAGAGATGCTGCAGGATGGTGTTATTCAGCCGTCGAGGAGCCCGTGGGCTTCGCCTGTGGTTTTGGTTAAGAAGAAGGATGGTAGTCTGCGATTTTGCGTTGACTACCGGAAGCTTAACCAGGTTACCAAGAAAGACGTCTACCCGTTACCACGCATTGACGACTCTCTTGACCGGCTGCGGCACGCGCGCTACTTTTCTTCGCTGGACTTAAAAAGTGGTTACTGGCAGATCGAAGTTGACGAGCGGGATCGCGAGAAGACAGCGTTCGTGACGCCGGATGGCCTTTATGAGTTCAAGGTCCTTCCTTTCGGTTTGTGTTCAGCTCCGGCAACATTTCAGAGAATGATGGACGCTGTTTTGTCGGGCCTGAAATGGCAGACGTGCTTGGTATACCTGGACGACGTTGTTGTATTTTCGCCAACGTTCGAAGAACACCTCCAGCGCCTCTTGACCGTGCTACAGGCTATAAGATCTGCCGGCCTGACGTTGAAGCCCGAGAAATGCCACTTTGGTTATGAGGAGCTCCTTTTCCTGGGCCATGTCGTCAGCCATCGTGGAGTCCGGCCGGATCCTGCTAAAACAGCTGCCGTCGCCAACTTTCCCACTCCTTCGGACAAGAAAACGGTCCGGCGTTTTTTGGGCCTTTGCGCGTATTACCGGCGGTTCATTGCCAACTTTTCCCGACTTGCTGCACCGTTGACGCATCTTACAAGAGAGGACGTCCCATTCGCGTGGACAGAACAGCAGCAGCAGGCATTTGATGAATTACGGCGACGCTTGCAATCCACGCCTGTCCTTGGTCATTTCGATTCTCGTGCGGAGACTCTCGTCCACACAGATGCCAGCAACGTGGGTCTCGGTGCTGTACTCGTCCAGTGGCAGGACGGTGCTGAGCGTGTAATAGCATACGCCAGCCGCACTCTGTCTCGTGCTGAATTTAATTATTCCACGACCGAAAAAGAATGCCTTGCCGTGGTATGGGCTGTGACAAAATTTCGACCTTACCTGTACGGCCGGCATTTTCAAGTTGTAACCGACCACCACTGTCTCTGCTGGTTGACGAACTTACGGGATCCCTCTGGCCGCCTTGCGCGTTGGAGCTTACGCCTTCAGGAGTTTGACATGTCCATCGTGTATAAATCAGGGCGCCAGCACAACGATGCCGACTGCTTGTCCAGATATCCAGTCGAAGCTGCGCTCGACGACGACGAACCGGACTTTCCTCTCATCGCAGCCGTAGACGCAGCGACTATTTCCAGTCAGCAACGTGAAGACCCGGCGTTGAAACCTCTCATCGACTTCCTGGAAGCACGTACCGAGGAGGTTCCCCAGCCCTTCGCAAGAACCCAGTCCTCCTTTTGTCTGCGCAACAACGTGCTGTACAAAGCCAACTTTTCTCCAACCGGAAGCGACTACCTCCTCGTCGTTCCAGCGAATCTCCGTGAAGAAATCTTGCAGGCGTGTCACGACGAGCCCACCGCAGGTCACCTCGGCTACGCCCGCACTCTGGCCCGGATCAAAAAGAGCTATTACTGGCCTAAGCTTGCAGCGACTGTACGACACTATGTGCGCACATGCCGTAATTGTCAACGAAGAAAAACACCCCCTGTCAAGCCAGCTGGACTTTTGCATCCCGTTCAAGTGCCCAGACTCCCGTTTGAGCAAGTTGGCATGGACCTTCTCGGCCCTTTTCCAACATCATCTTCGGGAAACCGGTGGATTATCGTTGCCACCGATTACCTTACGCGCTACGCTGAAACCAAGGCCCTCCAGCGCGGCACAGCAGCCGAGGCTGCGAAATTTTTCGTGGAATGCATCGTCCTCCGCCATGGCGCTCCAGAACTAATTATCACAGATAGAGGCACCGCTTTCACTGCCAAACTCTTGGAATCCCTCATGCGGCTGAGTGGCACTACTCACAGGAAAACAACCGCCTACCATCCCCAGACGAATGGCCTGACCGAGCGCCTCAACAAAACTCTCGTCGACATGCTGTCCATGTATGTTGACGTTGAGCATCGATCTTGGGACGATATCCTGCCATATATTACTTTCGCGTATAACACGGCTCAACAGGAAACAACGCGGAGGACGCCCTTCTGTCTGTTGTACGGCCGCGAAGTGTCGACAATGTTGGAAGCAATGCTGCCCCATGATGGCCGCGACCCCGACGTTGGCGCCCAGGAGTTCACGCTTCGCGCAGAAGAAGCTCGACAACTTGCAAGAGTGCGCATCATGAACCAACAAGACCGTGACGCCCGACGTTACAACCGCCGCCACAGACTGATGACGTTCGCCCCGGACGACAAAGTGTGGGTATGGACCCCCATTCGACGCCGTGGTCTTTCCGAAAAACTGCTCAAGCAGTATTTCGGCCCCTACCGAGTTCTCCGTCAGCTAAGTGACGTAACCTATGAAGTTCTCCCGGATGGGGCTTCCCAGACTACTCGCCGTCAGCAGAGACCAGAGATTGTTCATGTAGTGCGGATGAAGCCCTATTTTTCGCGAGACATTCAGTGACTAAGTGCTGTGTGTTACTGTGTTTTTTTTTATTTCTTTCTCTCTATTTTCTTGTTAAAGCATCGGGCCGATGCTCTTTCCGAGAGGGAGGGTAATGCCGCGTCTACAACAATAGCCGCTCGGCGGCTGTTCGCCACGCAGCTCGTGCGCCACGCGGTTCGCTGCTGAAGAAGACGAAGCTCGACGTTCCATCCTGGCCGTCTCGGTGTACGCTGGCATCATCTCGGTGTTGGCGTTCCTCTGCCGTCTGGACGCGGCGCTACCTGTACCAACTGCTACGTGACAATACGAAGGAGCAATCAAGGAGCAAGGAAAGGGAGTGTTTCTTTTTCTAATTTGTGGTCTCGATCAGTGGGAAATTGTTAGTGTAATTAATTTATCCCTGAAATATAACTGATTAGAAAGCAGAAGAAAAAACAACTGCATGCCGCTGGTTGGGATCCCAACCCTATCACTTCCTTATCCCTAGCTCACTGCACTGTTCCCAATTTCATATCAAATATCTTTATTAGCCTTAGAGTTTTTGCCCCATAACCAAGTACTGTGAAGATGCAGCTAATATATGCTTCCTTCTTGAGGGGTGCTGATAGGCTGCAAGTCATGATTTGACAGTACCTACCAAATGCACCCCACTCCATTATTGTTCTCCTAGCTATTTAACGTTTCATGGTCCTAACCTGTGCCCACTACTTGCCCTAGATAGATGTATTCCCTCACCACATCCAAAACCTTACCGTCTAATTGTAAAATGTTTTCTTCCCTAAATTGTGGCACATTAATTTCTTACATTAAATTTTAGTAAAAAATGGCGCACTAATACAAACTTGAGGGAAGAAGGGACGAGACGCAGCACTGTCTCTCATCCCTTCTCCCCACGTGTTTGTGTTCGTGCGCTGCTTTTCCCTAGAATGTCGTGGCAACTCGCCCACCAGTCTACGCTCTTGTATTAAATTTTAGTCTCACTTCTCTTTTCAGTCTCCAAGTACTCATTTATACAATGCACTTCCTCCCGAGTTACTTAGCATGTCAATGTCATCAAAAAAATGTGAGGTTACTGGGATGCTCTCCATTAACTTTTATCTCTAGCTCTTTCCAATCCAACCTTCTGAATACCTCTGTAGATATGCAATAAATAGCAGTGGGGAGATATGCCTCCTAGACTCCCCCTTCATGAATAGCATTTTACCACTATTCCCTTGGAAGACCGTGCTGTGCCATATAGTACGAAACGTATTTTATAAAAGGCACTGTACTTTTCTAAAGAATCACGTTGAGTATGAATGTAATTTTTTTTATATGAACACATTGAGAGGGTGAATTGGACTGATTTTCTGATGTAAAGAAGCTTTTTTTCACCTGCACTGTGTTCAATCTTACAGCAAGAGCTGTTAACGGCTCCTTTCCCTGAGACTGCAGTGCGGCTGCAGTAGTGACGCCAGCATCCACAAATGGGAAGACAATCTGAGAAACACGGTAGAGAGGGTAGACACAGTGATGGCAGAGGTTGAAGAAAGTGGAAAGAGCTGGAACTAGCATGAAGGAGCCAGAGTAGGAGAGTGGAGGGGAAGAGAGAAGGTGCGCCACTGCTGCACCAGGCATGCCTAGACTTGCCGCGAGTCACTGCACTAGAGTGATGCGTGGAAAGAGGAGCAAGCAGCTGCGGAAGCGGCGGTGGCAGAGCATCATTCAACGCGATGACGTGACGGTTCAAAAAAAAAAAAGTGACTGCACCGTTACCACACTGTAAAGTGAATTTCAGAATTTAAGAGCGTACGTTGTTGGGCTAGTCGGTCAATCATGGTGAATACAAGGGTGGTACTGCGCACAAAAAGACAAGGACAAGAAGATAACACAACAAGCGCAGACTCGCAACTAACTTTATTTGAAAACACGACACTCCTTTTATAGTTTCAAACTGTCACATCACACACATGTGGAAACCAAAAACCTGTCTTCATTGTGATACAGTTTGATAGAAGGGTCACTTACGCAATCTTTATCCATCTGTTTGATGCAAAACGCCTCCGCTAACTCACGCGCCACCTGGTCACGGCTCCTCCTCAAAACTTTTGTATCTGTCAGCAAAGGCAGGCAAGGGTTATTGCGCGTAGCATCCGGGCATGCGCCACAATGCAGGGGTAAATTCGACCCTGTCCCTGATTTCATGGAAAGCTGGTGTTCCCTTAAGCGCTCATTCAGACATCGGCCTGTCTGACCGATGTATACCCTGCCACAGGTGAGGGGAATCTGGTAAACGACACCCGTCTGGCACCTGACAAAACGAGTGGCATGACGCTTCTCGCAGTCCGCTTTCCTCTTCCCTCCGGACATGACCTGAGGGCACAATGAGGCCAACTTGCATGGGGCGGTAAAAACTACCGGCACGCCGTACCGTTTCGCCACGTTCTTCAGGTTGTGGGAAATTCTGTGAATATACGGTAGGACCGCTGGCCTCATTTCCTTAGAACGGCCACTATCCCGGCGCGTCCTATCTTTCAGTTTGCGCAGAAGCTTCTCTGCCACTGCAACAATGATTGAAGCAGGAAAACCAGCCTTCGTCATCCTAATTACCTGATTATAGAGGCTCTCGTGCACCAGGTGAGCGCAAGACTTAGACAAGGCGCCCTGCAGGCAATACGTTCCGATAGCACGTTTGCTGGATGTACTTACCACGTGCACGGAAAGACCTGTTGCCGTTCAGGTCAGCACATTCCAAGACTGTTAAACGGGCTATCGGAACGTATTGCCTGCAGGGCGCCTTGTCTAAGTCTTGCGCTCACCTGGTGCACGAGAGCCTCAATAATCAGGTAATTAGGACGACGAAGGCTGGTTTTCCTGCTTCAATCATTGTTGCAGTGGCAGAGAAGCTTCTGCGCAAACTGAAAAATAGGACGCGCCGGGATAGTGGCCGTTCTAAGGAAATGAGGCGAGCGGTCCTACCGTATATTCACAGAATTTCCCACAACCTGAAGAACGTGGCGAAACGGTACAGCGTGCCGGTAGTTTTTACCGCCCCATGCAAGTTGGCCTCATTGAGCCCTCAGGTCATGTCCGGAGGGAAGAGGAAAGCGGACTGCGAGAAGCGTCATGCCACTCGTTTTGTCAGCTGCCAGACGGGTGTCGTTTACCAGATTCCCCTCACCTGTGGCAGGGTATACATCGGTCAGACAGGCCGATCTTTGAATGAGCGCTTAAGGGAACACCAGCTTTCCATGAAATCAAGGACAGGGTCGAATTTACCCCTGCATTGTGGCGCATGCCCGGATGCTACGCGCAATAACCCTTGCCTGCCTTTGCTGACAGATACAAAAGTTTTGAGGAGGAGCCGTGACCAGGTGGCGCGTGAGTTAGCGGAGGCGTTTTGCATCAAACAGAAGGATAAAGATTGCGTAAGTGACCCTTCTATCAAACTGTATCACAATGAAGACAGGTTTTTGGTTTCCACATGTGTGTGATGTGACAGTTTGAAACTATAAAAGGAGTGTCGTGTTTTCAAATAACGTTAGTCGCGAGTCTGCGCTTGTTGTGTTATCTTCTTGTCCTTGCCTTTTTGTGCGCAGTACCCCCCCTTGTATTCACCATGAATTTCAGAAGAAAGAGAGCTCTGCACTACAGAGCTCACCTGGCTAACAACAAAGAACACCCATGTCTCCACAAGCGTACTCGCTGTATATATGTTTCCACATATACAGCGCACCGCTTCCATTCCCATGCAGGCAACAAAATAGGTTATCTACCATATCCAGGTGAGCTTCTACACTTAATAAGATGAAAAGAAAGAAGTAGGCCTCCATAAAATACAGGCGCTTCTGGGGGGCAGCTGGTAGGAGTGCATATCAGCAGCTTTTGTGACCAGTGTTTCGTGTGCATACCTGCAAATTCTTTCAAGCCACTTCTATACTGTACGACAATGCTACTTGTTAAATCTGTTAATTTCATGTCTAAAAATCATCAATGGCAGGAGCCCGAAACACACCCAACTTGATGCCTTCTGATGGTTCTCATGCCAGTAATTCTCCCCAGCCACACAAAAAGACATCCGAACTGCACATTCATGCAACTTGTACAATGAACCAAAATTAGCTAATGTAAACAAGCTACTGGAAATGTGACCACTGCCAAATGCAAACCTCTAAAACCTTTAAGCTAGTACCACAATACTTAGTCAACAAATCTGTATGCTGTTGTATCTAGCATTGGCAATACAATTAAGCCCAGGTTTAATATTACTTCTTTCCATAGAATTAAAAGCACGGGGATGGCAAACTTTTTAGTCTAAGCTTTTTATTCCCACTTTCAACTGTAACATCCAATTCAGTTCAACCAAACAAATGTCAAAATGCTACACAGCCCCCTCAACAGGTAAAAAAAAAAAATTCATTTCTCTGCCACTACCAAGCATAAAGCCCTCTTCCACCACAGCTCCACAATAGAGGTGTACTGATTTCCTTAGCAGCTGCTCAGACATCAATGCCCTTCTCCCTTCTTGACCGAGTCGGGAAAAAACAAAAGGCTTGCCCACTCCTACCCAAGATACTGCTTCTGGAGCTGCGCATGCAATGCGACGAAAGGAAACAAATATCCTCAGTCCAATGCTGTTACACTGTGCAGTAGTGGGTAGGCTGCTAAAAGTGGCAATGAAACCCCACCCCCTCCTGAATTCCTCTCCTACATGACCACTTCTCAAACAAGCCAGAACAACCTCACCTGGAAAAATATATCTCACTGAAATGCACCCCTTAAAAAACAATTTCTCAGCTGCACACGACCAGCGAACCTCAAATGCCAAGTGCAGGTCCATTGTGACGTGAGGGAACCAAACTGGGCTGAAAGCAGCAAATGAGTGCTAATAGTGAAGAGAATGGGGTGAGGCCTGCATAGAAGCAGGAACCAAAATGATTGCTCGTATTTTGCTAGTGTGAACATAGTGAGAGTGGTGTTTCATGGCTCCTCATCCGAAGCCTATGCCGTGCCCTCTGGTACACCACAATGGCACACGCTGGGACCCACACTCATTTGTGTGCATGTTGACAGTATGCCAACACTGGAAGTGTGTGCCTCCACCATGGCTCATGAGAGCTCCCCTCTTCCAAGTCCTTTCTTCGCTAACCTCCTGCAAGTCATCCACGGCTGGAGCAAGGCATTCCACAACTCACGTATACTGCTGGCAGAACACACACCCCTGAAGATGCTGGGAAATCACCTTTTCCAAACTCTACACCTCCCCATGCACATGCTGGGCCTTTATCACCGCAAGGGTTTTCACTCTTCACCTTCATTAAAATGAGGCCACGTTTCAATGAAGGTGGAGCACAAAACCTCTTCTGTTATGTAAGTTCACACTGAAGAGTCCCAAGTGGGCTTAATTACTCTGAGGATTTATCTGTCGGCGACTCCAAAAAAAAAAAAAGAAACAGGCTGCAAATTTTTGTCCGCTTTTCTAAAACCAAGGCCGTTTCGGTCATCTGATGTCAAAATCGCCACGAAGGGCAACTCCATCAGAATGAAGCACTCGCAGGCGCATGACTTGCGTACAAGGTGAGAGAAAGAACTGCATATGATATAGTATATACACTCCACGGATGGTGCAACGCAGTGAATCCGGGCCTCCATCTCTCATGTTCTCGAGGCGTGAGCTCGAAAGTAACACAAGGAAGGGGAACTAACACGCACGACAATGCTGTTGTGCGTGTTACTTCTGTAACCGACGGTGATTCGCAGCGAACCACACCGCCACCCATCAACAAGAGCAGAATGCCAACATAGTAAATTATGGCAAACTGGCACGAACAGTTACACCGACGCAAAACGTCCCTGTTGCTGCGCTGTTTTGGTATGTACAGGGTCGTCCATTAGAATGCGCTAGCACATGGCCGCTCTCATCAGAGGGCCACCGCGTGCGACACAGTCGCTCATCGCAGCAAAGTGGCGCAGGAGAAGGTGTACCTGGACGTGGTGCTTCGCGTCATCTGCCACTTCGCTTCGATGCGCAGCCGCTTCGGACGCAGTGACCCCCCAAAGAGCACGGCCATGTACTAGCGCATTCTAAGTGGACGACCCTGTACAGTACCAACTCGCTCAGCTAGCCATTTTACTGTTGCATGAAAATCAGCAGCACAGGAACCGGAGTGCCAGCCGCCGTACAGATGCTTAGGTACGCGCCGCAAGTACGGCTATGACAGATGCCGATAAAAGATGCGAAATACACGGCCCCTTCTTCTGCTGACCCAATGTCAGCTCGTCGAAGGGAAACCAAGCTCTCCTGACGTCCAGTAGTGCGCAATAACAACGCTAAACTGGACTCAGTAAAACATGAGAGATTTAACTGCCAGCAAATAAAAAAATGTTCCTCATATTACCTTTACAAGTACCCGGGGAAACAGTTCCTGAGCACCACACAAAACTCCACGATAGCTCCACATGGTAACAGTGCACTAACATGGTATACCGGGTTTACGACTTCAGGATTCGATTGCTTTGGCTTACTTTGGATTTAAACTTAGATGGTGAAGATGATAGTGTCAAGCTGCAAAATTTCCTTAGCCGAAATGCAAAAAAAGACAAAAAAAGTTTCATTAATAGGAAAACACTCGATACCTCAACAATACGAAAACTCATCGGCCAGAAAAGTGGAGACTTTGGAAACTTGCGATTGGTCGAAACGTTGTGATGTCATCAAATGCGGGAAAATACGAAATGTTAGCCGGTAAGCAGATGGGCAGTATTGCAGGTACTGTACATATGTATCTTCGATACTATCTTTCGATGCGTTTGTGTATAATTACCAGGTATCGCTTGGCAAAAACGAAAGTCGGAGTGTCGGTATCGCAAATACATTTATTAAGCATCGTGTATTTTAACGCTACTCCTAAATGCCGAGAACTGGAAGAGAAAATCTCAGGAAACTGTAAACAACATTTACTCACGAGTTAAAAAAGTATGGGATGGCTGAAAATGCGAGTTTTCTCGTTCTTCGTGGAGCACTCAGGGCCCCAGCGAGTTCCGTTTTGTTTGTTTTTTTTGCCCCCGAGCCGCGCGAAGCCATGCTGACGCCTTTTCCCGCTGCTCCCGACTGGAAGGGCGATCACCTCTTGTAGGGCGCCCGAGTGGCGTTATCCTTTTTTTTTTTTGCTCCTTGTTTGGTCCGCTCCAAGCAGGAGGCTTCTTGTCTTGGAAGGAAGACGGTCCAGTCGAGCGAATTCTTGTGCCGCAAAGCGTCTTCGCGCAGAAAGAATTAAAGCCGTCATCGCTTCCCGCCCTGACTAGAAGATAGATGGATGGATGGAAAAAACTTTATTGTAAATAAATTGGTGTTCGTGACCCTTACGGGTCACTGGGTGCCGTGGTCGGTCCTTGGTCCAGGATGCCGCACTTGACTGCTGCCATCGTGGCTCGGCGCACAAGGAATCGTTGCGCTTCCTCGTCTTCGCTGGCCAGCAAGCTCCCACTGCATCACACTCGGGTTGTTTATTCTTGGCTCTAAGTCTGCCTTAGGGCAGGTCCATGTGATATGTTCTAGTGTAGGTTTACCCTGACACCACGGACATTCGTCTGCATATTGTGTAGGGAAAATCTTGTGTAGTTTGTGCAGGTGTGGGTGGGTACCGGTTTGTAGTCTGCGCCAGTCTACCGCCTCCTCTTTGGTGAGCCTTTTGTGTGGGGCTGGGTAGCGTTTCCGCTGACCCCTGTAATGATCAAGTATATCTGAGTACAAGGGGGTAACTGGGTCAAAAGGTGCCTGTGGTGCAAAGTGCTGAGTCTGCTCGGTTGACGCACCCTCGAGCTAACTCGTCTGCTGCCACGTTGCCCCTCATCCGCTCATGTCCGGGAACCCACACTATACTATGTTTAGTGTTTTTGTGTCTTCTCGTCGTGTGTAGAATATGATTGGCGATGCTGTCGATCCTGCCTCTTGTGTAGTTTCTACATGCTTGTTTGGAGTCCGTCACTGAGGTTGTGTCCTGTTGCGTTGCCGTACGATATTGCCAGAGTAATGGCGGCTTCTTCAGCTGCTTCTATGTTTGGGTTGTTTATCGTTGCGGTGGTTATTTCTTGCCCTCCTTCGTCTGTTACAACGGCGATCGTTTTGTGTTGGTATTGGTACTTTGCTGCATCCGTGTAGACTACGCTGGGATTGAAATGAATTCAAGCGCAGAGGAACGCGCACACAAGAGGAGGAACACACAGGACAGGCGCTAGAGGAGGAACACACAGGCTTGTCTTGTGTGTTCCTCCTCTTGTGTGTGTGTTCCTCTGCGCTTGAATTAATTTCAATATAAGCTATTCACCATCTAGCCCAAACAGAAGTTTTGTTAAATTACGTTGGGATTGTCGCTGAGTTCCCTGGTGAGTGCTCGGACTCTGGCTTGTCGTCTTTCATGATGTAAATTCGGATCCATGTGTCTGGGTATTGGTCTTACCCGGATGTTGTTTCTGTCTTCATTATTAATCAGTTCCTTGTCTCTTTGTGTACCAAGAGGTAGCCGTAATTTCTCCAGTAGGTGTCTTCCCGTTCTGGTTCTTTCCAGCAGACTTGGAAACATGCCATGCACACATAGCATGTTTCGGCATCTGCTATCTGCTGGAAGAGCGCCAGTGGCATTCAACAACGCACAAACTGACTGGTTCTTTCCAGCAGACTCTGAAACATACCGTGCACGCGCAGCATGTTTCCACACCTGCTGGAAAAGTGCCAGTGGCATTCAAAAATGCACAAACTGACAGCCAGTGGGATGTGAGTCATAAAGTTTACACACTCAGAAATGAGTTTTCTTGACCAAGGGGCCAGTAGTAAGTATTGCTGATACACTACAGACTGCATCAATACGCCTCTTTTGATCAAAAAGAAATGTCCTGTACGTGCCACTGACACACAACGAACCTTGGTACTCTGGAAAATTGTCTCGATCTGAACATATAAAACTTGCTTCCATCTACAGCAGGAGTTAAACATGCAGTAACTGCAGTGAGGAAGCAGTTTTTGAAATATTGTCCTTCTTTGGTATGGCAGCTTTAATACACACCGGCATCAACATATACTGAGTAAAAATTGGCAGTTCATTTCATTCTACAAAAGTATCCTCTTAGATGTGACTGCATACTGTATCAAGTGTTGAAAACTATTAACATAAAAAAAATGTACTGCGAAATGATGCGAAATGATGGGTGCTTAAGCATGTGCGTACTTTACTAGTACATAGATTTTAGTGAAACGAGTATTCGAAATTGCACTTTATTTCTAAGTATCACTGCGAAGAACACTGCAACTGCAGTTCCAGTTCAATGATGAAGATATTGCCACTAATGACCAGTAAACTACCATTTAGGAAAAGGCATAAAACATTTCACAGTGCAAACATGCAAACGCAATGACCATGCAAATACTTGCAAGGCATAGTACATAAGAAACATATCTGAGGCTAAAAACAGCGCTAACGGGGACGAAGCAGAGAGAGTGACACGACGCTGCTTCGTCCCCGTTAGCGCTGTTTTTAGCCTCAGATCATGCACCAACCAGCCCAAATTTCCACCCTTTTGAAGAAACATATGTTCATAAGAATGCCAAATTGACGCTAAAAAAATACAAGAACATAGCTTCTAGGCTTGCTGAAAAACAAAAATTGCACTCTGAATAGCTCCAAGTGGAACCAAGACAAGATGAGGTGAACTGCCTACCAGTTAACAAGTAGGACTCATTATATATCATCCACAAAAAGCAAAAACAGGAGGCCATTTAAGATGAAATGACTAGTATCAACAACAAAGTGTAAAATAAAGGCATTGATATTCAAGGAACACAAGACTAAGAGTTCATAAACTAGATGCACGTGCAGTGAGTTTACTGGTAAGCAACAAGCATTAAAACTTGAATAAGCATTAAAAACTAAGACGAAATAAGAAATATGACTAGCATTTCGTTAATCACAGAAACACCGCAGCTGGTTGAGCAGCTATGAAAAGTTGACTGGTTGTGTTTAACACCTAGCAAAAACCATGCAGTACACATTTATTTATTTTGTAGGATGGTGGTTGTGACTCAGCGGAACCTAGGTCACTCTGCAACGTTCAGCAAAGGTTCAGCCAAACGTTCGGGCTGCGAGCGAGCTTCACACCTAAGGATCGTCGTCGTCTTTCACTACCACCGTTCATCACAGTGAGAGAGCGCGGCTGCTACACTACAATTACCTCCCGGCGAAAAAGGAGGCATCCTGCCGACTTAGGGCGCACACACGGTAGGCGGGTCGTAGTAAGGCTTGAGACGGTCAACGTGCACTGTTTCATGGCCACGACGGCACGCATCTTGAGGCGGCGAAAGCGGTTCAATAATGTAGTTGACTGGAGAGGACTGGCAGACGACACGGTACGGGCCGTGGTACTTTGAGATGAGTTTAGTGGAGAGGCCGGGACTGGTTGAGGGAACCCAAAGCCACACGAGCGAGTCTGGGGTATAGGACGGAAGCGGACTGGTAGGGGCGCGAAGGTACTTCTGGCGATTCTGATCTTGCGTGGTAAAAGAGCGGGCGAGCTGGCGGCATTCTTCAGCGTAGGTCGCTGCTTGAGAAAGGGTAAGAGACTCGGAAACATCAGGACGATACGGAAGCACGGTATCCATGGTACAGGTAGGCTCGCGGCCGTAAAGAAGAAAGAAAGGAGAGAAGCCAGTTGTGCTCTGTGTGGCAGTGTTGTACGCATATGTCACAAATGGGAGAATGCGGTCCCAGTTTGAGTGGTCCGAGGCAACATACTTGGCGATCATGTCAGTCAATGTTCGATTGAAACGTTCAGTAATGCCGTTTGTTTGCGGGTGGTAGACCGTTGTAGAGCGGTGAACAATGCGGCATTGGCGAAGTAGGGCTTCGACGGTGTCTGAGAGGAAGACACGGCCGCAGTCGCTCAGAAGCTCCTTAGGGGAACCATGGCGTAGAACGAGATGATGCAGGATGAAAGACGCAACGTCGGGCGCAGATGCGGATGGCAAGGATGACGTTTCGACGTAGCGGGTAAGGTGATCGACTGCCACTATGACCCAGCGGTGTCCAGCCGGAGTGATGGGAAGCGGCCCGTAGAGATCGATGCCAACGCGGTCGAATGGGCGCGTGGGGCAAGGCAAGGGCTGCATCGGAGCAATAGAACGGTGAGAAGGGGTTTTGTGGCGTTGGCATTCCGGGCAGGAGCGAACGTACTGTCGAATGAAACGGTACATTCCCCGCCATTAGAAGCGGAGTCGAAGGCGCGTGTAGGTCTTCACCACACCGGCGTGAGCACACTGGGGGTCGGAGTGAAAAGAGGCGCATATGTCGGAACGTAGGTGCCGAGGAATGACAAGGAGCCATTTGCACCCGTCCGAAAGGTAGTTGCGGCGGTAAAGGAGGCCATCCCGTATTGCGAAGTGGCGGGCTTGACAACGGAGAGTGCGGGTCGCAGGTCGCTGAGATGGTGTAGACAGGAGAGCGAGGAGGGAAGCGATCCAGGGGTCCCGTTGTTGTTCAAACGACATGTCGGCAATATCAAGGGAGGAGACATCAGTGGTGGCAGAAGATGTGCAGTCTAAGTCACGAGGTAGAGGGGAACGCGATAGTGCGTCGGCATCAGAATGCTTACGGCCAGATCGATAGATTACTTCAATGTCGTATTCTTGTAAACGCAACGCCCAACGAGCAAGACGGCCTGAGGGGTCTTTGAGGGACGACAGCCAGCAGAGAGCATGGTGGTCGGTAACGACAGAGAATGGGCGACCATATAGGTAAGGTCGGAACTTTCCAATAGCCCAAATTATTGCCAAGCACTCCTTTTCTGTCACGGAATAATTGCGCTCGGCCTTTGTCAAAGTGCGGCTGGCATACGCAACAACATGGTCGGCGCAACCGGGCTTCTGCTGAGCCAGCACGGCGCCGAGGCCCACGCCGCTGGCGTCAGTGTGAATTTCAGTGTGCAGGCTGGGGTCGAAATGGCAGAGGATCGGAGGGGACACAAGCAGGCGCCGAAGCGTGGTGAACGCCGCGTCACAGTCTGGTGTCCAAGACAAGAGGCTGGCGTCGCCGGCAAGCAGATCAGTCAGGGGAGACAGGATGGAAGCGAAATTGCGCACGAAGCGGCGAAAATATGAGCACAGCCCGATGAAGCTCCGCAGCTCTTTCAGGGAAGTGGGTCGCGGGAACTCGGCGACTGCGCGCAGTTTTGCAGGATCGGGAAGGACGCCTTGTTTGGAAACGACATGGCCCAAGATGGTAAGCCGCCGGGCTGCGAAGCAGCATTTCTTCAAATTCAGTTGCAGGCCGGCGTCGGTCAAACATTGCAGGACACGCTCGAGGCGGACCAGGTGGGACGAAAAGTCTCGAGAAAAGACGACGATATCGTCCAGATAGCACAGACACGTGTGCCACTTGAGTCCGCTGAGAACTGTGTCCATCATGCGCTCGAATGTGGCCGGCGCATTGCACAAGCCGAACGGCATGACATTGAATTCGTAGAGGCCGTCAGGTGTAACAAAGGCTGTCTTTGGCCGATCAGCAGCAGCCATGGGCACCTGCCAATAGCCGGAGCGGAGGTCCAATGAGGAAAAGAATTCCGCGCGTTGCAGGCAGTCGAGAGCATCGTCAATACGGGAAAGTGGATACACATCCTTGCGCGTAATCTTGTTGAGGCAACGGTAATCAACGCAAAAGCGGATGGATCCATCCTTCTTCCGCACGAGAACAACGGGAGAGGCCCAGGGGCTGTGAGAAGGCTGGATGACGCCGCGCTGAAGCATGTCGTCCACTTCCTTGGTAATGACGGTGCATTCAGGGGCCGACTCGCGATAAGGACGCTGGCGCAAAGGGGCATGCGTTCCGGTGTCAATGGTGTGTGTGACGACGGATGTGCGGCCAAGAGAGCTGTGCGGGAAGTCGAAGGACGTACGGAAACGTTGAAGTAATGCGACGAGCTGATCACGTTGGTGCGGCGAAAGGCTGGCATCGATAGATCGGGAAAAAACAGAAACGGTGTCTTGGTTTGGCGCAGCAGGAGGCGAACCAATGGCATCTATCTGGAGAGGGGCAGGTTCTTCAGAGACGGAGTATGGAAGAGCGTGATCGACTGTTTCTACATGTCCCAGGCATTCGCCACGGAGAAGCGTTGATGGCCAAGAAAAAGGGTTCGTGACATAGATTGCACTGTGGTCATCGCAGACAGTCAGAAGAGCGAACGGAAGGAGGAAACAGTGGCGACGGGCAGCGGCATCGGTCGGAGTAAAGAGAACAGTTGAATCAGTATCGCAGGTGCAAGTGAGGGGAACCAGGGCAGCAGAGAAGGCAGGGATGTCAGTATCTGCAGCGACCAGCATTTTACCGAGGCGGAGAGAGGTGTCGCACGGCAGAGTAGCGCAGAGCGGAGACAGTTCAATGCTGGCACGGGCACAGTCGATGATCGCATGATGAAGGGTTAGAAAGTCGCAGCCCAGAATGACGTCATGAGAACAGGAGGACAGCACGAAAAACTCGGCGATATACACAACATCCCGGATAACAAGGCGAGCTGTACATAATGCTAGAGGTTGAATGCGGTGCGAGCTTGCAGTGCGGAGGCAAAAGTTCGAAACAGGCGTCGTCACTTTACGGAGTCTACGGCAAAGGGCTGCGCTAATAACGGATACAGCAGCGCCCGTGTCTACAAGGGCGAGAACGGCGACGCCATCAACAAATACTTCGATAACATTCGCAGGTGAAGACGGAGGACTTAGGCAGTTCGATGGAATCGCAGTTCTTGCCTCCGGAACTGCAGCTGTTAGTTTTCCTCCGGACGAGAGGGTGATCGCCGGCGCACGGGAGAGATAGATCGGCGACGGGGAGAAGGCGACCGGCGTGAAGAATATGAAGAGCGGTCATGGTGGAAGGAGTCCGCAGTGGTGCTGGAGGGAACTGGTAGCGAAGGAGGCGCAGGGTCGTAGTGGAATGGGCTTGCCTCGTCCCGGAACCTCGGCATGTGTTGGCGACAAAGCCGGGCGACGTGGCCCGGTAAGCCACAGGCGTAGCATATGGGGCGGTTGTCGGGGGTACGCCATGGGTTCATGACGGCACGGCGAGGTGGCAGGCGACGACGGATAGGTGCCGGCGGAGGTGGTAGCGGCGCGACAGATGGTTGGGACACATAGGCGTCGTGGCGCCGGGGTCTGGCGGCAACCTCAGCGTAGGTGAGGGGGGCAGCCACAGGCGGAAGCCGAGGGCTAGAGGGCAAAACGTCGGCGACCTGCTCTTGGATGGTGCGTCGCAGTGCGGGATCGAGGGCTGGTGCATGGTCGCCAGACACAGGCAGTAGGGACAGTTGGCGGGCCACTTCTTCCCGTATGAAGGCCTTGATCTGGGGAAGCAGGGAGGTCGAGTCAGAGACCAGACTGCAGACCGCCGGCGCAGGAAGGGTCTCGTCGAGCATGCCGGGTCGGCGAGTAGAATTCCTCTGCTTCCTGAGGACTTCATAGCTCTGACAAAGCTGAATGACATCCACCACCGTTTGTGGATTCCTGGCGAGCAACATTTGGAACGCGTCGTCTGAGATGCCCTTCAAAATGTTGCTAATTTTCTCGGCCTCCGGCATGGATGAATTGATGCGTTTGCACAGGTCTAGAACATCTATGTAACTGGTGAAAGTTTTAGTGGCGTGCTGAGCGCGAGCGCGGAGGCGTTGTTCGGCGCACAGTTTGCGCACAGCTGGGCGGCCGAATACCTCCGAGAAGCTGGTCTTAAAGGACGACCAGGTAGGCAAGTCGGCCTCGTTGTTGCGGAACCACAAGTTGGCAACGTCGCTGAGATAGAATAGTACGTTACCAAGCTTGGTGGCATCGTCCCACTTGTTGTGGGCGCTGACGCGCTCGTAAGTCGCCAACCAGTCGTCAACATCGTGGTCGTCGGCACCCCTGAAGACGCTGGGATCTCGCTGCCGGAGCCCGCCAGAACAGAGGATGGTAGGCGACGGGATGGGGGCTGTCTGGCTGGTGACTTCAGGCATAACTGGCGGCGAAGGTAAGGTGCGGCTACGGAGCTCCAGGATGAGGAGGAGAGGGGATCTTACAGCAGCCTCCACCAAATGTAGGATGGTGGTTGTGACTCAGCGGATCCTAGGTCGCTCTGCAACGTTCAGCAAAGGTTCAGCCAAACGTTCGGGCTGCGAGCGAGCTTCACACCTAAGGATCGTCGTCGTCTTTCACTACCACCGTTCATCACAGTGAGAGAGCGTGGCTGCTACACTACAATTTATTTATTGAAATACCCTAAAGACCCTCCAGGAAGGGTATTACATAGGGGGGACAAACGAAGCACTTTGGTGACACTTTGCTCAAAATCCAAGGTGCAGAAATGAGAGAAAATTTAAATAAAGACACCATTTTTGAAGTACAGAAAAACAAATAAAAAACAAAAAGCAACAACAGCAATAGAGCGCAACAAAAGCTAAAAAAAATGCAAACAGCTGAGATTAAGAATACAAAAACAACGCAGAAAAAAAACAGTTACAGCGCAGATTAAGAAAAAAAAATCTGAAAGAAGGTACTGGTATTTGAGGGAGCAAAAAAGAAAGATTATTAACTCTATAAGAATACAGTGGTGCACAGGAACATCACATTCTGATGTGAGTAAGCAGCATTTTGTGGAATTTTTCTGGGTGAACCTCGGCAGCAATATCTGATGGTAGGTTATTCCACTCACTTATGGTTCTAGGTATGAATGATTGCGTGTAAAGAGATGACTGACACACTGGACAATTGACTAGGTAGGGATGATCACAGCGAGGGAAAATGAGGCAAGGCATATACTTGGATATTTGGTAATGTCTTGCAAACAGCGCCAAATATCAAATGCACTTTAGAAATACAATACCAAAATTACAGACAATATCACCGGGGAATTATGATGCAGCTGAAAAAATTGTACCATTACAAACAAAACCTGCCACACTCAAGCCCAAAATCAATCTATATGGAAAGCCTAAATGCAAGCAAAAACTAGGAAATGAAATGTGCTCACTGCAACAAGCAATAACACAGAACCAGTCAGCTAATAATTTACATTGGTTTCACATCACAAAAGCAAAAACGTATACCAGCGGCTTGGCTTTCCTTATTACAATAAAGGCTATTCAGCCTCTCTCTAGAGCTTTGTAGCTGTTAGACACCCATGACTAATATTCGAGAAAGGAAAAACAGTAGCGCCGAAAAACACACACGCAGCTGAAGAACGACGTAGGACAAGCGCTCAGCGTAGGACAGAGCGCTTGTCCTACGTTGTTCTTCAGCTGTGTGTGTTTTTCGGCACTACTGTTTTTCTTTTCTTGAGTACAATGAACCATCTAGCCTAAACAGAAGTTCTTCTAAACTATACGACTAATAATGTTTGGAAAAAAAAAATAGCTCAATTTTCTGCAATCTAGCCCCTCACTCATTGTTTTACGCAACAAAGCACAGCATAAAAATTCGCACTGATAATCTCAAACAATGTATCAAGAAACACACGAAACGCGACTTGAAAGATATTACAGGAAAACATGATGTACATGAACCATAAGCGAACGGCCGAGTATTGTGTGGATAAGCATTTGAACATCAAAAGGAATCAATCCGCTAAAACTTAAGAAAAAAAAAAGAATCTCGTTAGCTGACATACAAAATGGTACCTAGCAAAACTATTGACTAAGGGCATCACGAACCACTGCTATTGTTTGTGAAATGACTTTTTGTGATCGTTCAAATTGCTCCTCTCACTGAATTTCTTTTGACATAGTTCACATTGGAATGGCTTTTCGCCCGTATGGGATCTAGCATGACGTACAAGGCCTGAACGTACCGCAAAAGCCATGGGGCACAGCTGGCACTGAAACGGCTTCTCACCCGTATGCGTACGGATGTGTCCCATCAGCAGACTCCTGTGTGCAAAGCTGCTATCACAGTGGGCGCAATGGTAAGGACGTTCACCAGTGTGAGAGCGGCAGTGTACCACCAGTTGACCCTTTGATGCAAAGCTGCTCCCACAGTCGTAACAAGGGTAACGGCGGTCACCTGTGTGTCTGCGCTCATGTAGCTTTAGAGAGGACATTTGTGTAAATCTGCAACCACAGTGGTCACAACGGTAGGGACACTCGTCTGTGTGAATGCGCTGGTATTGCTTTAGGGTGGCCTTTTGTGCAAAGCTGCTACCACAGTCGTCACAATGGTATGGACAGTCGCCAGTTTGGACTCGGAGATGCTCCACTAGCTGGAATCCCTCGTCGCAGTGGGTGCATTTGTGCAGCTGATTTCCTGGGCATTTACCATGGTGGTTACCCATGCCAGAAGGAGTAGATTCCATGCAGTGGCTCGCAGGGTGCCTTTCACTGGTTGACTCTTGCGCAGCAGGTGCGCCATTGTCGTTCTGTGGGATGACTGAACCTGCATAGCACAGGCAGAGTACTTTAAATAAAATGCATGAACCAACAATCAACAGCTCACTTGGAGTTAGGAATAAATGTTGAATGCAGTGGACAACTCATCAAAAGCTGTGGATGTCTATCAAAAGTTTTATTCAACAGATCATCCTTAACAAAAACTCAGGCCTGAAACAAGATGTCTCTACAATCAATTCTGCATGCAGGCAAAAAAAGCATTTAGGCTGCTAGAAATGTTATCACTGCTAAAAAAAATACGGCAGCCTTCGTAATCCATCCAAAGATGCTAAATTTGACCCTTGTGCTTACATTACAGGCATCATGAAAGACACTGCCCAAAGTCCATCCAAGTGGGCTTAAAGGTGTACTAAAGAGGAATCTGAACTCCTCTTTTTACCAAGGGAGCTTGATCTACACATTCTGAGCATTCTTAAAAACTTTGAAATATTGTCCTGAGCAGCCGATTTTCCTAATTTAAATTGGATTAAACATCCCTGCTCGTGCCTTTTTTTGAACTCACCGCTCAAGGTAGGAGGACTCAACTAACATGTGGAGTGCCTTTTAGCAGTTGAATGCTGGCTTCATTTTCGCTTTTATTTTGTTTTTTAGGTTTCTGTGAATAAAGAGATCCAGTCAGAGACTACATAGCTGGAAATTAGGCCCACGGAAATAAAAATACGCGTGGACTGTTTGCTTTCACCGATCGCTACGTATCGCTCCGCCGATGGCAGTGTCGCAAGCCACCACGGGATTGGCTGAAGAGTTGGTCGACTCCTCCTACCGTCAGCAATGAGTTCAAAAAAAGCGGGAGCCGGGATGTTTAATATGTTAGGGAAATCGGCCACTCAAGACAATAATTCGAATTTTCTAAGAATGCTTGGAACGCGCAGATCGAGTTCCCACGGTAAAAAAGACGAGTTCAGATTTCTCTTAAGTGAACCTTTAACCCTTTCCAGTCGTCTGCCGTGCAGTGCCTGTCAGCGGAAAATTGCATGTCCGGTCAGTTGAGGGCATGGGCCAACACACCATTTTGCATGCTGTTTCTGTATGGAAAATTTCAAGCCATCAGGTTGGAATTACTGCAGCCCACAAATTAACTATTTGTCGTTCCTTCCAAGAATAGCTCCCCATACGAATGCAAAATTAATTTTTTATCACAAGGTTTTAAAGGCCTTAAATGGCGCCAAAAAATCACGGAATGAGTTCCATTCCAGTACCTAGGTGGATGTCATTGAAAGTTGTCTAATGGCTTTGTAGAAAAGATGACTTTAGTTACGAAGACAACTATATGCCTCCTTCAACAAGGACTGCGTGCTGTATGGAATGAGAGAATATTAAAAGGAGGCAGAAGGGTGACGGTGTTTTTTCTTGCAAGACTGGCGAGAGGAAGCCTGGCCTCTACCCGCAAGGTACCACTCTAAACAAGTTCAGCTGAAGCCCTCGCAAAGCTGAACAAAAATGCTTTAAAAATGTGTCTATAAAAATGTGACGTGGCAGTCCCTTTCTTCACGCGGGGGACCAAAAGAATGCTGACCGGCGTAGTAGTCACTGAGGAAAGTACACTCGACTGGAAAGGGGTTATTAACTAAACAAGTGGCAGTCAGCTATGCTTAGCCCAAAGCACAATGGCATTTTTTTATTTTATTTGGTCTAAGGAAGGTGAGGCTAAAGGCCAAAAGCCTGGGGAAGCCTTGGTCCCCTCTACATTTTCTTGCATCAATGAACAGAACTCAAAGCGGAGAGAGTTCAGTGAGTATAGTTCACTTATGATGGAAAACAACTTTCCAGAATATCGAAGGCACATGTCACCATCATTCACCACAGTTCAATAAATTAAACTTCCATATCCTAAACTGTTCTTTGAAAGACAACCTTCAAGAAAGCATACATGAAAGCTTCCGTATCTTATAGACTGCTCTTTGGACAACCTTCACGCATATATGGAGAAAAACTGCAGACTCTAACCTGGTGAGTTCTGCGATGAAGGTACACCATGCTTGTGGTCCCTGGAGCTCAAACCTGCATCAGAAAGCCAGATTGTATCCATTAAGACAGAAGATTACACATGGAAAAGCTGACCTGGTGTTATCTGCATGAGGTGGCGAATATGGAATACACACTTGTAAAACAGCTTTTCCAGATCGTCTAAACACAAGAGGGCAAGCTTGAAATGAAGTTTGGTTTGGTTTATGGGGTTTAACGTCCCAAAGCGACTGAGGCTATGAGAGACGCCGTAGTGAAGGGCTCCGGAAATTTCGACCACCTGGGGTTCTTTAACGTGCACTGACATCGCACAGTACACGGGCCTCTAGAATTTCTCCTCCAAAGAAATTCCAGCCGCCGCGGCCGGGATCGAACCCGCGTCTTTTGGGACAGCAGCCGAGCACCATAGCCACTTAGCCACCGCGGCGGCGAAATGAAGTGAGTTCCAGAGCAAACATTCCCGACTTTTATTTCTGCAAGCAGATGACTACTATGCTTATGCTCATGAAAAACTGACAATTGCCTACAAATTTATAGACCTGTTGGAAATGAGTCAGCCATTGCGTTCACGAATGAACATGCACAACTTCGGGCTTCAGGGGAAGGGCAGTACAGGTCTGCCTAAACAGGCTTAAGAACAAGTGCCAGTTGTTCTTAATAACATAACACATTGACAGAGCATTTATTTTTTAATTAACCTTTTATACCCGTTGGACTGTGCACAGAAAAAAACTTTCAGAGCATAGCTACTTGTACAAAAGCATAGCTTACAGCTGCC
This sequence comes from Amblyomma mixtum, assembly GCF_055824585.1. NCBI lineage: Eukaryota > Metazoa > Arthropoda > Arachnida > Ixodida > Ixodidae > Amblyomma > Amblyomma mixtum. Next base: position 319,117,613 of record NC_143014.1, read on the forward strand.
CATGAATGCTGCCAATATGCCCAACACACCTCCACAGTCTCCAAGAGTGCAATTAATAGAGTAGAAGCACATCTGAAACAGTACACTACTCTGTCTTAAGTGGACTAAAAGCATACCTTATTTACTTATGTAACACCTGCATCTAAAATTTTAGGACGAGAAATCAGGGGGAAAAAGGAAAAAACTATCGTGATTGAGTTTCTCAATACGCTGCTCTGAAAGGGGTTCAAGATGACCAGCTTTCCCTAACACCATGGACAGCACGGAAGAAGTCCATCCCTGAGAACATGCTGATGAGGTGAGCTCATTGGACAGGCAACGAGAGTGAGAGTTGATGATGACAATGATGAATTTGTATGATGCAGGGGCAGCTTCGGTCAAAGCGCACTGTGGCACAAGGCACTTTCGTCAACACTAGGGGGAGGGGGTCTAAGACCCATTTCCAGGCATTCCATCCAGCAGATGCCAGGGCAAAAACTTGCATACAGTACCACTGGGGGGTACCCAGTGGCACAGGGAATCCAACTCGACACATCCAACATGCGAGATGCACACTCCAATCACTAGGCCACTATGCAGGGAGAGTGAATGTGGCGAGAAAATAGCGAATAAAAGTGTGACTTGTGATCAGTTGTTGCATTATTCTGAGCAGAAATCACAGCAGTACTATACTCGTTTTACGGACACTTCTGACGCAAGGGAACCAGTTGGGCAAAACTAAAAACGAACACTGGGGGCCAGTACATCTGGTAAAACTAGTGCTGCATTGAGAGAGTGTATAGCTCCACTAGAGCACACAGATTAAAATAAAGCATAGGCCAAGTTTTTTTAAATGGCTTCGCATTATAATAAAACAATTTCCACCTCAAAGACAAATCAAAGCCCATACTACCACCATGAAATGAAATTTATAAACAATGAATTCCAGGTGTGCAGATCAAGATTCAGTATTGTTAGAAAACTAAAACAAACATTGTCACGGCACACAACAACATACAGCCCAATGTAACCTGCTCTTAAAAAGGCCTCAAAACGAAATTAAAGCTGTCAGAATGCAGGCTATATTAACACAGCAATGAGTATAGTTTGTACAGAGTCAGTAGTGTTATGTGCAATGACAAAATGAGGGCAGTCACTTGTGACCAACAACAAGGAATCATAGTGTACTCTTCAGCAAAGCTAAAAGGACGCAAAAAAACCAGCAAACAGCGGCAAGTATAATAGAATATAAAATTCACCACACAATACAGCATAGGTTTTGCAGAGCTACAGTCTTCACAATGCCCCAACCAGGAGTGGAAAGTGGTGGAGTTACACTGAATTACGTATAAGCAAGCATTCACAGATTCAAGGTGATAGAGCACAAAAATCAGAATAAAGATTGACGTGTTGAACATAGGTGTAAAAAATGATAAAAGTTTCAATGCACGCAATTTTCATCCTTGACGTTTCTGCTTTGATCGAAAAATGAAAGAATATCGTATAAATGAAAAAAATCAGTTTGTCATAACAGAACGATCACACAAGTACCCGCATAATTGCATTTTTAGCTTTCATGCAATGTCACAAATGAACTTTTCATGTGTGACATCTATTTTTGGTAATTTTTTTCAATTCCCCATGTCCCAAGGTTACTTGACGAAGCGACATGCAATGTCGAACTGACACCGGCACAGGCTTTTTTAGAAAAATATGCAACATCTCCTAAATGTTATAACCCCTACAGCCATTCAGCCTCTCAGTGACCAAATAATATGACTCTAATCGCCTACCACAAGAGTACACACGCTGCAGGCTTCACTTGATTGCTCTATGTGGTTCTGTTATGTGTGTTCCGTTAGTACCACGACTGAAATGGGAATTTCATGGAGAGCTTAAACTGTTCAACCATTGCACGCCAGTGAGTTCTGTTACACAACTCTTGAGCTAAGAAGAAGAAAGATCTTGGTGCCCATTTTTATTCCCTCTTTCCCTCTCCATCCCAAGAATAATGTCATTCCTGTGAAAATAACTAGAATTTTTTCGAAATGAGTTCACAAATTAAATTTTTGTTTTGAGGCCAGTCCCCATTTTCTGTATCATTTAAATCACTGTCATTCAAGCAAAATCATTAAAAATACTTCCACCTCACTTTTTACATAGAGACAGTGCACTGAGATCATTGCACATGCAATTTTCTAGCTCAACATTATATATGCCGTCCTGGAAGGCTGGCAGGCGCGGTATTGAAGGTTCCTTCCTCTGGAAACTGGTATACATCGGCTTATCAATTACGGCCTGCAAAATAACAGAAAACAAATAAGCGTTACTAAAAAACAAACACAAATGCCACAAGCAGCGTGTCTGTACTTTTGTGTATATGGCAATGCACAAAGAAATGAGAATGCAGAAAATCCACGCCTCACTACACACACTGTAATCTTTGTTCTGCAAGCCCAAAATGTGAAAGGATATGGATAGAGAAAAAGAAGTGCAAAAACAATCACTGTAAAGAGCGAGTACAAATTTTTCAAACTGATGTTTCCTACCAGCTGAAGTGAAATGTCACTTGTGGTATTTTTAGCACAGCTGGTCTGGATAGTTTGCTTGGCATAGACAGATGGGTCCTTATGCACCCAATTTTGCACATGCACTTTAGCGAAGGCAAGGTTCTGCACATGTTCATAGCAGTAGGTTGTATTGAAAGGTTCTTCCTCGAGCATGTACTCTGCATCCTCCTAATACTGCTCCTCATGCCTGCAATTTGAAACAAAGCATAGCAGCATAAGAAGTCTCTAAGGCCTCGCCAGCATTGTTTATATGCTTTGTGTATTGAATACATATAATGCAGTCCTAAAGCAACGGACAGACTCATGAGGAGAGATACATGGGCTTTTATTCAGATGATTATCTGACTGGTGGGCGAGTCGTATCCAGACTCAAATTCAGATCGTGACGAGAGTCGTGAGCGAGTCCGGCCTCAGGCTCACATTATGATCTGTGTTTTTGCAATGACAGTGCACACTTAGATTTTTCTGCCTCCTTTGTTACCGACAGCAGAGAGGAGGAACGATTTACTGCCGCAACCAAGGACAACATTAAAGTTCTCTATACCATGGCATTGACCAACTGTCAGCTTATACTGCGACGCTATGCCTTGGCACAGAAAAATTTTTTCTTCTGACGCCACATGACTATGTTTGTGGCTGTTGAATAATGGTCGCTGTCGTGATACGTAGCAACACAGTACGTAGGTCAGGAAGAGATGCCTTCCAATGACCCTTTGAAGGTATGATTAAACATAAAAATATGGTAATATTCGTGCGTTACAGCCAGCCAATACAAAATCAATAAAGTATTTTCAATTCGGGACGTGAGAAACACGTGCACTACCAAACATCAAATTTGCGCAAAAAAGAAAAGAATATGCTTCAGTTGTGATTTCAAGCTGAATATCCAACTACGCTGCAAAAATGACTCCTGGCTTTCTTTTATGCAGTCTTTTCATCTGAAAGTTCCAAGCAAAAATATTAATTTTTAAGACGTCGCTAAGTTCACTGTTCCTATATGAAGAGTGCCAACGCGTGAAAGGCAGAACATAGGGAGCACGTGTAGTTCACAGTGGTTCGCAACGGAAGCTTTGAGGCTATATGTGCACCGTCGCGTACAGTGCTGCACAGGTTAGTGCCTTAAGGCCGTGAATTGATGGTTGTAAAACATAAAACCATGAGAGTAATTCAAAACAAATAAATTGTCAAATATGGTGTGGAAAAGTAGATTGTCTTATACTTATTGAGGTGTTTGTTAAAGTGCATTGTCTGTTATGCTTGCAGCATTAAACACTTCTATTAATTGGTTCCAATGTTTTTACTTAGGCTACTGCATTGTGCCACTTGTTTCACATGACTGATGTTTGTCGCTACCTTTTTTCAGAAATCCTGTGGGTGGGAAGGTTATGGATGTGTGTCCCAAGCTTGCCGCATTTTAAGAATCAGATTTAAGAAATTTCATGAATATAACCCATAACTCCCCAGCAAACCAAAAACCTCTCAGAGACGTCTAGAGGTTTTTGGTTTGCTGGGTCAGCTGATATATCATCAACCACAATAAAAAATGCCTGCCTTGTATCAAATTGTTTTTTGTTTTATTGCATTGCGTTGAGTGAAAAAAGCAAGAATGCACCATATATGCGAATATTTGAGAAAGATCTGCCCATGGACGTACTCAACAAGACGTTGGCGGGCGAAACGTATACCTTTGCCCTGTTATTGGAGGGCTGACTGACGTCCACCGGCTGTTTGTGGATGTTCAGTGGATGTACGGAACATCCAAAACGGACTTCTGTCGGCCGTCTGAAGGATATCGGTGGTTGCTTGGGCTTGTTTGAATTATTCGTTGTGCGACTTGGGTTTTCCTGCGTTGAACTTACACTGATACCGCCAAAACGTTACCACATTCAGGAATTGCCGGATAAGTGTTCTATTTGGCATTCGAGGGAAAAGGCATGAAACCATGAAATTCATTTCTGTTTTCAGCAAATGCAGCGGGAATGAAACAAACTAGATGCAGCATCACTATTCTCTCTGTAGACTTTTTGAGAGCTGGATGCATTCCTTCTAGGACTGTGGCAAGCGCTAGGTCAACTGCACACAAATTTATTTCCCTCTGGTGCAAAGTAAGTAGTGCAAACATTATAATAGAACCCAAGTCGCTGCTTTGAATAATTCAAACAAGGTGCACAGATCAGTGCAATAGAAACATGCAGTAAACTATTGAAAACGGGTAAATACAATGAACACATCTTAGAGTCGAGGAGGAGGGGCGGCGCTGCGAGGAGGGTTATGCAACGCCAACGAGGAAAGAGCCGGCGCACCTTTGTTCATTCGAAACCATCAAGCTGGCATGGCGAAGTGGATAGTGTGCTCGTCTCGCACTCCGGAGACACTGGTTCGATACCCTAACTCGACCAATTTCCTACTCGGTTTTATTTATTTCTCTGGTCTCACTAGAAAGGAAGTTAGGCTAATTGGTTAATTGACTTGACTCAGTCCCACTTACTTAGAGCATCACTATAAATCCCTTTAATTGGTTGCATGGTTACTAGCCAAAGTACAATTAGCCCCGTTTGAAATTCGCGCACTGTAACGTCATGACCATCCTCCTAGGTCCTAGGAGGATATAGAAGAGCATGACATTTCTGTTGACAACACCTGCTTACAACGGTGAGGCATTAAAGGCTTCCGCCTTAAAAATTGGTGGCATAGCTCTTTCTCTGTGCTCATTGTGCCATAGTGGAGGTGTTTAGTATGGACTGCTGTATTGTTAACTGTGAAATTCATTTCAAGGCTGTACTGAGTGGAATTAAGTTTGTCAGTTTTGTATCACTGCCATGTTTCCATCGCTAACCACGTGTGCGCAGCCGGTGTCCGGTGAACTGGTATACGTCTCTGCGAGAACTTCGGTAGGCTAAATGTCTAATATTCGTTGACATGTGTACAGCTCTTGTGTGCATGCTGCACACATCCATAAACATTGATTTTCAATTTTTCCTTCCTTAACACTGACGGAACTGGAAACCAGCCGATGAAGTGTCCAAAGATCTGCAGTGTGCGAAGAACTTCGAGCACGGCGCCGTCGTCGACAGGACTGGCATTTCATGCGGCATAATAGAGCATATTGCTGATATAACTCTGCCTGACCCACATTGTGCCGCGTAAAATTTTGAAAGTCAGCTGGATTTAGGTACGAAGCGATCGCGAAGGTGAGGCACAGTCCCTGTTGATGCTCGTAATTTCCAAAGTAGCTTGCACGGAATGCGCATTACTGACGGGGATAGGTCTGGCACTGATTTAAGCAGCGTACAGATTGCATTATCAAAAACCAACTTGGAGCATTTATTGATGGTGCCTCAAATCTTGTTGAAAAGACATCCAGTGTGGACGTCCGGAGTACGTTGGTAGCAGGATATATATATCGAACAGCCGTGTGCGGACTTCCATGGGACGCCTCTTGCATCAAAATAGAGACGTTGGGGACGCCCGAAAGTCAATGTCCTGTGTTTGTCCCCTGGCGGCCCTTTATCGGTCCTGGACGTTTGGATCTATATCGGATGTCCGCCAGATATTTATGGACCATTGGGGACTGAGCCGCTCTGTAGGACCTTGCAGCGTAAATGCGTAGCCAGAACCAAGCGAGCGGGGCAACTTCATCGTGAGGTGCAGCGTAGTGTTGGCTCATGACGTTAGCGGAACCAGCCACAGTTGGCATGCTACAGTTTCCCCGGTTGAAAAGGAGCCAGCCTGGAGTCTCAAGTGGAAGCAAGAACAGAGGGGTCGTAATATGGCTTCAGTCGATTGGCGTGGGCGGTTTTGCAGCCACGGCGACGTAAGTCCTCAGAGGATACAATAGGCTCAATGATGTAATTGACCGGAGAGGTTTGCTTGAGAACCTGGTAGGGACCATGGTATCGAGCCAGCAGTTTTTGTGAAAGGCCGGGAGTTGTGGGAGGCACCCAGAGCCACACAAGGAAGTTGGCAGGATAGGAGGTAGAGGCCTCGGAAGTGTCGTGGTCATGTTTTTGCTGCCACTGGGTCTGCGTGGTAGACGAGCGAGCAAGCTGACGGCATTCATCGGCGTACCTGGCAGCGGCAGAGAGTGGCGTGGACTCAGAAATGTCGGGCTGATAGTGAAGAAGAGTATCCATAGTGTAGGAGGACTTGCGGCCGTACAGAAGACAGGCAGCGTAGACAGGCGTAGCCAGTGCCAAGAGAGCGGGGCAACTTAGACGTCGTCAGGCGCAGTGTACGCATAGTGTTGGCGCATGACGGTAGTGAAACCGGTCACAGTTGGCACACTACAATATATATATATCAAAAGCGATTTTTTGGCAGATTGATCAATATCAGGTAAAGTCAACAGTCACCAGAAAGAAGGCAGCCTGGAGCCCTTCACCAGAAATTTTGACCATCTGGGGTTCTTTAATGTGCAGTGACATTACACAGTACACGGTCCTCTAAAAGGTGAAAATAAGAAGTGGGATTCTATATGGTCCCACTTGTTTTCAAGTGGTGCCACATCCATATATATATAGTAAGAACGTAGACCAACGTTTGAAACGTCAATAAATCGTTTCAAACGTTGGTACGTTCTTACTACTACATACCGTGCCCAGATTTTCCCTTTTTTTTGCATTATATATATATATATATATATATATATACACACACACACACACACACACACACATACATATATATATATAATCTTATTTTGAGATTCATATACATACTATAGTTCTGCCTTGTTTGTTGAATATGGAAATGTTCACAGACTGCGGTTCCATTTGGTGCCCATCTGTGGCCCTTGCAATATGATACGGTCCCACTTTGCAAACCACTTGCTTTCGAATGGCACCACATGAAAGCAAGTGGGACAATTTGTAGAAACCACTTCCTTTTAAATGGTGCCACTTGAAGCAAGTGGGACCATTTGCAAAACCACCTGCTTTGAAGTGGCACCACTTGAAAGACAGTGGGACCGTTTGTAAAACCACTTGTTTTGAAGTGGCACCACTTGAAAACAAGTGGGACCATTTGGAATCCCACTTCATATTTTCACCTGGTAGAGGGCCGTGTACAGTGCAATGTCAGTGCATGTTAAAGAGCCCCAGGTGGTCAAAGTTTCCGGAGCCCTCCACTACTGCGTCCCTCATAGCCTCAGTTGTGTTGGAACGTTCAACCCACATAAACTAAAACGGACTAAACAAATGGACCCAACTGGGAATTTTTATACCAGTTAAACTGTTCCAAGATATTCAGACTTCTTTTGTTTACTGGTATACCATTTGGAATCTCACGAATCATTTGGAATGTACTATTTAGTCTTAACATGTTCGATATTTATTCAAATGGTTGTGCAAATTCCGGTTGGTTCCTAACGTTGCAAAATTTGGTGTAATCTCGACCTCTCAGTTGGATTATCCAACTGGGTGACATGACACCAATTGGAATCTTATAATCAATTGGAATATAGCCAGTTGGAACTGGCAAAACCAGTTGGATAATCCAACTGGACCGACCAATGGGACTGCAATTTTCTATTGAGTCCAACTGGGCCCATTTAATATCCAATCGGTTCCATCTGGCTCCAACTGGAATCATTTGAATCCAGTTGAAATTCAATTGGTCCCAATGTTTTTTTTATTTTTTTTTACTGGGATGTGCGCCAAGGAATTGTCCTGCATCAGTTGACTGCCAAGGGGAGGCCCTTTTCTTACCTGTTCTTAAACCTGTTCTTAAACCTATACTGCATGCTTCTGATTGGGTTGGACTGTTCAGATTCTGGGGCCTTTCGTTCGCGTGGCTTTTGCACATAGGTGGCAGAGTTAAACTTTTGAAAGAGAAATCATAGTCATTGCTGTATGAAAATACTGCACGAACAGCCTGTACCAAAAAATGCAGAGAGTGGTGGTGGCGGTCGGTGGTGAAACTTTATTACTAGCGGACACATAGGAGCAACCTGAAGTCACCCCCCCCCCCCTCCGCTTAAACGACAGCCGTTATCCCTTGGCAGCGGCGTCTTGAGCCAGCTGGAGGAGCTTGATCTAGCTGTGTCCCCGCAGGTCGGGTGCAGAGCATGAGCCTCCCAGTAATCAGAGTCGGTAATGAAGTGACTTGCGGGTAGAAACTGCGGGCAGTTCCAGATCATATATGATTTAAATTGACTTTTCTATGACAATTTTTGGATTTCTCCGAGTAGAGCCCTTCCGAATAGAAGTTACACAATTGGTGATTTGGATAGGTGTTAGTTTGAAGCTCACGCCAGGCTTTGGCTTGTCGTTTGGAGAGCATTTTATCTGCTGGGAGGAACCTGAGTCTTGCAAGCCTGTAGCACTGCAGGATTTCTCTGTAAGAAAACAAACTGTCCTTGCCGGAGTATAGGGTGGGCAGGCTTCATGACCCAACTCGGGGGGACAGTTTTTGAGCAAGGTTACTAGCCGCCTCATTACCAGCAAGGGAGGCATGAGCAGGCGTCAAGATTAGGCAGATGTGCCATATGGGCTGAGAATTTTGCAGAATCTGTGCTGCTTGTGGGGAGATTCTTCCAAATGTGTAGTTACGTGTCACCAATTTTGTGTCGCTGGCAATGGTTTCTGCCGAGGATCTCCCAGTGGCTAGAGCAATGGCTGTTTCTTCGCCAACATGTGCATGCTGAGTGTGTATAGTGCCCCAGTTATGAGTGTACCATGTTCCGTGGTGACCACAGCTACCATCTTGTCAGCTGAGGAATCTGCTGTATCTACATATACTACAGAGGTATCATTAAGATGTTTGCCCAACGATTTGGCTCTCTCTGCACGACGTTCAGCATGGAAATCTGGGTGCATGTACCGAGGTATTGGTTGGATGACCAGAAGCTGTCGTATATGTTTGGGAAGGTGAGTTGTTGGTCTGCTTTGTCGTTTGTATGTTATATCTAGTGTGGACAGACTGTGGCTGCCAGTTGGTGTGACCGATAGCTGTTCATATTGCGAGATGGTGACTGCTTCAATAAGCTCACTTTCTCAGTCATTGTGTGGATGGTTAGACCAACTGCTTGTTTGACACATTTTCTGATTATGGCTTCCACTTTTTCTTTTTCAGCTGACTTCAGATGCAGGTAAGGGCATATATGTAAGCTATGCGGCTGATTACAAAGGCTTGTACTAAATGAAGAGTATTCTTTTCCCTCAGGCCCGAGTGGCAGTTACTAATGCGCAAATGAATTGCATATTTTGCTGCGAGGTTCCCTGAAGCTTTTGGATTGTGTCACCATTGAAGCCATGTTCTTGTAGGATTAAGCCCAAGATTTTAATTTTGGGTACTCGAGGAAGGGGATCCTGCGAATTGTGAGTTCGATGGCTGGTGGTGGTTGCGCAAGGAATCCGGTTTTGCAGAACATATGAGAAATTCAGATTTGGCTGGAGAGCACCACAGCCCCTTGGGGTCTACATAGTTCCCCACGATATCGATGGCATTCTAAACGAACCAGTGTTGAGCATGGAAAAACTTCTGCAAAATTCTAAGGCGAAAGCCTTTAATGCCTCATACTGTCGTTAGCAGACGCGTCGGCAGTCGTGTCGACAGACGCGTCGGCAGGAGTGTCGACAGACGCGTCGGCAGCAGTGTCGACAGACGCGTCGGCAGCCGTGTCGACAGACGTGTCGGCAGGAGTATCGACAGACGCGTCGGCAGGAGTGTCGACAGGCGCGTCGGCAGATTCGTTCGCCTTTCGGTGTCACTGCTTAAAAGGCTCAAGGTTCCAGCATGAATAAAGGCGCATCTAGTGAATGCATGGGCTTCATAAATAAAATAAAAGGAGTAAAGTCAAGAAAAGGAAAATAAAAAATAAAAATAAGAAAATAAACAAAATAAAAACAAAATAAAAATAAGATGTGAAGATAAAAATAAAAAACAATAAATTTAAGAAAAGGAGCAAAAAAAATAAAAAATATATGAAAAATAAAAAAGTAAATAAAAACAGTGGCCAGGAAACAATTTCGCCTTGCAGCACTTTAGAGAGCCAAAGTGCCCCCTGAATTTTTTTGCTAGAATCCAAGACAAATGAAGCAAAAAAGAAAGCTGACAACACCTGTGCACACTGCCTACAATAATTAAGCAAATAATGACTGCCATTGTTGGGACTAAATCATCATCTGACGCCCTGAAAACATACTAAGAAGGTCCTTCAGCGGAAACTAATTGAGGACGTCCTGAGGCCATACTGAGTCTGGACAACAGGACTATGTGAGGACTTATTGAGGATCAGTAGAGAGACGTCCTCAGGACAACACAATGCTCTCAAAAATTAATCATCAGGAGGGCCAGAGGATGTATTTGTGTTCTCTAGAGTGTTTCTGAACAGTCATTTCCTAGAGTTTCCTGGGTTTTTTTCCTCTCTTTATGACAGCTGTGGGGATGAGAGCCTGTCTATCCTGCTGACTCGTCCGTGTCTTTCTGCGCACTTTATGCCAAATACGGTTTTCAAACTAGCCCAGACCCATACTTTAATGACAGATCTATTGCCTTGCACGACTACTACTGAGTGAGGTGACAAGCCAGCATCAATTCAAAACTTGAACAGACGTAATTTATTAATTCATTAATGCATACGTACGGTTCTGCGGAAGTGAGGCAGGCGGCCTGCGTTGCTTCGACTCCCCTTTGTTAGTTTAGTTTGGCAGGGATAATAGGATTCAAAAGTAGTAGTTATCAGGGGCTGATTTTGCGAGGTTTCTTTGTGAATCAGTTGCTTTTGATAATTTTATTTCAAGTTTTTAAAAGAAATAACAGACGCATCAGTTAAATTTGTCCTCAAATAAGGCTATACTTAGCAACTATGAATCAACAAAACATATGCATGGTACCATCAATTTACATGTAGGCACAGTTCAGAGAGAAAATCAAGTCTGCATGATTCTTTCGCGGAACAAGCCGGTTTCAGACTTGCCTCAGCTGTATACACTTTAGAGCAGTGTGGCTAAGGACTGTTTGGAAAAGAAATTAGCCATTGCTGTGTGGAATTCTCCACATTGGGGCAGTAATGAACTGGAATATTTAGCGGCTGCTAACAACGCAGACATAGTTTAATTTGGCAGGCCATCGTCCTCGCTGCTGGATATAGACCTTTTCAATAAGGGCTCCCTGGGCACTGCCATATTGTTCACTGGAATGTCCTGAGCATCTCGCGCTAGCACTGTGGAAGCGGTGGTGGAACCGGTTTTCGACAGTACAGAGAGGAGGCGTTCCGAGAGCTCTTTCACCCAATACAAAGGTCTATACTCGAGACAACTGGGGCCTTGTGAACAGTCTTTATGTTCAACCAACAACTGCAGCATAATTTTGCTGAATTCAATGAGCTTGATATTCTAAATTACTACTACAAAGAAATACCAAATAACTGTTGTCCTTTTTCAGCCAGTGACTGGGGAACACAGCAGTCATGCAGTCATACCTTTCCGATTGCCGTATGTGTAGATAGAGCGACTGAACCATGAATAATACACACTCAAAAGTGCCATAATATGCTTGCCTTGAGCAAAACAACTATGTGTACTGCTTATTTCCAGTTCAGTCGCAGTATTCCAATTGCCATGCAACCACATACAAACCACACCACAATCATAGTGCACTGTACAGAAGATCAGTGCATGGGACCCAACATGCTGCTGCGATGATGAGGTTTCTTCCGGTGGAGGTGAAAAACTTGGTGATAAGCGGACAGTTAATATGTAAATTGCCAATAGTTCATTTTCACAAAAAGCCAAAAAAATGAAGACCAAGTGAAGGACTGCTAGTCCGGTGCTCCTTTCCTCTGTGTCTTTTCACAATGTTCACAATGAAATGTTGGCAAGGAATAAAAGGCCAAACAGGCTTCCCTCACGGTGATGAACAATGAAGTTGAAATACACTGGAAACAGAGTTTTAAATTATTCACGACTGCCTGCATTAGGCACTCTGGAGGACAAAATTGGCTCTCTCAAGTGGTCTGCAATTATCCCTGCACACCATATGCACCAGCCACAGCCACCAATCCCAGCTGATTTGCTAATCTCTGGATCCGAGTTTCAGGTGTCTCCTGCTAGCTTCCCTTGGATTATATGTCCCACCCTAATTAAAAATTTTTTCTATTTTCCTGTTCATTAACTTAATACTGTACTCTAATCCACATTGCTGTCTCTCAAGGTTTCCCCATCATTTTACTTTCCACAACACGCTCCACTGTCCCAGTTAGTTTCAAATCTTTTCTTTCACTGTCCAATTTTCATCCTCTCAAGGACAAGTACTGGCAGGGTGCAGCTGTGTGCCTTTAGACAACTCTTTTCTTGCCAGGGTTATTAGCAAGCTGCTGTTCATTACATTATCCATGCAGTGCCTTCCGGGTATACTCCCATCTGTTCTTACTCTCGTGGTAATTTCTTTCCCATGGTCCAGATCCAGAATGACTTCATTGGCTTAGATGCTGTACAGTCGTCCACACACCTTTCTAGATCGCTCAAATAGCGCACCAGAGAGTACATTTGAGTTATTTACATCATGAGCCCTAGTGCCTGAAACAAGAGCTTACAATGCATCCACAATCTTGTGGATCATCTTTAACTACTCATGTCTTTAAAAGCTGTATCGGGCTGGACACGCAGCCACGATTATCATAAGTACACAACAGAGCATGCTGTTTAAGTGCTCTAGACAGGTGTGTGGATGACTGTAGGTCAGTGTATATTAAAGGACCCTTGGCAGTAAAAATGAATCCAAAGCCCCGAAGCATGGCATCCCTCATAGCCCACGTGCAGCTTTGGGATGTTCAACTCCTACATACCATACCAATACCTCTCCACCTATCGTAAACTGTTGCTCTCTTCACGAACTGTTAAAATTTAATTTTTGACCAATAATTTCTTTGAGTCAACCACTGCACTTTGCTTAGCTAGGTCCTTAATTGTGCACTGTTAATTCATCCTCTCAATTGCAGTGTCTCACTGGACTGTGACAATTTGATTGGGACCTTAAACAGGTATCCTATCAGTCAAATGGGAGTCAAAAAGCAGATCTAGAAAACATCTGGACTGTCCAGATGAAACTGTAGTGCCCATTTCAACCTCCCTGGTACCAAATGTAGTACCCTATGTCCTTCTTTACGGGAACACCGTATTCGATCATTTTACATGCAGCAAAACAAATAAAGTAGCTACGACAGGGACATACTGTTTTGTAAATCCGTAAAGTGACCGAAGTTTATAAACAAGTAAGATGGCTTTCCATTCATCATTCGTTCGATGGTGCAAAATAATGAGATTACAAAAGACTACACATATGAGGAGTGCTTTTTAGCAGTGAGAGCGCTTTATTGAACCCATGGAATAAATACATGTCTTGAAAAATAGGAAAAAGGTTACAAAAACCATGAAAAACAATAAAAAAAATTTCAGAGCCCCTATCAAGAGACGTAAATTTCTTTCTGCAGCCTTTGTTCAGTTGTTCAATGGGGGCTGCTGTCTTTTATAGTCATAAAGTGTGTTTTTTGAAGCCGCTCACAAATATTCTTGAACTCAAACGTTCGTATGCTACAACCCCCTTTTCTTCTAGCCGCCGCGGTGGCTAAGTGGCTATGGTGCTCGGCTGCTGACCCAAAAGACGCGGGTTCGATCCCGGCCGTGGCGGCTAGAATTTCTTTGGAGGAGAAATTCTAGAGGCTCGTGTACTGTGCGATGTCAGTTAAAGAACCCCAGGTGGTCGAAATTTCCGGAGCCCTCCACTACGGCGTCTCTCATAGCCTTAGTCGCTTTGGGACGTTAAACCCCATAAACCATAAACCAACCTTTTCTTCTAGTAGAACACCAAGCCTACAAGGTCTATATGTATAAAATGTGGTCAATGCAGCACACATTTGCAATGCCACCAACAAGACCATGCATGCCTACACATTATAAGCCTGTCAAAACTCAGCACTGCGCGCAGGTGAATAAAAAGCAACTCCTTCGCATACTGCTTAACCTCACCAGTGTTTTTGTTTTTCTTTTAAGGCGCCTCACATCAGCATTTCTTCTGCTTTTTAGGTGAGAATTCAGTACACTATGCTTGTTTACAGGTATATCTTGGGGTGCTTACTACTCTTTAGGTTACCTACAAAATGGACAATCTCAGTAGGGACACAGGTTGCTCTGGCCACATTTTGTAAACACACATCCCAGCATATAACCGAATACAATGGCCCGCTTTCAAGGCAATTTGCATAGCCCAAAATCTTCTGAGAAGCAGAAAAATCTGGGGTGCTTTTGTTTTGTTTCACTGACATAGATTGTCAGAACAGTTCGTTAACTCAGATTGTGCACCCAAATTGTGCACATTGGTCAACACGTGCTCTAACAGTGCCACACTGACCAGCATCCTGTAGCATAAAGTAGTCAATGCTCCTTTGACTGCACTATAGTGTGCTAAGCAAGCAAATTAATGCAACAGTGAGCACAGCATAAAAAAAGCAAGCAAGCATGCTAGCCTGGCAACAGAAATGTTTAACTACGGCTGGCCTTGCTTATTTACTTCAATAACAGTGTAAGTGAACTGCAGTTTATTTTCGAAATCGGCTGGTGATGGTGACACCTGTAGTACTTCATTTTTGGCCTTTCCTAGCTTACTAGAGCTACATTTTTGTGAAAGTGGAATCTTTTTCTTCAGATTGTGGTAATCTGTCTATACAGGTCAACATTTGTCCTCCGCATTCCTTTAACCATTCACTTACTGCTTATGTCAATGTCACTAGATCGCTTGCTTATGTACCATACCAGGTCAGAAGGAGCTCGAATGTGTCTTTTCCACTTTGCATACTGCCGCCCGTAAAGCACAGGGATACTGCTTACTTGTTCGAGATGCTGGTAAACTGTTCACCTTTGTTGACACATTTGCACTTGAGCATCAAGCAAAGACAATGCTTTCAGTGCAAGAAAGTTTCCAGCGGCAGTTATCAGCCATTTGAAACAAGGCTGCTAGTATCTTGTATTATGGCTGCTTGTCAAGAAAGAAAGAAAAAAGGAAGGAAGGAAAGAAAAAAGACAGAGAAGAAAAGAAAGAAAGCAAGAATGAAAAGAAGAAAGAGAGAAAGAATGAAAGAAAGAAAAGAAGAAAGGAAGTCATTACAGCCGAAATAAAATTTACTTTCTGAATACTGCATCATCTCATCAAAGCCGCATGACACCAGCTTTAAGGGCAGTGGTGCTGAATCACTAGTTCAAGTGGCTTTTGACGGTACTATTTATGCTTCTAGAACTTAAACTCACCATGCTGTAACCAACCTTATTACCCTGCTTTTACCTGTTGTTATTAAGGCGAAAGCCTTATTGTCCCATGAAGCCTGTCTTTTGTTCTCAGTCCATTCTGCAACTTCATGTAGCCTTTATGGGGTGATAACTTGTTTTATTTCACCATAACGGGCATGTGCGGCATGTGCATTAGCGCACTCATTCCTGCCGACTCCAACGTGACTAGGGATCCAGCAGAACTTGTGTTTGAGCTATTATTACAATATGTGTTAGGGTTCCTCTTATGAACTGAATTGCCTTTCTGGTGTGTAGAGCTGTGATTATGTTAAGGCAGCCAGTGTAGATAACACTGTTTTCAATGTTTTTCACCTTTTCTACAGCCGCAGCAATGACACGACATTCTGCCATGAAAACTGGAGTGCACTGAGGCAGCCTGACTACTTTCTCCCATTTCTGCACTCCCAACGCAGAACGCTGTTTTAGAACCATTTGTAAAAATCTGTGTACTTCTTGTATTTTTCCCTTACTGCAAAAAACTCTTGCTGTATATATTCCTGTGGGATTCATTTTTTTGTGAATGTGTATTAATGTAAAATTACATACAGCAGGAAAAGTGTGCCAAGGTTGCAGTGCGTCAGGTCTCCAAGCAATGTGGAGAAGCAGGGCCAGATTGTATATTTCCTGGCATTTTTATTCAAAGTGGAGGAGGAGTAGACTAACTGCTTGGGGTTTTCTGGTACAGAGTGTTCAGGATGGGCCCTTAGTAACTATGAGGTCCCTTTTGAGGTCCCATGTAAGAACAGTTTTAATTCCTGTCTGTGAGGATTGGTTCATTTGACTCTACAAAGAGACTTTTGACGCGGGGATGTTCTGCATGCTCCATTTGAAAGATGCAGCCCTAGGTTTTGTACTGGATCTAGTCATTCTAAATACGATGGTCTTTCTGACCAATAGACTACACACCTACATCCTACAGGGAAGACGGTATGATGGAGCAGTATATGTGTAGAAGCATATACTATCAACCCCCAATGTTTTCGTGAGAGCTCTCTAAGTACTGAAAGTTTTCTTTTTGAGATGTTGATGTAAGGTAGAAAAGTGAGTTCTTTATCAAGAGTTATGCACTGAAATTTTCTTTAGTTTTTTTGAGGTAATTTCATTTAGGCGTATGGTGGGGCTGGTCTGTAAGCCTAGTTCGAGTGAGAGCACAACAGCCTGTTTTCTGTGGAGAAAACTGGAATCTATTTGTCTGCCCACATCACTGGTTTATTGTCAGTGGTACTTGTCTCTTGCTTGCTGCTACAGTGGAGGATGTGGATGCTATTTGGAGATCGTCAACATAGACCAACTACGGATTTTGGGATTATTTTGGCCGTGGAATTCGTTTTTATCACTGAGAGCGTTGCGCTCAAAATAAACCCCTTATGTAGTACCCCCTCCTCCTGAACTATGCTCCTTGAGAGAATTGAGCATAGCTAAAACAGTGTTTTAGTGTTTAAGTATGTTTGTTTGTTCTGAGAGAGCAGGCCATTGTCAGGTGGGAAACCACCTTCTGCTTGCTTTTCCTTGATTTGAGCAATGTAAATGCTAATTTGATATTTAAAACCCTTTCAAAAGATTTCACCAGACAAATGGTAAGTGCTATTGGCCTATAACTGCTATGAGAGGTTGATGGTTTTCCAGGTTTTAGAAAGGGTACAATAATAGCTTTTTTCCCCAAGTGTTAGACATTTCTTCTAGTATCAATATTTTATTTAAGAATTTCAAAAATGCATTGGCAGCAGGCTTGGAAAGATGGGCGAGCATTTCATAGTTTAGTTAATCAGGCCCTTGAACAGTTTGTTTGCTGGCACACAGTTCTGTATTGGTTCAAGAGTAAACTATTGCAAGGTTAGTTTGAACTACCGCTAGATGGAAGTAACTTTTTTTCACCTATATTTTTGTATTTTAGAAATCAGTCTGCATAGTGTGAAAAAATAAAAATTGCAGTGAAACGTTTTCCTAATATGTCTGCCTACTTATTCCTCTATACTTGTTTGCGTGAAAGGAGTTGTCAAGACAGGAACTGTGAATGGAGAGTAGGAGCCGTTATGTTTGCAAACCTGCTCCCATAGTTTTTTCAGCGTGGTTTAGCTGGTTACAGATGACACAAAAGTTTGCCATTACGTTTTTTCAGTGTTCCTGCGGACACACCATGTTTTCGCTCTCTCTTTTTTTTTTAACTTCAAGAAGGTTGGTTGGTTGGTTGGTTTATGGGGTTCAACGTCCCAAAGCGACTAAGGCTATGAGAGACGCCGTAGTGGAGGGCTCCGGAAATTTCGACCACCTGTGGTTCTTTAACGTGCACTGACATCGCACAGTACACGGGCCTCTAGAATTTCTCCTCCAAAGAAATTCAACCGCCGCAGCCGGGATCGAACCCGCGTGTTTCGGGTCAGCAGCCGAGCACCATAACCACTGAGCCACCGTGGCGGCTAACTTCAAGAAGGTTTTCCTGAGCTGGATATCTGTGAAACACACAATATGCTTTATTTTGTAATTTTTTTGCTTCCTACATCCTTGATACCATCACACTTCGTGAAATGATATTTCAGGTCACTTTTGTTCTCGAGTAGTCCATGACAGTTCCAATGGATTAGGAATGCTATGTTTAAAAATTTTGGGGGGATATAGTCAAAACTGAGGTTCTATATGTGGGTCCCATTACGTTTTTTTTTCTTTTTTGCCCGCCCAAGTGGGCTATGCTGCCACTCTGGTGGAGGCAGGCTTGATGTTGTGTCTATCGTTTTACTAGAAGCACTGGAGGCCCATGGAGGAGCCATGGATATACCGGTTATAGGCGCCTGTCAATGAGAGGAAGCCTTGCGAGTTGCTGATTCAAGGTCTGACAGGCCCTGTTTTAAAACAGGGCAGCCTTAGCTGCCTCTACCAGGGGCGTGGATGGCTCTGCCTGAGCTTTTGCCTGGGCAGTGGCCGGACTCTGGTGTACTCGCTACCCCTCCCCTCCCCCCAAATATTTTTCTTAGTCTCTACAATTATGATTTCTCTTTCTTCCAGGTTGGGAGGGACCCGGAGAAAGTGGGGTTACCTTCTTCACAGTTTGCACGTGTGGTACTGCTTTGTAGTTGTTGGAAACGTGATTTTTTGCAGTGCATTTCGTGCAGGTCTGGTGACCATGGCAACTTTGTGAAATGCAACAGTATCTTTGCCAGCTGAAGCAGCTATGGGGATTGAATACGTATGGATGGACCTGAATTTTCATGTAGCCTACTTCTAATGATTGGGGAAGTGTACTGTAATTGAAAATCACGGCAAGGTAATTCGTTGCTATTCCTTTATTGTCTTTCCCGATTTTAATTCGATGAAGGTTTGTCACATTTCAGCCCTTGAGACCACCCAGCATTCCTTCCTCTGAAGTGGATAAAGTCAGTTTAGACCACTCCACAGACAGTGCTTAAGGATCGGTGGGCTGTTATAGAATAGGGAATGTCTCTGAATGATCCAGTGTTTGAGGGTTTCTAGTGTTGCACATTGCCTTTCATTAGGGGTGTGCGAATATTCGAAATTTTTGAATATAATTCGAA
The DNA here is from genome assembly GCF_055824585.1 of Amblyomma mixtum. Taxonomy (NCBI): domain Eukaryota; kingdom Metazoa; phylum Arthropoda; class Arachnida; order Ixodida; family Ixodidae; genus Amblyomma; species Amblyomma mixtum. Next base: position 319,136,969 of record NC_143014.1, read on the forward strand.
TATTATATTTTTAGTATTCGTATTCGATTCGAAATCCAGGTATTCGTGTTGTTTTGAATACTCGACACGACGCGAATATTCGTATCTAGCCGAATATTCTATTGCGAGCACCGGCGTTCATTTCAGTCCCCAAGTCCTATTGACAGAGACATAACAACCTGGCGGCGCCCAGAGCAATGTGTAACGTTGTGCAATGCAGTAGCTAAATGCGCTGGTGAGCTTCTTTGTGGCTACACCTGCGAAGCTGGTATAGTCAGAGCTATGCACGAAATACCTCGCAATACGTGCCAGTTCAGTGCCAATTGAGAGGGCATTTTCTTTGGCAGGAGAAGTCGTTTCAGCTAGAAGGGAACTACTTCTGCCTGATCATGTGGAGCAGCCGGTTTTCCTTCACGACAACCTTTTATGTTCATCCCAGCAACGCGCTTTTGTGCTTATGGAAAGCTAACCTTGATCAATGCTGTGTACTAGCCATTTTCTCTGATATTTCCACTCTTATGAGAGAAATGTTCGAGACTTTGATACTTTTTGTGCAGCGACACACACCTTTTGTGCTCATTTCATCACTGATAGTTGAACTGTGATGTTCTTGGGTGCTGAAATAAATGTTTTGTAGTGGTTAAATGCATCTGTCCTTGATTATTCGATATTCGATTCGATATTCGGAACCAAGTATTCGTATTCGAAAAATTTGATATTTGCACACCCCTACCTTTCATTTCAAGCAAGGGAATCTCCATTGGGTACTTTTCTAACTTTGTAGCCTGGACCCGAGCGTCAGTGAAGGGGGATATTACTCTGGCAGGTTTTTGTTCTAGTTCGCTATGTACCACACGATATTTCAGAAATAGTCTGTTTGTTTTGTTTTTTTTTTAAATGGGAAATTACCTCAGCCTGCACTCTGTTCAAGGGGCCAATTGGCCGTTGGGGGAAGGAGCCATAAAATACATGCAATATTTGGCTGCAAGCCTGCCGCCCGCCAAGTAGCCCAGGAAAAAGACAAGACAGGAACTTGCCAGCATGTCCTGCCCATGCCAGCCATACGCCTCAGCAATAACCTAAGCACGTAACACAGGGTAGTTAGCTGCGCAAGGTTAACCTTAACCTTCATGAAAAAAGAAAACCAAGAAGGGAGGAGGAGACAGGAAAGTGGTGATAAAGATATAAAAGTGAAAGATGGAGAGGAAGACAGTAAAAGGCGACTGCCGATTTTCCCCGGTCGGGTCAGCCTGGAAGTGCTCTCTATGGGAAGCAGAGGCCAAAATGGTTTGTTGCCTCCGCTGAGGGGCCTTAAAAGCCCAAACACTTGGCATCGGCTCAATCACCAGGATCCCCTTTTCCCCGGACACGGCCAACGCCGCGCAAGGCTAGACCCGGGTGGGGCTAGCCCACATGTGCTCTGTTGGGAAGCTGTGGCGTCGCAACTCACCATCCCCTGCATGCTGCAGATGGCCCTGTGATAGTTCTTTCCACAAAGTCATGTAGTTCCAGTCTAGATAATGTTTATGTACACCAAGTTAAACTGGCAGCCAATATTTTGGTCCTATTATTCCTTAAATTACAAATTTAATTTTGAAACAGGCGTACGCATGAAAGAGCAAGGAGGAAGAATACTGACCGTGCACAAAGAAAGACAGATATCCTGCCGGTAATCTACATTGTGCTATTTTCCAGTGAAAATACTCAAAAATTACTTGACAAAATGACTCTAGTTATCACAGGAAGTTGCACACTGATTACAACAGTCAGATCACCACAAGATCAACTCCTTAATTCCAATCTTAGTAAGCATCACAACTGGCACGAAAAAAGTGAAATTATTGTAAACAATTGAAAATGCTATATTCCTTGCACATAAAATAAGAAACAAGCATTACAAAGCACATATGGTAAGGGTGGCACAGTTTTTGAAGAGGTCTGAACTGTGAAATACCTAGGTGTATAGTTACACCATCTTTAAGCTGGAACGAACATATCCAATATATAAAAACATAAGCCAGTTGGAAAAAGTCCAAAGAATACCAGTTTGATTTATTAGGAACTGCTACAGGATGTCAGATAATGTAACAGGGTATGATGAATCTCTTGGGTGTTGGGACATTTTTATCCTGATGCGCAAAGTACAGGCTTCAGTTTCTGTATCTTTTGTACATTAAGATGCAAACTGATAAGGCTCACTACCTTATCCCTGCGTCATAAGCAAACACTTTTTTTTTAGCCACAGGAGAATTATACAAAAATACCAGGCTTACAGTGATGCATTTATATGTTCTTGCTTCCCACATACTCCTTCTGAGTGGAACAGGTTACCTCAAAATGTTGAGATTAACGTCGTAGGAAAATTTATTGAATGTCTGAAAGTATGAATGTGGGATTTCTTTGCTGCTGTTGCCTTTGTATCAGTGGTTTGGTTTGCATGTCCACTCCTGCTTAAGACACCAGCTAGGGACTGCAGTATTCTTTAAAACAAAAGGTTTAAAGAGATACTGAGGCGGTTTTTGAATCAGATAACCTTCTAGGGTTTTGAAGTAGTGTCTTAGCTGATCGCATCTGTGAAGTTACTTTTCCGAATTTGGCTAAAACAGTAGCGCAATCACCAATTGAAAACGTGATGTTTGAGTTTCCCGCGTCCCGCGTGAGCGCAGGAGAGGAGAACAGCGGAGAGGGAAACCTCGTCCATGTCGGCCAACGTGACGTCACTGTGAGGAGTCGGGGACACTGCGACGCAGCCGAGCGAGCTTTCAGCGAATGTTGTTTCTCGGGCTGCATGCTTGTTCCTCGTATTGCGGGCCTTGCGACGTACAAAGTGTGCCAGCCGACCTTGAGCATCAGGTTTAACACGAGGTACCGCTCTGCGTTAGTGTCCACGAACAACTACGGCCGTGACTATGTCGTCTCCCACTGTTTTCCGCAACATCTTAAGCTCGCAGCGCAGGCGCTCGCTGCTGTGACGAGGGAGAATTCAAGCCCACCAAAGCAAGCGTACTCTGCTCGAAACACTTTCGTCACAGCGGCTGTTTGCAGACCTTGTCCTTCATGCAACCTCTAGAGATTTCTGTAAAAAAGGCAAGGCTGAATCATTACACAGTTTCTTCAATTTTTTCGCGTATGAGATGCGTGTCACCATCGCCAAGAAGCGCCTCTTCTAAAAAAGTAGAAACACGCTCACTCAGCCCCTGCAGAACCTTTATAGAGGCTCAAACATGTGTCACTCTCCTCAGCTTCGGCACGACCAGACCACCTGAGGCACTCAGCAAGGCTCAGTTAGTGACTTTAGGCTCGGTTCGATGCGTCCAAGCAAGCATCAAAGCTATTAACATGCGGCATCTCGTTTAATCATAGCTAAGCGATGAAAATTAAAGCGGTCGACACAGGTCTGTCTGATTTCTGATGCAAATTTAAGAGAGAAATCAAAGCCAACCATGTTTTTGCATAAAAAATTGATGTTTCGCAACTTTACTCAGTTTTATCATCAAGTTGTGGCAGTGGGCGAGTTGCAGCTAGCCTGGCTTTTAACACATATAACTAACCGCGAGGTCACTGAACCTAAGCTGCAGATCTAGGAAGGGCGAACGTTTCCGAGGGAGCGATTAATTTCTCCCGGCATTTTCTGAGCGCGCCACGACTGAAGCAGCAGCCATATGCGTGTATTTGGCTTGGTTTCCAGTGCACAATGATTGTATCACTATCCTGTGGTCACATCTCTCACAGTGCTATACCATAGTGCTTCACTCATTTTGACATCAGCTTTGTGCTGCTTCATCGATCGTTTCCTTGAAATACTTTGCTACCCCAACCTACAATGCCGGGTACTGAGAACAAGATTTTTTGTACACAATGCCTTGGGCCTATTCTTTTGGATGACGCTTTCGAAAATATGAGCCGAGGTTGGGCTTTCATCTTTTACGCATGGACTGCATACGCTTGTTTCACGCTGGTGTATGCTTGCGCTAGGCGTAGAATTTTTTTATTGCGTCTTTTAAAGCGAAAGCTTTACTACTTGCACTTTCAAGCCTTTGCCGTGCGACGGCACTGCACATGAAATGACCTTTCGCATGACCTCTGTGTAACGTCACACCGAAGAGCTGGGCGACCATCTCGCGCCGTCTGCGAGTAGTGGCGGTGCCACCACCGGCGGCCTTAGATTAGATTGGATTAGATTACATTAGATCACATTAGATGAGATTAGATTACATTACATTGGATTGTATAACCGATGCATCACCACAAGTCTAACCACAAGCACAACCACCAGCTACACTACCAGCTGAACCATGGCATAGGTACGGATATTGCTTTCGCAATTACCGGGCTTAACCAAGCTAAGCCACAGCGAATTTTTTTGGTTTCAGGTGATACTTGGAATGAACAAACTGTAGTATCCTTTTCTTTGGAAGTCAGTGAAAAAATAGTCGCCATATTCGCTTTTACAACACCACAGAAAGCTGTGATCTGCACTCAATGCAGCACCGGATCCATATCGGCCGCTTCTCCGGTCCTTAGTGTGTCGTCATGACCTCTTGACCAATCACAGGCGGCGGCGCGCCACAAGGTGTGCCCCGCAGCATAGGCTGCATATTTCTGCTAAAATGGCAATTCGCACTTGTTTTTGCCTTATTTTGATGCGATATTCCAGTATACAGCATGAAAAACTACAGGATGCCGCTGCCAGCCCGATTTCCAAAAAAAGTGCTTCAGTGCCGTTTAAAAATTTTGCACTTGTTCATTGAGGCAATATAAACTGAAAGCGAAAATTACTGACGCTCTCTATTTACTGATTTTACGAAAGCATTCTATACAATTAACTATACGAATAACTATGACCTCCTCATCTGAAGTCTGACTGCTCTAGCATAATCCTTTTATGACCGACAGTTTTGATCAAAAAGGATGGCTTAGAAAACATACCAAGGACTACCGATAAAAGGCTTTAGTAGCCGTACTACAAGCAGCGAAGCACCTAGCAGGAAAGTTGTGCGGAATAATAACAATACACCATAAAACAGCTCATAACTTTCAAGAAAATGTGTGAGGAAGTCACAAATGCCAGGATGATAAGGAGTGAACTATATGCATGTCAGCTGAACTTTTCAGTTGGGTGGCAGTGCTCAAAGCATAGGACTGCACTCATGACTGTTTTTTTTTTCGCCACTTGCACAGGACCCATGTCTCTTTATAGATATCATTTCCATTAATTACAGTCTCCCTTTAGGCTGAACGCAACACAGTGCTCTGTTTGGTCCTCTCTGCCAATAGATCTAGCAATAAAATGGCTAGATATGTGGGCAGGTTACCCTCGACTGCAAACTTTGGCAGCACTGGCAGCTTATGGTTGGAAGGATAGCTGGGTGAATTGGTAAAAGTTCATTGTGGGTGGTACAGCTCGGCACAGACGAAAGCACAAAAGAGAGAGACACCACAGACGAGCACTCGTCTGTGGTGTCTTTCTTTTGTGCATTCATCTCTTTCACGCTGTACCACCCACAATAAGCCATGGTTGGGATCAGTGCGACGTAACTCAAGGCAACTTTGAACATTATTTGATGAATTTTGGTTGTCCTTAAAATCGTTTTCTTTTCTTCGGCAGAATTATTACTGTCAGAGTTGCTTGCAGAATAAAACAGCATGTCACAACCACTGACATCAGCGTCGTCCTCCGAATGCAGCGACACAGACGAAGCTATCTTCCCACCATTTTGCTACATATTTTCCATTGCTTCCTCTGGAAGCAGTTCTAAGTTTGATGGGTACGGGCTTTCACCAGAATGTGTACTGCCATCTCTCTCTGCCACTGGTAACTGTAAAGCTGTTCATTGCACTCACTTAACCAAATAACCTGTTCACTGCTCCAGAACATTTCTGAAAAGGTATGTTCACCAAAACAAAAAAAAGAGGGGTGGGTTATTGCTCAAAACAAACCGAGCTTGTATAATGCGACTAAACTATCATCTATACAACTTCAACACAGTTATTTGGCTAACGCAAAGGGTAGACTACATAATCACAAAATGGATCCAGGAACATACCGTACCTCAGATGAGTGAAGCCAACAGCCACAGAAACCAAAGGACACAGGGGATTTTTTTAAATTAATTTACTTATTTTGTGGTGTTGATCAATTTAGAATATTACTGAATATGTTATCGCTTAAAGCTAATTGATTAGAAAAGCAGAAGAAAAAACAACCATATGCCGCCGGTGGGATCCGAACCCACGACCTCCGAATTACGCGTCCGGTGCTCTACCTCCGAGCTACGGCGACGGCTGTCAAATCTTCTGCTTTTGGAGGTTTTTATGTTTACAAATAACCTAACCTTGAGAGTGTTCATCAGCGCCACCCACGTTCGTAAGCGGCGGACGTAGAACGTCCCGAGTTACCGCTGGTGTGACGTAGAACGTCATCGAACGGCGTGGGTGGAAGCTGTGCGAGAACCTTCTTATGCTTCCTATGGCGTCAAGGCTACCAGAACCGAGGCCCTTGCTAAGCAATTAAGTAATTTTGGGGCTTAATTTCTCCCTTAAACTAATTATCTCCCCTGTTGTCTCACATTCTTTCCTTTCATAATAACACAACTATGTTAACCTCATATAATTATTTCCTCACAGAAACTTCGATATTGATAAAAATCAAATTGATATGCAATAACACTGCTTTTTGGTGCCATAGTGCAAAATTTACCACTGAAAACAAAGTATGACATTTTTGTTTTTGGAGCACAGAGTCTGTAAACACTTCTGCAACATATAAGTTTATCTTACTCTTCCGACAACCGCTGCTCATTTGCCATTGCTGAACTTGATAGCCAACTGAATGAATAAATTTAATTCTGACATGGCTGGCTCATTCACCTAGGTGGGAGAAAAGGAATGCTGCAAGCTGACTAAAGTTTGACCTTTATACCCAGCTGTTATGAAAGAAATGTTTTTACAGACTACTTGTATGTTTTTACTGTATCATGCATATATTCACTGTTTTAACTATACTGTGAATAAAGACTAATTTATTACATCCATCACACTCCCTTTGAAATGCATGCAAAACCAGGCCCCTCGTATAACCAAACTTAACCTGTAATGTGTTGCGGCAGTACAACTCACCTAGCACACTCAGCTGCTGGTGGCACGCCATCTCTGTCCTCTAATGACATTGCTCTTTTGCAGTTGAGGCACTCCTCATGAAAAATACAGCTGTGGACCCAGACATTTTCTGCTGTCCCAGCTTTCCTCACAAGTGGTGACTATAATAGACTTCAAGCTGCTCCATTCCTGCTTATGACTTCCACCTGCACCGACCTGCCCACAAGGACAACTGCTGAGTGAAGCTGGCTGACTGCGGTGACTGCGGCGACTGCCACAGATTAGCGACTGCAATTGATCTCTCCAACAGTGTGCTTCCTTCATTTCTACCACCACCACCACACAGAAAAAACAAATACTACTTCATCTGTGAAACAAGACTGTGTTTACAAACATAGGACCTATGATTTAGTAAATTTGCACTCCAAGCAATGAAATTGAAAATGCAGTTTTAAACAAAGGGGCCAGGTGTGCTAGTTTTTTCCACAGGAGTACTCATACTATGTCATTTATGACCCACTGCAAAGGTTATGTGATCACAGGAGCAATGAACATTGTGTGCAGAAACTGAGAATTGTGGTGCACACCTGTAAATTCATATCTCAATTCCAAACTACACATCTATGCCACAGAAACTTGTTCTTTGCAGGCCTACATGTTCACAGGAGTATAATGAAGAGATGGAAGGGTATTAATAAATGCAGCTTGTCACCGCTCCATTCGGGATTTCGCGCATCGCTGGAGGTTAACCCTTTTTCTACCAGTGCAAAATTACAATGGAAAGCACAAAGACAAGAGCCGAGACAAGAGCCAAGAACAGCACAAGGGAGCACTTAATAATGCCGAGGTGAACAAAGCCACTTCACTACCACGTCATCCAGCAAGGCATGGTAATACACGCTACATAGGCGCATGACTTTTTACTGTCGTATTATGTAAATCTGCCCACTAAATAAAATGAGTGCTGTCAGCGACACAATAGGTATTTCGCACGTAAAGCTGTTAAGTTGTTTTATTTGGATAGCGCTTCATTAGGAAAGAACCTTATTTGTGGTTCAAACATTTAAAACAGAATTGGCTTGAGGCCTATAACTCCCTTCTGGGTGGACACCTAAACCGTGCCATGGAAGAAAGAGTGAAGGGAGTGAAAGACGGAAGAGAGAAAAGGGGGCTGTATTGGGCTCACACAAGTAGACCAGTAACATTTCTACCCAGAAAGCGCTCATAATCGGCCATGAAAGCCATGGAATAAATGAGGCCTCTTGGTAGGTCACGTGACTCAAATTGCAGTGGCCCTCGGAAAGCTGGTGCCACTGTCTATGCAAGTTTCTTAAAGGGCACTTCGTCCACCATGCGGGTAGGGGGTTCAGAGAGCGGGAGCGGGTGAGGCATCTCATTTCGACGTCGAGAGATGGTGCTACCAGAGCATGGGCTGTTTGAAATGCGATACGCTTTGTACGCGGCATGGAATCATCTGAGTCATTGAGGAATAAACAAGGCTCTGTGTTTTAAGGCGAAAGCCTTTAATGTCTCATTGTAGTCAACAGAAGGCTGTCAGCAGAGGTGTCACGCTTTTGACGGGTGTCCACCGTGATATGTGAGACAGTTACTGCGTAATTTTGTTTCCTCAAATACAAATTTAATTTTCTTCATTACGGCCCCTCTTTCTTCTTTCACTCCCGCTTCCTTCCCCTACAAATGGATGACGAGCGTCCACTGAGATATGAGAGAGTTACTGCATAATTTCCTTTCCTCAAATGCAATTTTCATTTTCTTCATTATGGCCTCTCGTTCTCTTTCTTCTTTCACTCCCACTTCCTCCCTTCCTGTACGGGGCGGATCAGGTGTCCACTGAGATGACAGAGAATTACTGCGCCATTTCCTTTCCTCAAAAAGTGTTGCATTCAAAGGGCAAGGCATCGTGCCGAACGGGTGGTGGCATTCCGTGGACTCCCTGGCAGCGCTACAACACGCTGTCGTGTTCCACTCCTAAAGGCTAAGCTTAACTGCCATTAATTAGCAGTTAATTAGTATTTAGCCATTAATTAGTAATTAGTCATTAATCATGTGTGATGTCATCCACTGGTGACGTCACCAGTGCCACAGAGGCAGTCAAAGTGGTGTGGAAAACGCTTTTGCCTGTATACACTTTAGACAGTCAAAATTCCCCCTGAATTTTTTAATGCATGCTCTAGTTGCCATAGTACACAGGAACCGCCGCGTGAATTAGGAAACGTAAATGGAGTAGCAACCCATGAAATCGCCTACCAACTGACATGCAACAGCGCGATGGTGCGAATTCGCAGCCACGACAGAGTGCACTTGAAATGCTTCGCAAGGCTGATTGTGCTGTTGCTATCGCATGCTTTAATGCTGCTACAAAAATGATAACTGCCGCACATGGGAAAGGTCAAGTAAAGAGAATCGTAAACATGCCATCGATGGCTGAGACTGTCCTGCGGCCAACATGAAGCAGCCACAGTGCCGAGTGGACTCAAAGACGGCTGCGGGGCGTCGGTAGAAGCGCTATTTAAGGTCCACTTGTAAATCGTTCAGCGATAACGGCTTGTTGCGAACTCGAAGCAAACGTGACAATTTTAAATGTGGTAACTTGTGAACGACTGCCCTCATTTTTATTTTGTTCTATAGCATGCATTTTTGTCGAAACGAGCGGTAAAATGCAAAAATTGGTTTTGAGGAAAGGAAATGACGCAGTAACCGTCTCACATAGCTCGGTGGACTCCTGAACCGTGCCGTAAGGTAAGGGATACAGTGAAAGAAGAAATGAGGAAAGCGGTGCTGAGTGGAGGTCTCCGGAATAATTTAAACCACCTGGGGATCTTTAACGAGCACTCACATCGCAGAGCAGATGGGCTCCTTTTGCGTTTCGTCTCCATCGAAATGCTGCCGCCGCGGTTGGGTTCGATACCCCACTGGTACCCCGTTTTGCACCTGGCAGTGAAGCAATGACGTTGACGCCGAAGACCCGGCATCGCCTCACTTTTATAACGCAGACACTAAAAATTCAGGGGCACTGACTGTCTAAAGTGTGTAGAGGAGAAAGCACTTTCCACACCACTTTGACTGCCTCTATGGAACTGGCAACGTCACATATAATTAATGACAATTACTAAGCAATGACAAATTACTAATAAATGGCTAATTACTTATTCATGACTAAATACTAATTAACTGCTAATTTAATGACACTTAACCTTCGTCTATAGAACTGGGAAGCGGCAGCGTGTTCAAGTTGCGCTGCCAGGGAGTCCACGGAACGTCACCACCCATTTGGCGCGATGCCTTGTCGGTTGGAAACACCTTTGAACGCAACGCTTTTTGAGGAAAGGAAATGGTGCAGTAATTCTCTGTCATCTCGGTGGACTCCCGGGCTGCACCGTACAGGAAGGGAGGAAGTGGTAGTGAAGGAAGAAAGAGAAAGGTCGTAATGAAGAAATAAAAAATTGTATTTGAGGAAAGGAAATTACGCAGTAGCTGTCTCACATATCTCGGTGGACGCCCGTCGTCCGTTTGTAGAGGAAGGGAGGAAGTGGGAGTGAAAGAAGAAAGAGGCATGCCAGCTGTGCACTGTGTAACGTCACCCACTCGTTGAGCATGCGCAGCTTGGCCTTTCCAGAGCTACGCGAAATGGCTCAGCGACTAGCCTAGTGTTGCTTTCGTAGCAAAAAAGATGTTTGGGTTTCTGCGGCAAACGAGGTCATCACAGCAAAGCACTGCGATGCAGCACAGAAAAGCTGCCGCCGGCCTGGCTGGATGAGGCGCACTTACAGCCTACGCTACAACAGCGCCGCCACATACATCCAGGACCTGTCGACATTCGCCGCCTAACAACATCGCATGCAGCACGCCGGCTCCTGAACCCACTACCCCATATTCTAGAACACTATATCCACCGTGCGGGTAGATGTTCTAGAGCACTATACTAGATGGTAAGCTGGTGCCACTGTCTGTGCGAGTTTCTTAATGGGCACTTCATCCACCGTGGGAATGCCGGGAAGACAGCGTGGGCATAATTGGCTTGAGACTAAAACATAACTACGAATGCAGAAATACAAATTTTCGCAGAGCATACATTGCAAGGAAGTGTTGTTTTACAGCCCTGGAATAAAATATGCTTGCCGTATATTGCAAAGAATGAGCAGAAAAGTGTATGGGTGTAAACGATCACCGAATTCACTCATGGCTCATTTGTTCCTTATTTTGTTCTCTATTTTTTTTTTGTATACCATCACAAAAATTTTTAGTAACATTCTTTATAAAGTCTTCAGACAAAAGTTGATAGCACCTAGTAACACTGAATAGAAAGTCTTCGTAGTAACGGCCTATCAACCATCTTCCGACAATTGGCCACTGATATCCAAAAGACCCGAGTACGTAGAGTCTTTATACTTCCTATCCACTTATCAACAGTTTACATACCTTCTACTGACCATTTACCAGCACAGCCTATTGACAACCTATCAACGGTCTTCCGACAATTGGCCACCGATATTCAAAAGGCACTCAAGTACGTAAAAAGTCTTTACACCTCCTATCAACTTATCGACAGTTTACACACTTCATATCGACCACTTACCAACAATGTCTATCAACAACCTATCAACTGTCTTCCGACAATTGGCCGATATTCAAGACTGAAGTACATGAAAAGTCTTATTACCTCCTATCATCCACTTAGCAACAGTTTACATACTTGATATCGACCACTTACCAGCAATGTCTCAACAACCTAGCAACAGTCTTTCGACAATTGACCACCGATATTCAAAAGACTCAAGTACATAAGTCTTTATACCTCCTATATCATCTACTTATCAAGTTTCTAACACTTCCTACCAATGACTTAATGATGGTCCATCAACAATCTTCTGCAGACTACTGGCCACCAATACCCAAAGCACTGATTTTCATAGTGTTTTTAACTCCTACCATCAACTTATCACCACTGTATGATATATCTTTATCAACATTCTTCTAACACTTCAAAATCATTTTGTGGAAGTGTACTACAGAATAGTTTAAAAAATGATAGAAGCGAAATCTAAATGAGTGCATTCATTTATTGCACAAGCCATTGGTACCTCATTGTCCTTAAATTTTTCTAAAATGACTAGTTCTTGAAGACACTCGCATCAAAACTTGACAATGTGCATACTGTTACGGGACGGCGGGAGAAAGGCACACAGGAACGCAGGAGACCCAGGCACAACCGGCTGCGGCGATTCTCTGGAGAACAAGGGGAAGATAGAACGCAGTTCCATCACCGCTGGTGTCCTCTAGCGCGTGCTTCGCTTTGCAGGCTGCCATCAGGTTGGCTAGGTGCTCCTTGAGTGTGGTCGTGTCCCCGGCGAAAGTGATGGGGATCACATCGCTCACGTATTGTCGAGCACATGCAGGTCCTGTGTCAAGGGTGAGCGAGGTTCCGCAATGTCAGAAAAGGCTTCACCGCTGGATAGGGACGAGGAATCCTGCGACAGCACCCGAAAGGGAAGGGAACGGTGGCATTGTTACAAGAAACGCCCAGCATATCTTGCACAATTTGCGGCGCTTCCTTGATGGGAGTGCATTCCTTAAGAAAGGCATCGAATTCGTCCCGATGAGCCCGGGTTGAGGTTCTTCTCACCGGCACAGCTTGATTTGCAGGAGGCATCATCACGTTGTGATGATGCCTCTACCATGGTCGCCTTCCTCCGTTAAAGCAAGATTATCATACTGCACGATAATTTATATCCAAATATCATGAAGACCTCTGGAAACAAGCTTATGCTTGTTTCCAGCTTTAACTTGATTACATAGCAAGTTAAAGGAAGCAGTTAGATGAACAAAAGTTACAAGAGTACTGCTGTGGGATAGTTGGTGGATATGACAAAAAGGGGAACAACGCAAACACAGGATGAGGTAGAGATGAACGACACAGGTGCTGTGCAGTCCACTGACAGCACCTATCAACGGACATCACCCTCTCCCTGTGAAGAAAAATTATGAAAAAGCATCCATTAGTATGACCACCATAGAAGGAAACCAAAAAATTTTACATAAACATAAACTCCAATGTAAATTGTTGAAAAATCATACTGCACTCAAGGTGAGCAGTATAGACCGTTTACAGTGCGCAGTTCTTCCCTTTGAGACCAGATGGCGCCACAGGTGCACTAGGACCACGGCGTCAATACTTGCCTCGTAAGTCGCCGGCGTGTGTGCCTCGACGCAGCAGTGGAAATGTGGAAAGAGCAAATGCATGCTTTGTTGTGGATTGCAAGAATTGCGACAAACAGTTAATGGGGCGGGATGCGATCGTTTGCGAGCTTCACGGAACTGAATTGCACAAGGACGTACTGCCCCTAGCTGTTCGCGCCCGTTGGACATCCACCCTTTCCGAACGGGCGAACGCAACACACACGTTCGCCAGCGCTAGACAGCGAATATAGAAGGAAAGGTTTCAATCCTGGAAAATCTGCGAGGGTAAGTGCGCAACATAGCCGCATGAACAAGCTGTCCCGCCACCGAAACGTCACACACAAAAAAAAACTTACGCTCCTATACCGCTAGTGCATATTCTGCAGTGCATAGCCGTGCGAGCGGACAACGCTTACCGTCAGTTCGTGTATTACACACCGTCTTGGTGCTACTGTTGAACTTCGCTCCAAGTAGCGCGGTTTTTGTGGACCACAATCGGAATAAAGCATTTGCGTTACGGCAGCTGGGCTCTGCGGTTGTCACTTCCTCACGGTCCATGCGAGACAGTCACTAGAAGTGACTCCGGCTGATTACTTACAACCAGCGAGACCTCGAGCATTTTCATGTCCGCATATCGAGCATGGAGCGTACCACAATTTTATAATATGTGAGGCTGACATAACTGTGAACTTCTTGTAGTGAACGCTCTGCCATGCGCGTGTTATAACAATTATATCGCGGAATCCTTGTAAACGATTGCATGCAACTTGTGAAGGCTGCTTGATGCATGGTACTGCTTACATGATTGGGTAACATTTGTTTGTTTATTTATTTTTGTTGCCTTCCTTTGTTTAGCAAACCAACAGAAAATATTTTAGGCTTCCTAAGCACCTTTAACAAGTTGTAAACAAATGATTACGATGTGCATGTGAGCGTTTTAGAGCAGTCTCCGCATGCATGTACACAATACGATAATGACCTGCGCAGCCGCAGGGTCATTAAACCGTGCTGTTTTAGATAATAACAATAAAAAATATTAAGCAAAGCCTTCAGCGGCATTCAGGCGATCCACCCCTTGCCTCGAACAGGCGGAGAGCTCAGCGGCTCTTCGCGACATGCAGCCCGATCACGTTTTCACGCCTAAAGTGCCTAGGGTTTTCACATGTCCTTCGAAGCTTCGGACCAACCACAGTGTCGTCTTCCCACTCCTTTACAACCGTATCAGCCAAAACACTGCCTGTCGGAACCAAAACATCAGAGGCAGCAGCCGTCGCGACAATGCGCGCGCCGGGCGGTCAGGAGGCGAGTAATGGCGGCGTGATCACGTGATAAAAGATGGCAGCCCCCATGATACGTCGCTGTAAAGAGTCTATAGCAAGCACCCATGATAATCTTTAAATCGACAGTAATGCGACACCTCACCTATTTAATATAGCACTTGTTTCAGTCCCAAAAGGCACGAAAGCAATCAAAACATCCATTAACAGCTAACAAAACCTGACCGCTTGTTTTAGTGGTGGTGTTTCATTGTGTTAGTGACAAATGAAGCTATGTACCAAAAAAGTGGACAACATTCAGAGAGGTCGCAGCTCAACAGATGCAGGCATATTTGGTGCACATGTGTTATATTAAATGCTTGTGCACCTTTTCTAACAGATACACGATTTTTTCATGCTTTCTTTACATGAAGGGAATAAGCCATTGTCCTACTTTCATTTTTGCTTTTTTTTCATTGCTGCACCATAAGACAGAGAAATTGAAGTTATAATTGCAAAATACGCCAAAAATCCTTATTTTTGTTGCTGTCACCACAGATGTATACTCTGGGCAGGCACTGCTCTCAAGCATCCGTTTCAGGCGTTTCACCATTTTCGCAGAATCTTAACAGAGCATATAAAAAGAAGACAGCAAAGCTCACCTCACAGTGAATATTCATGCACACACTAGCCCAAAGGTATGTAATGATGGATCTACACCAGACCACCACAAACGACAGACCAGAAGAAGTACACACACAGAGTGCTGCCTAATGATTGTCAGTACAACAAATTCCATCCATTCAAAACAGCACAAATTAATTCAGAATATCAATCATTGTGCTCAGACTGTCACTGGTCCATTCAAAATTGCTGCAAAAGGAAACTGCTTTACTGTCCTTCCCAAATAACTCAACAAGGCTGTGTATTGTGCAAACTTGAAGTTCCCCTTGCAAATTTCAAATGGGTCAATGAACATTATAAAGTATGCGACTTGAAGATAGGCAGGCAGCACCCTTGTGCCTCTTTCATTGTGCGTGCAACAGAAAGGGAATTTGAGAAAAGGAAGCATCAAGTTGCTTCTCACAGCTGATGTAGATGTAGACAGTGTCACATGCCAAGGGAACTGAGTAAACAATGCCCTCTGTACATTCCATGAAGCGATCCTGATGGTTTACTGCACAGTCTTGGTTGGCACATCTGATCCCTAAGCTTTTCATGTGCCAAGAAAATAACATCTATGCCAGCTAAACTACCAATTTGCTCTAGCCGATGTTATAAATTGTTATGCATGCCGCCACGGTGGCTCAGTGGTTATGATGCTCGGCTGCTGACCCAAAAGACGCAGGTTCGATCCCAGCCGCGGCGGCTAGAATTTTTTTGGAGGAGAAATTCTAGAGGCCTGTGTACTGTGCGATGTCAGTGCACATTAAAGAACCCCAGGTGGTCGAAATTTCTGGAGCCCTTCACTACGGTGTCTCTCATAGCCTGAGTCGCTTTGGGACGTCAAACCCCATAAACCAACCAAATTGTTATGTATGAAACAGCAGCTGTCTTTCTTATGGAACTTGAAGTTTAAACACGGTGGTCACTAGCGGCAAGTTTATATTTTATCTTCTGTTCGAGGTGCTCACCAACTGAAACCAACCAAGGAATAGTATATCCCATGCTGTAAAAACGTCTTATTTACTAGGAAAAACTGGATGCCACGGCATGCAAGCATGATTTCCTCAGAGCAATAGTTATAAAAAGGTTAGCAGTAGCTTTCTTGAAAGCTTTCGTGCATAGATGGCAGCTATAAAACCTCCTTATTCACTCTTGACTCGTAAGCCCACCCCGTATGATCTCCCAAGAATGAAACCCTGAGTCCACTAAACGTAACGACACATTCTTGGAAACCTCAAGGTAGTCAAAAGCTGTTTAAGGTACTGGCTACACTGCTGAATAACTTTTACCAAAGCTAAATAAGGATCAGGGACCAGGCCATCACAGGGAACTAGATAATCGCCAATGAATTTAAATACCTTACGTACACAGGATTCCGCCAGTTCACTAGCTAAAATCCAATTTCTTAGAGACAAAAATAAGTCACTTCATACAGCCGCGAGACAAGACCCAATACAAATACAAGTTTTTTGCAGATATGTGAGAAAATCCTACATAAATATTTTAGAGGCATTTTGGAAGGCCACAGCTCCATACAGGTCAGTAGATTCCTCGACACACGATATTAGTCCACCTTGAGGAATAGAGTCCACAGATCCTTGATATCAACAAAGCATGCTATAAAGCAAGTGCAAGAATAAACGTTCAAAAACCGTGTTCCCTATAATACTGGCAAGAAAGGGATCGTCACTATTTAGCATGTTTGGTTTCTGTTGCAGAAAGGGTGATGCTTCTGCCAAGTTTCTTTTTCTGAAATTATAACCCTCAAGGGGCAGTTATAAATATGAGTTTTAGCAGTAAAGAAAACATCAAAACAATCTTTCTTGCTTAAAGGGATACTGAAGCAAAATCTGAAAATTGAACAAAAAGGCTGAATATATATTCTCGGAATGTGATTACAGCGAAATCTAGTCGTCTCTGCGCATATTTTTCAGCGGATGGTTTTATTTTCGATGTTTCATGAGCGCGCGCCAACCCTCCCGCTCGGCGCGAGGTGGAAAGCGTGACGTCATGGCACCCTCCTGCGGCGACAAATATGGCGGCGCCCTTCGATGCATGAAACGTCGCTTCGGACTGGTTGCGTCGTTGTTACTGGCTTCTTCAGCGCGTTCACTGGCCATAAATGGGCCACCAGTCTTTCGTTTCATCTCCTGTTGCACATAAGAAAACTTACGAGTAATAAATTTGCTTTATTTTTTATTTAGAGTGGCGATTCTGCCCCCCTTAGGCTAAGAGGGGTGTCGGTTTGTTGACAACAATGCTTCCCCTTCTAACCACCGGATGGCGCCACTAGTCTGAACATCGTCGCGCTTCTGTTTTAAAAGCGAGAATGCTAGAAATGGCACAAGGTCCGGAAAAAGTACCTGAATTTAGCGGACGTAAGTGTGCATACGGTTATGGTATGTAGACAGCATCGATTAACATTTTGACATATCTGTGTACGCCGTGAGCAGACGACGAACATGGAAAAGCCGCGAGTAGCGATGGCAATCGTGCTTCTGCGGGAACGGTGGGCGCGCGGGTGTTATGACGTCTAGTCGCAGCTTCCACAGGCGGCCACCAGGTGCAACGATACGGCAATAAATCGCGAAAAAAAGCGTGTTATCCGCCTTTTTCGCTAAGATGCTTGTCATATTTATCAATTTTAGCAGTCAAGCTCTTGTTTACATGCAAAAGAGCAGCTCCAAAAGTTTGGTTCAGTATCCCTTTAAGTTGAGTGCTCGTGACACAGAGCACAACTTTAGATTATGACAAAATTTCTTGGCATCCGACCTTCCACCACACCACAAGAACCACCTGGTCATAACACTCAAAAACAGAATTCAGCACCTCTGAGGCGATAGATTTATGTGTTCCGTGGGAAAGATATTGCTTTCCCATGGCACAGAACAGTGTAATACCTAGTGATCATTTATAATGAAAGACTTAAATTTGGAAGCTCCAGCTCACTGGAAGGTTGCAAAGATCATCCCTATTCAGAAATCTGGCAACAAACTCTGTAGGCCACCACAAAGTTAACAAGAGAGGGGAAAGCCTCGGGCTGCTTGCTAGCATTTCGACAAAAGGACTTGTCTTTGTCTAGGCAACGCGTTCATCGTTAGTGGGGTTTAATTAGGTTCTTCACTCTGAGGAGGAAGGCCCAGTGAGGGGGAGGAGGACGTGAAATGGGAATGATATTAGAATGGGGAGGGTGGATCTTTTCCAGGCATGGTGGCTGCTACAGAGGATTGACTGGTTGAAAATGGGGACTGCAAGACTGGGAGAAGAAACAGGGCAGCCCAGTAGAAATGAATGCGGGGGTGTGGAGCATGGAGATATAGTAAACTTGGGCTTGAAAGGCTGTGTGTGCAGCTGCTACAGGTGGTTTGGTATGACTGGCTGCCTTGGACTGAAAAACTCCGATAAAGAATTTAAGCAGCATGGCGAAACGAAATACCCGGGAGCAAAAAAAAACAAAATTGAAAGAAAAAGAGAAAATGGCCACGAGTTCTGAGAAAGCTAGAAAGGAAGAGAGGGTGGGGGGGAGGAATGCGGAAGCCAAGGGTTCCTGAGAAATGATAGCAAGAGGTGCAGGGCATAAGGTAAAAGTAGAGGGATAAATTGAACAAAGAGAGAAGAAAAAAAAGAAGGGGAAAAGAAAAAGGTATTGAGTGGGGAAAGGATGAGTCAGGGCAGAGGATAGGCTGAAAAAAAATGGTTAAGTGGCATTACGAAGGACTGGGAAACACTCTGACCATGTGCAAGTCCTTTCTAAAGAGCTTTGCCAGTGTGGGAATGTACCTGGGAGGTTTTAAGTTTCCTTTGGATATCTTGATACCTGCTGGCTGTAAGGTTTTAAATTTGTGGATTAGGAATGCCTCTCTGTATTTTCTGTCCCTTGCAGATTTGAAGCCTTACTGACGAATGAGCACTTAATTTCATCTTAGTTGTGACCACGTTCATTAAAATGTTTTGACGCTGCCTTCTGTGCATTCCCTGCTGTGTCATCTCGATGACCATTTAGTATGGTGGTCATTGATTTCCCGGTTTCTCCGAAATATTGTTTCTTACAAGAGGAGCATTGAAGCATGTAGGTAACATTCAGTAACATTGTCTAATATTAAGCCATCTAATGCTATCTACATGCTTCAATGCTCTTCTCATCAGACACAATATAATGGAGAAACCAGGCAATCAGTGAGTGCCAGACTAAATGGTCATGGAGCTGACACAGCAAGGAACGTCGAGAATGCAGTGACGGAACATTTTAATCAACGTGATCAGAGCTTCGATGAACTCAATCTGTTCATTTTCAGTCAGGCTTCAAATCTGCAAGGGACAGAAACACAGAAAGGCATTCCTAATCCATAAATTTAAAACTGCACAACCAGCAATGATCAACACATACAGAGTAAACTTAGAATCTCTCAGGTACATTAAAGCACTGGCATAATTCTTTAGAAAGGTCTTGCACATGGTCAGAGCATTCCCCAGCAGTACTTAACACCGCTTTATCATTTCTTTCACTGTACCCCCCCGCCCAGATCCATCGTTTCCCCTTCATTCACCTTTTTCTTTTCCCTTAATTTTTTTTTTCTCTCTTTGTTCAATTTATCTTTCTACTTTTACCCTATACCCTGCACCTCTTGCTATCACTTCTCAGGAACTCGAGGCTTCCACATCCCCCCCCCCCCCCCCTTCTTTTCACACTTTCTCTGACCTGCCCCATTTTTCCCTTTTCCTTCAACATCTTTTTTTTTGCTCCCCAGTATTTCATTCCGCCATGCTGCTTAAATCCTTTATCTGAATTTTTCCGGTCAATGCAGCCAGTCATACCAAGCCACCTGTAGCAGCTGGACCCACAGCCTTTCAAGCTCACATTCTATACCTTTCCCTGCTCCATACCCCTGGATTCCTTCCTGTCGATCTGGCCTTTTTCTTTTCAGTTTTGCAGGTCAACTGGTTAATCCTCTTTAGCAGCCATCATTTCTGGACAAGATTCATTCATCCTCCCCATCCTACCACCATTCCCACTTCAAGCCCTCCTCCCCCCCACTGGGCCCTTCCTCCTTGGAGCGGAGACAGTATTTAAACCCCGCCAATGATGAACACTTTGCCCAGACGAAGACAAGTCCTATTGTCGAAACGCTGACAAGCACCTGAGGCTTTCCGCTCCCTTGTTCACTTCATGATTGTCATGACCCATCTGCCCACCCTTCTTTGCTATAGGCGAGTCTCACTATTATTTACTTAGGGTAAGATTAAGAAGTATTCATTTTCAAGCACTTCAGCCCTTTTTCAGAAAGCTGCAAATTCGTTTCCAGCAGCCAATATTAGTTTTGGCATGGCCTCCGTAATGCAACTAATTCAGATGAACAAATTTTGGCACGTCTAGATAAGTGTATGCAAATAGATGCAATTTTTCTCAACATCACGGAAAGTTTTGATTACAATTTGTCCTGGAAGTGCATGGTAAAACTGAGACACATACTGCAGATCAGCATTTCGAGCAATGGTTTGATTCTTATCTTTCTGAACGGCACAAGTAAGTCCAGATTTTTAGTTCCAATTCACCGCCAGCTTGAGTTCTCCCAGGAATCACCCAGGGCTCTGTGTGTGGTCTGCTACCTGTTTCTTATGTATGCATATTTCTTGTCTTATGATCCTCAGAGCGTTACCGTTCTTTCACAGTTGACTGTACTGTATACCTAGACATTCAAAAGGTGCAGGATCATTATATATTCACGAGTAAAGTGAACGAAAGGGGGCACTACGATGCCTGGTCACATTGGGCTACACGGCGAACACAGGAAGGTTTCCTTGCTGACTGCTGCTGGGGAATTACTAGATTTCCTCTCGTGTGGAGTCAACTCCGATGACTTTATGAAAGAAGATCGCATAATTAAGGCCAAACACCTGATTTTGGTTGATACGAAAGGAAAGCAAGCTAATGAAACTGAGATTGCCGCGCTTTAAGTCCACACATCTAGTGTGACCGCAGCACTACATGGGATAATCATCAAACTCACTGACGTGTTTTACGAGCCAGCTGTGAAAGAAGCGAAGTGCTCGTGTACGACCGGCCTCTCTTAAAAGTGCGAACATATCTGTGCTGAACTTATACACGGCTAAAGCTAAGAACCACTGCGTTGTCATTGGTAGTATTATCTAGCAGGAAAATATAGGGCAGCCGAGGCATCTTTACACTGAATGCGCAGCGCAATTCGCCTTGACAAGGCTAATGTACACTGTATACATTACACTAAAGTACATGCTGCATATATCAACTCGCAACCATTGCTAGGTGCATTGCAGTGACGGGGTGGTGGCGGTGGTTTATAGAATAAAATTTTACAAAATACGGAAAGAGAAAAGAGGCACTGGTCGCGACGGCTGCTCCTACCTCAAGCACCTGTGGTGCACGGAAATAAGGGGGACAGGAAAGAAGATAGGCGAAACATAGACAGGAGTGATAGCAAGGAAAGATAGCGGGAGAGGCTCGACCATACTACATACAAGCAACACTTGCACAAAAGGAAAAGTCACTAACCTCACAGTGGATGTCAAAAGCATAATCTTAAAGGGGCAAAATCTTACTGCTGTGCTGAAGAAAAGCAGTCAAACCTGCAAGAAAAGAATAAAACATTGTGGGCAAGTTATACTCTGCTGTACTGGTTTGGTTTACTGAGGTTTAATGCCCCAAAGCAACTCAGGCTATGAGGGACGCCGTAGTGAAGGGCTCCGGAAATTCTTACCACCTGGGGATCTTTAACGTTCACTGACATCGCACAGCATACGGGCCTCTAGAATTTCGCCTTCATCGAAATTCGGCCGCCGCGGCTGGGATAGAACCTGCATCTTTTAGGTCAGCAGCCAAGCGCCTTAACCACTGAGCCACCGCGGCGGGTACTCTGCTATACTGCTTGTGGTACAAATATCCACTGATGTATCTGCTGCAGTTGCACAGTCGCTTTCGCGTTCGGCTTGCTGAATCACATATTGCCTCGGCGGTTCCATTCTGATGTAGGCGAAAATGCAAAAGGTGCCTGTGTGCTATGTGGTGTCAGTGCATGTTTAAAGAACCCCTTGTAGTTCAAATTAGACTGGTGCCCTATGTTACAGTGTCGCTCACAACCAAAGTGCAGCTTTGGGATATTAAACCTCACTTGCAGTCATGCCAAAACTCAGGCACGGCGTAGTGGAGGACTCAGATTTAATTTTGAGCACCTGAGGATCCTTACAGCGAACCGCAGATATTTTGGTGCATGTACAGACATGTGAAAACTTGACTAGAATGCTTGCGATGTGCTGGGGAACAAATGAGTTAATCTTGACACAGTTGCTTTTCTACAGGCAAGGTGCTTGTGCCTGCACGGTTCGTACAGTGGAACCTCGATTATACGTCCCCCGGTCATGCGACGACCTGCATTTTACGACGAATTTGTGCGGTCCCGGCAAAACCCCCATAGAGACAATGCATTAAAAACCTCGGTTATACGACGCAAATTTTAGAAGGACCCCGCTTCGTACGACGGCTAGCTCGTACCGTCCGTCAAAAAAGGTCGTCAGGAAACGCAGGCCGGGATGTACCGTATTTTCGCGATTCTAAGCACCCCCCCTATTTTCGAAAAAAAATTTCTGAAAAAAAAAAAAAACTATGTGAATCTAAGCACCCCCGTTTTTGCGCGGAAGAGAGCGTTGCCGAGGCCGCCAAGTGCACTTGCTCTCTTTTTCGTCGAGCCTGTGCAGTCAGAGTCCCAAGGAGGCGCTTGCGACTGAGAGAAGGATGAAAAGGAAAGCGCACGGGCCCGCCTACTGGCGTGAGCCAAGCCACCACCGCTGCCGAGGAGAGTTAAAAGATCAGAGGAAAGATAAAGAGAAAAGATAAGACGCGGTCGCAGCAACAGATGCGTCAGCAGGAGCCGACGCTGATGAAAAAACAGATAAGCGGGCGAGGCCGCGCTCGCGGCTCGGCTCGCCCAAGCGAGGACAGCGGCGTCCACGGCGCTTTTTGTAATGGAAGTAATGGATGCTTGTGCCCCACGATAAAATTTCCGACGAAGAGGAAGTGGACAACGATGCAGAGGTTTGCGCTCCCATTCCTAGTTACGCGGACGTGTTGCAGAGCGTCGACAACATCCGGCGCTTTGCTTGCGCGCGCGACGATGTTGGCGACTGAAAGAAAGTTGATGCGCCGAGGTTGGGCAAAGGTGCAAAAAAAAAAAAAAATTACCGATTTTTTTTTAAACGGTAATAAAGATTTTTTTGCAAATCTGTTTCAAACAAATGCTGGGTTTTGTCTTTTTTAATCTGATTGGCGTACTTGCCGCGGGCTTGAAGCCGGTCAACAGTTTTCCGCGCAAGGCCGAGCGCCACTGGCCGCATTCTTTGATTTTCGATTATACGACACCCGGATTATACGACGGTTTCGCGCGGTCCCCTGAACGTCGTATAATCGAGGTTCCACTGTATGTCTATCCAGCTATGTTCGAGTGCAAGTAATATCTGTGAAACTCATTTCCTGCTTTAAAATCTCGCTTCATTCCTTCCACAAAGCACAGTTTGAGAGCTCTAGTAATGTGTTTCTCATCTCTGTACGTTTTTGCATTTTGCTTACATCTAAACATGGCCTGGAGCCGAGTGCCCCTACTGAGCCACCACGGTACATGCTTAAAGACCTAACTTCAAATCTCAAGCAATACAAACAGAGTATCACCGTCAGTGAGTTGAAATCACATGCATGGTGCACGAAAACTACCAACTTGACATGCGACCCAAGCAATGGCAAACTTAGGGCATCAGCTATTGCATAACTATGCAGTGCGGAGTGTTGCAGGCACTGAATGGAAGCATTTTTCAGGAATGAAAACAAGTCTGAATGCTGTTCACACCTTACGTCAAATAGTGACTTATGCAGAAAGAAAAGATCATCCCCAGCAAAATGGTTTACCACGCAGCCATTGTCGGCGCAACTTCTTTGCCAATGCGGATGTTGGATGAGGCTCTGTGGAATAATTTTTATTGCCAGAGGAAAATTTACGAAAATTTATTTATCTTTCCATCTTGCTGAAACAGCAGAATTGCCTGGATTTCACACCTTCCTTGCAGGCAACTCTATCACACACCATAAGAAAAGGCACAAAGTACAGGGCAGCGTCTGCTATGCGGGTCGAACCTTCCTGGGCAGTTGCTAACTTTCACCACCAGATGCTGCACAAAATGCTGGAGTCGGAATACTGAATGGCTACCTGTCAGAGGTTCCCAAATGCTGTCAGGCCTGGCAAATGTCTTTGGATTTTTTAAATGTCAAGAAATATGACAATAATATGCAAGAAGTGCTTTCTTAACCTACCAAAGGACACATCTCTTTTCAAATATAATATCAAAATTGTAACTTAGTACCCTTTTATTTGTATTATTTAAAACATTTAGTGTGCAATGCATTATCTCAGCAAACCAAAAAAATGCTTTAGACAAGCCCTATTTGCCTTAAACACAGGGTTCCAGAAAAACACACAACATGGTGGACTCGTCAGGAGCCAGAAATGACAATCTGCCTGTGACCAGCCTGGCTCGTCCAAGTCTGCTAGGGGGTTAATAACACATACAGAATTAATGGCATAACTATCAGCCCTGTAAGTAAGTATTAATACTTGGGGATTGTATTCAATGGTAACTTAAGTTACAGTTAAGCGCATCCAGAGTGGGACGCACGGTCCCAATTGCGTTGCTGTAGTTTGCGAGTGTGTGTTAACTGCGAAAGGAGTGTTAACGGATTCGTGGAATGCACATGGTATTGTCTTTTCTTGAAATTTAAACAATGCTACATATTTAGAGGAATACACAGAAAGACATAACAGGACAAGCGCCCGTTCTGTAATGTCTTTCTGTGTGTTTGTCTAAATATGTAGCGCTGTACAAATCTGAAGAAAAAAAAAATGCCTCACCAACTAGCCCCGCAGCGTGTTTTATTAAGGTGGCGGTCCCACTCTGACGGTGAGCGGGAACCATTTTTGGTGATATTTGTACGTCGACTGTACCTCGCTCGTTCGCTTCATAAATATGGTTCAGATATCTCCGAAAAGCTACCTTTCTCTGCTTTCAAAAGATGCATTTTGTTTAACGGTAGCTGCAAATTTGTTTCAACTGTAAAAGAAAACGCAAAGATGAAAACTGGCAGTTGAGCTCAACTTGTCTCAGGAAATGCAAAATTGTGAAAAACCTCTTGCACCTAGAGAAATATCTTTCGAGATACTTTGAGATCGGATGCTAATCAACATATTTAAGCATTTAGAAGTACGTGTATAGATTAGTTTATTAGCCACGCATGTTTGAAAAGCATAGAAAACAGAACAATGTGATCTGCAATAACTTTTGGGATATGCATTGCACTGCGGCGCCTTTTTGTACAGTTTGAGATCGTCTAATCGCCCTTCCATTCTGAAAATTTCATCCGTCTGCCTTGTTTAGTTTAAAAGTTATTCCTGATCAAAATTAGCGTTTTTTCGAAATAGTTAAAAACGGAATGCAAAATTGTTCAGGTAACCAGCGCGTGGCAGTTTTGAGATTTTGCGTGAAGAAACTTAATACTTCGCTCTACGCGGCTAAGCATCGCCTTTACTCTACGGCTTTTGGGGAATGCGCAATGTCTAGTTGATTTTAGCTACCTTTTTTGTTCTCCTCATGAAGGACACAAGCTCTTGAAACGTTCCGCGGCTTCTTTTTTTCTGGCAAATATACTCTTAAAAATTCGGTCTCTCATTCCTTTAATCAACTTGTAACAATTGCCAAGAACAAAGTCCACAGAATACAAACAATAATAGCAATAACGCAGCGACATTCGATAAATGTAGATAAATTTAGTAAGTAGCGCCATCTACACACATGCACGTGTACTAAATAATCACAGTTCAAAAAAATAACGAGTGTGGCGCTGCTAAATATTTACAATCAGGAGGTGTTCACGAGAGGGAACGATACCTCTACGATGTTCGCACGTTTCCCTCGATTTTGCCCTATGTAGAGTGTGTCGAACTTCCAAGCAGATTTCCGCCATATTGCTTTGCTGGATTGTTTTGTAGCGTAAAGCTAGTAAAGCCACACTACGCGGGTCAGAGCCGAGTTTTGCGCGAGTGTGCGCCGCCTGTTATGCCCATGCGCGAGAACCGCGTGACGTCACGAGAGGCGCAGGTCCGCCGGTGCGTCGCCTCCTCGCCACAGCCGGTGCGAGCTCCTCGCTGCCGGCGCCGCGTGCGCTCTTCTCCGACGCGTGACCTCGTGTTTACGACAGTTGCGCCGCGCGCTACTGCGCATGCGCGAGGAGGGTGCGCGGAGAAATGACGGTCGCGCTCAACATGTAAGCTCTGGTAAGCTAAAGAGAGTCGAGCCGCTGCCAAACGGCGCAGAAGACTGGAAAATGTAAATTCTTCCGATCCCGAGGTTGTCGCCTGGCAGTTTGCCGTCGAGCAGCCAAGGCGAAACGTGCGGCCGAAACACCGGATCACTTTACGCTACGTATATCCAGGCATAGCAGAGCTAAGCCACTGCCAATTTTTTTCACCTGACGCTACGAAACGCATTCTGGGCGTCGTATTATTTTCGAGGACAGCTTTGGCATTGCTAAAGCGACAGGAAAGGGAAGAGACAGGCTTTCGCTTCGTGCTGCCGGTTGTTCGTTGTTCCGGCTAGCGCTGTGGAGGGGAAGTTGGAGAGCGCTCGATTCGCCTGCACTCAATGCACCAGTTCGGCAAAGTTCTGCGGCAGCGGCGGTGCGGCGGGTGTGTACCGCTAGTTCCGGCACTTTGAGCGCAGTTTGGCACTGTCTGCTTCCAAACGGATGGTCGAGTGCAGGCCTGGTCGTCGCTAGCCTTTGCGATGCCAATGAATTGCAGTCAGCTGTTTACAGCCTACATCAGCGGCAGCCAACCTCTCGTATCTCATGAAGAAATGTGCAAACCGAACATCACAATATCATGTTGCCATGAACCAGCCTCGATCCGTTTCTTTAGAGAACTCGAGCAGCGTTCTAGCTTGTCGACGAGTGAAAGTTACTTGAGTCTCCGCCGTTTATCACAACCCGCAAACCATCATCTGCTTCCATGGCGGCTGCAGCTGCACTATTTCAGCACTAACCATGGAGCAGGTGCAGTTTTCCTGAACTAGACTCGCACTTCTTTCAAACGAATGCCGTGGTTCAGAGGGCGCCATGTTCCACCGCTGAAATGAATCCATGTGGCATATAAGTCGGGTACAACTCAAGAACGAAGCAGCACATGCCCATCAAAGGAGACCGCCCAGCCAAGCGCGTCGACCGAGCAGATTTCTGTTCGGTCTCCACAGGTGCGCCGCGACAGCATCGGTGGAGACTGAAGCTGCCACGACCGTCTGTTGCCGAATATGACCCCACCTGTAACATTCAGCGCTTTTGCGAAAAAGACGCTCTCGCGCGGATCTATGCGAAAGGTGAGCAGCCCAGCCCTCTCTCCCCCCCCTCCCCCTTTAGTGGCCAGTGCAGCTGAGACAATAAACGGGGCACCACACCTACTAGTACCTTCGCCTTTCTCCCTGTCTTTTCCCCTGCTCCTGCTCAGGTGCTCCTAGATACGATGGCAGATGTCGGGGCAGCAAAATCTCTTCCTTTCTTTTTGCGTTATTATTCTTTTAGCCTTATCCCGAACAAAGGACATCCACCGTCGGCGACACGGGGACAAAGCGCCGACTCCTTCGTTCTCTTTCGCAGGCTTGGCTGCATGCACAGCCACACAAATCGACGTGATTGGCTGGAGAGTTCCGTCTGAGTTGCGTGTGCCGCTTCGTTCTTTTGTTGTAACCGACTATAGTGCTGAGAAGTCCCCTTTTCGGGAACTGGCACAAAGGACCGCCCCCTCCCCTTGCTGCGCGCCCCTCCTGCAGGCGGGGTAGACTAGCGCCGCAGGAAAAGGAATTCTCGGAAAATGATTACAAGCACGTTATAAGCGGTGTTTACATGACGGGTTGAGTGGAGGATTTGAGCTGAAAACCGGTTACTGGGTTCATGTAAACGAGTCGGTTCCGGGAGTCGAGGGAGCGAGTCCAGTCAACTCCGCTGCAGGGGGTGGGTTGACTCACTCGACCCCAACAGCAGATAGCACGTAAACCGGTCTGAGTCGGGTTAGTGGAAGGAGGGGTGATAAATGCGAACCTGTTATTCGCTTGCGCCGTAGCGCCTGCGAGGCAGCCGTGCATGCCGCAATCTTCCCGGCTGCCACTGCCCTTTCCCGCTGCGCCGTTCGACGCTTGGTGCCGCTGCTGTTGAACCGGTCGCGACTCGCTAAAATCGAGTTCATGTGAACATGCAGTCAAGTTGGGCTGACCTTGCTCAACTCGATCTCCTGGCTCGACCCGCCGAAGTCGGGTTCATGTAAACGAGGCTATAGTTTCCTGACAATAGACGGTGTGAAAATAGCAGCTGTTCCTACAGTTTCCAGGTACGCGCGCGTGGACACGCACGCATACACACACATACGCGGGCGCACTTTTTCAATCTTTGATCCAACCAAATCGAGGAAAATCGACGCAAGGCAAGAAAGATATACATTTCAGCACGCGATGGAAAATTCTGGAGGGAATAAGCAACCTAATGATGCAAACTGGATACAAGAAAGACGTACGTCTAAAATGAATAAGAGCACGCAGTTGAGGGTCCAAACGAGAGAGGGGAGGGGGTCGCCCTAAGTGCCTACAGAACTATCGCTTTGTAGCCGACCCCTTTTTTTTGGCAGCATTCCTGCACACCTCCCCCCCCCCCCCGTTCTTCTTCGTACAATGTCTATAAAAAAGTCTCGAGTCCGCCTCGTGAATTGTATGCATCTGTATACTGCATTTTTGTGAGCCTTGGCAAAATTCCGTCGAAGTTGATCGGAATTGGTTGCAAGGTGCCGCCGCATGTACGACGAATATTTGCTTCTGAGGAAAACACATTCCGACACCCTGCGGTGCTAACCCTCTCAATAGCAATTTCACGTCTCTTGCGCAATGTCGATTCATCTCAAGGGTAAACAGAAATTGACAATTGCCCACTTCTCTCTGCCTTTTTCTTTACCAACCATAGTTTATAAGGTTGGACAGGCATACGCTGAGCGTTGACTAAATTGTATAGCTGTCTTTGTTATAGTTTTCTTATCATAGATGCAATATCATTTGATAAAAATTTTTTTTTTCAGCGCTATAGTTAGCAGGTTACACTCTAGACCAGGAGTGTTCCGACTACTACTAATATACATAGGTTGCACGTGTCGTCACTTCCGCCTCCATCAAACGCTTGCGGCCATGCTGCCGAACCATTCGGCTGTCCCCGCCCGTCTGCCCTGCGATGCCGGACCACTCCTCGGACACTTTGGATTATTTGCTTATCTTTAGAGTGCGATGCCTACTCCAGAGACGAATGAACCATTCAGTGCAGGCTACTGGTCTGAATTTATTCGATCGGCGCGTGTACGCTACGCAGACAAAGTGAAAATTTGCGACGATACAGATCCGTACACGCTGCGACCGGGAGTCGACGCGACGATGGGCGTTGATGTGTTCCTCGAAGTGGCCCACGGGGGATATCGTGTACTCCTTCCAGCTTTGTGAGGTTGGAAGAAATGAAAGCCTTCGAATCAATGGAGCCACACAATGATTTCTACAGCAGGTGGGTGTGAAGCCTGTCTGCGATGCGCAAGCAACGAGACGAAAAGCTCGGCCTCGGCACGCCGCTTTCTCTGCAGTCATTGCTCGCTGCGGTCGTGGCGATCCGAAAAGTCTTGCCTAGTGCTGTAGCTAGGATGCAGCGACACGGGACCCAGTCTGGGTTTGTGTTTTCAGACAAAATGGATGGCGTTAATCAAAACAGCAACATTCAAGAGTGTAGCCCTTGCTTCCCACGTTTTCGTTGAAAGGGGGTTTCTGCACAAATGGTACAAGGCGTGGTGTTGACAGCGGGCGACACAAAACAGCGAGCAGAACGGCGGGCAGCGCAGAAGACGGCCAGTCCAACCCAAGCGATCTCGTGCAGAGCGGCGACACTTCGTCTTTCAGCGACGCTTCGTCGTCGTCGGCGCTCCGGCAGCGATCGACCTAGGCGCGGCAGTCGTGGTTCGCTACATCGTAAACATTAAGTTGACGACACAAGCCTCTTACCTGTCACAAAGTGTACTCCGCACACAATTAAATTTGGGTTGTCGGGGTCCAAATCATCGCGCTTAATGCGAGCCAGCCACAGCTCGTGCAGATTCGTACTGTGTCATGGAGCGCTCGCACTTGCATGCCTACGATTATCTTACGAATGCAGATGAAGTTCGTGTTAAACGGCTTCTTCTTTCGCCTGGAGCTGCCGCTACGGTCGTAGCAGCCAAGGGTGGCACAAAAAGCCATACCGAATCTACGGATGGACGAGAACCGACACGTTGCGAGCTAACATGGGCAGCGGAAAGCTAGAGGCGGTCTGGCAGTGGTTCGGCAGCATGGCCGACTTGCTACCGACGGCCACCGGATGTGACGTCGGTGCAAGCTATGTATTACTATGCATCAACAGTGACGAAGTGATTGAACGCGTAAAAGACGAGGGCAGAAGGAAGGACACAAGAAAGGCACCGATTTCAACTATAAGGTTCATTGAAAAAAAAAAACGCTAGAAATATATACATGGGACATAAACATAACTAATTTTCTTTATTTCACACCTTCCTTATTTTTGGCGTCCGCTTCCTCTTTTCGCTTACTTACTAATTTGCTCTGTGCAATTATGTCGACAATTATCACTAACTCTCCCAAGTTTCCACTGTGTCGACGTTGTGCATTTTGCGATGCGGGCTGGGCAGCATTATTTTTTTCTTTTTCTTTGCTCCCACTAATATATGTCACGACATTGAAAACAGGAAAGTCTGTAGTTGCGTAAAACTCAAGAACGAAACGGCACATTCCCTCAAAGGAGGCCCTCCAGATAGTAACACCGACGGTACAGCTTTCTGCGGCTACTTAGCCAAGGCTAAACAAGAGAGAGAAGGAAACGGTCCTCTGTTCCCGTGCTGGCATCCTTATCCCGAACAAGGATCACCTCACCTCTGACGCCGTTTGGACAAAGACGGTACCCTCTTTGCCCCGGCTCTCCAACTTTTTCCCTTCACCCTTCCGGAACCATAGACCGAATAAAGGAAGCCCCACTCTCTTTGGCTTTGGCGAGGGACAGGCAGAGAAAGAAGCATGCGGGACCACCCCAGCCAACACCTCCCCCCACGCACGACGGGGACTAGCAGCCGGGCTTGCCATGGTTCGTTTGTAATCCTCTGAAGGCAGGCGCAGCAACAAAAGAAAAGCCTTCACGCAGCACGGGTGCACGGGTCAAGAAAGGACCGGACACGTATCTCAACATCTCAACCAAAACCAGTCTCGGGTCGCTGGGGGCAAGACGGGTACACACTTTCTCAGTGATGGATCAGTGTCGTAGCCTGGTGGCAGAATATGAACTACTCGCAAGATGGCGGCAGTGGAACCGCCACCTTAAGTGAACATGGTATGGTGGTCGTGGGTTGAAGACAACTTCATTTCTTCCCGCCATTTTGCGCGCTTTTCTTTTTCTGTTCCCTCCTTCACCAGTCTCTCTCAGCTAGCACTCACCAAAATCTATTACAACCACATATAACAGCTTTTCCACAGTTCAGCCTCTCGTTACAGCACTCCACTCCACACAGAAGTTTCCCAGTTCCCTCCTTTCTGGGTCTTTCTCACTTAGCTATGGCTCCTAATATATGGCTACTAAGGTAAGATATGGCCACTAAGATATGGCTCCCTTAGTGGCCTGCTCAGAGCAATGTGAAGTGACTGATGGCCATGGAAACACTGAAGACTTTGTCTACTCCTCATTACCCCTCCCCCATGGCCACGCGCCTCCCTTACCTAATAAGGGACTTTCTACTCAACTCTACAATGTGGATTGTCGGCAAGAAATTGTGTTTAACCCAATTGTTTAAGTCTGAGTAAATCAGCGTTTAATTCAAAAACAAAGGGTCCTCTATTGGCGTGCTTTCCATAAGAGCATGTTGAAAGTCAGCAATTGTGTTGCCATGTTTTTTGTGTCCATGTGTTTTCCAGCTGGCTGTTTCATCCTGCAAATTTTTCATCAATCCAAGAGCGTAGTTTTAACTCGACAGCATTGAGGACCTCGTCTTGCAGAAAAGCCAGTGTCGGCGTTG
The DNA here is from genome assembly GCF_055824585.1 of Amblyomma mixtum. Lineage (NCBI taxonomy): Eukaryota > Metazoa > Arthropoda > Arachnida > Ixodida > Ixodidae > Amblyomma > Amblyomma mixtum. The sequence goes on from NC_143014.1 coordinate 319,169,355, forward strand.
TTAGCGTTGTAACATGATGACCTCCAAGTAAAAAAAAAAATTGGGGGAAATACGAGGAATCCGACCCAGGTCTTTTAGATCCCAAGGCAAGCATGCGCAGGACATGCTACAAAGGCTCGTTGGTTCGAACTGAAAAGTGGACCTAGTGAATGCGTTGTGGTCTTAGACTTCTTCAAGTGTCTTTGTGCATTTGTGCGTACAAGAGTAATACCCTGGCAGCACTGCAAGACGCTGTCGCGTTCCACTCTTCGAGGCGAAGCTTAAGGGTCCACCAATTTTTTAGTTGGTAGGTTCTGTTCCCAGATCCTATTCTTGGTTCTTCTTTACATAGTTCACTGCTGCAACTTGTAAAAATTTAATTTTCATCCGGAGTAATAAGGAATGGTCCTGGCAAGCATACAGGTGACATTACCTGAAATAAGTATTCCCTTCATTTAAACATAACAGAGTAACGCAGACTACCCAAGTTGTGCTACCTAGTAACATCACTTAGAATGACATTCGAAAGAATTTCCCACCAAATGCAGACTTACTAAGAGAATCCCGAGCCTGCTGAAGTTCATGCGTCAGCTGCTGAACTTCTCCCTTTAGCTGCTGGTTTTCTTCAGTGAGCTTGTCTTGTGTCTTTTAAGCTCCTGTTCTCGACTTGAGTAACCACACATCACCTGCTGCAAAAATTGAGAACGACACAGTTATTGCTGAACATAGAAAATCAAAACCAAAAGCAGACTATGTTCTTTTACAAGCAACCTTGGGCAGCCACTGCAAACACTTTGTACTGACTAGTGCAACATCTGCTATGCCTTAATGCCCTGCTTCAGAGTCACTACATTATTTCTGCAGAGTATCTGTTCCAGAAAAATAATGCTGATGTGCACTTTAATTTAAAAGACCTTGCCTACATTTCAGACTCTGACCTTAACTTCTATAGCAGTTCAGTAGTGCATTATTATACTATACGCCTTAGTGATAATACACCAGATGTTTCACAGAAGCTGGTCACTAATGTTTAAAAATAGGTTTTTTTCTGGGTAAACAGAAGCACTTTGCAGCGTAGTATTACCAGCATTGGTGGACGTCAAAAAGCAGGCAAACCATTTTAACTAGTAAAATGGTTAGTAAAATGATTATGCATTAATAATAGCCTTATCAGGTTTTACAATTTCAAAACTGTGATTACCCTCGGTACATGAGGCTCGACTGATTTGGGCCATTTTTCGCGCCATTCGAAAAGCACGTGCTTGCAGGAGGGCTCAAAGTGACGTCAATCAAATCCCGACACTCCTTAATGCACGTCCCACGCAAGAATCTCAGCCCTGCCCATGCTGCTATGCTCCCCGCTCCTAGCCACTTCACTGCTCCACAGTGGGTGGGGCAGAGAATGTCACATAGTAAATGCGTCGAGTGTCGTTATTTGATTAATACTGCTCTGTGCCCTCCTGCAAGCACGGGCTTTTCGAATGGTGTGAAAAATGGCCCAAATTAGTCGATCCGCAATGGCGAGGGTAATCACATTTTCAAATTTCTAAAAACTGACAGGGCTATTAGTAATGACCAGCTACTAATTTCTAATACCAAACAGGTACCTATCAGTAATAGTTAAGAAGTTAACATTCGAATTTAGTTCATCACATTACTAGTTAACATGATGTACACGCATATCGCCGCTTCTGTTCCGGTCGTGCCATCTCTCCACAGACTCCTCACCAAACAATGCCCTACCATTCACTCTCGCCCTACTTATGCTAGACTTCCCAGTTATCTCAGTTGATAGAGCACCCCGGACCAGGACGAATTTTCCTTTAACTACAGAGTTTCTGAGAAAGCTGTATAGCTTTCCTTTGTAGCCGTATGGCTGCACTCGGGTGGAGGTCAATGAGTAATTACTCAACAAGGGGAAGCTTTGGGCCAGTTGGTCAGACATGTTGGGGAGGAGGGATAACCGCAAACTTGACAGGACTGAAGTTTGCGGTTATCCCTCCTCCCCAACATGAGTAATTACTCATTTATTACAAATCTACTCCACCTTGGGGGTTCCCCTAAACATTCGACCAATGCAGTTCCCACTTCAAAGTTATTGATCAATTCACTCTCGCCCAACCATAAACTTGCCGTCCCGGTTAGCTCAATTGGTAGAGCGACTGCTCTGGTGAAGCGGTAGTCGAGGGTTCGAACCGTGGACCAGGATGTATTTTCCTTTAAATACGAAGTTTCTGAGGAAGTTGTATAGCTTCCCTTTGTAGCCAGATGGCTGTGCGTGGATGGATGGCAGTGAGTAGTTATTCCTTTATTACAAATCTACTCCACATTGGGGGATTCCCCGAAACATTCGGCCAACAAGGCCCCACAACTAGTGCCACCGAGACAAGAGCAATCAAACCCTAATTCTTTGGAAACATCAGCTCCTTTTCCATTCACAACTAGGCTGGTCCATGTCATCAGTGTCCCCCACAACAGACACATAAAATGTGGAATGTGTGAGAAAAAACAAGGTTCACGCTCATACAGGTATACAATAACAATGAAGTGTGATATAATTGTGCAGAAACCTTTCCGAGGGAAGTTAAGATTTTAGAACACTGATGATGTTTTCTGGTTAAATATATGTAAACAAAGAAGTAAGTGAAAATTTAAAGGATAGTGAAGAAGACTCAACTAGCTATGATGACAGATTTATTTACTTCCTTCTGTGCCAAGCAGATCACTTTCACATGCTGGAGGATACATCAATAGCTATGTCAAAGTGAAAACAGTAAAAAAATTAGAGGCATGAAAGCTGCACGTCCCAAGCAATATTTCAGCATTTCACAGCATGTGACATGAAAAAATAATCAGTTCAGTAGAGAATGTCAGTCTGTTGGAGGTGACATATGTACCATTTCTGTTGCCCTAGTTTAGTTTTTAAATGTCTGAAGTTCAAGTTTAGGTGCTCACCTCCGAAACAGAACTGAAAGCAGTGGATACCTGTTGTTCACTGCTCACAGCTGAAGAATCTTCGTTTTCTTCAGCTTCATCTGCTAAGAGTGTTCGTTTCCTCTCCATTGAAAAACGGCTCCCTGGAATATGCCCAGCATGATGTCAGAGCCTAGGCTACAAATATTGTACTAACTCACATAAAACAGTGTGGACACGGGACATTGGAATGACAGGACAAGTAGCTGACGAGTAACTGTGTTTTATTTGCAGACATTGGACTTGCATTTTTGTATATTTTATATTTGAACATAATGCATTTTACCACCCTACGCCTATACTTCCTCCCTTTTGCTCTTTATTTCTCTCTCCTTGTCCTTTCTTCTCGCACAAGTAGCGCAGCTCATCAGGTGCTTCAGGTTTCGATAGTAGATGGCACAGCTAGCAACGTCTTCTGCTTCTAATGCTATTCTATTAATAAAGAGCCGGTACTAACACGTTACAGATCACTGTGGCACCTGCATTGGAGCAATGCACAAGCATCTCACACCAAGACGTCGAGTAACATTTCCACACTTTTCACGTCAACTGAGACTCGTGACCCGAAGTCGAGACCCTCAAACCGGAAGTCAATGACTTATTGATACCACAATTAATTGTATTACTTAATCAAGTTCCATCAATTGCCCATCTGAGTCTTCAGACTTCGCGCCACACTTCATTTTCAAATTTGGCGCCACGCGTGGGCTTCGCCCACACTTCCGTTCCAGTGGTGCCACACTTCCGGTGTTTTCAAATTTGGCGCCACTTTTTCTTCGGCCCCGGCCACTTTTTTTTTACATTTTTAGCTCTAATTAATTCATTCACCCACCTCAACCCCCCCCCGATTTTCCGCAAGAGATTTTTTGGTGGTCTATCCGATGGTACCATTCGTTCGGACGTAATCGTAAGGACAAGCTCATTATGACACGAAACCACAAACATAACCGTACAATACTTAAGCATCAATTACACATTAATAATAATAATAACCCAGCTGCAGTGGCCGTGTTTCAATGAAAGCAGAACGCAGAAAGTGCTACACAACGTACATTAAAGATTCCCAGGCGGTCGAAATCATTCCGGAGCCGTCCACTACGGCACCTTTCTCTCTTTCCTTCATCCCCACCTTCCTCCCTTCCTGAGAAGTGAGACATTAATTTCGCCTTTCATTTCCTCAAAACAAATTTTCAAATTTTACCCCTCATCTGTTCACTTTTTACTATTGGCTATACCCAGCAATTGCGGGGACCCGTTGCCACTTTGCGACAATTATGATGGGCGGGAAACAAGGCTATTTCCTCATTCGTGTTGCATAACCCTCCTCGCAGCGCCACCCCTCCTCCTCCCCTCTAAGGGTATGTTCCTCGTATTTTCCCGTTTGTTTACTGAATGTTTCTATCACACTGATCTGTGCACCTTGTTTGAATTATTCGTAGCGGAGACTTGGGTTTTCTTATAATGTTTGCATTCCTTACTTTGCACCAGAGGAAAATAAATTTGTGTGCAGTTGACCTTCTGCTTGCCACTGTCCTAGAAGGAATGAATCCCGCTCTCAAAAAGTCTACAGAGAATACTGATGCTGCACTAGTTATAGCCCTGTCACACGGCCGACTCGGGACTCCCTTGAACTTCCTTGACCTAAAGGAGTGCGAGGGAGTTTCGCCTCGAAAGAGTTGTCTCCGTGTCACACGGCCTGTAACGAGCTCCTCAGACGGTCCGCCAGGGGCACTTGAGGCGCTATTTATTTAGTGCAAAACGCAGAAAAGAATAACGTTAAAAAGAACTGAAATGTTATTAATCCTTCATTTTTCTTCCCAAAGTGCTGGAGAGGCAGCTGACACTTAGCGGAGGCAACGTGGGTTGCGCGGATGCATCGTCCATCATAGAGGTAGTACATGTGCGAGCATGTGCGTGACCACAGATTAAAACAAACAAATATAGCGCAGTCAAAGCAAGCTGTCAAGCAAGCGCCTAGCTTGAGAGTACAGGGCCGCTACTAAAATTAAACATAGCGAACCGAGCTGTAATGCTTGTTTTATGATATAATAACTAATATAGTCACTATTAAAAATATATTTATTGAAGGCAAAGGTTGTTTACTTACTCGGAAGTAAAGCACACTGGAAGCAAGAGTACTCCCTTCACCCTTCGAGGGAGATGACCGATCTCCTTTCGCAAGGAACTTTAAACTTCCTTCCCTTAAGGACTGCTGTCTGACACGGCACGCATCTCCCTCGAGATAAAGACTACCTTGGCTGAAGGGAGCTGAAAGGAAAGGAGTTGAAAGGAAAGGAGTTAAAACGTGCCCGTGTGACAGGGGTATTAGTTTCATTCCCGCTGCCTTTGCTCAAAACAAATTAATTTCTTGCCTTTTCCCTCGAATGCCAAATACAACACTTATCCGGCAGTTCCTGAACGTGGTAACGTTTTAGCGGTAGCAGTGTATGCTCAACGCGGGAAAACCCAAGTCGCCGCTACGAATAATTCAAACAAAGTGCACAGATAGAAACATCCGGTAAACAAACGAAAACGGGAAAATACGGCGGACACACTCTTAGAGTAGAGGAGGAAGGGCACCGCTGCGAGGAGGGTTATGCAACGCCACGAGGAAAGAGCCGTTTTCTTTAATCACCTGTCATTAAAACTGAATTATTTATGCCACTGCTTCTCGAGGGAGCGCCCTAGGCAGCCGATAAGAAAACGCACAGCTCACCACCATGCATCATGCTATCTCCACAGACTCGTCGAAATGCAGGAGTGAATAAGCACTTTCCGTAAGTACTCAGGAAATCATGCGGGAAAGCAGCGCGGGAGCAGGTAGTTACCAGTATGTACGAAGCTTGAACCGAACCAGCGGTCGCCAGACCGGGAACTCGGGACCAAGAGCAACTGACCGCAAGCAGAAAAGCGCACTGCCATATTGGATTTTTGGATTGGCTTGTTTCATCTTGTCTCAGGCTGGCTTAGGAGTTTGAGCAAGCCAGAGCAAGCTGTGGTTTGCTGCCACTCCCGGGCACCGCCACTGTTTTTGCATCATTTAATTTTCTCAAAAACTACTACGAGAGTTCTAAAACTTGTGCAACAGCTTTAGCGGCAAAATATACCGTATTGTGCGTTTTTATCGTAAAGACGTTCAAAAATTTTCCCGCCTCAACCGCTCGATCCTTTGCGGTGTAACTGCACACAGAGCTTGCGCAATACGGTAACTTTTGTATCGTAGCAAGTTTTACAACGGTACTTACTTAGTTGAGCCGTGCATGATGTGAAATCGTACTTGTCTGCGTAGAGATCGTCGAACCAAAGCCCGCAGACGCCGTTCTTTCGCTGAAGGGCGGCAGTGGCGCCATCTGTTTTCAGCAGTGAAAAGCGTCACGACAAGGTGCCGCGGCGATTTTGCAAATAATATCACCTGAAAGGTAAAGCCTCGTTAAATCAGTTGTTCTGATTTTTTTTCGCTCAGTTAGCCGAAAAAACGGCATATTCAAAGGGCACGCGTACAGTGTAGGCACGCGCTTCATGCAACGCTCACCTCGGCTACCTCGGCGCCTTGTCGTGACGCTTTTCACTGCTGAAAACAGATGGCGCCACTGCCGCCTTTCAGCGAAAAAACAGGTGCGGCGATTCTGCCTGTCAGCAAGTGGTAATAGCGTTCCATTAGCGTACCAACCTATTAGATCGTGTAATTGCACATTTTCTGGTATTTGTGCACCAGTAAGTACTAGCGGGAGTGGAGAAGGCGAGAATGCGAATTGCTTTAAGTCAACTGGCTTGTATAGCTCGTAGTACGAACAGCCCTACGCAAGCGGCAGGAGAGGCCGAATTTCAATTTCATAGCGCGTATCTCTGCAAACAAACATTCTAATCATCAGAAGTGGATTCGTTTCGGTCATGTACTCGCTGTTTCCAAAATGTTCAGTTTGTAAACGGGGTACTCTGTAGCAAGCTCAGCATCTAAACTGTCACACTCGCCATGTCCAAGCAGGCAGCGAAAGCGTTCATGAAAAACTGCGCTCCACAAAAAACTAGATAATCATTGCTCTCCGCGATCTTGTGTTTCAACACATTTTGCTTTCGTTTTTCTAACATGCAACACCGTGCCGCATTTGCCCTACAGGCAACCGGCGACAAAAAAGCACGCGTGAACTGCGAGCATGGCACTCACCGATGCTGATCGTTCGCTGCGTCGAGGAATGGTCGCTTGCTCCCAGTTGGTTATTGCAAGAGCTAATGGCATAGCACACACGAGGATGGACACGAGGCGAACGCCCACCCAAAATTTCTAGGCTTGGCAGGAATAAAACGGGCGAATGACACTTTCAGAGATCGCACGCTGCTTGGGCTGCAGCCAAACATGGCGGCGCCCAGGTATCGAAACTAAAATCATGTACCTGAGAATACCAATCTCAATCGGGTCGGGGCACTGCTCAAGTCGCTGCGTTTGTTGTATCTCTGGCACGGTTATGCATAATGTGGATTTTTTTTTGCAGTGCATTCGATGCGATTTCAGTCGAATAATTTATTACAATGCATGGCAGAGTTTACCGTCCTGTGCATGCCGTGTATTTTTTCACCTTAGGTTGCCATGGCTGCATTTTTCCTCACTTTGCAGTTGGTTAAAAGTTCATGTCGCCGCTCTATTCATGCCATGCTGTGCAAATTAAATTGGTATTTTTGCACTAACGACATGTTTATTTTTTTCAGGTGGCGATCCCCGCACCCTCCCGATAATGACGATCATGTGGGGCGGCGAAAAGAAGTTGTGGCCAAATTTGTGAAGTCCTCACATAGTGTACAGCTGAATTAAAAGAGCTCTGCCAAGGCCGTCCAAATACGATCAATTGATCTCTTAATTATGCACAGATTATAGTTTGGTAACCCAGGCGCTGCGCTTCGTTCCACACCCGATATTAGGCACAGGCAGTGCATGGGTTTGTTTCTGTCTGCATTTCGTTCACAAAGTGCGCTAACGTTTAAGCTTTTTGTTGGCGCAAGTATTTTTTGTTCACCACCTACGTCTACTGCCAACGCAACTTGGGACCGGCGGAAAAGCGGTGAAGAAATGGACACCGCAGACTTGCTGAGACCTTCACATAACATGGTGCGCGTACATACTGGCGGCGTTTGTTTGTTTTTTTTCTACTTTCGCCGACTATTTCAGCAACCGACAATAAAACAATGATGTCTAGAAGACGTTGGTGTTCCGTACAACATTGCTGCTTTTGTTGTACAGACGCAAACACGCGCTTGACCGGTAGCTAAGCAGCCGCGGACGTTGCTCCGCGCGCCCGATTATCAGCCCAGGGGAGGACGGCAACAGTGGGGTGTCGCGCAGCGCACGTGTTTGAGAGTATTTGTTCCTCTCCTGCCCGCTCCTCGTAAAATGGTGTATAGAGTTTATGTTTTGGTGTTACTGAAAGGTCTGCACACACGCAGCCATTTAATATGTACTTTGCTTCCGCGTAATTCTTCTAGCGGAAGTAAATCGCAATCTTGCACAAATTATCAACTGTACCAAGAACGTGCCGTTTTGGCAGCTTCTGAGGTGGTGGTGAAAAACATTTATAGTGCAATAAATTTTTACAGAGAGGTGATTGGGGTAGGCCCTGTTGGCCCTTTCTCCTAACAATACTAGGTGGAGCCCCTTTTCCGGGGCCCCAATGGCAAACAACGCCGCCCGCGTCCGTTGAACCAAGGCCTTTTGGGTCTTTAGGTCCTGACAGCCGAGCAGGGCCGCCTCCCAGTCCTCTCTGGTGGGGTTGGGGGGGGATAGATGGGTTTGATTGACACGCCCAAACCATGTGGAAGGTGTCAGCCACCTCCCCACGCTCAGCCAGCAACTGCAGCCATTTGTGCCTACAGAAAATTGGCTCGCCTTGCTTGCTTACTGTTATATGTTCTTGTAAATGCCAATGCATCTGATAACCTTGGCATGTGTACATATGAAGATAAAATTATTTCCTAAACAGTTCACGCACAGCGGAGCGCGGTGGGAAACGAAATAAATACTGCGCTCTGCTATTCGGGTGGAGTACAGAAGGTATGCCGACGATTACGTTACTTTCTAATGCAGATTTAGCTTTTCGATAGATACAGGCGAAGAATTTCTAGCGAGACACGTAAAATTACAAACAGCTTGTTGTTTTTCGCACACGTTCCTTCAAGAAAGACTCCCTTAGCAGTTCTTGATTATGACTGCCACGAAGGAAGAAATGGATGGATATATGGTCGACTTGCTGCACCAATGCCTGGTTCTCAAAGACAAGGTGTATGCAAGTATTTCGCAAGGTTGTCACAGCCGTGGGAGGCGTTACGAGCGAGAGGAACGGGATGTCTAGAATAAATGGTAAGAAATTCTTGTTTGTCTTTATAGCTACATTAAAGGGGTGGAGATCCAAATTTTGAAGCTATAAAAAGCCTGCTATGAGATTCCTATGTATGCAAGGGCGATCACAGCCAGGTGTTGGACGCAACAAACGTTTAAAAAATATTTTAATTCGGTTCCAAAGATTACCTAAATGCTCACGATCTAGACCCATCGCTAGCGCCATCAACCATGACGTCAGAAGGGGAGTAGAAAAATTAAAGTTTTAGTGACGTCATACCAAAATACAGTGACGTACGATGAGCGGGGCACAGCCGCGTGAGCGCAGTCGACGCACCAGCGAGCCGCGTTTGCTGCTAACCTCCACTCGCTCGGTTTGCGGCGCGCCGTTGCGAACAGCGTCGCAACGTCCGATTAAAGCTCGTTGCCTGCGTCCGGCATGCTAAATGTCAACGGCGGGCCGCTCGTGGCAACAACAACGACGGGAAGCGGCAGCCAATGCGAGCGCGGAGAGCGGCAGCGTCATGATGACATAAGGCGCACTCCTTGGAGCCGGGCGGCCTGCGCCAGTCTTCGTGCCGAACGCCGGCATCTGAAGAACACGATAGTATATTGTTTGTTCACGTTCATAGCAAACCCTGGGATATATGAACATCAAAAATGCATCGTTTCTGACGATCGTTGGCAAATACCGAGTTCCTGGTAGTGATGACTGCGATGCAAGCAAATTTCATCCCATAGCCGGTTTTGTGCTGCTGCTACCTTGTGCGGTTCGCCTGCAGTCTGCTAGCTCTGTTGCTGAAGACGTCGTGGAAATCGAACATATCTTTTATTGTGGGACGAGTTCACAGTAAAGGGGTGCCGAGCTGAGCACGTTTCTGAGCGCTGGGCAGTAGCGAAGCGCCCTCAGCTGCGGAGTCGATGCGAAAGCAGCTAGGCCTAGCGACGACTAGGGCAGTCTGGGACCAGCGCGCAGGTCGTCGGCCGACGTTGCCGCAGGCAGTGTCGTTGCCGAAAAATTTACTTTCAGCACAGTCATGCTGTCGTATCTCGAATCTAGAAAGCATCCTTTCTGGTAGCTTGGCTGTTTTGTATTTTCTGTGCGGACGTGAAGTACGCCGAGTCTGCCGGCCGGTCGGTCAGCCTGGATACCGTCTACCGACGTCATAAAAGCGAGCTAAAGAGTGTTCTTGACGTAAATAATAAACCATGGGACATGAAATGTGAAAAAAGTCATTTTTGAGGATCTCTGACCAATACTGAGCTGCTGGTAGAGGTAACAACTGTGATATGAGCAAATTTCTTGCCCCAACCGCGCCTAGCAGCTGCCGCTGGCGTGACGTTGGGGTCCGGCTCGCCTGGCGCCCGCTTGCTCCGCTGCCGAAAGCGTCGAGGAGATTGACCATACTATTATTTTATTGTGAGATGATTCTGTTAACACTGCAGCTATTTGTGAAAAGTAGGCCTTTTATTATAGCGCAGGCGCCGGCCGCTTGCTAAACAGGCTATAGGCCAAGCGACGACCACGGCAGCCATGCAGCAGCAGAGCTCGTCGCCAGGAGCGCCCGCGAGCGGTGCTGTTGCCGAAAGCTCCCAACATAAGCAGGCATGCTTTGTCGCTGCTCGAATATAGCTGGCAGTTCTGATAACAAGGCGATCTTGTCTTTTCTTGTGATATTTGTACACCATCCCAAGCAGCGCTCAGGTACTGCTGCACGGCAGCGAAGTGTGACACCGGTTGTGGGCGCAGCTTGGGTAGAGCGGCGCAGCGATGCTTACTGGCATTTTGCAAAGTGTTTCGCATCCTCACGCGAACCCGCGAAGGCGATATTAGCGTGCGAACAAAAAAAAGTCGATGTCTCACTCATTGGAATCAGATCTGTCAGAATCCGAGCTGCTGGGACTCGACATGCAGTTGTTTGTTTTCATGCGCTGGTCAGCACGTGTGTGAGAAAGCAGACGATGCAGCAGTAGGTGCTTCACAACTTTTGTGGGCCCACGTGACCAAGCGAAGCAGTTGATCTTCCCCCTCTGTGACGTCACTGTACAACTCGGCGTTCTGAAACCGAAACCGAAAATCGTTCACCTAAAAATGCTATAAATAATTATTCACTGTGAATATATGAATCTTTGAGTGTGTATCATGCTTCCTGGAGCCATAAGAAACGTTTGAAACTGAGAACGCGCGAACCACAAATTTGGGGTCTCCACCCCTTTAAAGTCCCCACACACCTTGGCAGGTGGTGGTGGTGGAAAACATTTATGTACAGGTATACTACAGGAGGTTATGCATGAGCTGACCCAGAGGGGGCCAGCCCTTACAAATACTAGGTGGAGGTCCCTAGTTCGGAACCCCAGTGGCATCGGCCGCCGCCCAGGCTCGCGCGACCAAGGCCCGTTGGTCCTGCAGGTCAGAGCAGCCCAGCAGGGTCGCCTCCCAGTCCTCCCGGGTTGGGTTGAGGTGAGGGGGGATAGCAGGGTTGGAGGGGCAGGCCCACACCATGTGGTAGATGTCCGAAGACTTCTCCGCACAGTGCGGACAGCTGCCCGTGAAAGAAGGGTCGAAGTGTTTCAGAGCTGCCGGGCACAGCAAAGTATTAGTATACAGGCGGAGCAGAAGCCGCTCCTCCGCCTCTGAGAGACCTTTACACAGGCGGGGATAAAGACCATGGCCAGATTGATAGAGTAAAACGATGTCTTTGAAGGTTTAAGCTGAAATAAATTCGAGTTCCTGATCGTCAGGGTCGGAGGGGAATGTCCGGTGAGAGAGCGCGCGGGCGGCGGCGTCAGCTGCCTCATTTCCCTCAAGGCCCATGTGAGCGGGAGCCCAAACGATACGTCGGTGCGCGGGGTCACCGGTGTAGACGCTGTTTTGGAGAATGCGGTAGGCTAGATACGATACCCAGCCCTGCTCGACGTTCCGACATGCCCCTCGCGAGTCGGAAATAATTGTTTTTGAATTGGAATCAGATGCAGCCAACGCAATGGCGACCTCCTCCGCGTGTGTTATGTCACGGGCTCGGAAAGTAAGGCCATTCACTGTTTTGGATTGGTGGACGACTGCGGCCGTGTACCATCCCCCATGGTGGGGGCCGGAGGCATCCACGTAGAATACGCCGGGTTTCGATCCATAGTGGCGGGCCAGGGCTTCCGCCCGCGCCAGGCACCGGCCATTATGGTCTTCACGGTTCATGTTCGCGGGAAGAGGGCGCACGTGGAGGGCGCATCTGCACTGGGATGGAATACGTACGCGCTCTTCCATAAGAGTGGTGACTTGGATGTGCAGTCGGGCAAGCAGGCGGCGACCCGACGATGTCTTTGAGAGACGTGTGTATTGGTTGGTCAAGTGGGCTTCCCGGAGCTCCCGAAATGTGGTCACCATGCCCAGCCCCAGGAGGCGCTTGTTGGAGGTGTTCACGGGGAGGCCCAGAGCCCGCTTAATAATTCTGCGGAGGATGACTTCGAGTGAGTCCTCGTCTTGCTTCCGCAGGTGGAGGTATGGAGTCGAATATAGAATTCGACTGGTTACAAATGCATGCGCCAGCCGCAAGGCGTTCTTACATCGTAACCCCCCACGCTTGTTAGAAACCCGGCGGACCAAGCGGCCTACCTGGTCCCCCACCTGACGGAGTTTGGCCAATGTTGTTTCTGGCCGTCTGTTTTGATGTATGAAGCGCCCCAGTACCCGGACTTCGATATTTTCAGGAATTGGACCTGTCTCAAGAGACAATGAAATTTTGGCTGTGCACTTTGGTGAGGGGCGTATGTGCACAAATTCAGACTTTTGGGTGGAGCATTGGTGGCCGCAGCGGCGAGCATAACGGTCCACTATGGTCGCCGCCTCCTGCAGGTTGGCCTCAATGTCTCCAAGGGAACCCTGTGCGGCCCACAGGGTGATGTCATCGGCGTACAGCGCATGCTGCACACCGGCGACAGCGCCCAGCTGGGCCGGTAGGCGCATCATAGCCAAATTGAACAACAGGGGAGACAGCACCGCGCCCTGGGGTGTACCCCTGGTTCCTAAATAAAAAGGGCCATGTTCTTTATCCTGGATTCGAATGTAAGATTGTCTGTCGGTTAAAAATTGCCGAATGTATTGAAAGGCGTTTTTGCCGCAGTTGGTTTGAGAGAGGTGGGGGAGAATGATCTCGTGGGTAACGTTGTCGAATGAACCCTTCAAATCCAAGGCGAGTACGACCTTGTCATTGTGAGGGCATTCGACGGGGTCGAGGACATCCCGATTTAGTTGTAGCAGGACATCCTGTGCAGATCTTTGTGGGCGAAACCCGAACATGGTGTCAGCGAAAAGGTGTTTGGATTCCATGAACTCGGACAACCTGTCACGTACCATCGTCTCCATGAGTTTGCCTCACAGGAAGTCAGAGAGATGGGGCGGAGGTTGTCTGTGCTGATGGCCTTGCCAGCTTTAGGAATGAAGGTGACCAGGGCGGTCTTCCAGTCGATGGGGAGTGGCACTTTCCAAAGCCAGATTGAGTTAATGTAATGCAATAAAGACAGGTATGCCAGGTCGGGGAGGTTGGCTAACAATTTGACTGTAATTTTGTCCCGACCCGGAGCGGTGCCGCGTTTCATTTTTGCCAGGGCCGCCCTCAGGTCGTGGAGCTGGAACGGTTGACCCAGCTCAACGTTCTCAGAACCTGCATAACAGTACGCCGGCCCGCGGGGGTCCTGGGTGGTGCACAAGTACTGGTTCCGGAGCTTGTGCGCCAATTGAGTTGTGTTGCCCTGAAAACTGTGTATTGCTCTTTGGAGGTGTTTTAGAGTTTCCGTGCGGTTTGCGTTGGGTCAATTAGGGCGCGAAAGAGCCGCCACGTGTTCCGGCTTGACATTTGCCGCGCGACCGTATTGCATCGGACCACCCAGTTGGAGTCGGCGAGTTGGGCTGCATACTCAGCCGCTCGTTGAGTGAGCTCGGCGATGCGAGCTTTAAGTTTTCGGATGTGCTTTTGCCGGCGCCACCGACGGACGAGGCAATGCCGGGCCTCCCAGAGGTGGAGCAGGTGGTTGTCCACATCCGAGACCGCCTCTGAGAGTTGAATTTGAGTTTCGGAGGAGCGAAGGGCAGAGACCAAATGTTGTGACCAAGACTGGTAGCCTTGCTCATGTATGGGTGTGGTAGTGTTATAATTTTGCCTGAACTTCGTCCAATCTAGGAGTCGGGCTTGCGTTGTTGGTCGTGAGAAAGGATGGGTCCTAATCATTGTGTTCAGGAGGAAGTGGTCGCTGCCGAGGGTTTCCTCGGTGTTGACCCAGTCTGCATACTGAATGTTGCGGGTGAAGGTCAAGTCCGGACAGGTATCCCTATCACGGAGTTGCCGATACGAGTTGGGTGGGCTGGGTCAGTGTGAAGAGTGAGGCCCAGCGTTGACGCAAGCTCCGCCAACTTGCGTCCCCGCTTCTCTTCACGACAGTAACCCCACATCCGAGCGGGAGCGTTGAAATCGCCCACAATCAGGAGGGGGTCCCGACCCGCAACTCTCAGCGCGCGGCTAAAGAGGTCCGCGAATGATGCATTCGGCAATTTCGGATTGCAGTATACATTGAGTACGTGTAGCGGTGGATCCTGATTGCGGAGTGGGAGGAGGGTCACCATTACATCGGAGTATTCAAGTTGTATGTCTAAGTCGACCTGGTTGGCTGTAGAATTTCTATGACTAACAGACAAGACGAGGGGTCTTGCTGGAACCTCGTATAATTTGTTAGTGCGGCGCCTTTCCCTGGCTCTTGGAGGGCAACCACGGCTGGCAAATGCTCAAAGGTTGAAAGGAAAAGTCGGAGGTCGGCCCGCTTGGAACGGGACCGGAGCCCCCGCCAGTTCCATTGAGTAATCGTAATGGGGGAAGCCGATTTGGAAAGGGGGGAGCGCCTACACCGGGGGTGTCCCGCCATGCTCAGATTTAGAGGTAAGAGGTGGAAGTGAGGCGGCCCCCGAGCCAGATACCAAGGGCTGAGGCTCAGCACCTAGAGGGGGGCAGCTGTCTTCGTCATCGTCAAGGTCATTTACTCGGCGGGACAATCTGGAGGGCCGACCAGATACGTCCTTAAGAGGACCGGCTCTGCGAGAAAGGCGGGTGTTAGTCGCGACGTGTTGAGCGATCATAGAGGGGATAGCCTCCATGACTCTAGCGATGAGGCGTTCCATCGCTGTCTCCAACAGGGCAAATTTGGCATTAAGACGGGCTTCGAGTTCGGCAAGGGAAGGTTCCAGAGCCGGCGTCGCCGCCGTCTCGCTCTCCATAGCGTCCGTGTTGGAGTTACTAGAGGGAGGGGGAGTTGTTTTAGCCTCTAAGGCTTCAATTTTGGCAAGTAGCATCTCGTTTTGTGCCCGGAGAGAAGCTACAATGTTGTGGAGCTCAGCGTCAGCCGCCGAGCGAGGGGAGGGGAGAGGAGGTGGGAGGAGGAGGAAACCCTGCCTGAACTACAGTGCTCTGAATATTGGGAGCACTGTACCTGAACCGGTCACCTGTTTGCCATTTTTGACGGCGTTGGCCCAGGAGCAGGTCGCGCCATTGTTGTCTTGGGAGCGGGCTTGCTTCTCCTGGCCGCCGTGTGGGGGCGGTGGTTGCACTGGACAACCTTTGACGTCCTTCCCGCTAGTAGGCGCCTGTCGTTTTGAAGCATCGCTGCCGAAGCTGCGTGGGTGACGTGGCTGCCTGCCCGTCCCGCTGGATTTCCCGCCGTTAGGGGCGGCTGGCTTGGTATGCCGATATTTAGCACTGCAGTCCCGCGAGTTCGTGGCATGGCCACCACCACAAACCGCACATTTTGGCATACACTGGTGAGGGGCCCGCACCCCCTCTTGTATGGGTGCCTGCTGTCCACACAGGCCACACTTGTCTTGTGTTGGGTTGGGACAAGAGTGCGCCCGATGGCCGACAGTTCCACACAAACTACAGGCCGGAATAGTGCGCAAATATTGGTGCACTGTGACAATCTCAGAGTTGTAGTGTACGTATCGAGGCCTCAGGCGCAGGTGGCTGTTAATGACTGATCGCGAGAGTTCGCTCCCCATTGTCAGCGCTAACTCATGTAGCCCACATGTATAATGAACTAGAGTACACTATACCCACATCTCTCTCTCATCACCCCTCGCGTCTTGCGGAAATAAACGCGCCCCGTAAAATGCTTCTTTCAGCTAAACGGGCTCATTGTTCGAGCTCAAATTTCGCATAGCATGAGCATGGTGGCAAATGCCACCATGCTCAGCTTTTCTTTCTTTATTATTTTTTTGTTTACTGTGTTGGCCATTGTCATTAAGATTCGCTATCATCTTTACCTACGGTTTCCTACAATTCTAACCTTATGCCACATCTCTGCTTTTAAGCCACCAATCCTCCAATCGCTTTTTGCTAACTTCCACTGCAGATTTATTTACATGACCATTGTTATCTTCAAACCCTAGGGCCTCAGGAAGAGTGACTGTGCCTGCATCGACATCCGGATGGATACCATCGCATTTGATGATGAGGTGTTCAATTGTTTCCACAGATCTACCACACACTGCACATGTGTTATCTTCTTCGTTAAATTTCTTTTTGTAGCTTCGCGTTCTAAGACACCCTGACCTAGCTTCAAAAAGTAGGGCACTGCCTCTTGAGTTATCATAGAAAAATTCTTTCCTGATCTGCCTTTTCCAGTATCGATATAGTTCTACACTATGTTTCTTTTCCATTGAATTCATCCAATTCTTAACTTCCGCGTTTTTAACCTGTCGTTTAATGCTCTTTCCGTCATCATGACCGGCATGCTTACTGGTTAGTTTTCTAGTTCTTTTCCGCCACTGTGAGTCAATGCTCTTTCTGTATAAATATTTAAATACCTTAGCTGGCCACCTGTTATCGTCCAATTGCCTCAGGCGTTCTTCATATAGTATTTTACCCTTAGCTTCCCGTGCTTCGAACGATGCCCAGCCCATATCCCTTTGTACTGCCTCGTTTGTGGTTTTGCCGTGGGCACCTAGTGCTAATCTTCCAACAGCTCTCTGATTTACGTCTAATCTCGACTGAACTTCTGCCCTTAAGCACAGAACCGCATTGCCGAAAGTAAGTCCCGGCACCATTATTCCTTTCCAAATACCCCTTAGTACTTCATATTTGTTGTACCCCCATAATGCCCTATGTTTCATTATCCCGGCGTCTCTTCGTCCTTTTGCCCTAAGAGCCGGTTCATGCTTTTCCGTGTATATCTGCCCTTCGTTTAGCCATATCCCGAGGTATTTGTATTCGGCCACTTTGGGTATTTCGTGGCCTTGTATTGTAAGCACCTGATCAGTTGTACCGTTAAAAATCATCACACCTGATTTAGTTGCGCTAAAACTGAATCCTAGAGCGTCTCCTTCGTCTCCACAGCAATTAACCAAAGTTTGTAAATCTTCCTGGCTATCTGCTAACAGTACAATGTCGTCCGCATACATTAAACCCGGGAGTCGCTGCTCAACTACATTTCCGCTTAATCTGCACGACAGATTATAACCTAGATTACTTTTTTCTAGCCTTCTTTCCATATTTATCACGTAAAGCATGAACAGCAGCGGTGATAGAGGACAACCTTGCCTTAATCCTTTGTGCACCCCCCAGTTGTAGTACATTTTTTCCCTTCCCATGTAATTTAAACTTCATGATCTCGGTAGATTTCCTGTAGAAAATCAATTACCTCATGACCGATACCTAAATCTTTCAATATGCTCCACAGGAGCTCCCTGTTTACGTTATCGTATGCACCAGTTATGTCCAGAAAGGCTAAAAACAGAGGTCTGTTTTCCACCTTAGCTACTTCTATGCATTGGGTAAGCACGAACAGGCTATCATCTAAGCGCCTACCCCTTCTGAACCCATTCTGAAGTTCTCCGAGTATTCGATTACCTTCTATCCATGACTGCATTTTTAATTTCACCGCCTGCATTGCCAGCCTGTACATAAGAGACGTTATCGTAATCGGACGGAAGGATTTTATGTTCATCTTATCTCCTTTCCCTTTATAAATCAAATTCATTTTACTCTGTCTCTAGCTGTGCGGAATTTGCTGATTCGTTATGACTGTCTCCAATTCTTTTATCAGCGCTTCCTTACTTCTTGGGCCAAGTTCATTAATCAGCTTCTACTTAGAGTTATTGTATATGCTACCAACTTCTACTCTCCCGCCAGTGCTTCGAGCGGGTGGTCAGACCGCTGATTTCGTCCTCCGAGATTTTAGGCTTTCTGCCGCGGCTCGGGTTCAGTTTAGGTTTCGTCGGGGTGTCAGATCACTAATTTCGTCCTCCGAGATGTTAAGCCTGCGGGTCAACTTTGTTTCAGTTTCGGTTTCGATAGCAATGCTTTCGTTTCTGATTTACGTTTGCCTATTGAAATATTCAACTACATCGTCTAGGTGGAGCACCAGGGATTTAATATTTCATTTCTAACCATGCCATACATATAAACATGATAAACACTCGTATCGCAGACTTTCACTTGAAATACACCAAGCTTCTCGACGAACCTACGCAAGCTAAATTAGTTTACGCTGGTTGGAATAATGCAATCAGAGCTATTCTTAATTTTGTACCGTCATTGAGTCGCCTCTTTCAGTTGCTGGGGTTTCCCTCAGAGGCCGCCGCAGTTGCTCAGTGGTAATGGCGCTCAGCTGCCGACCCGAAGCACGGCGGGTTCGATCTCAGCCACGGCGTCTGAATTTCGGTGGAGGCAAAATTCTAGAGACTCGGGTATTGTGCGTTGTCAGTGCATGTAAACGATTCCCAGGTGATTGAAATTTCCGGAGCCCATCACTACGGCGTCCCCATAGCCTGAGTCGCTTTGTGACAGGAAATCCCAGCGATCCGTAAAGATTTCCTCGATAGGTGCATATACCAGTTTTCAGCGCACACCACCACAGGTGATCATCCGGTTTAGATCGTGCGTAATCCTTTTTGCGTGATGTGTTTTTTTTAATCTAGTACATCTTACCATAGTTAACCACTTGTTCATCCACACACAGCGCTTCGTGAATGTCATCATTCTGTCTCTCAGAAAGGTGCTTGACTGACTCTGACATGTGCCCAAAGACTCGGTAACTTTGCGCAACAAATGGGTGCCCCCTGAAGCTGCTGGGCAAACAACAGAATATCATCGGTAAGCTTTGAAAACCTTTTAACATTTGACACTGTTAATGCGACAGCATTTAGATTTTCATCTTGCAAAGAAGTTCTGGCTTCTCTGTCGCGAAATTCTCTGATTGTGGGGTGAGTGTACATGCTGCAATTTTTCCGTTTAGCAAAGGTGACTGCTGGTTACTTCTATTTGTAAACTCAGCAAAACTAATGTGCATGTCGCCACTGCCAAACGTTTATGAAAGGCGGGTCTGTCCCAAAAAAAATTCTTATCTTTGTACATGAGACATAATCGCCAATATGTAATGTTGCACGAGGTAATGATTCACAGTTAGGCTGCATAATGAATTCTAGGATGCATGAAGGACAGTGATGAAAATAAATTGTTTTGCCAATGCTGGCTTCCACATACTTTTCGCTGTGCGTGTATAAGACACCTCACTCCTTTTAGACAATGTGCAACGCCTAAGAGGCATAGCAACTTATCTCGCTCCCCATAAATGTAGAGGGACACTTAAGCTCAGCATTCATGGGTATGACGCGACAGTGTTTACGGCTCCCTGCAGCATGTTCTCTTCACACACACAGTCGCTGTTCTTCATTCATGTTCACACATTTACCACAATTATCTCAACACAGGTTCCACATTCTTGTTTTTGAACTCTTACACACAGCAGTTCACCTTCATAATGTTACTGTAATTAGTTTCTCACTAATTGGCGCATCTCTAGTTCCCTGCAGTAATTACATTACTAAGCTTCAAATTAAGCCAGCAGCACTCACACATCACTCGCCGCCCCACATTATACTGTGGGCGATTCCTCTACGCGGGGACGTACAGGCAGTGACTCGAGGCAGGTCTTCGTAACAAAAGGTTTATTCTTACATACTGCTGCGGCAGGGGGTCGGGCGTCGTTGGGGCAGCGGAGGTCAGGTGGTCCTCGGGCAGGGCAGGTGTCGGGAGAGCCGGTGTCCAAAAAGAGGGCGCCTTGGTGGTTGCGCCTTCCTTAAGAAGGCTCGCTCGCGTAGCCTGGTTCCCCCCCGCTCCACCACTCGGGAGGAAGGGCTCGAGGCTACCCGCGGTGAGCGGCGCGGGATTTGAGTTGGCCCGCGAGCGGACCCTACAATACCTCAGCAAAGTCAATGTGCCTACACGGCCTAGTTGGTAGCGTGCCTGGCTGGCGACCCAGGGGTCATGGGTTTCAAGGCAGACAGAAATTTATTAAATTTTTTTGTACGTAAAATCTATTACTTTATAAATTGAAGTAGTTTCAGACATGTGCTGACATTTGATTCAAATTACAAATCCTCGTTTCAATGACTTTCACTGCAGACACACACGTGTGAAGCGGGTTTTTTGACACAATGCCGGCTGGGTAACACTGGGTTTTCTGCTGAATGGCAGCCTTAATGCTCTCGTGTTAGAAACCTCTCTCCTTGACAGTGGTGTGTGCAGGCTTTCCATACATTTTTTCTGGTTGCACATGTCACCCAATAACTTCTTATCACTAATTACGATGCTGCCACATATCATACAGCACTAATGATATTACTTGGTAGTAATCAGAAAAAAAAATTATTCTTATAGTGTGAAGAAAAATAACAGCCCATTTCCATCTGCCTTGGTTTGGTTTTAAACTTCTGCTTCAGCTTGAAGAGGTAATAGCCAGCAAAGTTGTACAAGGCTAATTTTTCAGGGGGCCTAAATTTGTGTGGTTGTGCGGTATCTTTTTCTCGTGCTTTTTCTTGTGTTTTTACTCGTGCCATTTCATTTATATGCTGCCTCATCTGTCGCAATAAACCATTTGGTTGTTAGTCAGCGCTGGTGTTTGGTGAAATGTTTAGGGGAATCCCCCAAGGTGGAGTAGATTTGTTATAAGGGAGTAATTACTCATTGGCATCCACCCGAGCGCAGCCATACGGCTACAAAGGAAAGCTATACAGCTTTCTCAGAAACTTCGTAGTTAAAGAAAAATTCGTCCTGGTCTTTTTCTGGTCTTTTCTTTAACTACGAAGTTTCTGAGAAAGCTGTATAGCTTTCCTTTGTAGCCGTATGGCTGCGCTCGGGTGGATGCCAATGAGTAATTACTCCCTTGTTACAAATCTACTCCACCTTGGGGAATTCCCCTAAACATTTGACCAAAACAGTTCCCACTTCGAGTTATTGATCAATGGCGGCGGTCTCGGTGAGCACGCCACACACATTAGCTGTGATGGTGCTGAATGCGACACGAAAGACCCTGTGAGCCGGTCATATACCCCATTACCACGCTCTGAGGACATCTTTTAAGCCGAAAACCTTTAATACCTCACCGTTGTCGAAAGAAGGTTGTCAGCAGAAGCTTGTCAGCAGAGGTGTTACACTTTTAATTTTCTTCATTACGGCCCCTCTTTCATCTTTCACTCCCTCTTCCTCCCTTCCTGTACAACCGGATGGCGGGTGTCCACTGAGATATGTGAGACAGCTACTGCGTAATTTTCTTTCCTCAAATACCATTTGCATTTTCTTCATTACGGTCCCTCTTTTTCGTCCCCTGTGGTGCGCTTGCCCGCAATGCACTCCCAACTGTAGTTAGCTCCCCCGAAACGCACTCTTCTCAGTTTGGTTACTTTAACTAACAGGGGAGGGCGCTCGCGTCGCAGCGACACCAGCGCCACGGATGGCGTTTTGCTGCGCGCTCGCGGGGAGCGACGGGCTCTCTTCTCCTTGGGACCGGGAAGCACGCGGACGTTTTCGCGCGCCACTCCGCTCTTCGCCGCGGGCGTTTCGTGGTTGGAACTTGCTCCCGCCACCCCGTTCCGTCGGGCCTCGGAGCTTCCCTTTGCCCTACCGTGGGCGAACGTTCGCTCGTAACCGTGCTGGTGAGTCGGACATCTTCGATTCCTCAGTGTATTTTGTTGCTAGCTGGCGTTATTGTTGTTATAGCAATAAATGCCTTGTTTGTGTCAGCCAGTGTGTCGTTCCTTTGTTCCCGCAGAGCAATGCCCGCCGTGGTCGGCGAGCGCTCGGTAGCGTACGCGACCACGGGGTGGGGTCCACGCGGTTTTGAACTGGGTCAGCTGCGGATAAACGGGGGAGAACGGATTTATCCCCCCATTTCAACCCCACAATACATAACACTTAAACGCGAATGTGTGTAAATGCGTCCCTACTCTCCTATGGGGGGATTTTACTTTAACTTTATCAGATACAAGACTAACCTGAGTTCCCTAGAAATTGAAAAAACAATTGTATTGTAAACAATGTGACTTAACATCCCTCAGCGACACATTAGCTATTAGGAACACCATAACGGTGGACATTAGATTAATTTTGTCCAGCTGGGGTTCTTTAGGGTGCACGTGCAATGCACAGCAATTGAGGATTTCTGAATTTCTCCTTGACTCAAGTCCTACCGACCTAGCAAGCTGCTGCGTTAAGGCCACTGACCCAGTGGTTCAAATTGGAGGAGTAGATAGAACAGCAGCAGGAAAAACAATTTTGCGAAAGGACTCGAGAAAGAAAAAAAACTTGCAAAGACAAAGCTAGGAAAATGTGGTACATAGCTTTTGCTTGTTAATATCCTAGAAGAATCAGCTCGAGCATTTCGAAAAACAGAACCCAAAGCTATCTGCACCCAGTTTACACATTTTACATCAGTGCACATATCCTCATACGTGCAACCAAGATATGCAATGCACCATTTCCAACTGCAGTTCTCACTCTGTCAGACAAGAAATAATGATCTAATTCTAGACAAAGAAGAAAAGAGTTTTAGGAATAGGAAAAAGCGTGTGTTTAGCCTGATTGGCTCATGGTTTTGTTCTGCTGGGTCGTCGGCAAGTCTGGCAAGGATATTAGACTAGGTTAAGCTGTGATCGAGGCTAAGGTGATCCGATCTATTCGTGCCTGGAAGCTGATGAACATGACAATATGCAATGCAGAGTGCAAGAGTGTGTTCCAGTTTAACACGAGGCGTGATCGGCTGTGGCGATAGCATAGTACTCTAGAGCACTGGCCAGCGAAGCTGACCTGTTCGCGCCGCTGCAGGTTCGAATTCCAGTCGCAGCAGTATTTGTTTTATTATTTATTTCACACACAACAAACTTAATGTGGTGTAACTGTTGCTAGGCAACAGCTCAAGACCGAAAGATCGGTTGACAAGATTCATGGTCGGGGTTGGTGAGCGCGTGAGGATGCGCAAAGGATCAGTCAGAGGCTGCCTTCGTTTGAATAACAAAAATTGGATAGAGAGGCTTTTATTCCAGGACGCACTGCTGGAGAGCTTATTTACAAAAACATGCGCAGATATGCACTTCCCTTCATGTGACAGTAACCAAAGAAAGCCAGAGAAATGGTCTGTCTCCAGAGCACTTCAGATCTTTCGTATTTGAAGGCGTCACGCAATCTTCATAACCACCCCCCCCCAAAAAAAAAAAGAAAAAACAATTTTGAGGGACGGGCACAGGGAGCTTTCTTTGCTTTCAATAGCTCGAAGCATCACACTGGCATCGAGCGCAGTGCGCCATCGAAGCCCTGTATATAGTTAAAAATTTCACTCCATGAAATTGCTATGCACGCCAAATCTGAGATCCTGCATGATAATTCTTTCACCTCTGTGGAACAGTGGAGAGCTGAGTTAGTCGAGACAGCCTGATGATGACTGTGGCCTTGTCCTTTGAATCAGACGGGCACAGCTGGTGTGGTGTCCAGCCAGAGTACACAAACACATGCACACAGTACACATAACTAGTCACTCCCTACACAGAATGCATGCACACGCATGAACATATACACACAACTGGAACAGCAATGACAGCAGCACATCGTAAGCTTGCTGGCCATTTCAGTGACTGCTCCCTCATGCCACCCTCAACCAGTATTTTTAGAGGAGCTCCTAGTCGTCTGTACACAGCACCCACCACCAAGCAATTAAGGTGCTTCTCGATGGTCTCCACTGGGGCTCGGATATTACGTTTGCTGCTGTGATCGCGATCCAGTACCTCTAGCTGGGCGGGAAATGGAGACCCAAATGCCTATAGAATTTGTCAGCCGTGGTGGACTAGAAAGGCCTTGGCAGCAGAGAGCCAAGTGTTCCGCAGTTTTGTCTGCTTGCCCACACATTCAGCATAGCGTGCTCTCCACTGTTTGATGAAATCGGCTCCATGGAAGGTAAGGGCAGCCTGTCGGTAGCCTTGTGAAGGCCGTAGCGGATTTTAGCGAACATCTCCACTCCGAGACACCGGAACTATAAACTCTGGGTGAAGGTCTAATTTTCCAAGGTTAATTCTTTATTCATCGTGTTGGTTCCAGTCAGAAACCAGTCTTCTTGGAACTGAGCCGTGGGTTCAGACGAGTAACCATATTCTGGCAGTTGTTTAGCAGAAATTGCAAATACCTGGGGGGTATTCCACAGGCAGTACTAGATCGTCCGCGAAGGCTTTACCCAGCAGTCAGTGGTCGTTATCCATGCCAGCTGAGGCGGAAACCATCTGCGACCTAGCAGCTCTCGCTCGATGCTCGCCATATAGAATATACAAGTGGCTACAACAGCCACCCTTAGTGCCGACCTTTCTTCACGGCGATGGGGCCGATGGAGGACCCGAAGTGCGCGACGACCGTATTTTCCTTACAGAGACGCAGAATGTCGGCCAGCAGAAGCTCCAGAGGCCCCAGGTCCGAGTCCAACAGGGAGGTAAAAACATGGGTAAAAGCACGGCATGGGGTATGCTGTCGTGTACGCTTGCTCGACATCGAGTATCTCCACATGGGTGTACTAAATGCCTTCGAGCCGACGGTCTGGACGAAATTCGTTCATGTGTGTGGACTCTGCCTCAAGCCATGGACGCCGCATTGCCTGAACTCATTCGTTTTAAACACATTTCAGCTAAACATAAGAACAAAACCTAAGAGTTGTATTATTATAGGTGAGTATTTAAAATGTAACTGAATATTCTAAAAGTTTATGTCGATTGTATGCGCCTTTTTGTTTAAATATGTTGTCACGTGGTTGTGACGTACTTCCGTGCGTTTCAACAGAGAACTAGCCCTCCTACCTTGCTGTTGCAACGCGTGTGTCACCAGGTGCGGAATTTTCACAAATGCTTCGTAATATGAAGTGTAAGGGGTAGAGATATCAAATTTTTGGGTTGTCCTTCTTTGCCCTGATCGTGATGCTGTAAGCAAGGTACACGGTAGAAGAAGCCCGAACACGCATTACGTAGTTTTTAATTTACGAACATGCTAGTTGCAGCAAGCCGTTTCTGTTTCGATTCATTGTTGTCAGGTTTTTTGCATGACGTCATATGCTGGCAGTTGCAAGTGACCTGTTGACGTAGGTGCACACTATTGTAACCTCAACGGGTAGGCGCGTCGTCTGCTTTTCCTGAAAGCCATGTGCTACTCGTAAACAAGGACAGACAGACAACACGCAAGCAACATGACACGATGTCGCCGAGGGCGTGGGACTCGGAATTCCAAGAAAGATTGTAATTTTATGTTTGGCCCAAAGCAGATTATGAGAACGATGCGGAAGATGCCACAGTTCGAAACACAGGCAATTTTCTTTTCGACGCGCTGGCCAACGATTCCGAAGAAGGAGGCATACAAAGCCTGAGGCAGTTCTGAATGAGCCAGCAGGTGCAGAGCGCAGAGGCCCTAACTAGAGAGAGAGAGAGCCCTAACAGGTAGGTTGTGTGGTTAAGGTAAACTTCGCTACTGCTCTTAGAGAATTATTTTCATTGTTCGCAACATTAGGGTGTCCCAGCAATCATGTCAGATCTTTTTTTTTCCGCTATATGTCAACTACCGCCAATGCAACATCATGACATACGGCTACTGACATACGGCAACATCATGACATCAACACTATTGACCCGTATATACTCGCATAGGTGCGATCTAAGCATTTTGTGCATGTGAGTTGTGTACTTTTATAGTACACTACAGCACACACCATGCCGTTATTTGCAAACACCATGTTGCCTCTCCCTAAATCATCTGTACATTCTCGCGCATGTAGTGCCGCGGCCATTTGCTGTTCGCTTAGTTGTAGTGGCATAATTTTGCCACTATAGCACACATCACGTCACACACACACTTCTTGGCTCTTCGACCGTATCCTTTCTTTCCACTGTTCTCGCGCTTATCGCCACATGTTATCTTACACACAAATACGCGTTCAGTGCCTATGTACAAAAAGCGGTTTGATTAAATCATCTTCGGCTGTGGGTGCAAAAGAGGATTTGAGTAGCAGTTTTGCGAGACACGATGGGAAGAATACGAAACCGTGCATACGATCGTAGATGTTGGGCCACTGCTAGGCCATTCGCACCGAGCTGGCGTCAGACTCCGAAGAAATCTCGAAAGTGCATACCCACAGGCAAGGAAACACGGAATGCATTACAGGCAATCCAATCTTTGTAATTTGGGGTCTGAATTAACATACATGGACTAAAATGTGTACTACTTTGCGCTGTTGAAGGACAGACCAGCCCTTGTCGACGCACTGGAAATCCACTGGATACTGCTTGACACTATGCATGGACGCTGGGCTGTGCCATGCATCCGAGCACCCTAGGTGCAGTGCAATATTAAGGCGAAAGCCTTTCATGCCTCATACTGTCGTTAGCAGCGGTGGCTGCAGATCTGTCGGCGTTTCAGCGTCAATACTTAAAAAAACTGCGTCGAGGCTGGGAATCTAACCAGGGCCTTTAGCAGTTGAAGCGGAGACGCTACCACTTCGCCACGAAGGCTCAAGGTTTGAGCTTGAATAAATGCGCATCTAGTGAATGCTTAGGTTTCATAAATAAAATAAAAGGAATAAAAATAAAGAAAAAAAAACAAAAATAAGAAAAGAAACAAAAATAAAAAAATTAATAATAAAATAAATTATGAAAAATAAAATAAAAAAGACAATAAGAATAAGGAAAGAAACAAAAATAAAAATGAAATATGAAAAAGAAATAAATAAACAAAAACTTCGTCAGGAAACGCTTTCGCCCTGCAGCACTTTTGAGAGCCAAAGTTCCCTCTGAATTTTTTGGTCTCTGGTTTGTGGGTGCTTGACGTCCCAAAGCGGCTCAGGCTATGAGGGACGCCATAGTAAAGGGCCTGGAAATTTCGACCACCTGGTGTTCTTTAACAAGCACTGACATATCACATAGTACACGGGCAAAGTGTCATGCTTGCATTTATATATCCTACATTTAACCCAATGGTTCCCACTTACACTTTAAAGCTGTAGGCTGGTTGCTGTTTTGCTGGGAAAAAATACTACAGTTCGAATGAACGCTGCATCATTTCAAATGAGTTTTCAAATTTTAGCCAGGTTGCTACAATCGTGGCACTCCTGCCAGCAAAGCTAAAAGTATTGATAATGTAGCGTCTAACACAACTTCGCCACACACTCTCTTCCTCTGTTCATGTGGTTATAGTATTGCTTACGCCAAATCTGCCACCTCAGTAGCTGGCACCTACCAATAATTTTGAAAAACTGATGTTAGAGTAGATTCACTGTTGTGTCAAACTAGCAAGGTTCTTCTGAGTTCTACCCATCAGTGCCACACCATAGCCCAGACCATAGTTTTCTTTTGCGGTCATCAAAGGTACACTGCATACCACAATTTGCCCGCCAGATTTGGCGTTGCCTCGGCAAGAGAAACCGTAAGGTTCTGCCGAGCTGTGTGGTGGGTGAAATCGGTAACACATTGTCTGCGCAACAACACTGCGTCTTCCACTATGCAGAGAAGTACCCATGTCTGTCATAAACAGATCTGTGGCATAGAAACGTAATTGACTGTACAATGATTTATTTCACATCAAAATGCAGAGCAGCCAAAAGAACTGCAGCTCAGTATAAAAAAAAAGTTTGACACATTTGCAATATCACATGTTCAGGCACCACACAGGACTAGTCTTACGTTTATCGTACAGTCGAGTCTTGAACAAAAGTATACGGCCCCCACATTGTAGTTAAGCCGTATGGTGGAGCATTCCTAGCACCACTGAACACCAAAGGCCCTTGACACGTAAGCACAAAGGTTCTTCTCGCCTCACAAAAATTTACAGATTAATGGCCGCTTGAATCCTCCACTACCGGGCTAAAAGCAAACCCTGTAGCGTGGAGACATTTCATGGGGGTGTACATGCGGAATGGTGCTTTAAATAATACGGCTGCCTGAATTTCATGCTGCAGAACAGGTTGTGTATGTTTCTTAAAATACAAGACCATTCTGTAACGACCATATATGAGAACATGCATTTGAACATGCAACAGTGCAAAAGGCAAACCAGATATTTTTACAATAAGCACCTTGCTTGAAGACAGTGACCTTGTGCCAAGCCAATTTGCCTGGTGCACACCATGCTGGCACAAAATGGGCAATGTAGGGTAAGCAGATGGGGCTCATACACGTGAGCCACTGTACTACTGTCTGATACAACTCAAAGACAAAGCGGCTTTTCCCCGTCAAAGGACTGACTTCCATCCAATGGTGGCCAATTCTCATGACCTTGCAGCGTGACAATGCAGAGAGAGGAAGGGGATAGTCCCTTTCCTGCACTGTCACGCTAGCACAGTCTTAAGAACCGATCGACGCCATTGGCTGGAAAGGGGTCCTTTGATGGGGAAAAGCTGCTTCCTTGAGTTGTATACTATAGCAGCACAACACACACTTTTACCTAATATGCACAGATCTGGCAAGTTTGGGCATATTGTAAGCAGGTGTGGGAATGGTCGTTGAAGCATCAGCTGCTCGACACTGATGGCCTCCTCAGGGATTCTCAGCAGCAGTATTAGCAATGATTCTTTCTGGAGAGTCTCCACTACGTAAATGGACAGCTCAAAATGAATGAGTCATAACATGAACTTCAAGCTCAGTAGCAACTTACTAAAATATTTACATGCATAAACTTGGCAACTGGCAAAAGCAGCCTGAAATTAAACAAACACATTCACAATTAACGACATAAAATGTATTCTCCTTTTCGGAAAATGCAGTTTTACTCTGCATTCTGTTTCCTTGTATGTGTCTCATGTTAGCAATCTAAATATTAATCTAAACGTCAATCAGTGCATTGTAGCAACTATAGTGCTCATGTGACGGTTATCACACCTCGGCTGCTGACCCGAAAGACGCGGGTTCGATCCCGGCCGCGGCGGCTAGAATTTCTTTGGAGGAGAAATTCTAGAGGCCCGTGTACTGTGCGATGTCAGTGCACGTTAAAGATCCCCAGGTGGTCGAAATTTCCGATGCCCTCCACTACGGTGTCTCTCATAGCCTGAGTCGCTTTGGGACGTTAAACCCCATAAACCAAACCAAACGATTATCACGTAACTGGAGTCTTGAATTCTTTCTTGCCGTTGAAGCCAGTATTTATGACATATGCAAATAATTCAACACAGTAAAAGGCTACAGCAAATGACTGTAGTTGCATTCACCACAATAGAGGTAAGCTCATACAAAAAGTCTTCGACAACTTTTCTGATATGGCAGAATGGATTTGAAAATTACCAGGGAAAACTGTTCTGTACAAGTGAAGGAACAGCTCTTGGGGTGCCAGCTCCACATGAAGTACCCAGCGGAATAAACAAGATCAAGGTAAAACTACAATGCATGCAACAAAATGGCACTCAGCTCCTAAAGGGTCGAAAGCATCCCACATTGCTGCCAGCTCCATAAGTTCCTTGAAAGCAAGCTTCTGAGTTTACAAGCCCGTCGGTGGAACAATTTATGACCAGCCTCTGAATTCATAAAAAAATACATCTGACAATGGCTTCTACTACAGCCAACTAGGAACATGATTCCCAATCCTACACTTCCTTAGGCATGCCCTGCATTGCTGCCATGTCGAGTACAAAAGTCCACTTGTGTAGAGAGTAACCAAATTACATACAATACCTAACTTGCAATAGTGATTCAGCACCTGAAAGAAGATGAAACCTCAGTGAGTGCAGGTGAAGGTTTCTGGAAATAACCTTTCTGGGAGAGATTACAGACAACACAACCACTGAGGAAACAGCACTACAAGAAACATAAGCAAAGTAATGCATGCTAGTCCTGAAGCAAATCTAAGATCAGGGTTCTTGGCTACCTAGACACATACGGTAAATTACTCTAAAAGCAGGCAAGTGAAACAAAACTGCCAAGTTGAACTCAGTAGACAAAGCTGGTTTGACAACAACCAGCACACATATTTGTCGTCTAAAGGAGAATTCTACAGGCAGGTGAAAGAAACACCAAGGGGAGCCTCCAACTCTGTTGCTATGGCAAATCTAGCTATGGAACACACCGAGGAACAAGTTCTCAACTCACTTCAGCCACAGCCAAAGGCTTTCCTCAGGCATGTCGATGACAGTTTCTCAATCATCAAGAGATTCGAAATTCAACACTTCCTCTCATTTAAATTCCTAAGCAGCGGGTATTCAGTTCACACTAGAAGCGGGAAAAGGAAACTTCGTTTCGTTTTTGGATGCCCTCGTAACCCGAAAACACAGCTCCCTTTAGTTCTCCGTCCACTGCAAACCAACCCATTCAGGCCTATATCTGCACTTCACTTCAAACCATCAGACAATACATAAGACATCATTTGGGAACACATGATTACGAAGAGTTGAAACAAACTGCAGTATAGAACCCAACAAAACAAAACATGACATTCAAGGACCTCCGCATAAACGGGTACCCAAGAAATTTTATTCAGAGAACCATTCGCCTCCAAAAACCCAACATGTGCCAAGAAATCAACCAATACCAATTAACCCCACCACAAAATACGTCACTTTTCCTTATGTCTGAATGTGCCAGCGAAACTATCACCTGTATTCTGAAAAAGGTGGGCACCGAGTAGCGCACATGCCTACGAACACGGTGGCGCTTTCCCCACCTGCTCCCACAGACTGGCCATGGAAAGAGCTCGAGCACTGCTTACAAGATTCTTTGCGCCGACTGCGACGCAAGTTATGTAGACAAAAAAAAACAACCCTAAATAAAGAATTCGACAACAAAAAAACGAAGTATGCAACTTCGCAAGAGAATGCAGCCCAGTAGCCGGACATTCCGAATATGCCGACCCTAGAATAAGGTTTCAAGAAACCATCGCAGTTGAAGCCAAAAAAGAAATGAACGAAAAAAGGCTCTTATTCGAACTTACGCATATTCAAACTACCCAAAACAATATCAACGGCACAAAGGGCAACCTATCCTCCTGTGAAAGCGCTGACTTTGCTCTGCAGCTCACCGAAAAAGAAAATATGCTGGCAGCTATCCCCACACTGATTGGCACTATTACAGCCGTAGACCGTAGCAGAGCCTGTGTCAAAGCATCCTCGCCCTCTCCCACACCCGTCACAACACCGCAGTACTTATTTTCTGCCCGCCATGTACTTAATGACACAAGCCCAAAGCCCCTCCGGCACATCCTAGCCAGAAGAAGGAGCCGAGCTGGCGCCAAAATGTCGGCATTTTGAAATAAAAAAGTTTCGGTTGGCGATGTGTCACAGTTTACCACAAGTTATCAAGCCCAACCAGACAGGCAACTCTATCAAAACATTTAGTTTTACGATGTTGAACAACAATAAATTCACAGCAGTCAACAACCGATGCCACTATGCGCACCGGAATACTTTAATGCTCAACCATCCCCTCAGTGCCGAAAAAGCAGCACTTCCTTAGGCAGCTGACAAGGAGAAATCCTAACCAGTGTAAATGCCTTGCCTGTAGTGCATGTTACCAAGCGAACACAGATGTCTTCTGAAAAACGGCACTCGCACAATGAGAGCACGCATACATAATGAGTTGTAGATCATCAGGCTCGATCACACACCGATTACCCACAGGCCACCAGCATCGTTCCTCCCTATAAAGCACGCCAATGCTATCAGTCTACACTTCAGCCAATCGGCGAATGCTACCATACGATTTCACCGTTGGGCCCACATAAACAACACAGACATAGTGTCAGAGAGGACACTGCACTGCTTGGTGAAAAGCCTGCGAAAATCATTACACAGTGTGCACCTTCGATGGTTGAATCTAATATAAGCAAGCCGTGCTGCAGACTAAATCGGCTGCACTCATCATGTGCTGCTATGTGATGACATTGCCCAACACGCAGAAACCCAACGCAGTAGTCCAGCTGGTCAAGGTACTGTCCCTGTGATCTGTGCAGTTGCTTTGATTCCTGGTTGTGGTGGCCACAATGCAATGGAGGCCAAATGAATTCATTGCCCATGTGCTGCGCACTGACAGTGCATGTTTAAGAGCCCCAAACAATTGCAATCATTCTACAGCCCTCTAGTGCGGCGTCTGTGATAGCCCACCTACAGCTGTGGGAAGTTAAGCACCACATGCCATGTCATACACTTGCATCGTATAATGTCAACCCATGTTAAAGAAGCCCAAGTAATGAAAATTATTCCAGCTTTCTCCACTACAGCGCACCACAGAGCTAACATGCACTTCAGTACATCCAAGCAACAACACACAGGAACTAGCACCGAAAGCCGTCAAATATGCACAGACACCAAGACAATTGTGCAGGGACTCTTGCTCACACAATCCAGATCTTCAGTTTGCTCCACCACACAGAAGCACACCATTGCTGCTGACTGCGATGAATTGTGCTGACCAGGCCACTAGAGCCATCTTCATGTGGGCTTGCACAGGTTGTCCCTTGCTGACTGGCTCAAAGCGGCTTGACAGGGATGGTGTAGCTGATGGCAGCGTACTCGCCTGGCACTGCCACAGCTGCCACTCTCCACGAGCTCGTCAACGATGCTGGGGAGCTGGCTGACGTAGCCTGCATTCCATAGAAGCAAACAGAAAAGAACCCATGAAAAAAATATAATCATAAGAAACACTGCAAATAACTGGCAATTGAGGATCTCTATACCCCCCCCCCCCAAAAAAAAAAATCAGGGCTTGGAGCCCTGAACTTGACCACTGCAGGTGCCACATTCTTTCGGGTAACCTCCGCTAATTTAAGGCGGCGGTACCACGCTAGCGGCGGTCAGCAGCCGTTTTTTATCATGTTTCTGTGAGTGGTGTGGCTCATCCGTTTGTGCTAGAAAAATTATATTTAGCGCATTGTAAAGATAATCGTATCTTCCTTGCGGTGGTATGTGTCGCTAAAAGCTATTCACGTTAGTCTGATAGCAGTCAGCAAAAGAGCGAGGGGCATAAAACAATATTTTGCTCGACTTGCCTGCGTTTGACCGGATTTTTACGAAAACTGCTGCTCCGAAAAGAAAACTGCTTCTGCAGCTTTTAGATGAAGTGTGACTCGAGACCTTTACAAGCGAGTTATTGAGCTATATTGGGCATTTATTTAGAACTGGTGCTATAAATAAGTGTGAAGTTTGAACAAATGGCACATTAATAACTCCTAGTCCAATTCATAAATCACAAACATATTTAGCAGGGTTGTAGATAGTACCCATTTTGTTAATTCTTGAAAATTTCATTGAGCTACATGTCAATTTTTTAGTTTTCATTGTTCCAATTTGGTCATAACCCAGAAACTGCGCTTGTTTCAAGCGAATTTTAGAAGCAAGTATATGTAGTATAGGGAACAAATTCGGCACACGAAATATTTAGGAAATATTCCAGACCCTCTCAACGCGGAATTTCGCTATGACAAACAGAACGGTAGTACTGCGTCATTAAATTGCGCCATTTTTTGTGTGCCGTAACCTCCGCAAAATACATCCAGCGCGAAAGATCACTGTTCCAGGCTTTTTTCACAGGAACTGCAGTCGCTGGTCTTAATACTACCAGTGATGTAAATTTGGGTATGATAAACGACTCACGTTAGCTCGCGCTCGCCCCTTTGTTGGTCGACTGGGCTGCTGCATTTGAATCTCACGAGCGTTTTGACTCAACAATGGAGTTCCGCCGGTCAACCACAGTGGCGCTGTCAAACATTTTGAAGCAAGTGAGAGGGGGAGCTTGCGGAGCGGGAGAGCGTAGTGTGTGTGTGTGTGTGTGAGAGAGAGAGAGAGCGCTCGCCCTCTACCGAAGTGCGCGCCTCATGTGTCAGGTCGCCGGCAACGCGAGGCTGCTGGAACTTTTCGCGGTCCTCCGCACTGGCTATATCGCCTCGCGTAATGGAAATACAAGCAGGTGGGAAGGTATTCCCTCCTCTTCCCCTCTATCTCTAGCCTTTGTTTTCCCCCTCACTGTCATCTCGCTTTCCATTTCCTTCCCCCAGCCCCAGCTCAGGTGCTTCTAAACATGATAGCAGGTGCCGGGGCTGGCAAGAATCCTTTTACCTTCCTTTTCATTTTCAATAAAAGCCACTTACTACTACTACTCAGGACAGTTCCGTGAACACGAGGGGCTGAGAGCTTCCGGTGAAATTTCTTGGAAACCTGTGTGAAGTCCTTTGGCTGCGTGGTCTGTAGATGACATTGATGAAAATATTTCGTCTAATAGCTATTTTTCAGCCGGTTTCGAAGCCCTCTCACCAACGCCATCAAGGACTTCAGGATAACCCAGCAAGGTTATGTGGGAAGCAGGTTTTACATGGCAAATTGTTTTTGACTTGGTTTACAAAGCGGGGAACATAAAATGACGTTAGTGTCGATCCGTATTCACAAATTAGAAGAAAGACTATAAATATTTTCAAAATGGTGCTTGTCTACCTGATAAACATTTACGGCCAGATTTTCATTAGCGTGGTTATAAAAAAAACCTAATTGGAAGGGGCCGGAACTCTACATTTCACCAGATCTGACGAACGCTTCAGCCTCTTGCTCAGGACGGTTCCTCATGCTTGTTTATAAAAAAGCATACAGCAGCAGCATGCTTGCATTGTCTTCGCATTCCGGCCTTGAAATAGCATTTGCCACAGCGGTTGCTTTTGTTTGCATGATCATGAAACGTGAAAAAAATTTGCCATCATTTACACAGACATCTATTTTCCTCAATATTTCATAAAATTCTAAGATATTACGGGACTAGGCATTGCTCTGGCTGAATGTAACTTCTAACTCAAAATATTTGCTTGCACATGAATGGCTCTGCAAATAGTGTTCTCGCATGCGCGGCAATCTCTTCAGCTTCACATATCTGTTTAGAAGCACTTTATTTTATGCTCACATCAAGATTGTGTTTATTATTAGCACAAAACTTAACAGAACCCCATTGTATTGGCCTCGAATTTCAAGTTGATTCACTTAGGACACACACTTCCCCATTGAGGTAACACCGTTTTCATTGTCAATCTGCTCCACTGAGTGCACGTGATCAATTAGCAATTGTCGCTCCTTCAAGTTGGCCGAAAAAAAATGTTTTCACTATTTTGTGAGCTAGACATCTTAGGCTCTACATTTTTCTCACCTGAAAAAGGAAAAAAAACGCGACTGCGCATACAGATTTGCAGGCAGGCCAACAAGTGCAAAGAAAACTGGCTTCCTTCAAGACAGGACGAAGCGCCATCCTGTCTTGTTACCTTCGCTTCGTCCTGTTACCTTCCTATGCGTCTCGTCTGTTTTTTGCGCCTAAAATTCCTTCAAGACCTAGCCCACAACCCTAGCAGCTACTCAGTAGACCTACCAGGACAATTATTAGGCACCGGCCGGAAAGGCGCTTTTCACTGGCGCCTGGAGCGCGCTCCTGCCATGCTGCAGCCTTTACCCCGGCCTAATCCTGCCATGCTGCAGCCTTTACCCCGGCCTAAGTCATTCAGCGCAAGCGTTTCCCTTCTTCTTTCCTGTGAGGGCCGGCGAGGCGTCTCGAATCGAGGTAGAAAGGCGGGGAAGGAGCCCTCGGAGCCAACAACACCGGCTCAGAACGAAAAGTTGTCAATTTTGCCCACCGGGCCACAACTTTTGGACGTCACGCTGCTTACAATAGGGAGGGGTTTCACAGTTCTGCGAAGCTGATGTTTTGCGAAGGCGATTGAAATGCGGCCGTCCGAATCCAAGCTTCTACTGCAGCCAAGGCCAGGCTAGAAAAAGGAGACAGTCCTGTGTGCCTCTGCTGCGGGAAGTGGGTAGAAGTTGTCAGGGCGCACCCACCATGGGTGCGCGGGTTTGTTATAAAAATCTTTAGCGCGGCACCCAACCCTTGCTCTCACCGTCGTGGTGAAGCGGTGCGTTGCGCGTTTCTTTCCCGGAACGACGCTTGTTCGGTCAACAACTGCGGGGGGGGGGGGGGGGGGGGGGAATGTGCACTGCCAGTAGCCTTTAGGCGCTCGCAGTTACATGCGTGGTCCTGACAGTCCCCAGACTCAAGCGACAAGACGCGGTCAGGTTCGCCAGCATAGCCTTGTAAGTGCAGCGGGGAAGGCGTGTCCACAGATGACTCACCCCTTTCATTTCTGGCTATTGAAGCCAGCACTGCCCGTTACTGCTCTGGAGACCACCTGCACCCACAATTACAAATGCATTTTCGCAGAAAATATTCAAGGGCGTTCAGGCAACCCTGCAAACGCGTTTCTGAAGAGCGGCAAATTGGGCTACTTGGAGTTGATACATAGGGGTTGAGTGGACTTGATCTATAGTGGTTCAACAGCACTGCCAGACACTGACAGGGAAAAAGATGAGACACACAGAAGGAGCCTCCTTGTACGTCGTCTTTTTCTCTGTGAGTGTACGGTATCGCTGTTGAACCACTAACATAAAACGTGCTCCGCCTGGCGGCCGCTAGGAGGGTAGGCTAATGGAAAACTTGGCATAATGCAGTACAGTAAGCCGTTAGTACAGGCTCGAGTATCCGAACTGCTGACATGATAGTACCAACACAGCAGCTTTTTCTTTTTTTTCTCTGCGCTGTTAGCCTCCCCGGTATGCCTGCTCATGGATGCAGCTGCGGACTTATACAAAAGACGAAAATAGCTGCACACACACAAATACGCGAGGCCTTGCGAGCCTTGCGCGAGTGCGTTTGTTGAGTCAATGTTGAGAAAGAAAACAAAGCAGTGTGCAGGTGCGTTATTGTTCATTTCCCCTATCCCCCTAGCTGACAGGGTCCCATTATCTAAAAGCGACCGTCCACCCGGAAAGACGTTTAGTCCATTTTTTTTTTCTGCAGCAGTGAAGAGAAATGAGGGCTGAGAGCCTACCTGTTGCGCCGCCGGGGGGGGGGGGGGGGGGGGGGGGGGGTCTGTGTGCGCTCAGGAAATCCAGAAATCTGAGTTTACCGTAGGAACTTCTTCCAGCATACTTGTATATACGTGACGATAAAAAGTAATTTAACAACAGTTTTAAACCCTAATTTCTGAAAATGAAGTGGCATCATGTTTGAGTACTAATTGCTAAATTTTGATAGTTTTAAAATGCAATTTAGTAACTTTTCAAAAATGGTTCACCGTGTATGATCATACACGGCAAAGCTATTTTTGAAACCGTACCATTTTCCGTGTTTGAACGTGTTTGTGCGCGTGCGTGGGCGGATTTATACCCCTGTCACACGGGCAACTTTAGTGATACTTTCACGAAGTGCACTCCCCATTAACGAATGGTACTTTCATTGCGCTGTCACATGGCAAAAAGAGGTGCTATTTGGAAATCATGATAGTGACGATGGGTGTTGCAGGTAGTGACGATCGGTGCTGCAGCACATTGTGAAAATTAGTTTGTTTTCGCAAATACTTAGAGAATATTTCATAGCAGATGTAACTGCTTTCGCGTCTGATCGCATGCTGTTATCTAAGAAAGCATCACGAGCTGAGATTAGCAATATCTCTGCTACACGGGCGTTTCGAATACCGTCCAACCGAGTGTCATTCGAGTTGAATGTCGCCTTGTGCAGCTGCACGAACTATTCAACGAGATTCGGCTGACATACATTCAAGTCAACGGAGCTCCGCGAAGGCATTAGAGATTTTGGAATGCCTTCGAATCACGAACACGGCCCGCACTGACGTCGCCATCCGTTCGCCCCCTAATAACACAGGGCGACTGCACACAAGTACTCCTGTTTACAGCGCTGTATACAAACAGCTATGTTTGTTCGCGTGAGGTAAAACGAGAGCTACGCTTTTGTTTTATTAATCCTATTTGTGTACCGGTTGTTCCTTTGCTTGTTTATGCAGCGCGACAACTTTGTAGAAACCGCCGATGTGCTCGCGCGCCTCGGAAACATTCGGTAGCCGGATTGCTGACATCGCGTAGGACCGACGCTTCTAATTCTCCCTGCTTTCTCCGATGTGATATTCAAATTTGAATCGCTTTATCCTGAAGTACGTTCGATGGTTAAATAAAACGTCCTTATTCCTAATCCACAAGCGACGCCGGTGACTGCTGCTGGCTGCCCAAGAGCGCGGCAGTTTGGGTCCGACCAGAGCTTTCCTTTCATTGTATATGCATCTGCCAGTCTTGGCCTTGGAGGAAAGCTATACAAATGGATTGCGCATTATTTGAAAGAACGGCAAATTTTTATGACCACTCCAAACGGTCCAATACGCTTTCACGCAGTAGAGAGGGGCGTACCACAGGGAGCGGTGCTCAGTTCAATATTGCC
Source organism: Amblyomma mixtum (assembly GCF_055824585.1). NCBI lineage: Eukaryota > Metazoa > Arthropoda > Arachnida > Ixodida > Ixodidae > Amblyomma > Amblyomma mixtum. Next base: position 319,208,183 of record NC_143014.1, read on the forward strand.
CTTATACACATAAGAAGAAACCTTCCGCGAGGGGTCCGTATAACAATTTATGCTGATGATATCTGCATCTGGACCGCATCACGCTCGCGCTATATCACACAGCAACGTCTACAGAGAGCGCTATTGCACATTTCGATGTACCTGGCTTCCAGAGGTCTTCGTCTCTCGCCAGAAAAGAGTGTTGCAATGGCTTTTACAAGAAAAACGATGACCCGATATCCGCTGCTCCTAGGCGGACGATCGCTACCATATGTACGATCTCAGCGATTCCTGGGTGTTGTAATCGACTATAATCTGTCATGGACACCTCGGATAAAAAAATTCCGCGAGAGGATCACTGCAGCATCGCAAGTGTTTAGGTTCATGGCGGGAACAAGGTGGGGTAGCAACTGCCGATCAATGCTTCTGCTTGAAAAAGCCTATGTTGAAGGAACCTTGCGCTACTGTCTACCAGTGTTTCAAAGATTATCTCCATCAAGCAATAAGTCTCTCGTTGCCGCAAGGAACAACTGCCTGCGAATATGCCTTGGCCTCCCAAAGGGTTCCTCTGCATCAGGAACAGTAGCGGAGGCAGGATGTCTCCCACTAGAGGTGATTACCGCCCAGGAAACTATGCGTACCCATCTCCGTCATGTTCTTCAAGGGAAGAAGCACTTCCTGCACCGTGTCCACCTAACTCACAGCAACCCTAGCTTTGGCCAGGCAGTGCAGCTCCTGCCCATCCCTACTATTAATCAGCCACAGAAACTACTACCTCTGGCCTTTCCTCCATGGACACTCTCTCCTCTAAAGGTGAAGTTTGTTCCAGGTGTGAATGCAAAGAGCCGCATGCCACAGGCAGCGCTTCTGCAAACTACTCTCGCCTACTTATCGGAGGAATATAGGCAGCACACCCATATCTTCACCGATGGTTCAACTACTAAAGAAACCTCTTCATGTGGCCTTTATGTGCCCTCAACAGGCCATGCCCTTTCTTACCGGCTGCAGCGGAGGACATCCTCTACGACAGCTGAGCTTCACGGCATTAAGGAAGCTGTTTCTTACATCCTGCGCCGAACCGCCGGCCGTTGGGTTATCTTCACCGATTCGAAAGCATCTCTCCAGATCCTGGCCAACCTGCTGAAGAAAACGAATCACCAGCCAGTTTCCCTGGACATCGGATATCTACATCATTTAGCTATTGCCGGAGGCCACTGCATAACATTTCAGTGGGTGCCTGCTCACTGTGGCATTCAGGCTAATGAAAAAGCAGATGAAGCGGCCCGTAAGGGCCATCAACATCGGAGATACATTAGAACTTTTTTTACGAAATCTGATGCGTCCCAGGTGGCCAAAAGTTTTGCTTCCGAAGAAATGTATCGGCTTTGGAGTTTGCCGACATATCAGTACCAATTTCTTCACTCAATCGACCCACATCTTAGATCAAGACTCTCACCCAGAATTCCTCGACATCTGGAAGCACTTTATCATCGACTTCGTCTTAATGCAGCATATACAAACGGCTTACGATACCGTTTTAGACAAATGGACAGTCCGCACTGTGACAACTGTGCCGCGATAGAAACCGTGGAGCATATCTTGCTTGAGTGCCCTGCATATGCTAACGAGCGTGCGTACTATGAACATTGCATGCAGAAGCTCTGCTCAGTGCCCCTTACAATGGACACAGTTTTAGGTCCCTTAGCCTGCCTTAGGCAACAGAGACTTGCAATGACTTTTCTATTCACATATTTAAAAGACATTGGACATCTCGATAAGCTTTAAATTCACTTGCACGTCACCTTCATGCATTCTTCATGCAGTGAACTTCGTCAACCCATTTGACGGACTATGCACTCCATCACTCCATAGGTTACATCAATACTCGCCATTGCATCCTTAGTACCCATTTCATGGCCGCATTTTATCTTCGTTTTTTTTTTACCTCTTCCACTCTGCTCTCCTTCTGTCTTTATCTCCCAAATTCCCCTCCCTACAAAGAGTAGCATGCCAGCGATTTTTAAACGCCGGCTAAATTCTCTGCTCTTCATTAAAGAGTCTCTCTCTCTCTCTCTGCACTGTGAAAATAGTCGATATTAGGTCACCATTGTGAAAACTACATTTGTTGGCCATTTGCATTCCCCAAAGCTCGTGAATTCGCGTTCGACGGTTGCGGAAATTGCACACACGAAACCTGCGGAATCGTTAGGCCTATCGCGGAAAGGAGTCGTCGGCACTGGAAGAGCGAGAGTAGCTCTATTCAGGTATGTACATTACATTTTGTTGCTCATGACCAAAAAAAAGTTCGCACTAAGAGCCAGAATAAAAAATAAAACTTTATTTACAGCGGAGCATGGCTGCTGAGACTACACACTCGCCTTGCCGGACCAAGTGTAGTGTGTTTTCCAAACTCACTGCTGGGAAAGTGCGTTTTGGTACGAAGCTTTCTGGCACGGGGTTTTTGTCACACGAGGTTTATGTAGCACGGGACATACACTGCAAGGGTGTTTGTCACGCAGGGCTAACAAGGCAGAGCTTTGGAAACGGGTGTTCTGCACTCGAATCAATCATGCTACATCAGCAAGAGGTATGCTGCAATTTACAATTAGCGGCTTGGAAGACGTACTTCTAGTACGAGTGCAAAGCGTGTCATAAGCATGATGGAGATGCGCGATTGTTGTCAGTGCACCACCTCGTACCTGCCCCCAGAATAGGCCACGCCACCTCAGTGAAGGCGCTTTAGCTCTGCAGGGTACGTAACCGGCTTTTGGATTCTTGCAGATTCACTAAGAAGGTTTTTGTCTGATGTTTTATCATCCTCCTTTATAAAAAACGCAGCCAGCCCTGCCTGAAAGAGGAAAGCAGAAGTACAGTTGTGATTAGAATTACATTAGCACCAGTGACGTTTTTCTCTCGCAACGACAAAAGCAGCGCACGAGTTCACACAATCGTAACAGGATGGAGAGAACCGCGTAGGACATTTCGAAAAACCTGACATTTATTCTTTATCGTAAGCGTCGCTCACAACGTTTCCCGAACGGAATGTACAAGCTGGGCAGCGCTCGCGTCATGTGCGGCGAGGTAGCTTAGTTTGCGGCTTTTCCTCTACTACAGTTGTGGAATTGCATGAAAATTGGTTACTGTTCCTAAAAACGCTTCCGGCAACCTTCGCAGCTGCAGGACAACCAGCTCTGTCAAAGCGCGCTGCATGCCCATGCACAGTGCGTGGACATCCAGCCTCCGGCATAATCGTCAGATATTCCGGGAGGCGAGGACCCGGTGCAGCTGTGCTGGCCAGCTGAGTCGGACAGCTAACGAATACTTGGGAACAAAGATGGTTAACATGTTGAGTCGAGGAAGCGATACCCAGCAAACGTGTGAGGTCATAAAAATGCTACGCGTTCACATAACGAATAGTATGGCAGAATGGACCATTGTACGGAAAAAGAAAATGAACTGAAAAGGACAGGGGACGCTGGTAGAATGAACAGCAAGGAGTAGGCGGTGTTATGCCCTGCCTGATGCGTGGTATACTGAAACCTCCAAGTAAGGCAGCGAAGCACCCATGTACGTTTTTCTTTTTTGCGGTGCGTGGCTAGATGGGCTCAGCATGGTTGCAAATTTTTGTAAGCCTGCAGACCCAGTTATCAGTGCAGCGATTCGTTATGATTGTACAATACCCAACATGATAAGTATGAGCCAATGAAGTCAATGAAGTTAGCTTTTATACCCGGCGTCAAACGTTTTGTGAAGCCTATAGTTAACCGGTTCCGATGCGCTTGAGTTGCGCAGTTTCCATAGCTGTTCTAAAAGATGTTTTTTTTCTTTTCAGCGAGAGAGCTACCGGGCGCTCCATATTAGAAGGAGCACATGGAACGCTGTGAGTAGCGAGAGAGGAGGCGGCCAGAGATGATTATCCTAGGGCGAAGACACGTTATTGCACCCCTGCCTCGCTCTATGGCTTATCGGTTGAGAAGCGCTGTCCTGAAAAGTCGCCAAATATTTGAATCGGCTCCTGCACAATGCAGACCACTGGGAGGCCAGATCTGCGAATTTCCGCTACCTATCGCCGAAATTCATTGTGCATTGTGCAAGGATCGATTCGCCCCAGACCTCAGCGTGAGCACAAAATGTTTTCTTATGCTAGAGCAAACATAACGAAACAGAGCAGCAGAAGCGATTTCAGTTGAAAAGTGACGTGAAAGCAAAAGTCCACTGATTTTGCGGACATCAGCTAGAGGACTACCACGGTGCGTATAGCTCTGACTTCCCGCATTCCCCGGAATGGAAAAAAATGAGCCTTTTACTATACAAATTTACTGCACAAACAGTGTCAGTACAAAAAAGATGTGGGGGGGGGGGTAGTGCAATATCCACATTCGATCGCTTATTTTCTAGACAGATGCTGCCGCACGCTTACATCCGTGTTCACAAGACAGCAGGGAATCAGAACTGTTGGAATTATGACAATTTCGTGCTGATCACTAACAATACCAGAAAAGCAGGAACGTTGCCTCGTGTGGCAACAAAATGCAGTTCCAATGAATGGATGGAAATGCTATGCTAAGGCCACAGTAGGGAGAAACTCGACGCGATTGTAATGAGTACTTATAGCTCTTGCCAGCTATGTCCCGCAGTCTCCAGTCGAAGTTTCGCAGCCAGTGTTTCCTTTTCGTTTTTCGAACCTTGGTGGTGGTAGTGGTTTATCTGACAATAAAAAGTGAACGAAAAGAATGTTGCCGGCTGCGGCCGGAAGCGCTTTCGGGATCTTTGTTATCATGCATGGATACGCGGGCGGCAAAAAAAAATTCAGCATTACTTGGAACGCATCTCTACATCACAGACTGAAGCACAAAAGAGTTTACCTCTCCCAGGCTATTATCGGGAACGGGTGGGAGATGAAGGGGGCTAACACATTGTGATATTGCTTTCTTTTCCTCTCCGCAGCTACTGACCCAACAACATTAGTACTTGAACGCAATATGTTTGTACCATTCTGATAGGCCTTATTCTGCCCATTTTCTCTTATTTACTGTTACCATATCAGCTTTCTCTTAGAATTCTACATAGCACTGGCAGTGTGTGAGTAAACAATAAAAACACTCGCCATGCTTTGAAATCTCGGGTTGATGTTTCACTGCAGGTATTTTTCCTAGAATTGCGAAATAAACGTTTGAATGGCGAACGAGAATCAATAGCACACAAGTCTTACGCGACACCCGCAGCTGCGTAGCGTCACGCGCCTTTGACGGCAGAAAAGGCTGTGACAACACACATGGCAACCGCCCTTTGAAACCAAGAGGTCATCTACTATTCCGCTGCATACATATCGACATCATCCATATTGTTTTACGAAGGCCATAGATCATAGATGTCTTGTGGCGCTTTGTTATAGATGCCAGTGGAACCTACGAAGCTTTATTTTGTAATATTGCCTGTTGTGGCTGCCGCTGATCAAAATATTGTTCAGGGTCGTGAGAAAAGAATAACTATAAACAACGTGTACAACTCTGAAAAAAATGGAAACAAAATATGATTTCTGTAAATGTCAAAGATATAGAGACTTTCCACATTCGAAATAGTACCTCCTAAAAAAGAATCGCCAGGCACCATGGCAGGGCCGCAAAGGGGTGCGTAGGGGCGAAAGAAGCAGTAAGAGTGTGCCAAACACGTTCGAGCGCGGTCGTCATTGTCGGGGCGTTTATCCCCCCTCCGTGATTAACCGCCTCCTTCTGCCACAATGCGAGGGAGAGGAGGTCAAGGTAACGCAGAGAGGAGGACCAGACCGTCTCGGAGGAGCGCTTTTTCGCTTGGAGCCGCCCTGGTGGTTGAACTAACGTCTTGTCCAATCCTTTTCATCGCGCTTTAACCTGAGTGGTAATGAAAAGTATATACTCCGTTTCATACATCATGTGCAACGCTGTGAAGGCTACGGAAGTAGTTCGCAGAAAAAAATAAAGAGAAATGTATCACTCCGCGCTGTTTTGTGGCCGTGCGGTCTAACGCGTCGCTCCGGGGAGTCGACAGGCAGTGGGGGTGCGTGGGTTCAAATCCCGGGTGGTAGACCTTTGTTTTTTCGCGCATTTTTTTTTCATCGCAAGTTGAATTTCGCGTAACTTGAATGAGAAAACTCGTTTTGTTCAGAATCGCTTGAATATTATGGCGTGTTCTGAAATGAATTGCATGCATCTGTTCATTTGATGCATACCGAGTTAATGTGAGCTGTCCGAAATTCGTTGTCAGTGAGCTCGCACCGGCTTTTGGTCACTAGTAGCGGTTTTCTTCCCGATTCTGCAGCATTGCGACTACACTTTTTAGATGCAAGCTAGAGGTTTGTGCGAAAGATGACGTTCATTCGTCGGGTTTAATTAATTAGCACAGTGCTGAGTGCTCCGCCGTGGCCCGATTAACAAGTGGCCGTCAGTAACTTTCAGGTAAAATTATTTTTACACACACCACCTCGATATGGCCTGTTTTCCCGTGCAGTCAGGTAAAAAGAGTTCCAAGCTGTGGGAGCGTCAAGTAAGAATGCTGAAAAAGTTGTACAACGCGTTTGCGAGAAATGGTTTATTCTTGAAACAGCCAGTGGTGCTTTTTCAAGAGCCACGCTATGATATGGAGCATTGCCCATGACGACAATGCTATTGGCCGGAATGTTTGGCAAAAACTTGTCGGTGAACCACTTCTCAAAGTAGTTGCCATCAATCTCAGAGTGGTAGTCAGCGTGGTTTCCCTTTTTTGCTCTGAAGAAGTCAGCAGTGTCTTCCACGAATCTTGTTGCACTGCTCCCACTATGTACAAGAATCAAACAGGCCCATTTTCCCGAAGGCGCAGACAATCCTGTTGCTAAACCTTTCAGGAAGGCATCCTGAGATGACTTTACAGTCTGGTCCTGCCAGACGTATTCTTTTGTGTGCCCTGCGTTGACCCAGGTTTCATCTAGGTAGACGATGCACCTGTAAATGCAAAACAACCGAGTACATGAGTCAATGCTTGTAAGTAAACAAACACGCTGCAGCATGTAAGTAGGCAATGCACTGCAACAAACGCACTGCTGACCCCTGTCTCACAAACAGCCGCTCAAAGACTCTCGAGAAAAAGAATTATCTCAGCTTAATTGCTCCCTTGTTCGGGCTTATATTTCACGCCCAGGCGGCATTTGGTAGCTTGCTTATATTCACTGTATGTTTGTATGGGGTACTTGACTAATTCGGCAACGTTTGAAATCTCTTCACTCGCGGCGACTGCGAACAAAAATTGCCAACGTACGCAGCAGTAGCGCCAGTAACTCGCACCACCGGAGCAACTGGCAGTGCACAGTGGGTGTCCATTCGTTCCTACTGCGACGACGAGATGGCACTACCCATTGCAGTGCTACATTTTTGGCAGTTTTGCTGTTTTTGCTTGCCGCACCAATTGGAATTTAGCGATTTAATCTGACCCATGCAGACACGTGCCCCACCGAAACGTAGTGCATAACTGGTAGTGAAACATCACCACTACGCAAAAGGTCGGCAACAGCAACGTGGTTAAGACAATTTCTTCTAAACGTGTTATCCTGAAGCAACACTCACTGTTCCGACTACGACGTTGCAAAGCTAACATCAAGCTCTATGTGAAGCCAATCTAAACGTGCTCCGTAAGAAAATAAGCAAGGAACGACCCGTACCTGCCCTGTCCTCGGAATTCCTTGATCGCCCGCAGGTATCTGCGACGCCAGGCAATGATGTCACTTCGCTCGGTCAGTGCAAGATTCCGTTTCCTTTGATGAAATGTGAATCCGATGTCCTTCATCAACCTCCACAATGTGGTTTTCTTGAAGTTCGGCAGGTCGTCGTCCTCATTCCCACCCTTTAGCACACTGCCCAGTGTTGGGACTTCCCTCTTCGCGTACATACTGTGCAGTTTCAGACGGATGGCATGGACTGTGAAGCTGTCATTCTTGACTATTCGCGAGCTTGAAATCTTCACGTCGCGAGGTCTTTTCTTCGGAGACGTCACAGACCCGCACAGACGCTCCGCCTTGATTTTGGCAACGCTACGGGGAGATACTTCGGTGTCCTCGCTCACAGCACTCAGTACTTCCCGAACAGACTTCTCCGGAAAACGGATCCTGGTGCGGCCGAACACATTCGCAATTACTAGCTTGGCGTGCAAGAACCTTCGGGAAAATGCGTACAAGAGAGCTGGCCGCGGCCGCTCAGCTGGACGCCATTTTCTAAAAAGTGAAAGGGAGGCGGACGGAAAGAGTAAACACGGCGGCCAGCGGGGACAGCGAAAACGTGAAATGGAAAAAGACGACAAACGCAAAATACTAAATCACAGATCTCGACTGATTCGCTCGCAATAACATCGTTTTTTGTCACGCTGATGACAAATGTATTATCTACGAAGCCTATCGGCAATGCATTTCTTAATTTTCGCTCACCACAAGCAACGCACTATTTTCTGTCACGGATGCAGGCTGCGCAAAAAAGAGCGCTAGCTTTGACAGCGCTGCACCTGATGTATGAAACGGAGTGTAGTGTCGCCCTATAATGTTTCACGAACGACTCTTGCGTCTTTTTGCTTCGACCGAGGTAAAAGCCTGACGAAAAGAAATGCGAACAGTGGAGCGCCGAGGCTTCGTTCTGTTCACGTTTCTTTCCATCGGCCCTGTACGTGAGAGTCGGATTTTTGCGTTGCGGTCTTTGCTTTGCTTGCGTACGTAGCGCTGACAACATGGCGTTGCCCTGCCCGCTCTCTTTACAGCGATAACAGCTTCGTCGCTTATCCCTCGATGCGATATCCCCATTTAAAATGTTGTATTCGCCTTCATTTTTCCCATTCTTGCTCTCGCATAAAGTTTCAAGTGATAAATATATTTTGTTTTTCAGATAGAACGGCTATTTCCCAGCTGTTAAGCCTTGACGAAAACGCGTTTGTCGTCGTCTTGGCAAGGCTATACTGCCTAACAATGCAACGACGCAGCTGGACTGGCTTGGTTTTGACTCGTCTTGTATAAGAGTGGCTACAGCAGCGTCTGTATCTGTTTGTAGGCGGCGCTAGGGAACAACGCGCGGCATGCGTCGCGTACGTGTAACTATAAGGGTTACAAAGGGGATGCGCTTTGACTACGTAGAGTTCTCACGTTTGCGCACATGAAGTCTGTACGTACGTGAAACTAAAACTGCCTAATATCGTGCGCGCATCTGCGTACGGGTACTTGGTTTGGTTTATGGTTAATGGGGTTCAACGTCCAGAAGCGACTCAGGCTATGAGGGACGCCGTAGTTAAGGGCTCCGGAAATTTCGACCACCTGGGATTCTTCAAGTTGCCCTGGCATTGCACAGTACACAAGCCTCTAGTTTTTCGCCTCCATCGTAATTCGACCGCCGCGGCCGGGATCGAACCCGTGTCTTTCGGGTCAGCAGCCGAACGCCATAATCACCGCGGCGTCTTCCTGTGTGTGTGTGCGGGGAACCAAAAAAAGAGTTTGCTTTGTGCATCTTCCCGAACGTCCGTTTTCGGGCTCTCATAGGGCGAGATGTGATTTCTGACGTAGAACTAGAAAGTTTTTCCGTGTGAGATGCGTCAAGTCGTCCCCTACTTTGTACGCTCACCGTGTTAGCGGCTGACTTATTTCACCCAATTCTTGTACAATTCTACGTTCTACAGGTTGGTATTGTCGAGGTATCGAGGTCCTTCCGTGCCCCCACCGTTGTCTCCCATTGGCGCCGGCGCGGCAGCGACGGCAGTGCCATTCACCTCCGGTTGCGGTGGCCAGCAACCTCGTCAAGGCGGCAAGGAGCCACCCACTCAGTCTTTATCCCACCTTGGAACACAGCTGTACCGGCGAGGGGATCGGCCCCAGTGGCTCAGTGGTTATGGTACTTGGCTACTAACCCGAATGACGCGGGCGCGATCCCGGCCTCGTCGTTCGAATTTCGATGGCGGGGAAATTCTATAGCGGCGGCAGGCGCTAGCAGTGAGACCGGTAAAGAAGACTTTCTGCGCTGCTATTAGCTCTCGTCAGTTGCTCTTCCGGTCTCACCGGGTGCCACAAGAAAATATCTGGTGGGCCCCGTTCAGCGGCATGCGAGCGTATATTTTCGGCGCCATGCATCGAGTGCGAACGTAGGGCTATAATTGCTGGCCTGTAGTCATTGTTTTGATGGCATAATCTGGGACTCTGATTCCCTGCAGTATCTTGGGGTTACCTTTATGAGGTCTGGATTAATGGGTCTTACTGGGAGTCACAAACTTTCTCCGTGAGCCGCCAAACGCAGGCATGAATGGCTCGGGAGATCTTGAGTTTTGTTCGGGCACAAGTTTGCAACATATTGGTTGCAAAGCTTGTCTATGCGTTGCAAGAGATGCACTCTGCAAGGAAGAAGCTACAAGCACTGCACAGACTTTTCGAGACCTTTATTGTATAGCGCTCTCCGTGGGAGCCGATGCGTGGAGGCAATTCGTGTCTTTCTCTCGGGTCTGGAGGTGTTGGCCTTGTTCACTTGTTTGTGCAGGAGCTCGTTTCACAGTTTTTCTTCTTCAAAGCTGCAAGCCAACTCTTCCTGCTAGCGATGCTCAGAAGGCGACTGAGTTTTCGTCAACCTTATCTGTTTGCTTCGACTGGTCATGGCCGTGAGGCAGCTTTGTGGGGCATCCTGCGGGCGGTTGCTGATACCTTTGATTTCCTGAGTGTTCGCTACCCGTTGCAATATTTATTTCACCAGTCAAGAAGGCAGATGACAAAAGTACTAACTGAATCTCTGTTCTATGTGCTCGTGTATTTGAAGCCTACCTTGGCTTTATGGATTCCTTTGCATTGAAGCAAGTTCAGCGAATGCATATTCAATCAGTTGCAAAAGCCTTTTTTTTCTTAAACGCCATACTTCGACTCTATCCGTCAAGCCCTCGCTTCGCCCCAAGGCGACGTTTGTGCCGTGGTCGAGGAAATGCCGCCTCTGCAGTCAACAAGAGACGAACGATCGTTGCTTTGCGTGGTGGTGTTATGGATTGTTATTCCGGGACAAACTTCAGGGGACAATCTAGAGGGAGATTGAGATATCCCCTTACACTATAAGGTTCTTGGCTGTCCTGAGAGACTCCAGAATTAAGTGTGATCTGTTAATGCTGATTAGACTTAAGAACCGTCTCGTTCATCTACGTCTTTGTTCGTTGAACAATGCGCCCTGGTGCGGGGAGTTTATGCGGCGCAGGACCGGCCGCCTGAATGGTTGGTGGTCCTTGACACAAGTGTATGTCTCCCACAGTTATGATGTGCAGATGGAGTGCAGTGTACGAAGACATGTGAATGTGCGTCTGCATTTCGGAATAGTATGTGCGTTTTTAAGCATTTGCTAGCTCGGCGGGAATGGTTTCTGTTGCAATAAAAAAAAAAGGCAATGGTTTCCGTGGCACTAACGAAAGAAAAGTGTCAGCGTTGTGTAATGGTTGGCGCGGTGAGATTGGGAGTTGAAGGTGAGCGGGTCGAATCGTCTGGCGTCTTGGAAATTATGTTTTTTTCTTTTTTGCTTCTGCTTTACTTTATTTATTTGGGCTCTTACTAGGCACTACTGATCCCAATATTTGCGTTGGTTTTTGCAACGGGCAGTGCCACATCACAGAGTCAAGAACAGTCGTCAAAAAAAAGAAACATTCACACAAGGACACAGAAAACACACAAGAACCACGGTGGCAAATTTGTTTCAGAAAGCCACTCGGAATGCATCAGGGAAATCTACCAGAAAGTCATGAGAAAGGCATATGAGCCTAATATAGAAAGTCATTTGAGTTTCTAAAAACAGCCATTAGATGTCTTGTTAAGGGTGTGCCTCCACAGCCGCTGAAAAAAGTGACCAACACAGTGCTGGTCGAGTTCAACGACCGACGTCACGCTCGAATCGCAAATGTGGCAGACAAATGCATCGCAAGAGCTAGTATGTTTCGTCCGCATGTGGGACGCCATACTGAAAACCGTGTCGGCCGGCCAAAAATCGCGGCAGCGAGAAAAAATTTTTTAACCGAAATAAAATATTCGTAATAAACTATTGACGATCTCATGAAGTAGAACCGCGAAAATTCAACCCTCGGGCTCAAGGGAGCTCAAGCCTTGCAGGGTTGCAGGGGGCAAGCCTCCTACCCAGAAACCCGGTGCCGCAGTTTTGGGAAGTTGCCAGGACTAACCAGCGAACTGTAGATGAGCAGGGTCCTACCTTATCAATGTGAGTGCTATGGACGTAGGAAAAAATTACCGACGATTACGTTACTTCCTAATGCGAAATTTGAGCGCAGCAAATAAGCTGTTTCACCTTTTCGATAGATTGAGGCAAAGAAATCGAGCAACACATGTATGCGCTATCACAGAATTTTTTTTTTATTTTTCACACGTATTCGCAATTTCGGCTCGGGTGGTGCACATATACAGATCCGCCGCCACCGATCTGGCTCTCTGATTGCCACCGCACAGGGGTTGCATTGGAGGAGGAGCGAAGAAAGGAATTAAGTTCGAGCCGGCGCTTTGACAACCGGAGACTAGCAGGAAGAGGGGGGAGGGGGGCGGCGTGTACACCCAGCGGCAAACGATGGGGGCAGAAGCGCGCGCAGCAAGCGGACAACACGATAAAGGGAGGAGGGAAGAGATAGCAGCGACTGACTGATGCCGCTGACGCCGATAGCGCTGGGGGGATGAAAGGGGGGCGGAGCTGGTTACGAGGCCGACGCCGACGACGACGCGAAACCCAGGAACGGAAGCCAAATAGCTGCGCTCTAAAAGCAAGTATCGGAGGTTGTGTACTCAGCCGGCGGACACCTGCCCCGATACCTCAGGGCCCATACGACCCGTGGTGTTAATGGGGCGAGTGTGGGCTAGTCCTAAACTAGCTTTTCTTTTTCAAGCCCATTTACAGTGACAGCAGTCTGCGCCCTTCCGATCACAACATTGATTTCAACAATGTTTTGAAGCATCGAAGACAGCGTGTCTACTATGTGTATCGAAATCACTTCCAGAATTGTGTTTTGCATCGAAATGTGTCTTGCGAATGTGTCTTGCATTTTCAGGCTATTGGGTGTCGGTATTGAACGTACTTTTTTTGAAGTACCGTGTCCATCCTTGGTCAATGTGGACTTCAATGTCGAATGACGCGGCGCTCTGGTTGCTTATCCAACTCGCGCGTCTGTGGCTGTTTTTTGAGCGCACGCTCCCGCCGTCTCGTCGTTCGTTGCTTCGTTTCGCTTCGTAACATGGCGTGGTCGCTGTATATTGAGATAAATATATTGAGATAAAAGACGATATGAGATAAATAAAGAGGCGCACTTACAGCTGTGCTTGTTGCCACGTGTCATCAAAAATGTGTGTTTTGTTTTGTGTAGTAAATACTTAAGCAGGCGGGAAATCCAACGCGCCCTGATTTTTATTTCTCGCTCCGGGCATCCACGAAAATAGTAGTCCGAGATTCTGGCATTCTACTCTAAACAGAAGACGTCCTCCTATGTGAGCTCGAAAGCGCCATGAAGTTATACATTCGGGATGCATGCCAACGTCTTCAGGCAGCCATTCATGCCCCCGCCGCTCTTATCAGTGGTCGCAGTGTGTCGGGAACAGCAGGACGCGACACGTGATCGCTGGCATGGAATGCATTCGCTCGTCTAACAATCGTAGCCACGGGAACCACGCGCTTGACTTCACTCGCATCGCACTCTAGGCGGCGCTGTTTGTAGGGCGACTCAGGTTCCTGTGTCCACAGTCGTGTCTTATGACTGCGCTATCTAATGATAGCGACCGGCGAGAAACGCAATGCTGCTGCTTTCAATGCAACATTGGCTAAATAACACCATTTTACGTCAAACATCAATAGGCCTGATGCCCTTTGAGCTGTAAATCCATTTTTATTGGTGAGTGGTGAATGCATGAACTTGACTTTTTGATTTGGTTATTGGCTGCAGGCTAATTTCACGGGAAGAGCTAATAAGCAACTGTTTGTCCAATGCTTATCTTAAATATCATGACTACACTTGATGATGCTCCAATTTTTGCTGCACCTGTGTTGATGTATCGCAAGAAGGCTGGAATTGTGATATTGTGTGCTTGTTACAACCAGAACACCACAATTACCCAGGAAATCTAACGATGCAATATTAATTTATTTGTTATGTGCATTGCAAGAAAGGAGGGTACTTATGCATCATGAAGTCCACACATGGGAAGTAAAGTTACCAGCGATTTAATTTTTAGTAGGTAAGAAATCAGGCTGATTGTGTTTCGATGTATTTGATCTGCCCACCCACTCAACGCAACCCTCGAACCACATTCCTACCCCTTCTGCACCCTCCAAAAGCTCCACTCGCCACTCATATAACCACCTCCGCCCATTTTCACTCTGCAGAAGGATTCTCTCGTGTGTGTGAAGCCTCGGCTTAGAGTAAGCATTGATAAGAGCAAAAGCATCAAAGTAACCATGGGGGGAAAATCCAACAGCTTTCTAATTGTCGCATCACATGTCGGGTCATGCCACATTTTTTTATCCTTTTTTTCTCGTGTTGGCCACAGTGACAAAAGACAGTGACTCCAGTCAAATTTTGCAAATAATCTTTGATCAATCTATTGCTACCAGCTTAATTCCGGACGACTGGAAGCTAAGTCGAGTAGTACCAGTTTTTAAAGCAGGCAACCGTCATGATCCGTCCAACTACCGTCCAATTTCTTTAACCTGCATTGCATGCAAACTATTAGAGCATATTATATATTCACAAACCGCATCTCACCTTGATTCTAACTCTTTCTTTTTTTCCAATCAGCACGGCTTCCGATCCGGTTACTCATGCGAAACCCAACTATTCGAATTCACTACCGACCTTAACCTAAACTTAGATTCTTCATTCCAGACAGACGTCATTTACCTTGATTTTTCAAAAGCATTTGATCGTGTACCCCACCAACGCCTTTTAGCTAAACTTTCATGCTTATGCCTCGATCCCCTGATATTAAAATGGATTCGCTGCTTCCTAACTGATCGCTCTCAATTCACTGCTATCGATAATGACAATTCTCCCACAACAAAAGTTTTCTCTGGTGTGCCTCAGGGCTCGGTGCTCGGCCCACTTTTATTTTTAATCTTCATCAATGATCTTCCTTCCGACATTTCATCGACAATTCGTCTTTTCGCAGATGACTGCGTCCTGTACCGCCGTATAACTACTAACAATGATCAGGAATTGCTCCAAAGCGACCTAAACAGGATTGAAAGCTGGTGTTCCACATGGCTAATGACGCTCAACGTAACGAAATGCAAATACATGCAGGTATCACGCAAGCGCACTAATATCGACTACGCTTATTCACTCAGTTCAACCATCCTTACTAAAGCCGAATCATACCGGTATCTTGGCATCCATATCACGAGCAACCTCACTTGGTCCGAGCACATCACGAAGATTGCTGCTGATGCATCTAAAACACTCGGCTTTATCAGACGCAACCTCAGTTTCTCCCCTTCTTCCATTCGCAGCCTAGCCTACAAAACTTTCGTCCGTAGCAAACTTGAATTTGCATCCCCAATATGGAACCCACATCAAGCCTACTTAATAGCCAGCCTAGAAGCCGTCCAAAACCGTGCAGCCCGCTTTATTTCCTCCAACTATGACACCCGCTCTAGCATTACCAAAATAAAATTATCTGCCGACATCGAGCCTCTCGCGCATAGGCGTATAATTGCCCGTTTATCATTATTCCATAAATTGTACTATTGTTTTCCCTCACTTCGACACTCCCTTCTGCTCCCTCCCCTCCGAACATCACGCCGTCTTTTCAACTCCATGAGCATCCTAAGACTTCATGGCTCCTCAAACGCATTTAACAAATCATTTCTGCCTCTTGCCATTAATGAATGGAATTCACTACCCGAATTAATTGTCACTGAACGCGATGCTCTGAAATTCCGCCAAATGCTGTCATTGCACTTGAAATCCCAATGTGGGTAACTGTTGCCTTTGCGTTTTATTTTTATGTTATGATTGTTTGATATACTACTGCACCTGTCTGCCTGATTTATAAACGTGTTTTTCTTTTTTTTTCTCTTCCCCAAGCAACGATTGTTTCACTGTATACTTTTTCTTCACTGTATACTTTTTTTCAGTTTTTTTTTTCACTGTTTTACTGTACTTTTTTGTATATGTATTTTTTTTGACCTAATAATGTCATTACTTGCTTCGATGTTCGCCCCCCCCCTTATGTAATACCCCGCCAGGGGTCTTTAAGGGCCATTAAATGATGATGATGATGATGTCTGCAAACATTTACATAATTTTACAGAAAGTACAAGTAAATACAACCACAAGCTGCCGGTGGCTTCCAAACCCAAGGCCTCCGTAAGTCCCGTACACACTAATCGCAACCACCAGTAATACACTAAAAGGAAAAAGCACGTTCCCCTATGGTTTCCTTAGTTTGTATGACTTTTGGCTTCCATATCTGCGATATGACGAGCCCCTTGTTCCCCTAAGCATTTCTGCTCACTGGCACTTTTAGGCTCTCGATTCTGATAGTATTGGTGCCTGTCTTCACAGGTGTAGCATGAGATGGCCCTCACGCAGGTGCCCCCTAGTGATGGTTCATTCGTTGTATATTCTCACTTTTTCAAGGTGATTTGCAGTGCAAATGTGTGCCTAAAGGGAAACGGCCCAAACGAAATAGCAGTTCATGGTAATCATTGCTGTGCTTGTTCCATTTCCTTCCCTTCTGAAGTGAATTATGAGTAAATAAAGCCTGTACTTGACTTTAAACAACTTCTTTAAACAGGTAACCTTAGGAGCCGATGGCGGCAACAGCAAAAGATGTCTTTATTGGTGAAACCGTTTGATTTATTAAGAAACAACATTTTTTTGGGCCCCTAGATAAAACACGTGATGTAAAAAGAAAACTCTGTGATCGCAGTTTCCAAGCCTACGGAGAGTATGCGCGAGCCTCAGAAGTCAGCATTTAATTTTTTTTCTATAATCGCCATTTGTTTCTGAGAAGGGCCGCTGACGACGATACCAGTAGTAAACGTACAGTAAGGTACCTTAATTTCAGGACTACAGTCCGCGGACTATACATGTTTAAAAGGTTAAATTTTGCGTCACCGGTGCGGACTATGGTCTGGAAATTACGGTACTTTGTGCTCGCCCACCGAGCTCAATTAGAGAAGCTTCTTTATTTCCTTTTTAGTCCATTATACGAGGGGGTACCCAAAAGAAACCGGACTAAATTTTTTGGTTGGCAAGGCTTCTGTGGAACCGCGTTTTGCCACTAGGAGCGCATAGAACGAACATTCCAGAGTCAGTAAGCCTAGTGCCGTCGTCGAAGGAGGTCAGACTAGTTTAGGCAGAGTTTTAGAGTGACGACTGTTTTGTGTGAATGTCGTTTTTGCAATGACTGATTTTCGTGAACAGCGTGCGCCGGTGAAATTCTGATTTTTGCTCGGAAAAAGTTGAATTGGAAACTCTTGAAATATTAAGAAAGACGTACAAGGGCGATGCTATGGGGACAACTCAAGAGTTCTTGAATCGAATCCTGAATCAAAGCAAAAACAATCATGCCAATGTAAAACTTCAAATTCACCTCGCCTCAAGAAAGCTCGTCATGTGAAACCAAACTTCAAAACAATGCTGATTTGTTTTTCGACGTAAGAGGAGAATTTGTTCCGCAGGGTCAGACAGTTAGCCAGGCTTTCTACTTGGATGTTTTGAAAAGATTGGGCAACAGTGTGTGGTGGAAGCGGCCAGATTTGTGGCGGTCGGGTGTCTGGTTTTTCCATCATGGCAATGCCCCTGCTCACACAGCCCTGTCTCTGCGACAGTTCTGGGCCAAAAATGGCATGACCCCTATTACTCAACCCTCATACTCTCTCGACCTTGCCCCGTGCTACTTTCTTAGTTTCCTAGAATTAAAAAATAGGTGAATGGAAAGCGTTTCGCCGATGTTGCTGAGGTGAAGAAAAAAAACGACGAAGGCACTGTCAAGCATCACAAAAGATGAATTTAAACAATGTTTTGAAAAATGGAATGAAAGATTCGACAAGCGTATCATTGCAAGTGGGGAATACTTTGAAGGAGTTTGAAGGTCTGTGCTTAAAATGTGAACAAATAAGTTCAAACAAAAATAAGCACGGTTTCTTTTGGGTACGTCCTCGTATCCTCTTCTTGGATAAAATCTCCGCTATTAAATAACCTTCGCAAACAACGTTCGCCAATCGGGTCCATGGTTCACTCCACGGGATGATACTGACCCCCCTCCGTCAATATTGCTCCTTGCTCTAGGCGTTGACCAGAAATATCGTAGCCAGACGCATTTTGTCACTGTCACATCTAACGCGACTCCTTTGAAGTGAGCCAAGCGTTCTCCAGCAAGCGCTACAGTTTAAACGGAATTCGTCAAAAGTTTCCCCTTATCTTGCGCGACCGCTTATGGTTCCTGTACGACCGCTAAGTGCGAGCTGAAGAAACAAATGGTCGACGGTTGAGTCCGCCGCTTGGTTCTTGATCTATATCCGACTATACTTTAAGATCATCCAGGTCTGCAGCCGATGTTTCAATTCTCTTGTTCACGTTTCATTCATCGGTGATAGGACGTTACAGAACCCCAAGTAGCCGAAATATATCTTTAACCCTGCACTTCGAAGCGTTTCTCTCTTCTTTCATTCTCTCCTTGATTGCAGCCCTCACATAGCGGTTGAGGTGGCCACCGAACGCTTTGTGCTTAGTCCCAGCTTCTAAGCTGGGAAAGGAAAGACGCACAACTGCCTCAGGTTGTAGGTGGACGGCACTGCCTACTCGCAGGGTAATTCTGGTGTCCACTGATTGGATTGGATTGGAGGAACTTTATTTATCTCAAAGATCAATGGGGTGGGATTAATGGCCCCCTAACGGAGGGCGACCTTTCTCACCCAGTCGGCAAGTTTGGCTTGCGGGTTCCTGTCACGCTCCCTCAAGAGCCTAAGCCAGGCATCCCGGGAGGGAGCCGGCAGAAGGTCTTTTGGAGGTGGATTTTCCTTACAGTGACATAGGATGCATTCGTCTGTTGCTATGTTGCCGCAATGCAAGCAGTTTGGATCGATGGGTTGTGTGGTAATTTTGGACAGAAGATGGGAGTCGTGACTGTACTAGCTTGAGCTCTGCGTAAGTTTTTGGCCAGTTGTCTGGTAAGGCCCAGGTGAGGTGCAGGGTAAAGTTTCCGCGCCTCACGGAACTGATTGGTGATTTCGGGGTAAGTGAAAGATTGGTTGATGTGGG
The DNA here is from genome assembly GCF_055824585.1 of Amblyomma mixtum. Taxonomy (NCBI): domain Eukaryota; kingdom Metazoa; phylum Arthropoda; class Arachnida; order Ixodida; family Ixodidae; genus Amblyomma; species Amblyomma mixtum. The sequence continues at coordinate 319,227,410 of NC_143014.1, forward strand.
ACTCCGAGACACTCCCCGATCCCTCCTGGTTTGCTAGAGTTCGGGCATATCGGTTCTTTTCCCCGTTTCCTGCATTTCCCTCGTGAGCAGGGACCCAAATATTTTCTACAAGGCTTATCCTTTGGCTGTATTTGATCAGTCCGTCGGCTGCAGAGCAAATCAGGCCTTTGTTATAATTTTTGATCGCAATCCTAGAGTCGCTAATTATTGTGCCTGCACTGTCGTCCCTGAGAGCTAATGCAATGGCTATCTTTTTGGCCTCTGTTGCTGAAGTTACTACTGATCCACTCATCCAGTTACGCTCCCTAATCAGACGCTTCGCACAGACGGACACCGCTGAAAACCGAGGAGTGTGGCTAGATGTCCTATCGCACTAAAAGTTTAGCGCCTGGAGGGGAAAGAGAGGCGTCGGTTATTAACACTTGCAAAAGCGCTCTTCACTCCTTGGATACGAAAATGGACCGGTCTAGAATTTTTCCTGCCTAGTGCAGCTTTCCAGTTTGTTTCGGTTGTCTTGACCGTGCTTGACGCTGACAGTGCGTTAAAGCGCCCTTGGTAATCGGAATTGATCCTGAGCTCTGCACTACGGCGCGCTTATCTCTTCGCTCATTCCTTCCTTCACTGCGGTTGAGGTGTCCACCGAACGCTTTGTGCTGAGCCCTGACCACTGCTCATACGCCGTGGATCTTCGCGACAAGATCAAGGGATCAAAAGTCAAATATTTTGTACTTCGAAACGCTTTGTACGGTCTGCACTCAAGATATCTTTTTGTTGATAACTGCTGAATAATCTACTTTCATACGACGTTGTAAACCATACTAGTAAAATTAGCGGATGAGTTTTTGGGCACTTAATAAGCTAATTAATGAGGAGCACTGAAAGCACGTAAACAAAAATTGTTTGCGCTTCCCTGCTTGACGATTCACTTCTAGGTTCCATCAAACTGTTGAATTATTACATTCTTATGTCTAGAATTACAGCACAAGAACGACCTTTTTTGTTCAACAATGACTGACCACACTCAACAAGGGGCACTCTTTTCAAAACCGACTATGAATCTCCTATGACCGGCTACAAATGCAAACTTAGAGCCCTCCATCCCATTGGAACAGAAGCGCTGAATTTCTCGAATAAATGTAACCCATTCAACACGCGGAAATTTATTCTTTGTTCTTCCTACATTGCTCCAGCGCTGCGATTAGCAATGTTGAGCACTGAACAGACAAATGCTATCATGCCGCAGCAGCGGAGACGTGTTTACGTGCACAAAAACAACTGCACTTTATAATAGGCGCCTTCACGGCCTTAAAGGTTCTAATGGGAATGAAGGCATGCTGAAAACACTAGCGGGGAGTTCGACCTCTGTGTCGAAGTTAGGAGAGTCGTAAGTTTGATTCTGCGTTCTTTCGCAGATGTCTACTCTATTCGCAGGAGATAAGCTTTCCGATTGCCCGTGGCTCCCATAGCACCCGCAGCCACGGAAATCACATTCTAAATAAGAAAAAAAAATAGTTATCATGGTCCCTCTGTTTTAGAGGTGAGCTGCTAATTAGAGTATTGAACAACATGATACAACTTCGGAGTGCCAGTGGTGAAGGCGCGAGTGGGGTGTTTTGAACTGTCCTAAACAGGCACTTTAGATATGCGGCTGTCTTTTAATTATTAATTTATTTTCAGTACCTCAGATGGCCCCGTGCCGGGGTTTTACATGAAGGGTGGGCATTGACGACGAGAGATTAGTTTTCAATGAAACGTTTGAAGCGTAGCTTGGTAGCTTAGTAGATGTGTGAATTGCCTGTGATGGAATTAAGGTTCCCTACTTGTGCTCTATGCATAAAGTGTCTAACGTTCTTGCGATTTTTCCTCCGAAACTCCAAACTTATATGGCATGCACGAGTAATCGTCTAGAATGTTTGTGTACTTCGCATCGATTAACACATGGTACTGTACTACTACATGCCCCTGATCCACCTTAATCCCCTACTATACCAATTTAAAGGGCAACAGCAGCGTTTTTTCTACCTCCTCTGATCTTACTGAAACTTTTTCAGTCCGTTGTACGCAGTTTTCTGGTAATTTGTGCCGAATTTCGCGGCGGGGAGAAAAAATTTCCAAGTTTCTTGCTTCGTGGCCTCAATCGTGGAGATTTGCGGGCAATCTTGTGTGTGACATCCCTGGATGCATATGCTGGACAGAATTTCATGCTGGTTTTTAGTCATTTCAGTCAACTAGTGATCCATGCTGTCACCTAGATTCGCCAGTTTGGCCAATCAACGCGAATACGACAGGGTCAGTGGCAGTATCCGTGACGTTCATTGGTGGTTAGTCGTGACACAATCGTTTGGTGGAAACCCAGTTTCGGTTTCGGATTCCTGGTGTTTCTTGGATTCCTGGTGTTCCTGGTTAACACTCCTACCTGGCAGTTTGAGAAACGATTTTCTCCACCGGAATGAGGGCACTATATGGAATGGGCTGTGATTATCAACTCAAATTATTAAAAAAAATGGAGTTGACTTTTAATCTATTTTGTAGGGTTAGCCGACTTGAATGGAATTTACAAGTTCGGCTGTGCCCTGTGATTATTATTGTATCTGTTAATGATGTCACGACCCTCGATTGCAATCATGAAACGCAGGGAGTCCTCATACCACTGCTTGCGCGGTGGTGCAGCGGTTAAGCGATGCGCCAGTGCCCGGCAGGCGGGTGCTTCAAACAGAGCTGCAGGCGGAGCTGGAGAGACTCAGGTTTCTCTTCCCAGGCTCCCGCACGGCTCATGCACAGGCCACATGAGCATTAGCCAATTGCATCGAATTTATTTCAATTTACTTCACAGCCACGTACCACGGGTGGCAGGCAACTGACAAGCCAGTAGGTAGTGCCCGTGGCATAGTGGCCAGGTGTGGATTACGTCACAAGGTCACGTGACCTCTCACGACGAGCCAGAGAATATCGAGACAGAGAAGCCGTAACTTCTTTGCGAGATGAGAACGTAAATCCAGTTGCATTAAGAGTGCCGAATGTTAAAAGATTTTTAGACCTTACCCGTCGTATTCTGTTGTTTGCCCAGCAGCTTCAGTGCGCACATGTCACAGTCAGTCAACCACCTTTCTTAGAGACCGAATGATGACATCATTGAAGCGCTGTGTGTGGATGGACAAGTGGTTAACGATGATAAGATGCACTAAATGAAAATAAAATACATCACGTAAAACGGATTACACACGGTCTGAAGCGAATGATCACCTGCACAAGCGTGCGCTCAAAAGTGGCATTGCACCCATCGGGGAAATGTCTATGGATTGCATGGCCTTAGCTTCCCAAATGGAGTCGGGCTGTGTGGACGCTGTAGTGAAGGGCTCCGGAAATTGCTATCACCGTAACATGCACTGACATCGCACAATACACGGGTCTCTGGAATATCGCCTCCACCGAAATTCAAACACCGCGCCTGGGATCGAACCTGCGTGTTTCGGGTCCACAGCTGAGCGCCATATCCACTTCGCAACTGCGGCGGCCTCAACTGGAAACCCCCGCGGCTAAGGCAATCGGCCCAATATTGGAGATATATTGGCAAAGACCGGTCCCGAATAGGACTCGAGTGACAACATCAATTTTCAATAGCGGCCCGATTACGTTGCATCTGGGAATGTACTTTTCACTTGGGAATGCACTTGGGAAGAATGTAACGTCGTATAGTACAGGGAACGTCAGAAGGGCGTGTAGGACCCGAAAGGGAAGGTCCGCAACCTGCGGTTCTAGCACAAGTAAAAGGAGGTTGATGTGCGTCCAATACGCACGGCCTATTCTCGGTCTTCAGAGCTTCTTGCCCGTTCCGAGTCAGGCTAACAGGGATTGCACTTGCGCATGTGCATCCAGAGTTTCCTGTATCTGTCAGTTGGGGTTCTGAAATGAAAGATGTTCAATATCTACCGTGTCTGAAGGAGCAGCTGATGCTGCATGGCGAAGAGCGTTGCCGTCGCCTACTATGTTGCGATGACGAGAAGCCCAGAAGAGTGTTATTCAGTCTCTTCCAATAGGTATAGCCAATTCAGTTGACTTAATTTGATTACATAAGCCGAGGCAACGCTGGAAGGCATGAAAAAAGCACTTCGCGTTTCGTTTATTTCCTTGCATTGTGTCTGAATATCCTTTAGTTTTCATGTGTATTTGAGTGTTGAAACTTGGTGCGGTACGCGGTGGTGCGCAGGCGAGTCGTGCCGAGAAGGGCAAGGATCTCAGCAAAGGCAGATGACTTGAACTGCATGTCGAGGTCCCTGATGATTGTGGATAGACATTCAATAAGGGCCACCCAGGTAGAAAGGAAAAGCAGATGCGACGGTGGAGGCAGCAATACCGTGGAGTGGTGTAGCTTCTGGCCTGCGGATGTACCTACGCAGGCAAGTAACAGTGTCCTTGCAGGGCGCAAGTGGTCCGAGTAGATAGATGTGCACCATATCAAGGCGTGCGCCGAGTGTAAGAAAAGTTGTTTTTTTATTCTGATCTCGAAGCTACCTTTTCGCTGTATTTTTCACTCAAATTTATTTAGTTATGCTTAATTTTAAAATATTTTATTTTACCCTCACCTTTCTCTTTACTCAATTTTCATTCCAATCCCCCCAAAATTCTTCCATTTTTATTTATGAGGCGCTTGAGACAAACCTGGATAAATTTTTATCCTGTTTGGATCTGCATTCAACCCCGGCCAACACTCCACCATGGGTATACGCCATGGCTGCAAATGCAACATGAACAACAACCCGAAGCCCCAGCCTTGCTTCCACGCACCTCGTGACGCTTCCTCTTCATCGCGCGCTCCCATCGTCCAAAGGTGGCGCTGCTACAGAAAATTCTGGGCCGCTGCTTGGCTGCTGTGGTCAGGACGAGGAGACGACCGGAGAGCGCATCCTGACTCACCTCGAGGAGCTGCGCATCTTGCACCGGCTGCTGGCGGAAGCCCGGGGCATGCAAATGCCCATCTCACGGCTTGGGGCAGTGTGGCACGACGCGGCGGGCCTCGTGTTCGGCCACCTGTCGGTGCTGCTCTCTCTGCTGCAGTCCGTGGAGCTCCCAGACCACCGGGTGAGCGACGGCTGCCTGGCCTACCCGTACACCGCCCTCCACAACTTCGAGTTTGGGAGACCCTTAGACAAAGGAAAGTTCGGAAACGTATACCTGGCGCGAGAGAAGAAAAGTAAATACGTCATGGCATTGAAGATTACGTACAAGTTCCACTTGAAGAGCAAGAATGGCGAGCACCAGCTTCGAAGAGAGATCAAAATTCGGTCACACATCAGTCATCCTCAAATCCTGAGGCTGTATGGTTACTTCCACGATGAGACTTGGGTTTATCTTATTTTAGATTGCGCACCCAAAAGAGACCTATGCAAGGAGCTCACCAAAGCAAGGATGCTTCACAGCAAAAAATTCGCGACTTACATCCACCAAGTTTGCAAGGCACTCCAGTACTGCCACTGCAAGAAAGTCATAGACGGTGACATAAAACCAGAGAATATCCTGATAGCTTACAACGGTGTGCTCAAGATAGCAGACTATGGCTGGTCCGTCCATGCTCCGTCCTCATGGCGTGAAACCTTCTGCGGTACAAAGTATTACTTGCCACCCGAAATGGTTGAAGACGGCGTCTACGATGAGAAAGTTGATCTCTGGCCTCTAGGTGTTCTAATGCATGAATTCCTTGTCGGAAAGCCTCCTTTTGAGTCGAGCTCCGCAGAAACTACCTATGACAGGATTCGATGTGTGGACCTGCAGTTCCCTGCTCATGTCTTGGATGATCCCAAGGATCTCATTTTTAGGCGTCTACGGAAGGAACCGAAAGAAAGGGTCAGCCTTGAGGAAGTGATGTCACACCCAAGGATCACAAAGAATGTAGAGTGTTGTGCCTCACAGATGAATCTTTCTAGTGGACTTGTACATGAGTGCTTGCCTACGAGACTCCTCCAAGGTGTATCCATCTGGGAAGTAGGCATGTGGCGATGAGGAGGCAAGGCATTTGAAAGGAACATTCTAAGACAAAAAGAAGGATACTGTGAAGACGAATCTGTATGAGACAAAGTGACTTCTGGCTTCGTTCCAATTGTGGACACTCGTCGATGATAAATATCGAAAGTAATATGTTTGTATTATACGTTTGTAATTGATACGTTTGTAATTTTAAACATAATCTGTATTCAATTGTTCACTAAACTTTCAGCACGATTTTGCAACTATGCTTTGGGAGCGTGCACTGGAATATACTTCGATATTTAAAATGACCCCAAAGGTCAAAACACTTGGAGACCTTCTTTACCCCATTCTTAATGAACAAAGTGTGGTAGCATATAGACTGCCTGTCATGCTCTATACACGAAGTGTGCAATGTTATTGCATTTTTCCAGCGAAAACTACAAACATATCGCTTGCATGAGTGCGTTGCATTGGATTATCATATTGGATTATACTAAGCCAGCCACACAAATCCAGCTTAATTCACTTACTAAACAGATTTAAACAGCAAGTACGGAGTTCTAACCCCTATGAATTTTTTAAAACTTTTATGGTACTTTCTCCGCACTGTTTGGTCCTTTGTGCCGAATTTATTTCTAAATACAACTTGTAAGCACTACATTACTCCTGATCAGAAAACAAACTTGAGCAATTGATGCACTGTGTTTGTGAGGGAACTGCATGCGTCAGATTGTAGCTTCGGCAAGTGTGCCTCGCTGAAATGTGCAGGCTCAGTGACAGCAGTGTTTGGCCGTTTTAGACATGGGCTTCAGGACTACAGTGGTGCCGAACATAGCGGTAGTGCGGAAAACGTTCTTTCAGCTGCACCCCAATTTCCACGGCTGGTGAGTGAGCTGTGGAGAATTCGTCCTCGGACGGGAAGTAGGCTGCCTGAGGCGTACATTTGGGGGGAGTAATTTCTGAGGGCGTGGCACTGACTGTCTTCGCAGGTTTTGCCAAAGAAGATATGCTCAGGGTTAGCAATCTGGGACCGTCCTTCATTTCTTTTAAGGGAAAATCAGCGCTACAAACGAGGATAGGTGCTTGTCGTGTCGTCGGTAACACTGCTCTTGTTCGTTGCGCCGCTTTTCCTTACGAAGTTGTTTGCTTCTGTGTGCCACTAATGTCTGCCTGCTGTACATGCGATAAGTGGTTGCGCCAGAATTGTAATCTTACATTATTTTATTATCAGTTCTTGTCGCACCACAGCAGCATTTTGTGACGCTTTTTGAGTCCCATCGGACCGTGATGAGAGCCCTCAGTGTTGATGTTTTCGTGAACGTACAGGCTTGTTGCAGTGATCGCACTAGACACAAATACATTTTAAAAGAGGGGTACGGTGTGGTTGATGCTGATCTTAGTAGAGGCAGGGACATGGCATTGTTTTATTAGTGGCGATGTTTTTCGTTCTACTTTAAATGTCGCATTCATTGTTTGACTGTTTCTATGAAAATGCTTCTACGAGTAGAAAAACACCTGGAAGATCTGGTGAAAAAGCTGTTCTCCAAATTGTGCATGAAATTAGACATAGTTTGATGCACATATGTAATAAACTTTGTGGCATGCGATCTAACGTAATTTTGTTGAATGCTTCGTGAGAACGACAATAAAACACCCTGCTGTGGTCTGCGGTAGGCAACAACAACAATTCGCGAGCAATGACACCCCATGTACCCAGATGTACACCTTCTCTGGTGATCCGAGGAGCATCGACTAATTGCACTGGGGATATTGTGGGCACTTTGCGAGCAAGACCGAGGACATCGAGTGTGCAGTCCTAGTTTTAAATTCCCTGCACATTTCTTCCGGCACCTTGTTCAACTTCATTGCCGTCGAAAGGAGCTCGCAGCACTGACTACTGTTCGCAACTGCGGATGAAGCTTTGGGAAGGCTCCACATCTGGCCTTGACGACAACCTGGCAATGGCTCTTTGGAAGGAATTATTTCATGCGCGATAAAAGAGAGACCTTCCACCGTAGATTACGGTCATACGAACAGCTAACACGAACACGACGTTGCCACGCTTCAAAAATAGCTGAGGTCTTCGAATTTCTGTGAAGTTATAACCTGACAGATATTGCAAGGCTCCAGCCACTGGAGGGCTTCAGTTGACATCTCAGTTCGACGAGCAAGCCAAGAAAGGCTACATTAGCCTAGTCAATAGAGGTCACTTTGGAACGACGCCACGAAAAACTATTAAAATCACATCCGAACCACGTTGAAAGTGCGAACCCGTGCTGGCGCTGCCTCCTTGCTGGTCAGTAGACTTAAGCTTGCACGCGAGAGGTGCTGGGTTCGATCCCGAGTGCCGCCGGGTACTCACCGGTGTTCAAATGGATCCAAGATTTCCCCCCTGTCGCTTGCTCGGCTTTCCTGGAGAGATGTGGTTGGGAACAGCGTCCTGGACCAGACCGCTGCGTAGACAGCTCAGTGACTCGGTTCGCCGTCAAACAACTTAAATGCGCCATGTGCGGTCCAGCTCACTTCTGGCCCTTCTTATTGTGAGAGCAATACTCCGCTCATGAACGGCCTTTCGCGTAGCAGCGGCGAGTAGTCACGTTTGACCTTTAGAATGACCTCTGACGTCATACCAGGGTGAGAGAGGGGCTACCAAGTCGAGTCGCCGCGCTGCGGCGGCCGGTAGCCACGCATGGCATTTAAAATGACCTATGACGTCATGGCATGCGTAGTGGCATAATAGTGTGACGTCATATAAGGTTGAGAGAGGCTCCAAGTCGAGTCTTCGCGCAGCGGCAGCCGGTAGCCACGCGTGACATTTAGAATGACCTCTGACGTCATGCCATGACTAGTGACGTCATAGCGTGACGTCATAGCAGGGTGAAAGATTGGCTACCAAGTCGAGTCGTTGCACAGGGGCGGCCGGTAGCCACGCGTGACCTGTAGACGCGGAGCACTGCGTTCCTTCCTTAGACGCGCCGCTCCGCGTTCCTTCCGTTAGAGGCGCTGCGCTCGCTTTAGCAACCTACCAGGCTTCACCAAAGCTAAGCCCCCACGAATTTTTTTGTTAGCCTTAAAGGGAGACTGAAGCACTTTTTGTGAAAATCGGGCTGGCAGCGGCGTCCTATAGTTTTTCATGCTGTATACTGGAATATCGTACACAAATAGGGCAAAAACAAGTGCGAATTGCCTTTTTTAGCAGAAATATGCGGCCTGTGCCGCGGGGCACGCCCTGCGGCGCGCCGCCGCCCATGATTGGTCAAGAGATGTCGTGACGACACTTTGAGGTCTGGAGACGTTGCCGATGCGGATCCGGCGCTGCGTTGACTGCAGATCGCAGCTTTCCGGGTTGTAAAAGGAATACAGCGACTATTTTTTACTGAGCTCGAAAGAAAAGGATACTACAGTTTGTTCATTCCACGTATCACCTGAAAGCAAAAAAGACACAAGCAAAAAATTCTACGCCTAGCACAAGCATACGCCGGCGTGAAAGACACGTATGCAGACCATGCATAAAAAGGTGCAGCACAACCTCGGCTCGTAATCTCGGAAAGGAGGGGGTGCGAACAATACTCAAGTCAATTACCACCACCTGACGCCTCCTGGCTCGCCCGAAAGAGCGTCATCCTAAAGAAAAGGCCCACAGCGCTCTGTACAAAAAATCCTGTTCTCAGTACCCGGCATTGTAGCTGGGGCAAGAAAGTATTTCTAGGAAACCATGAAGCAGCACAAAGTTGATGTCAAAATTAGCGAAGCGCAGTGGCCGAGCACTGCGAGGCATGTGACCACAAAGTAGTGAGGCAATAATTATGCGCTGGAAACCAAGCCAAATACGCGCACAAGGCTGCTGCTTCACTCGTGGCGCGTTCAGCAGATGCCAGAAAATATTAATCGCTGCCTCGAAAACGTTGGCCCTTCTTAGATTTGTAGTTTAGGTTCAGTGAAGTAGTGGCCAACTATATGTGTGTTTAAAAGCCAAGCTAGCTGCAACTCGCCCGCTGCCACAACTTGATGAAGAAACCGAGTTAAGGTTGCGAAACATGGTGTCTTTTTTTTTGCAAAAACTTGGTTGGCATTCATTTCTCTCTTAAATTTGCATCCGAAATCAGAACGTCGAACGCTGTCGAACGCTTTCATTTGAATGCCTTAGCTACGATTAAACGAGATGCCGCATATGAAGAGCTTCGATGCTTGCTTGCTTTGCTTTATTGTGATATGCTTTGCTTGTTTGCTTGCTAGGACACGTCGAACCGAGAATAAAATCACTAACCGAGCCTTGCTGAGCATGCCTCAGGTGGTCTGGCCGCGCCTAAGCTGAGGAGAGCGACACATGCTTGAGCATCTATAAGGTTTCTGCAGGGGCTAAGTGAGCATGTTTCTACATTTAGAAGAGGCGCTTCTTCGGAATGGTGACACGCCTCTCATGCGCGAGAAAATCGAAGGAACTGTGTCATGGTTCAGCCGTGCCTTTTCGACAGAAATCTCCAGAGATCACATTAGGGACAAGCTCTGCATGTAGCCGCTCTTACGAAAGTGCTTCGAGCAGAGTACGCTTGCTTTGGTCGGCTTGAATTCTTCGTCACAGCAGCGAGCGCTTGCGTTGCGAGCTTATGATCTTGTGGAAAACAGTGGAAGACGACACAATCGCGGGCGTAGTTTTTCGTGGACACGAACGCAGAGTAGTACCTCGTGCTGAATCTGATTCTCAAGGTCGGCTGACACGCTTTGTACGTGACAACGCACGCAGTACGAGGAACCACGCATGCAGCACGAGAAACAACGCGCTGAAAGCTCGCTCGGGTGCGCCGAAATATCCCCGGCTCCTCAACGTGACGTCACGTTGGCCGACATGGATGAGGTTTCCCTATCCGCGGTTCTCCTCTCCGGCGCTCGCGCGCGGCGCGTGAGATTTAAACATCGCGCTTTTAATTGGTGATTGCGCCATTGTGTTAGCCAAAATCGAAAAAATAATTTCACAGACGTGATCATCAATGACACTACTTCAAAACCCTAAAAAATTAGCTGATTCGAAAACCGCCTCAGTATCCGTTTAATTGCTTATGAGCCAATGAAGTGTGCGTTTGTGTTTGTGCGTCTCTGTTCGAGAGGGCGTGTATATGTGCGTGTGTGTATGTGCGTGTGCGCGACGACTTGTGTGTGCGCGTATGTGTGTGTGTGCGGGCGTGCCTGTGTGTTTGTGTGGGTGTGCGCGCGTGTGTGTGTTCGTGCGCGTGCCTGAGTGGGTGTGCGCGGGAAGCCGTGTATGTATGTGTGTGCGCGCGTGCTTGTGTGTTTTTATGTGTGTGCCCGTGAGTGTGTGTGAATGCGTGTGACTGTGTGCGTGCGTGCGCATGCCAAAGTGTGTGTGTGCGCACGTGTGTGAATGTCCCTGGGTGTGCGCGCATGCCTGAGTGTGCGTGTGTGTGTGGGCGCATGCGTGCGTGCATGACTGCCTTTTTGTGTGTACCGTCGCACACCTGAGTGTGTGTGTGGTGCGTGCGTGTGTATATGAATGTGTGCGTATGCGCGTGCCTCTGTGTGATCATGCGTGTGCGCGTGCCTCACAACTTGCATGTGTGTGCGCGTTTGTGCGCGTGCATGCGCGTACTGTGTGCGTTTTTGTGTGTGTGCGTGCGCGTACCTGCATGCGTTTCTCTGTGTGTGCGCCTGTGCCTGCGTGAGCGCACTTATGTGTTTTCTGTGTGTGTGCGTGCGGCCTTGCATGGGTGTTTGTGAGTGTGTATATGCGTGTCTGTGCGTGCACATGTGTGAATGTTTTTCTGAGATTGTGTGTACGTGTGATTGCCTGAGTGTGTGTGTGTATGTGCGCTCGTGCATGTGAATGTCTAAGTCAATGTGTATGTGTGCGTGCCTGTGTGAGCTCGTGCGTTTCTGTGTAAATGTGTGTGCGTGCGCGGGCCTGAGTGTTTGTGTGTATGAATGTATGTGTTTGTGTGTGTGTGCGCATATTGATGTGTGTATACGCACGCGTGCCTGTGTGTGTGTGCGTATTTCCATGGGTGCTTGAGTGCGCGTGCGTGTGTGTGTGCGCGTGTCTGTGTGTGCTTGTGCCTGTGTCTCTGCGTGCGCGCCCATGCGTGCGTGTCTGTGTGAATGTGCGTGTATGTACAAGCGCGCGTGTGTGTGCGTGAGCGTGCCAGTGCGCTTTTGTGTGTGTGCGCGCGCCCGTTCGTGAGTGCGTGTGTGTGTGTACGCGCGCGTGCCTGTGTGCGTCTGTGGATGTATGTTTGTGTGCGCGTACCTGTGTGTGTCTCGCTACCTGAGGGCGCTTCTTCTGTGTGCATGGGCTTGCCTGTGCGCGTTTGTGTGTGCTTCTATGTGTGTGTGTGTGCTCGTGCGCCCGTGCGTGTGTTCGTGCGTGTGCATGCCTGTGTGCGTCTGTGTGTGTGTATGTGTGCAGGTACCTGTGTGTGTCTGTATCTGGGTGCGCGCGCGTGTGTGCACGTGGGCATGCCTGTGTGCGTGTATGTGTGCGTGCCCATGCGTTTCTGCCTGTCTCCACGCCCGTGCGTACGTCTGTGTGCGCATGCCCATACGTGCCTATGTGTTTGAGTGTGTGCGTGCGTGTGCGTGCCCCGTGTGTGTTCCTGTGTGTATGCGCGACCGTGCGGTCGTGCGCGTACCTATCTGTTTTTCTGTGTGCGCGCGCGCCCGTCCGTGAGGGCGTGCTTGCGCGTGTGTGTGTGTGTTGGTGTGCGGGGGGTGGGCAAGCGGTATCAAGAAAGGCTTAAGGGTGAGTGACTGGGTAGATGGGTGCGTACGCTCGCGTCTGCGAGACAAGGAGTTGAAATATGCTGGCCTTCAACCTTTTGGCGCCCTTTTCTTCGCGCCTCGGGACGAGTGACCTTGGCGAGTGAAGCCGCGCAGGCCATTTGCAGCGTCTATCAAGCGAAAGGAGAGAACTACGTTCGACAGCTTAAAAGTCGGTGCTTATTGGGCGGGTGCATGCGCCGATATGGTGGCTCGCTGAAGCTTCCGTTCTTATTGGCTGGGCATGCTTCATATGTCAACAAGTTTACGCGTGCGCTTTGCACCTTACAGCAGCGCATATCCACTTGCTCCTGCCGGTGTAATTCTCTTTTATTGGGATCTTCCTTTTTCTTATTCGCCCCTGCGTGACAACACATCGCAGGTTAAGCCAACAAGGGAAGGAACGCTTTTTGGTGACGTAACGGGCAATTACTGCGGAGGCGAATAGCGGCTGCGTCATGTTTTAGATTGCCAAGTATTCCTCTCTACTCAGCTTTTTTTTTCTGTTTTTGCTTATGTGATGCGCGCAGCCATTGTGGAATATGGCCTTCCTACCTAAATGTCGATCAGCGACATTGATCTTTCAGGAGGAGAGATAAGGAACTACACGAAAACTTATCTGGTCTCCATCCATGTTACTTATTGCAAAGGTCACGCGTCCTGTCACGGCGTGATGGCGGCGTCCACATGTCGAGATTGAGAAACGGCTGGCATCTCCATCTCTCATGTCGCAAACAATGCGCCGGGATATCTCGAGACCACCTACCACTGATCTAGGCCATCGTGTAGTATGACATCAGCGGCTGCTCATCCGCGACCGCGCTGTTAAATGCACGACCACGGGATACTGGAGGAAACATTGCATATCGCCGCGCCACTTCGCCCGTGGTCGACGGTAGTGTTTATACCGAATGCCTGACGCGGGCGTTTTGGCGGCAGTCAGTCTTCCTTTCCATCGGACTCAGATAGGCTTCCTCATAGGAGTCGTGCCGTTACAGCAGTTGTTTTTAATTTGAGTTGCGTGTTATCGCGTAAGTGTACCGTTAGTTATACGAGGCTTAACTGTGGTAGGGACCTGTGAAGGATCCGCTGTCCAGCCCATTGTGGAGCATACCAGGCGCAGGCATTCAGTACCACAGCGCACGCGCAGAGAACTCGTAGGCTCCTGCGCGCAGTGCGGTGGGATGCTCTGTTTCGCTGTCGGTTAGTCGGCTTGCGGCAAACCTGTAGCGCCGCCAACGGTTGTCCGAGTGCACAAAAGGTGCTACAGTGTCGTACTGAGTTTCATGGGGGACATGGAGCACAATGACACGAGGTTTTCATTCTGTATACGGTGCACTAGGAGGTCCTTTTGTGACTCCGTCGACTTTTCTTCGGCGGCGGAAGACACTTTCATTCCTGGAAGACTCGGACCTAACGTTTCCTTTCGCCAGTGCCACGGTTCAAACTCACAATAGTGGTGAAGACATCGAACCAGCATGGGGCATTGTTTCTCTTATTGTTGCACTTTTGGCTCTTGTTCTTGCTTTCCTTGTGCGATAAGAGTACACCCGCATTTCTAGTACAAAATCTACATGTGAATTAGTGCGTAACCTCTAATTTTCTGTTCTATTCAATGAAAGAAAAAGGAACCCGTATGAGATTTACAGCGCAAGGAGGATTTCGATGCCTGGCGGATAGATTTTCCATCGAGGGAGGGTGACGTCACCAGATGTCCTTTTCCAAGCATTACACCTCAGAAGAGCCGAGCACCAGGCAGGGGGAAATGTTGTATCCATTGGAGAAACCGGTGAAACTGTGCAGTTTTCAGCAGTCTGCGAACGGAAGTGGACTTTACAATTGGTAGAGAGGTGCTGGAAGTGGTAAAGATGCGCATCACAGGAAAGAAATAACTAAAGTAATAAGAATGGGGTGGAGAGCATTCGGCAGGTTCTCTCAGAACATGAATGGAAGTTTGCCAATATCTCTCAAGAGAAAAATATATAACAGCTGTGTCTTACCGGTACTCACCGACGGTGGAGAAACGTGGAGAATTACGAAAAGCATTCAAGTTCAATTAAGGACTACGCAGCGTGTTGGCAACCTTAAGAGACAGGAAGGGGGCAGAGTGCGACAAGGAACGAACGCTGGACGAAACCGTCTTGCCAAAGACATGCAATCGAAAGGCAAGAAAAACGGTATTCAGGCGTCCGTGGACATGTCTGCGCTTGCGTCATGGTGATGCTGTGAAAATGTCGCCCGCAAAGGCTGTAAACGCCTTCGTGAGACCAAAAAGAGCAAGAAGTTTTACAGATAAACCCTTTCGCTTGTTTGCTGCAGAAAAAAGGAACGCCTTACAACAGTGTCTCGCGCTTCCTTCTGTGCCTACTTAAAAGAAAGGTGTGCAATATAAAAAAAAACTGTGATTGCTGTCTGCCCAGTGTTTTGATAACAGCAGTGAAGTTCGTTTACCGCTTTCGCAGGCACCAAGCAGAACCGGACTTTGGTGACCGGTGGTCGTCACGGCGTCTGGCTGTTTCAGTACGGAAGCCTGCGTCACCAGTCGTGTAGTAGCGAGTGAGTGTACGCCAAATTATCCTCTCGGGTTCTTTTTCTCATCGAGCTGAATGTAAAACGCCGTGCTGGGCCAATAATCTGGCTGGCTGTTGTTTGCCATCACCGGTGGCTGCAGCGGCACCCATTTGCCACTGTTATGGGGTGATGAGTTGCGTAAGTTACATTTCAGTACATGTCCCCTCAAATATAAAGGTGCAAAAGGAGTACTGGAAGTATTTTTGTATTTATTTAAGAGGACTTCGTCACTGGAGCTTAGTTACGTGACCACTTTACTGCGGCGTCTGATGCGCATGTTGGCTGTTTTTTTTTCTTGTTCTGTTTCTCGGCAAAGGGCAAAAGCGTTGCCAATCCTTTCGCAGCTGCCGGCAGCGCATCTTGCAACGCCCTCACTTCTGCTGCCGCCCACTGTGGCAACCCAACTGAGTACCGCATCTGGCGTTCCGGCCAATCAGGTGCCGTCGAAAGGGACGTTTTTTACAGTAACTGAAATTTGGGAAACGTGCGCAGGTGGCCAGACCAGATTAGGAATTTTCTAGGAATAGGGTGCATAACGTTAACTGAGGGATATGGGAGAGTTGTCTGTGCTGCAGTGGATGTACTTGGGTTGAAAATGACGACGTATCCACTCAATGTATGGGGCGAAGTCGGAGGCTGCAAAATTGCTGTCATCCTGACACCTCCTATGCCTCTGCAGAATGACAACGCAAAACGATTCCTGCGATGAAATTAGGGAACAAATTTCAGGGTGTTCGACCTGCCTAATTGTTGCGAATGGCAGGCGGGATTAAAATGTGTTGTTATCGCGCACTTCACGCTGTTGTTCTATGTAGCAAACCTCAATGTATAAGATACCACTAGATGACCGCTGCTAATGATAAAATATTTTCGTTTATTGTGCTCTCAGTATTTGTAAGCTCCAAACCGCGTCTACTAACTTCCTTAATAGTCATCACCTGAAGGGTTTGAACTTGTATAATGAGCCGTCGAAAAGATTTCGCCCTGGCAGTATTATCTCGCGTACTGGGCGTTTGTTTTTGAAAACAAAACATTATATATGATGACCTGGAAACAATGAACTGGAAACATAGCTTGAAAGCTAGGCCACCTTGATTATGCAGCGTATAGCGATGAACCCGGGGCTTAAACTCTGGCTCCATGAAGGGGTTCTGTAATAAGATATGTTGTCAGGTTAGTTGGTCCTGTGTTTTTGAAAAAGACACGGCGCTAAAAGTGCAGGCACAAAAAGACAGAGGCGAAGGACAGCCGCCCGTCCTTCGTCTCCTCGTCTTTTTGTGCCTGTCCTTTTAGCGCCGTGTCTTTTTCAAACACGAAGAAGAAGACGCACATCATGGCAAAGACGAAGATGACCCTGCGCTTCCGCCGTATTGCTATCGCCACGTATGTCTGTGGTCGCCCTTCCTGACCTCGTACTGTTTTGGCCGCTCCTTCCGTCTTCCCAGCTCCTTTCACTAAACCCCCGTCTTACACAAAGGGTTCTCGAGTGATTGGAGCAAAGTGGGCGATGAAATAAATAGGGAGAGAGAGAAAGCGGCTCACGGATTCCTTTACACATTGTTTTATACGAAAGGGAAAAATAATTTCTAAGGTGGATGTTTGCTGTCACAGACCTGATGTCAAAGACCTGAAACAAACGATACCTAGGCTCTGTCAGTGTGTTTGTTGTTGTTGTGTAGCCATGGAGCTGAGTGGCCAGCTCCGGACTACGTAGCGGAGAAAAAAAACCCTGCAGAGACACTTACGATTGCTGACGTGTGAGGAGATGTAAGCGCTATCGTACAATTAGTCATGTGAGGTTTCCAAGGTCAGCTGAACTTTCGGCAAGATTTATGCAACCATGTTTTCGGAGTCTGGAATGCTATGTATTTTGAAAATTCAAGTGGCCAAACTGCCAAAAAACTTTCAGTCGTTATAACTGCGGTCTTCAAGAAGAAAATACGATAGTATTTCGGAAGCCAGTTGTGGTTTATACAATAAGGGGCTAATGTTCTTGTATTTTACTCGTCAGAACTACAAATTTATAAGGAATGCACGAGTAATCACCTTCTAGATTGATCGGATACCTTTCACTGGATAATCATATTTGCTTACACTGATCCAGCCCAATCTCCGCCGCGGTGGCTCAGTGGCTATGGTGCTCGGCTGCTGACCCAAAAGACGCGGGTTCGATCCCGGCCGCGGCGGCTGGAATTTCTTTGGAGGAGAAATTCTAGAGGCCCGTGTATTGTGCGATGTCAGTGCACGTTAAAGAACCCCAGGTGGTCGAAATTTCCGGAGCCCTCCACTACGGCGTCTCTCATGGCCTTAGTCGCTTTGGGACGTTAAACCCCATAAACCAACCATAAACCAACTGATCCAGCCCACTAATTCATATTGATCCACCCTATACGAGGGGGTACCCAAAAGAAACCGGACTTATTTTTGTTTGAACTTATTTGTTCACATTTTAGGCACAGACCTTCAATCTCCTTCAAAGTATTCCCCGCTTGCAATGATACGCTTGTCGAATCTTTCATTCCATTTTTCAAAACATTGTTTAAATTCATCTTTTCTGATGCTTGACAGCGCCTCCGTGGTTTTTTTCTTCACCTCAGCAACATCAGCGAAACGCTTTCCCTTCACCTATTTTTTCATTCTAGGAAACAAAGACAGTAGCACGGGGCAAGGTCGGAAGAGTATGAGGGTTGAGGAATACGGGTCATGTCATTTTTGGTCCAAAATTGTCGTAGAGACAGGGCTGTGTGAGCAGGGGCATTGCCATGATGGAAAAGCCAGTCACCCGACCGCCACAAATCTGGCCGCTTCCACCGCACACTGTTGCCCAATCTTTTCAAAACATCCAAGTAGAAAGCCTGGCTAACTGTCTGACCCTGCGGAACAAATTCTCAATGGACGACTCCTCTCACGTCGAAAAAACAAATCAGCATTGTTTTGAGGTTTGGTTTCACCTGACGAGCTTTCTTGAGGCGAGGTGAACGTGAAGTTTTTCATTGGCATGATTGTTGCTTTGATTCAGGATTCGATTCAGGAACACTTGAGTTGTCCCCATAGCATCGTCCTTGTACGTCTTTCTTAATATTTCAAGGGTTTCCATTCAACTTTTTCCGAGCAAAAATCAGAATTTCACCAGCGCACGCTGTTCACGAAAATCAGCCATTGCAAAAACGACATTCACACAAAACAGTCGTCACTCTAAAACTCTGCCTAAACTAGTCTGACCTCCTTCAACGACGGCACTCGGCTTACTGACTCTGGAATGTTCGTTCTATGCGCTCCTAGTGGCAAAACGCGGTACCAAAGAAGCTTTGCCTACCAAAAAATTTAGTCCGGTTTCTTTTGGGTACCCCCTCGTAAATGGCCTTCCTGAGCAACTGGGGCGTTTTTCTCCCTCCTTTCCATTTGCAGAAACTTTCACGGTACGTTCTCCGAGTTTTCTGCCCCTTTGAGACAAATTTCTCAACGGGGCGGGGATTTGTTCCTGCACCAGCTAATTTAAAACTCCCTTTTCGTGGCCTCAAACGGGCAGGTTCTTACTGCCAACACTGCGTGTGTGACGTCTGTGGTAGAACGGCCGTCGATATTCGCTGAGCACAGGGGCTGAATTTCGAACTGGCTTCTAGTTTTTTCGCACAAACAGTGACCAAAGCTCTCACGTACAGTCGCCAGTTTGGGCAAGCAACGCACACATAATAGGTTTTGCGACAGTATCCGTGACATCCTGGGCGGTCTGTCGTGACGTCATTCAGAAGTGCAAGATGCCGGGCTAGTTGGTAATTCATGATAAAAAACAGCGCAAGGAAAGGGACGAAAACACGAAGGAAGAAAACACAGACACGGGCGCTGACTAACAACTGAAATTTTATTTCGATGCAGGACACATATATAAAGTACAAAGAGGGGGGTGTGTCCAAGGCGATCCTGCACAATCACCGAAACAGTGTAGTCACGTCCAAGGGTAAAAACAATAAAAAGGTGAAAAGGCCGAAAGAAAGACAAAAAGCGATAAAACCACGGTGTAAGAGGCCGGGACGGAAAGTGAAAGCGATGAAAACGATGAAAACAGATATGCACATAGCCAAAGGGCAAAAAAACAGCGTTAAACTAACGGGGAAAAACGGGACTAAAATTGCGGCACAAAGTGATTAACAAAAATGACAGAGAGGGGCATTTAAGAACAGGATTAAAGATTTACCCTGCCTCTAAGAAAATCCAATTCTTTTTGCGACAAGCACAGGGAGGGTGTACTGACGCATTGTTTCTTTCCGTTGTGGATTTCGAATGCTTCTACGATTTACCTGGATATCCTATCCCGTCCTCTAAGAAGAATTGTGCAGCGATTGAAATCTGGGTAGCAGGCTTCGTCCGGATCATCATCCTTACGTTTGCATTTTTTGCAGTGCTTGGCAAGGTGCCCAGAAATTGCAATACTGTCTACATTGTTCCTGTGCTCTTGAAGCCTAATGTTGAGGCACCTGCCTGTTTGGCCAATGTATCTTTTCCAACAATATACGGGCAGAGAGTAGACGACGCCGGTTTTGCAGTGGACGAGTTGTTCCGAATGAGTCTGCCCACACCCACGGGCGATCAGAGGTTTGTTCACCTTCGGGCATAGAGCGGAAAGCTTGTTTGGCGCTGAAAAGACGACGTCAACCCCTGAACGTTTCGCGACCTTTTTGAGGCGGTGGCTGACCTCATGAATGTAGGGCATTACGACCACTCTTCTGTTTTCCCTGTTGGACGCCTCCTGCGCGTCATGTCGTCCTTGTTTCTTGGCGACGGACCCGGCCACGGACACCAGAACGTTCAGGGGATATCCGGCGGTTGACAGGCGCTCGACCTGGTTGCTAAAACTATCCTGGAAATGATGTTCACAGGACTTCTGAAGCGCATTTTGAAAGCAAAGTCTTACTATCCCTCTCTTAACGAGTTTTGTATGGGGCAGACATAAAAGGCAGAAGAGGTTTTTTACCCCTGGGCTGATAGGACCAGCAGGTATGCTGGTTAGAGAAATGCAGTCGGAAGTCCAGAAATCTGATTGAGCATTCATGCGGTGTTGCATGCGTCAAAGCCAGAGGAATACATTGGCCAAACATCGAAAGAATTTCGGATACCATAGGGTTAAATGCTTCGTGGCTGCAATTCAAAAGGACGAGATAGTCGTCCACGTAACGAAAAATTTTTACTACGGACGTATCAGCGATCCTGTCGTTCAACATCCTATCGTATCTAGCAAGGAAGAGTTCGCTTAGGATAGGTGCTACGCAAGAGCCTATGCAGACACCTTGTTTTTGTATATATGCATGTTCACCTGACGTAACATAGGAAGAATTCAGATAAAATTTCACAAGTCGTAGAAAATCGCCGATGGAAAGGCCTACTTCGTTCTGAAAATTCACGGCTCCGAAGGTGTCGATAGCTTCTTCAATGCAAGACAGCAGTTCTCTGTGCGGTAAAGAATAATATAAATCTTTGATGTCGACCGAGAAGGCGTTTAGGTTGCGGTGATGTTTAATACTTTAAAAATCTATAACCTTTTTTGAGCCATCGATCACAAATGGGTCATCAACGGTTAGCAATTTTAACTTGCCTCTAAGAAGAGTCGCGAGAAATTTCTGCCATGACTCTTTTTCAGATGCGATTACACGGAAAGGCATTCCAGGCTTGTGGGTTTTAGCGGAAAAAAACACAGATCCACTGAGACGACTCGCGGTATTAAGTTTACAAGCCAAATTGTCCAGTTTTAGGGACTTACATAAAGCCACGGCTTGCTTTTTCACCTTGGATAGATTGGCGTGGTTCCTATTGAATGCAGTCTCGAGGGCGCTGGTGGCTCTTGATCTAAATTCACCTGCGGATAGTACAGTAAAGCCACCTTCTTTGTCAGAAGGGACCAGAAGTAGTTCATTGTTTCGGAGATAGTTGATGGTCTGACGCACTGGAAACTTTTTGGAGAATGGCTGGTACTTGCGGAGTACATCGACGCCTTCCGAGATGCATCTGGTCTTGTCACTATTGTTGTGACTGTACTTCGGACCACGTGGGCCCGATCAGGCATCTACCGTGAACATTCATCGAGGCCGACAACCCCGCGACGGCGGTGGGAAGTGGGATGCTTGGAATGCCCCTCCGAGCCTCAGCGGATTAGTGTAGCAGGAATTTCAAGGGCCATTGTCAGCAGTAACCCCAGCGAAATTCCTTGAGCGGATTAGTGTAGCAGGAATGCCGGAGGTATTGTCCGAGCGACCACAGCGGAGATGACCACTATAGCGGCGAAAGCCGGGGACGCGCCGGAGGTATTGTCCGAGCGACCACAGAGGAGGCGACGTGCCGGCGCCGGTCACGCTGGCGGATAATTGAAGAATTCTCTGTCCCCGACTCGCGTTCTGGGCAATCGGCGGGGAAGCAAGTTCATTCACCTGCTGGAAGACTTCGGGAGATTCCTTTCCCGCAGGGCTGGATGAGTCAGCATCTTCCCCTCTCATCGACCCAGCTGCGAGAGAGTGGAAAAACCCGCACCTGCCCAGCCGTGGGTGGTAACAAGAACGTCCCCTTCGGTCCATCCAATTGGACAGTGCTCGTCGACCATTATTCCCCAGCCAGGGATCTGGGGAAACCGAACGATATTTAACTCGGCCGTGAGTGTGGCCGAGAGAAGCCTGCTAGCTCCAGTCGACTACGGTTGACGAAGACGTTCCCCTTCCACTGAGAGCCATTCTCAGTCCCGCTCTATGTAAATAATGTAAATACAGTTTTTCCTTCACTTCCCCTACTCCCCGTCTCCGGCCCACGTTCCTTCCTCCTTCGGCACTGCGGCGGTGATCCTGGACACGATGCCTGGTGGGACATGCTACTAGCCCGGCAAAATATATCAACTGGTTGGCAGCGGCGGGATCTTCCACGCTTGGTCCTGGCTTCAGCAGTGGTGAGCGCTTGACTTTCTTTAAGAATCTGCCAGGCTTGATAACTCTGGAAATTTATCACTACCTGTAGATTGTTTTTCTGCACGTGCTCGCTTAAGCATTTCACGTAGCAGCTTATGTTATGAAAGTCCTCGTTCGGAAGTTACCATGGATTTGAGCAAGCTAAAGAAGCCAGAGTTGATGTTGCTGTGTGAAAGGCTGGGTATTCAGGCCAGGAAAAGTCACAGAAAGCCGCAGTTGATTGAGGCTATTAAGAAATGTGGTGCTAAGGAGGAGGGTGACAAAATTTGGGAGACCTGGGAAGTCATTCAGGAGGGAATCAGGAACGCTAAGGAGGAGGCCGACAGAGTTGAAAGGGAACGCAAGGAGAAGGCCGTTAGGGTTGAAAAAGAACGCCTTTACCGCAAGGAAGCCGCTAAGGAGGAGGCCGACAGGGTTGAAAAGGAACGCAAGGAGAAGGCCGTCAGGGTTGAAAAAGAACGCCTTTACCGCAAGGAAGCCGCTAAGGAGGAGGCTGACAGGATAGAAGAAGAACGCCTTTACCGCAAGGAAGCCGCTAAGGAGGATGCTGACAGGATAGAAAAAGAACGCCTTTACCGCAAGGAAGCCGCTAAGGAGGAGGCTGACAGGATAGAAAAAGAACGCCTTCGTCTCAAGGAAGCCGATGAAAGGCAACTTGCTTTAATGCGTTTGGAGTTGCAACAAATTTTAGAGGCGAAGCGCGCCGGCAGGAATTCGACATTAAATCAGGAGGTTTCGGCGCGAAAAGAAATTAAAGTCGGCAATGAAAACTGCGTGTCTTTGCCCATTGCCCGCGTCGCGATTGAGAGCCCGCTCGAGGTGCGTCTGACCGAGGCAGCCATCTCCCAAAACCTGCCTAAGCAGCATCCCTCGATTTGCTCAAATCGCTTGGATGTGCTGCCCAAAGAAAAAGGCCTTTGTTTTGGAGATAACGCTGCACAGGTCCTTACCATTTCGAAGGCTCGTGAATTCGCAGCGCCAGCAGAGCACGTAGTTGAAGAGGGCAAACCTGACAACGAATGTGGAGCTCCAAACCAGAGCGCGGCGTTAGCTGAAAAGCGCGATGCCGCGCAGATTGCCCTTGCAATCCAGAAAGGCGTAGGCGCAGAGCAAAAATGTAGTCCTCCAGAAAGCAGTCGTGCGCTGAAAGCGGCAACTGCAAGTTCTATTGTAAGCGAGGAATGCGCCTCAGCGCTGCCTCGAAACAAAGATCAGTTCAGCGATAAGGGAACGACAGCCGCTCGCGACCGAACACCCGAAAACGAGTTATGCGTCAATGAAAACTGCGTGTCTTTGCCAATTGCCTGCTTCGCGATCGAGAGCCCGCTCGAGGTGCGTCTGACCGAGGCAGCCGTCTCCCAAAACCTGCCTAAGCAGCATCCCTCGATTTTCTCAAATCGCTTGGATATGCTGCCCAAAGAAAGAGGCCTTTGTTTTGGAGATAACGCTGCGCAGGTCCTTACCATTTCGAAGGCTCGTGAGGTCGCAGCGCCAGCAGAGCACGTGGTTGAAGAGGGCAAACCTGAACCTGTAAGCCTGATAAATTCTCACGGTGATGAGCTAGAGCAGGCTTTATTGCAAACAGACGATGAAACGAACGCCGGCGACTTAAGCCGTGACGGCTCCGCGCTACCTAATGACGAGCCAGCCCAGGACTTACTCACTTCTAGCACAGGGATAAAGAGCACCGATAGTAGTGCAAGCTATAGTGAGTCTTCCGAAGCAGGCGCAAGTGATGAGCTGGGGCTAGGTGAGGAATTGAATGCCAATCTTGTGTTACCCCACTCGGATGGCTTTCTCGAACTCCTTCGTGTTGACCGAGAAACGTTCACCGCTGAGCAAGAGAAAGACCAGACTCTACGAAACTTGAGTCACCAAAGTCACATAGGTGTGTCACGGAAGAACATACCTTTCCAGCTCCGTTCTGGCCTGCTGTACCGCCAGTATAAGGATAGGAAAGGTATCCAACACGACCAACTTACTGCCCGTGTTGCGATCGAGAGCCCGCTCGGGCTACGTCTGACCAAGGCAGCGGTCTCCCAAAACCTGCCTATGCAGTATCCCTCGATTTTAGCAAATCGCTTGGATATGCTGCCCAAAGAAAAGGGCCTTAGTTTTGGAGATAACGCTGCGCAGGTCCTCACCAGTTCGAAGGCTCCAGAATTCGCAGCGCCAGCAGAGCACGCGGGTGAAGAGGGCAAACGTGGCCCTGTAAGCCTTATAAACTCTCACGGTAGTGAGCCAGAGCAGGCTGGATCACAAATTGGAAATGAGGCGAACGCCAGCGACTTTACCTGCAATGGTTCAGCGATTGCTAGTGACGCGCCACGCAAACCACCTGCGAAGGTTTCCACGGAGCGGCAGCGCACAGAGGTGGCCAAACGGGAAGAGTTAATTAAGGGGAAAGTGCGGCTCTTGTTGACTGCTCGACTGAAATCCGAACCGCGTGGCCGCCCCAATTTGGCACCTCGGTGCTCAAGAGTTCGCACCCGCCCCGTGGGAACACAAGCCATGAGAACGCAACGAGCGAACCCAATCCGAGAGAGACGGATACGCTGGCACGGCATTCGCACTCGTTCGTTCCCTTCTCGCATTCTGCTTTCTGAGCGTCAGCCAAACTTCAGAACAGCGAGACTTGGACGAGGAACAGTTAAGGGTCCCAAGCTGAAATTCCTAGCCTTGTGTCCTGTTGCACCTGCTAGAGCAGCTATCAGACCGCGGCCGCGCAGGGGGCGGCTGAAGAATAGGAAGCAGTAAATTCATCTGATCGCAACGCCGGTTGCAGACGGATTCGAGGAATAATCCCGTCTTGAGTTGAATTCTTGTTTCTTTTGTTCATTTAACTCTCCTGTACAGAAATGCAAGCTGAAATTCCTAGCATTATGTAATGTCTCATCTGCTAAAGCAGCTGTCGGACCACGGCCGCGCAAGGGGCGGATATGACGCATAATCTCATATTGAGTTTAATGCTTGTTTTTTGTCTTTTGTTCATTACACTCTCCTATGCGAAATGAGAGCGAAATTTTGGAGATTGGCATTGCCGGACTCAGTTTACATGCGTTGCAGTAAAGTGCGAGGTAATGGAAACGCTGATGGCCTCTGCCGAAGCTTTCCCGTGTAATGCCCTTTCCTGACTCCCCGGACGTTAATCCGCTATGCAAATTTGTATTTTGTTTTTTGCTTTAGCGGGAATCATTTTTTTTTCTCTGTTTTGTATGTGTTCAGCAGCTCCACCTTCCTTTTGTGCTCTCACGGGAGGTGGCTTTCTGTGACAAAAACCGTGCTACGGCACCCCCCCAAAATTCTAGGAAATTTTTCCCTTTTGGCTAAACAAGCTCTCTGTATTCTGGTTTGGTCAAACTTGGAAACTTTCGGAGGAGGACGTAAATTTCACGCGACAGCTCATTTTCTCTAAACAGACTTTGTCGACCGAAAACAGCTTGGCAGTTCTTAAAGTCGGTTTGGCGCTTTCTGCTTGTTGGGCTGTGTACCTTGCTGGTTGAGACCGTTACAGTTGTCAACGAAGCAAGAAGAACCTTTGGGCCCAGCTGTGACCAAAAGCCGAACGGACACAACTCCAGGTCTCTGCGCGCAGCAGCGTTGGCTGCAACCACTACGAGACCTCTTCGGGCGGCGGACGTGCTGTTGTGACTGTACTTCGGACCACGTGGGCCCGATCAGGCATCTACCGTGAACATTCATCGAGGCCGACAACCCCGCGACGGCGGTGGGAAGTGGGATGCTTGGAATGCCCCTCCGAGCCTCAGCGGATTAGTGTAGCAGGAATTTCAAGGGCCATTGTCAGCAGTAACCCCAGCGAAATTCCTTGAGCGGATTAGTGTAGCAGGAATGCCGGAGGTATTGTCCGAGCGACCACAGCGGAGATGACCACTATAGCGGCGAAAGCCGGGGACGCGCCGGAGGTATTGTCCGAGCGACCACAGAGGAGGCGACGTGCCGGCGCCGGTCACGCTGGCGGATAATTGAAGAATTCTGTGTCCCCGACTCGCGTTCTGGGCAATCGGCGGGGAAGCAAGTTCATTCACCTGCTGGAAGACTTCGGGAGATTCCTTTCCCACAGGGCTGGATGAGTCAGCATCTTCCCCTCTCATCGACCCAGCTGCGAGAGAGTGGAAAAACCCGCACCTGCCCAGCCGTGGGTGGTAACAAGAACGTCCCCTTCGGTCCATCCGATTGGACAGTGCTCGTGGACCATTATTCCCCAGCCAGGGATCTGGGGAAACCGAACGATATTTAACTCGGCCGTGAGTGTGGCCGAGAGAAGCCTGCTAGCTCCAGTCGACTACGGTTGACGAAGACGTTCCCCTTCCACTGAGAGCCATTCTCAGTCCCGCTCTATGTAAATAATGTAAATACAGTTTTTCCTTCACTTCCCCTACTCCCCGTCTCCGGCCCACGTTCCTTCCTCCTTCGGCACTGCGGCGGTGATCCTGGACACGATGCCTGGTGGGACACGCTACTAGCACGGCAAAATATATCACTATCGGGTGCTTTCTGTCCAACCATCCGCACGAGCCCGAGAAGTTCTGCGGCGGACTTTTTTGGTTCTATGGCAAATTTTGGGCCTAGGCTGAGGAGGCTTCTCACGGAGTTCGGTAAGTGAACGTCACCCACCGTGTCCACAGGATTGCGAGGCCTTGATGTCTTCTTTGATAGCCACGTCCGTAGCGTGAGCAAGAATCGCTGCCAGATGAACTGAGCAGTGCTATGAAGAATGCGGAGACATTCTTTCCACTTGAGGATTTGGAGGCGCTCAATCGTAGGAATAAGGCGTCCTTGTAGAGGCGGCCTTGTCGTTGCCACTCTAACCTCAGGAGCTTCAACACTCGAATGCCCTGGCCGGTCGAAGGTGCGAAACCACCAAACAACGCAAGGACTTCAGATGGCAGTATTATGTGGCGGATACAAAAGGAAAAGGTCCGGGACTGGCAGATCGCGTTGGCGATGAGGGAGAGGAGAAAGTTTGGTTCACAGGTGAAACAATTAACAGAGCCTGAAGAACAAGAGATGAAGTTCAGAAGTGCAAGATGCCGGGCTAGTTGGTAATCCATGATAAAAAACAGCGCAAGGAACGGGACGAAAACACGAAGGAAGAAGACACGGACACGGGCGCTGACTAACAACGGAAATTTTATTTCGATGCAGGACACATATATAAAGTACAAAGAGGGGGGTGTGTCCAATGCGATCCGGCACAATCACCGAAACAGTGTAGTCACGTCCAAGGGTAAAAACGATAAAAACGTGAAAAGGCCGAAAGAAAGACAAAAAGCGATAAAACCACGGTGTAAGAGGCCGGGACGGAAAGTGAAAGCCATGAAAACGATGAAAACAGATATGCACATTTTGGCACAGATATGGCACATTTTGACAATTTGGCTTGTAAGCTTAATACCGCGAGTCGTCTCAGTGGATCTGTGTTTTTTTTCGCTAAAACCCACAAGCCTGGAATACCTTTCCGTGTAATCGCATCTGAAAAAGAGTCATGGCAGAAATTTCTCGCGACTTTTCTTAGAGACAAGTTAAAATTGCTAACCGTTGATGACCCATTTGTGATCGATGGCTCAAAAAAGGTTATAGATTTTTTAACTATTAAACATGACCGCAACCTAAATGCCTTCTCGTTCGACATCAAAGATTTATATTGCCGCCGCGGTGGCTCAGCGGTTATGGTGCTCGGCTGCTGACCCGAAAGACGCGGGTTCGATCCCGGCCGCGGCGGCTAGAATTTCTTTGGAGGAGAAATTCTAGAGGCCCGAGTACTGTGCGATGTCAGTGCACGTTAAAGAACACCAGGTGGTCGAAATTTCCGGAGCCCTTCAATACGGCGTCTCTCATAGCCTTTGTCGCTTGGCGACGTTAAACCCCATAAACCAAACTAAAGACTTATATTATTCTTTACCGCACAGAGAACTGCTGTCTTGCATTGAAGAAGCTATCGACACCTTCGGAGCCGTGAATTTTCAGAACGAAGTAGGCCTTTCCATCGGTGATTTTCTACGACTTGTGAAATTTTATCTGAATTCTTCCTATGTTACGTCAGGTGAACATGCATATATACAAAAACAAGGTGTCTGCATAGGCTCTTGCGTAGCACCTATCCTAAGCGAACACTTCCTTGCTAGATACGATAGGATATTGAATGACAGGATCGCTGATACGTGCGTAGTAAAAATTTTTCGTTACGTGGATGACTATCTCGTCCTTTTGAATTGCAGCCACGAAGCATTTAACCCTATGGTATCCGAAATTCTTTCGATGTTTGGCCAATGTATTCCTCTGGCTTTGACGCATGAAACACCGCATGAATGCTCAATCAGATTTCTGGACTTGCGACTGCATTTCTCTAACAAGCATACCTGCTGGTCCTATCAGCCCAGGGGTAAAAAACCTCTTCTGCCTTTTATGTCTGCAGCCCATACAAAACTCGTTAAGAGAGGGATAGTAAGACTTTCCTTACAAAATGCGCTTCAGAAGTCCTGTGAACATCATTTCCAGGATAGTTTTAGCAACCAGGTCGAGCGCCTGTCAACCGCCGGATATCCTTTGAACGTTCTGGTGTCCGTGGCCGGGTCCGTCGCCAAGAAACAAGGACGACATGACGCGCAGGAGGCGTCCAACAGGGAGAACAGAAGAGTGGTCGTAATGCCCTACATTCATGAGGTCAGCCACCGCCTCAAAAAGGTCGCGAAACGTTCAGGGGTTGACGTCGTCTTTTCAGCGCCAAACAAGCTTTCGGCCCTATGCCCGAAGGTGAACAAACCTCTGATCGCCCGTGGGTGTGGGCAGACTCATTCGGAACAACTCGTCCCCTGCAAAACCGGCGTCGTCTACTCTCTGCCCGTATCCTGTGGGAAGAGATATATTGGCCAAACAGGCAGGTGCCTCAACATTAGGCTGCAAGAGCACAGGAACAATGTAGACAGTATTGCAATTTCTGGGCACCTTGCCAAGCACTGGAAAAAGTGCAAACGTAAGGATGATGATCCGGACGAAACCTGTTACCCAGATTTCAATCTCTGCACAATTCTTGCTAGAGGACGGGATAGGATATCCAGGGAAATCGTAGAAGCATTGGAAATCCACAACGCAAAGGAACAATGTGTGAGTACACCCTCCCTGTGCTTGTCGCAAAAAGAATTGGATTTTCTTAGAGGCAGGGTAAATCTTTAATCCTGTTCTTAAATGCCCCTCTCTGTCATTTTTGTTAATCACCTTGTGCCGCGATTTTAGTCCCGTTTTTCACCGTTAGTTTAAGTCTGTTTTTTTGCCTTTTGGCTATGTGCCTATCTGTTTTCATCGTTTTCATCGCTTTCACTTTCCGTCCCGGCCTCTTACACCGTGGTTTTATCGCTTTTTGTCTTTCTTTCGGCCTTTTCACCTTTTTATCGTTTTTACCCTTGGACGTGACTACACTGTTTCGGTGATTGTGCAGGATCGCCTTGGACACACCCCCCTCTTTGTACTTTATATATGTGTCCTGCATCGAAATAAAATTTCAGTTGTTAGTCAGCGCCCGTGTCTCTGTCTTCTTCCTTCGTGTTTTCGTCCCGTTCCTTGCGCTGTTTTTTATCATCGTGACGTCATTGTTTGCTCATAACCCAGTTTCGGTATCGGCTTCTTGGTTTTAACTTTTTGAAAGACTTCTACTTGGTATTCTGAAAAACTTTTTTGCACTGAAGGAAGGCGTGTCTATGGAATGTGATGTGATTGTGAAACCAAAATGTTAAAAAAGCTACGGAGTATACCTTTAATCCATTTTCTCAGGCGGGACTACTTCCAAACTTGGGACTCCTCAGATTTTCAAACTTCGCGGTGCCCTATGATTGGTCCACTGTTCTGATGACATCACGACCCTCTCAGTTGCGTTTCTAAATCTCCGGAAATCCTCATGCCACTACTAACGCAGTGGTGCAGTGGTTAAGCGTGGCTGCACAGCCATCGGTGCGTCTTGAAAGACCCAGGTCGCTCTTCCCGGGCTCTCGTGGGGTCATGCACAGCGCCACAGTGGACTGGTGGCAACTGATCTGAATTTATTTAAATGAATATCCACTTACCACGAGCACGGGGGGGGGGGGGAAGGTAGCGCACAACACGATAGGCAGGTTGCCAGGTGCTATGGGGGCTAGGTGGTCATGACGTCACAAAGTAACGTAACCTCTCTCGACCAATCAGATAATTTTGTGTCAGACAAGCCGGTACTTTTTGTGAGGCCACAGCCTAAGTGCTATCGTAACAGGAGTGTCTAACGTTGAATGATGTTTCAAGCTTATCGATGGTATGTGGTTGCTTGCCCATAGCAGCTTCACTCGACACGTCTTTGTTGCGCAAAGTCACAGAGGCTCTTGACATGTCCGAGTGAGTCGTGCGCTTTTATGCGGGAAACACTGATGGCACGCTGCGTCTGGATGGAGAAGTAGTTAGCGATGGTAAGGTATACAAAATAAAAAGGAATTAGATCACATAAAAGGCATAACGCTCAATCAAAACCGGATGATCATGTGTGGTGGTGTGCGCTGAAATCTGGTATGAGTACCTCCCAGGAAAATGTAGTTTTCTAGTGTTTTATAGTGCTGGGCACTTCAGAAGGCCGTGCAGCACGCAAAATGCAAGCTCCATACTTTGAAACCTGCGGTTCTGCCATGCCTAGAAGGAGGTGCATGGCATGTTCTCAGCCGGTTCTCAGTCTTCAAAAAATCACTTGCTTGATGTCAGCGTTTCCTTGCAATTATTTGTCCGCGTATGAGCTCTTCCCGTTGTGCCCTTGCCTCCCGAGTTGTCTGTATCTCTGCTTTCAAGGTTCTCAAATGAAACATGTTCAGTACCTGCCGTGTCGCAAAGAGCAGCTGATGCTGCTTTGAGAACATGTATCTCGTCACCAACTAAGTAACGATGACGAGAAATCCAACAGAGTGTTATTCAGTCCTCGTGCATACGCATAGGGAATGCGTTTCATTTAATTCGATTACGTCAACAACGGCAATGGAGGAAGCCATGATACAACCACTTCGCTTTTCGTAAGTTTTCTTGTTTTGTATTAAGGTGATTGTGCGGCATAGATGGAGTTCTGTGACGAACTGAAGCGCAAGGGAGCAAAAAACGAGGACAGAGACAAGTAGGCACACAAGCGCTGACTTCCAATTGAGTTTTATTAGGTGAGAGAACTGCTTATATGCTGCTTTTCAACAAAAAAAATCAGTCAATAAAGGCCGTTCCACGGCCTATCACATCGTCAAGAAATGCAACTCTGCATTTCTCAGGGTGACGGAAGGCGCACTAATACAATTATCATGCAGCCTAGATAACTCGGGAGCCTCCACAATTTCCCGCACTACCTGGTCCGAGTGTCTGCTGACCACGGAACAGCCGGCAAGAGCCGGCTCTCCCTTTATTTCGATACCGGAATCAGTCTTCATGTTTACAACCGCGACGATGCAGCGCCAGAATCCCTGTGCCTGTCTTGTGGGTTCTGAAGTCGTGTTCCTTCAGGCACTCATTCGGGCACCTTGCCGTTTGGCCGACGCAAACCTTGCCTGAAGAAAGACGAATGGAGCACACCACACCCCCTACACACTCAACGAAGGGGTTCTGATGCGCCGTGTTACACTGCCGGCGCCCATCATCCCCCTCTGTACGCGCGCGCACAGCGTACGTAGGTTCATAGGGGCCAAGAACACGATGTTCACTTTGCTACGGCGTTCAATTTTCTTAAAGGCCTATTTGACAGAAATTTTACAAGCCGTAAAAAGGTTGTTTTTTCAGAGTACACCCCCGTGGTATGCTACCCACAGTTCAGACAGGTTCGGAGCGTCAGCTCGTGGCGGCTCGTGCAAAGCGCTGGTACCGGTAGCGCGTGCAGCACTTAGTACAATAAATACTGGTTATATATGAAAACCACACATCTCAAAATGGATGAAATGCCCTAGAAAAAGTTTAAACACGTTTTATTTGGTTTAGTAGACTAGAAAACTCCTCGCTCAACCTCAGAGAAGATGATCGCGCGGCAATGCTAGTGAGCGTTGTTTGCCTGGCAGTATTCGAATATAGTTTGTGCAAAACTCGGACATCTCGAAGGACGGAGGTATATTCAAATGGAGGCCAAGTAGAAAAAGTTCTTGTAATATCAATTCGGCCTTTTTGAGCGGGCACGCGCGTGCCAACAGCAGATGCGCGCGCTGCTGTCCGTGCAATATGGTGGTTATCTTGATAAAAAATGACCGGCCTTCTACTTTTCCTTGTCATTTTTCTCCCCCGCCGGAAGGTATTCCTGCCTGTGCAGGAGCTGTGAGCGCGAGGTAAATCAATAAAAACAACTTGGTGTCTAAAAAGGGAGCTCTAGAGAATTAAGCGCTGTGTTAAGCGAAAGAATATGCCAGAAGCACAATTTTTGTTGCAAAATAAATATCTATTTTTCTCTTCAAGGACAGTGGCATCAATGCGGTGCCGATGGTGGGGTGGTTTATCTCTGCGCGCCTCGGTCAAGCAAGCAACTGTGCGCAAAATACATGCCGGTTCAAGTGAACAAAGACTTATGCGCTGCGTTCATTACTCTATATACCTAGAATCACTTAAAGCCCGTGTACTGCATGGACGGCAAAGTTTTTCAAATCTTTTCAAACCACACAGCTGGGCAGAACGGCGTGGTTGCCGGACCTCAGTCGACCGTATACGCCTACCACGCCGATTGCCGGTCGGCAGCGTATCTGCATCGATTGAGTAATAATGCAGAAAATATTGTCAAAATTACATGCTGTCTTCCTTTGAAAATATTATCATTCAAATAACTTACGTTCAGTTCTCTGAGACCTTGGAGACACGCCTCGGATTATAATGCTGAAGCTTCCTGTAATCGGCCTCAAGTATGAACGGCGTGACGCAGTAAGAAATTCGACGTTTTCAGTAACACTCGTGTGGCCCTCCAGGATTCTCAGCCCGGGCTGCGAACTTTCGGGGCAGCAGATACACTCGATGCACGACGGCATTTCTGCACTTGGGGCAGAGCTGTACCTGCAATAAACGCGCGCATGTTGATTCCTTTTCAGACGACGCAGACTTCTCCTTAGACTTCTGCCCATTGTAAACAACGTGACATAAAAAGGGCGTTGCTCGAGGGGCAAAGCAGTCCACTTTAGCTTCTGAGCCAGCTAAGCTAGCTTGTGACGGGCGGTCCTCCGTCCTCTTTATTCTCCCGATTAGAGACGCCTCGAAGCCATTCTTTTTCCAATTATAGCCCTCTCGGTTCGTGACATGATTTGCCGATCGGGCCAGAAAAACGTACGTGCTCTGATGCATGATGTAGACCGGGGAGGTCTATGGAGGAAGCCCAACCCACAAAAGGGGTTAGCGCAAGGCAGGAGCGCCAGTCACCCACCATTCTCTTTTTTGAAGAGAGGATAGTTCACGTTAAAACCTGAGCTCCAAAGAGTTGACACCAGCTTTCGAGATGGGTGTGAAGGGCAGTGGCCGAGAGGTATGCATGGTGCTTTCCGCATTCCTCGTATTCCTTTCCGCGGCCACGCACCGCGTCGACATGATGCCAGTAGTTAATTTTCCTCGGAGACCATCGGGCTTTGCGATGAAAACAGCCAGAAACACGCCAGAAAAAGGGCTTACAAGGGGCGCTCAGTCACTTCAAAACGCCTGAAACTGGCGAGCCGGTGTCTCAATGGTGCGTCATTTCCGGTCAGGCTTGTTAGTTATCCAGCACACCGCTAGGGGACTGCGTCGTTTGCTAAAGTGGTTTTTGAACGCTTCTAAATAAAATACAAGACACCTCACAGCCCTAATATTAAATATAACTGTAGTTCATAACATGCACACTATATTGAGCGCAAAATTAACCGAAGTAAACTTTAGGTCAAGTAGGCCTTTAAGTCGGTGCGACACGTTTTGTATGCAGCGACCACTCTCCCTCTCTCACGAGGCTGCATTACGTCGTCTCTGCTGATAGGATTCGCCTCTTGGTTTTCCTCCTTCAAAAGGCGTTCAATAACAGACGCAAATAATGCCGGAGGGTAATATGCATGTGAAGACGAGCCACCTGGTCTAGTATACTTACTTGCATGGAATGAGCGCAAGATTTCTAGATGACTTTCCCCACGAACAGGCTGGCAATCGCTCTCTTAGTCAACTTGGAAAGGACCGAATGAAATGGCAGCAGCTGCTTGCAGGTATTTTCAGCCAGTTCGGCTTTCGGAGAACATAATCCGTATGACAAAAAGCCAAAAGAAATCCTTCTAAGGGGACCTCAGTTGACACTTGCAATGGCACCAGGCATTACTTGAAGGTCTCAACGTCACTCATGCCCAAGGTCTCTGCTTCTGTTCCCGTCCTGTGCTCGAAAAGAACTGGGTAATCATACATAAAATGAAACACTTTGACAACAAGGGAACCTGACAGAACAGATAGCAAGCTTCTGTCCTTCCGGGTTAGAAACAGGCGGCTGAAGACCAGGGCGATGCAGGAACCAATGTACATCCCGCTCTTCTGTGTTGTGTGCCTTAAAATTCTTTCGTTTGCGTGTTTACTTATGTTTCGAACTTTTTTCGTCCGAGCATTCTCGCTAAGGGCTACTATTATAACCCATCGGAAATTTCCGTCAATATTGCTTTAGCAGAGTTTGGTGCGCCATTGTGGCCCTTCGTGTCCAGGCGGCACGCGCCGGCGTACACCTGCGGCTCAGATAGGCTGCAAGACGCGGACTCCTGATGTTCCTCATGTGCTGATTGCGCTGAACTCATTCCACTGGTGTAGCGAGGGTGGTGAGTGCAGTCAAGGGGTGGCGGTGGAAGCGTTCCACTCGGCTATTCGTCTCGGGGTGGTACGCGGTGGTGCGCAGGCGAGTCGCGTCGAGGAGGTGAAGGAGCTCAGCAAAGAGAGACGACTCGGACTGTCCGCCGAGGCCCAGGATGATTGTAGAATGACATCCAATAAATGGTGATGGTGGTTTTCACCACCATCACCCATCCAAAATGGGCCACCAAGGTAGAAATGAAAGCAGACACGACAGCAGAGGCAGCAGTACCGGGGACAGGGATTGCTTCTGGCCAACGGGTGTGCAAGGTGAAGCAAGGTGAAAGTGTTTCGCCTAGTTCGATGTTGACCGTGTCACAGCGGACATCTGGTGTAAACAAAGAAATAGTTTTTTTATTCGGTTCTCGAGCCGATCCGGATCCCGAGCCTTTCTGTCACGGAGCTCGTGTCGCTTCGACTTCCTCGCGCGCTCCGAACATCAAGAGATGTTGCTGCTACTGGACTTTACGGGCCGCTTCCTGATTGCTCATCTCACGACGGGGTGATGACCGGTCAGCGCATCCTGACTCACTTCGAGGATCAACGCCTCTGGCACCGGCTGGTGGGGGAAGCTCGAGCCATGCAGATGACCAAGCCAGGCCTGCTGGCAGTGTGACACGATGTAGCGGGTCTGCTGCTCGGCGACGCCTCGGTGCTGCTCTCTCTGGTGCCGTACGCGGTGCTGCCCGACCAACTGAGCATGTGCTCCCTGGCCCACCCGTACACCACCCTCGAGACCTGGTGACAGCACGTCAGGAATGACCGAGGCAGGAGACTGCTGGAGCACATCGTGCTGGTAGAGGCGGGCCTGGGAGATGCGGCCAGCTACGGCAGTCGCATGCGAGGGAGCTACGTGCCACCAAGCATTCGCAGCGCCACCGATATCCGTCTTATACGTGGTGTCGATGCTTGGCCGCCGCACGTCGTCACCTACTACCTCCTACTGCCCATCTCAGTCTTCGCCATCCACGACTATCCACCGGTAAAGGAAAAGCTGAAGCGCTTCCCGTCTACATTTTTCCTGAGCACTGACGTACACAGTCTTGTCCAGAATATCTGGCACCTCGTCCATGGCAACCATGAGCAAGGGATGGAGATCCTGCTGCAGGCGTAACAACAGGTCAATGCTGAACTGCGGCCGCTTCTGGGCGCCCTCTGGGGCCGAGCCGAGCGCCTAATGATTCAGTGCTAGCACCGGCTGGCCCTGCGCTGCCTCGGCCACATGCAGGTGACCTTCACGCCTAAGAAGATAGTCCTGCAGCTGGACGTGCTGCTGGCGAACTCTCCAATCATCGACGCCCTTGAGCTGACCAGCGGGCACGGTCACCCTTCCAGCCTGGTGCCGCTACTGGGTAGCATTATGGCAATCGCCAGAATATCGAATGTGCGCGAAACCTGTGAACAGCTGGAGCCACTTCTGCAAGTGCCGCCGTTTTCCACGGAGGAGGAGCAGTTTGTCAACTTGTGCGATCTGGCCGAGCCGACCCGGATTTGCTACGTGGTGCTGGACTTCCTGCAGGGCGTACGACCCCATGCCGTCCTGCCGCTGACCGGCTTCCTTCAGGAGCTGTTTCGGGAGGGTAGGATGCAGCACTTATGCCTTCGCGAGATGCGCGAGAATTTTTCCACCACGCAGGAACTCATGCAGAGCTTCGTGCGATCGATGCCCCTGCCAGCAGCGCTGCTCAATCCAGCAGCAAGCAGGCGAAAGCAGCCTGCCACACCAGAGCACTACCCGGGGTTCGTGCCAACTCGTGTGCCGCACAAGGGCATCACGCCTCGCCTGGCAACGCAGGTGGCTGCAGTGAGGGCCACTGTGGATGCTGCAGACGCCTCAAAGCTACCCGGTATGCCTTTTGCTCCCGAAAAGACGGCTGAGAGTGAATCGTGTGCGTTAATGTCTACTCCGGTTGCGCGCTACTATACCCCGCAAAGCCGGCCGGAGGAGGATGCAGTATCGATCTTGTGGACGCTTTCCGTCACACTGTGGGAGGGCCATCCTCAACGGACAACCTCCGCGGCAGACCGATCTACAAGCGCACCTGCCTCCCTCCTGAAAAGGCGACTCGTGTACCTGCCACTTTTTACTGCCACGCTCGTTGTTCTTCAAAGGGGCTCCGAAAAAGAGCATGTTGGTACTTGTCCGACGCCCATAGATCTCGACGAGGAGGTGCAGCGAATATCTGCAGATCCATCAGGGCGGAGGCTCAGATTTTCCACATCAGATTCGAACAGTTCGGAAGCTAGCTCTGACCTCGGCATCACTGGTCAGATGCTAGGAGGCACCTCCATGCAGTCTCATCCTGTGGAGCAGGCAAATGGCGAAGTGGAGGCATCTCATTCAGAAGAGACAGAAATGTCCAGTGGCCGATCCAGACAGTTCACGACTTCCACGGACACTGACAGCGACCACTCTGGCGGTGATCTGTAAGACAGCACTACAAGTCCGGTTCGTTCTCCACAGCCGACGCCACAGCAGCCTTATCCCAGTTTGCAGCTCAGAAGTGACGACCGTGATATAGATGGGAACAAGGTACCGGTACCGTTAGCTGGCAGACATCTTCCCCCATGCGCAATCCGCTGCTGCTGCCAGAGTTCCTGGTTCAAGAGGCTGTCAGGTGCCTGCACTCGCCCACTGCAGCCGATTCATCTGTTCCCGGGCTCTCTCAGCGAGGTCCCAAGGAGTCACTATCTCAGCCAGCACCTCCAGCTGCAGCGTCAAGCACCGCAGACACTGGTGACTTCGGATGAAGAGGACCTGGATGGAACTCCACTTATGGACAGCTATGAGGACATAATTCCTGAAAGCAAGCGTCGCCATATTTCCCGCCACATGGAGCCTTATTTGAGCAGAGGCCGTGTGGTTACGGCACCTGAGCAAGAAAAGACAGTACACAGGTCGGCTGCTGCTGCAGTCGTCGCGATTTGCACTTCGGCACGGCACCAGTCGACGCTGCCCAGATTGGCATTGCACAGTTCGGCATTCGACATGTAGACACTCCAAGCATTGCTACTTCACACGTCGGTCCTGCACATGTCGGCACTACTGAATTAAGGACGCCTGCTGAAGAAGAACCAACTTCTCTCGGCGGCAACGACGGCACTGAGCTAGTAGAAGACCCACCAAGCAGAACCTGTTCTCATGCGTCAGCAGTGTGCCTCTGTGTGTCAGCATTCGTAGTCAGTGGGGTACAATAGAAGGAAATAAACCTGCGCTCTGCTGTGTGGAAGAGGGAGACCTGTCCTCTAAATATGACGCTCTCCATTCAGAAGGTGCGGTGACGACACCAGCAGAAGAAACACACTTTGAAAAATCTGAAGCAATCAACGTGTCTTTCGGGTTTGTTCCAAATTTAGAGTAATCTTGTTGAAGGTTGAGGAGGTCCTTTAACGACAATTGATGCGCTTGTAATATACGACGGGTTATCTTTAATGTATTTTAAATTCTATTCATAAATTTGGTATCATATTTGCTAGCGCTTAGGGAACACACGGGACAAGAGCCCAAAAACACAGGACAGACGCTCTTGTCCCGTGTGTTCACTAAGCGCTAGCAAACATGATTCCAAACGCTTTCCAACTAGCCCAAGTTTCCGCCTTAATAAGTATTCATGATTGCTCTAAAAATACATACGAAATAGGTTCTGGAAATTTCGCGCTCGGTGTTCGAAATTTATTCGTAGAATTTGTCTAAGACATTTCACCTACACCATGCTTCCCACACTTTTCAAATGCGTGAAAAAGTTATGTTTGGTTTTAGTATGTTGGCAGCACAATAAAAGTGTACTTTTGTAAATATGAAATTAATTCGTCGAGATTATTTTTCAGTACTAACAAATAAGTAGTCCTCATAAAAATTGTAGCAGGAATCTTCATGCTGCCGTGGAACAATCTAGAGCTCGAAATAGGTTTTCGGGGAACAGTCAAAACACTTCATTTTCTCCCGACTCTTCGGGTTTATGATACTGGCCGGGATGTAAGCACCACTTATTCGATTACGGGTGGAGAATGTGACAGCATTAGATCGGGAAGCATGGGTTGGGAATCTCCGGACCGGGCAGTGCAGCGTAAAGGACTCCGACTCGCAGGACCGTCTGGCTTCAATAGACGCATAAGTAAATTTCGGTTGACAGTTCGACTCCTGACGGACGCCTGATGCAAGTTCCGCTAAGAAGTTCGGTTCTAGACCACTCGCAGTTTCGAACGCGACCAGTTCCGCACTAGAGGAGCAATTTGGAGGTCCACAGTCCTTGCGCCTGGAACGCCTCAGCGGGCAAGATTATGTGGCGGCTCTAGGAAGTTAGTTATATGGCAAGCCAGCTACTACACGTGTCGAAATACTTCTAGTTTACTGACATAACTTTCAGTCGCCACTCGTGGTGTGGCAACATCTCTCCGGGCTAAGTGACGTCTCGTGACCTGTCTACCTCATCGATATCTTGGTTTATTAGAATGCCTCATTTTATTTGGAATGTGACTCCTAACCGTTATCACAATAATGAGTCATGACTACACTGTTGCGTCGGCCAGCCAGTGATATTTTTTGTCGTTGGACAACTGAAATAATTCTAATGCAGTAAAACCAATTTGCGGCCTGTCATAAGCCGTATAGAATACTGTAAATTTGCAATATGTCAGGATATACTAAGCGGGCAAAAGCTGCACTTCTGCCGTCTTATGCGAAGTTGATGTTTTATTCAATGCACAAAAAGCATTCATTTTGGTTTCACCTATAGGGACAAAATCACACAAAATCAATATGTAATAAATGCAATATGTCCGAAATGTATTTTTAACACACACTTCATTCCTTAGAATCCTCGTCGCCGCAGAGAAGGTACCACCTGGTGCTGCCGGTGTTTCTCTTCCTGTGACTGAGATCACCCCTTTGGATTCCTCCCGATCGCCGGCTGATGCCAGAAGGATGCAGGAGGTTTCTGCGAAGCCACCTCCGACAGCTACAAACTCGGACGACTCAACTCCAAAACGCACAGAACCTGAACCCGAAGTGAGGAGAAATTGAAATTGGCCTGTATCGAAAGAAGAGCAGCTTGTGATCACAAAAACACCAACCTTATTGAAAACAAAGCTCTTGTAAGATAGAAAAGCACGAACTAATATCGCCGGAACAGGCCAATCTCGCAAGAACACGTATGAGAATGATATAGGAGAAAAGACGCCACGAATCTCTGAGGCTGAGAAAACAAGCAGAAGCATTACAAAACCGCTTCGGAGGCCAGGGAGCCTATAATTCGAAGTATAAAAAAACTCATCACCGCCAGACACTCTCAAAAACGACAGCAGAGTTACGCGGTTCCGCGGTTCAATATCAAAGGAAGTTTTATTTTGAAACCGCTAGTGCGCTTTTATCACACAAGGGAAGGAGAAAAAAAAGACAGCCTCATTGTTGGACGCCAAAGAAGACTGGTACTTAGGTGCGCAACAGCCTGACGGGTCAGTTTAGGCGCGCTTTGGCGCTTTGCGGCTTTGTGTGCGCGCGTGGTTTCGTTTTTGACGCGCCTCGATTTACAAGCGCGGAACCGCAGAGGAACTCCAATTACCGCTGCAAGTGCTCTTTAAAGGGTCAGTCTACTCACCCAGATGAGTGTATAAATAATGACATATTCTGTTAGTTGGCCCCCTATAACATCATTAACGAGGGATCTGCGCCCGGTTTAGACAGGAATTTATATTTTATTTCGGCGTTAAAAGTCGCGTAAAAATGCATGGTGGCGACCCCAAACGTTCATTTTGTTCAAGAAAGTGGTAGTCTTTTTTTTGTAGAAGCATAAGTGAATATACTACGTACCATTTGTATGCCCCAATGTGAGAGAAACGCACGTTTTGTTCTAGTAAACTGTAGAAGGCGTACCGCTCGCTTTTTCTGTAAATCACATGAATATTTATAGCTACACGTACGCAAAACGCAGGCACATTCCCACTTTTAGTTCACCGTATGCTAGCAGAGACGCAAAAATAAACTCAGTCTATAGTGGCGCCATCTGGTCGTCAGGACGGCAACCATTGCTGTAAACAAACGGACTCTCCACTTAAGCCTAGGAGCGGCAGAATCGTCACTCTAATTATTAAAATAAAGCAAATTTATCTGTTATATGTTTTCTTATAGGCGAGATGAGACGAAGCGAAAGACAGGCGCCCCATTTATGGTCAGTGAACGCACTGAAAAAGGCAGCAACAATGAGAATTCAGTCCGAAGCGAGAGGTCCGGCTTCGACGGGCGCCGCCATGTTTGTCGCCGCGCGGCGGAAAGCCAGATGGTTGCCAGATGAGACTACCATCTCATACATATGTGTTCCCACATTAATAAATTGATTGACTATATTAATGTATTTACTATTTTGCTTGTTTCTCACATTGTCTTTGATTGATTTCATAATTTGTTTACTGTTTTGCTTTGTCTAGCTTTCTTTCTAGTTTTTATTCTTTTTTCTCTCTTCTTGTTCTTGTTTCTGCCTTTTCTTATGTATGACCGTCGGACACTTGTATCCCCCCCCCCTTATGTAATGTCCCCCGGGACCCTTAAGGGTTAATAAATGATGATGATGATAAATTCTATTTTAAAATGTTCTACCGCACTCCTTGGCACCACAGCTGGCTAAACGGTAATTTGAGTAAAGAGCTATCGGTTGCCGCAAAGAAAATATGGTCGATAAAATTCAGTAGACTGACCTTTTAACATTCGAAAGATCCTGCTAAGGTTAGTCAGATGATCTCCGCGATCGATGATGAACGATTGTGGCACGATGGTCAGTGATCGTATCAGGCAGTCCAGTATAAAGAACACCTTGAGTCTACGTACGCTCGCCCGGCAAAACGTTGCGGGTTGGGGCAGTGAACCTTGAACTGCTTAACAAAAATGGTCCATTACAGACGGAAGACAGCATACACGACAGTTAAGAAAAGGCGATTTGAAAGCTCCTTGCACTTGTTTCTTTGCCCCATCATTTAGCAGTTTCTGTATAGCTGCGCGGAGCTGCACATACTATTCGTCCTCTCGTCCAATTAAATCCATTTGTAGTGCACATTGGAAGCTATATGCAAGTGCGAGGGGCCAAAAGCTCGCCAGAACCAGGCCTAAATGAACTCATATCTCTGGGAACGCGCCGGGCGCGTGGTTTCGTGCAGCGTCGTCATTGCTTTCATGCCACTAATTTTAATTGCGAGCGCCCCTGACCATTCGTTCGTTTTTCGCGGCAAAAACGGCCTTAGCCCTTTGCGACCATGGGCAACCTCCTCGACGCCGCCTGCTGTATCGTGCGACGGCGCCGTTCAAGTAATCACAATCCATATGGCTCCAATGCCTCGAACCTCGTTCGCGACTCCCCGCGCTGCGGTTACAATATTTATTTTGAAACGGTGGCCTACAGCGGAAGGGGAAACGACCCGCCGGTGCCTAACCTAACTAAGCGCCTCGGACGAAGCTGGTGCGTCGGAAACAATTTGTTCGCTTGTACCGCAGTTTACCCTGCGCGAGAGCAGTGCTCGCTACTTCGTGCCTCCATGTGCGCCGCGCTCACAGCCAGAGTTCGCGGACGTACTGCGCCGTCGGTCTCCTTTTGATCGACAGCTGAACGGCGTACTATAACAGCACAGACGAGGCTGCTGCGATTAAAAACTACTTGTGCTGCTGGTGGGGATGGCGAGCTGCTTGCGGCATCATGGCAGAGTCTAGTGAACCGCGTCAGCAACATTCATGAAGAGACAGTAGTAAAATGGCAGTTTGGGCGAGTTGGTTAAGCATCTTGTAATAAAAACAGCGCAAGGACACAGGACGAGAACGGAGAGTAGACACACACGGCGCTGACTTGCAACTGCGTTTATTGGAAAAACACGCTGCTTTTCAAGGCAGGGCGTCAAGAAAGCGCGCGCATGCGCTTTGTCAAAAATACACTCATCGGGTAATAAAATGTCTCGTAAAGGCACGTGTGATTATCGGTGCTAACCACTGTTTAGCAACTTCATTTCCTTAGAGGACAATGCTACTGAAGGCTGGCTGACACATCTGTTTCCTTTTCTCAAGATATGAAATGCCTCTGCTACTTCCCTCGTGCTACGATCGTTATGTATGAACAAGATTTTGGTGTCAACGAAAAACGGGGTGCACTTACACTCGAGACAATGCTTGGCCAAGTTTGTTGAACATTTTCCCAAAGAATTTTGGTGGTTCAAAAGCCGTACATTAATGCAACGACCTGTCTGGCGAATATAAGTACGGTCACAGGACAGAGGAATCTGGTAGACCACAGCAACCTTACACGAGACGAACCTGTTTGCATGGTTAATTTTACGCCCTGTTTTCTTTCCCATTCCATCTCTCTTCCTTTGAACAGCTGCCCCCACCTTGCCTACCTTATTAGGTGCCGAGAACACAACGTTGACACCATATTGGCTCCCACTTTCTTAAATTTGTGCGAAAGGGAATGGACGCACGGCATTACAGCTATATTCTTTGTTCTATCGTCCACACTGGCGCGCTGCTCAGAGTCACGTTCGGGGGTTTTCAATTTTTTCAGGATCTTTTCCGCACACGACACAAGAACTGAGTCTGGGAAACTGGCCTGCTTACAGCGGTGTACCTGGGCGCATAGGCTAGTCTTCATTTTGTGAGAACAGGATTTCTTTAACGCCATACTCATGCACCCGGTTACTATCCCGTTTTTTACTAGTTTCGAGCGGCAAGACCTATAGTTCAGCAGGGGCTTCTCACTCCGAGGGGAGTATTGCCAGCACCAGTGGTCTTTTTCAAAGACCAGCAGTAAGTCCAAAAATTGTAATGTGTTATGCTGAGGAATTTCATGTGTAAATTTCAGCCCGGACCCGTTCTTTACTAAACAATCTAAAACGCTTGACACGGTTTCTGCCTGAGGGGACTTCAAGATAGATGCGGAATTTCTACGGCATCCTTTCTGGAACTCCTCACCTTCTATCTCAAGAATACGTACATCGCTTGGGAAAACCAAACAGTCTTGCAAAAGTCTGGCGTGTGTATAGGATCTAAAGTAGCCCCGGTGCTCCGCAGCATCTTCCTTAGTCATGTCGACAAGGAAGTGGCGAATGAATTGGCAGGTGGTTTTATACGCATTTTTAGGTATGTTGATGATTACCTTGTGGTTGTGAAGTCCCCTCAGGTAGAAACCGTGTCAAGTGTTTTAGATTGTTTTGTAAAGAACGGGTCCGGGCTGAAATTTACGCATGAAATTCCTCAGCATAACACATTACAATTTTTGGACTTACTGCTGGTCTTTGAAAAAGACCACTTGTGCTGGCAATACTCCCCTCGGAGTGAGAAGCCCCTGCTGAACTGCAGGTCTTGCCACTCGGAACTAGTAAAAAACGGGATAGTAACCGGGTGCATGAGTATGGCGTTAAAGAAATCCTGTTCTCACAAAATGAAGACTAGCCTATGCGCCCAGGTACACCGCTGTAAGCAGGCCGGTTTC
Source organism: Amblyomma mixtum (assembly GCF_055824585.1). Lineage (NCBI taxonomy): Eukaryota > Metazoa > Arthropoda > Arachnida > Ixodida > Ixodidae > Amblyomma > Amblyomma mixtum. The sequence goes on from NC_143014.1 coordinate 319,271,931, forward strand.
CCAGACTCAGTTCTTGTGTCGTGTGCGGAAAAGATCTTGAAAAAATTGAAAACCCCCGAACGTGACTCTGAGCAGCGCGCCAGTGTGGACGATAGAAAAAAAACCAGTCACACAAGACGACGGACAAGAAGAGTGTACACACCACAACGACTGTTCACCAGTCGTTGTGGTGTGTGCACTCTTTTTGTCCGTCGTCTTGTATGACTGGTTTTTTTTCCGTTTACAATGTACCAACTGGCCCGCATTTCAACCCTTCTGGACGATAGAACAAAGAATATAGCTGTAATGCCGTACGTACATTCCCTTTCGCACATATTTAAGAAAGTGGGGGACAAGTATGGTGTCAACGTTGTGTTCTCGGCACCTAATAAGGTAGGCAAGGTGGGGGCAGCTGTTCAAAGGAAGAGAGATGGAATGGGAAAGAAAACAGGGTGTAAAATTAACCATGGAAACAGGTTCGTTTCGTGTAAGGTTGCTGTGGTCTATCAGATTCCTCTGTCCTGTGGCCGTACTTATATTGGCCAGACAGGTCGTTGCATTAATGTACGGCTTTTGGAGCACCAAAATTCTTTGGGAAAGTGTTCAACAAACTTGGCCAAGCATTGTCTCGAGTGTAAGTGCACCCCGTTTTTCGTTGACACCGAAATCTTGTTCATACATAACGGTCGTAGCACGAGGGAAGTAGCAGAGGCATTTCATATCTTGAGAAAAGGAAACAGATGTGTCAGCCAGCCTTCAGTAGCATTGTCCTCTAAGGAAATGAAGTTGCTAAACAGTGGTTAGCACCGATAATCACACGTGCCTTTACGAGACATTTTATTACCCGATAAGTGTATTTTTGACAAAGCGTATGCGCGCGCTTTCTTGACGCCCTGCCTTGAAAAGCAGCGTGTTTTTCCAATAAACGCAGTTGCAAGTCAGCGCCGTGTGTGTCTACTCTCCGTTCTCGTCCTGTGTCTTTGCGCTGTTTTTATTACAAGATGAAGGGAAAACCAACTCTATCCAAGCTTTCTACATGGGCCTTGGCCTTTCAGCAGCTCTGCATGGCACAGTCCTGGTAAGTACAGTACACTCCTCTACTCAGATTTATCAGGACTTAATTGGGCTCTTAGAACATAACTGGTCTCCCAATAACGATCTTGTGTGTTTAACCGAAAGCAGTCAAAGAAAATAAATCCACCACTATCCCATACTATTCCATTAGAGTTAGGAGTACGTGATGCAGAATTTTATTTTGTTAAGTTGCCTAACAGAGCAAAAAGGTTTGTGTGCTTTTACCCAGGTTCTCTGTCACAGAAGTAAGTGGAGGCTATTGTAACAGCACCAGTGCTTCTAAAAGACATTCAGCGGCTGTCACCATGAGTAAAGCCATACGGTCTGAAGTCGTTTCACAGCATGTTCAATGGGTTCGCCGTCAAATCAGCCGCATTCACATACAAAGGCATAAGAGCTCTGTGAATCTGCATTAGGACACACGCAGAATATTATCTGTCACGTCTCAGTAGTGCAACACATAAACCATAATTAAAATTTTTTGCAGCGTGGTGCAACATTCAGCTTGCTTTCAGCAACTATGTTTTTGGCGGATGAACTGCTACACATTTTGAAAATTTAAACGGTTCAAACAGCCAAAAACCTTTTGGACCTTGTTAACCACGTTATTAAAGAAAAGTATTTAAGTTCCCTAATATTCTCTGTAATGTAAGTCTCTAGTGTTCTTGCGACTTTTCCGCCCAAACTCCAAACTTATATGGTAAGCATGAGTCAACACCTAGAATATTCGAGTATTTTGCTCACGATTTTCATATCGTATTAACAGCGCCGAGTAATTAATCCACCTTAATTTCCTACTAAAGAGATTGAAAGGGCAACGGAAGCGTTTTTTTCTACCTCCTTGGATATTGCTGAAACTTTAATGGTCCGTTCTACTCAATTTTCTGGTGCTTTGTGCCGAATACCGAGGCGGGGAGAACAAAATTCTAAATTTCCTGCTTCGTGGCCTCAATCGGGGAGATATTGCGGGAAAGCTTGCGTATGTTACGTTACTGCATGCATGGTCGGCGGCATTCGCTCTGCGTTTGCTGGATAGAATTTCGAGCTTCTTTTTCGTCATTTCAGTCAACTAGTGACCCAAGCTGTCACCTAGAGTCGACAGTTTGGACAATCAACGCGGACACTATAGGTTCTGTGACAGTATGCCTGACGTCCATAGGACAATCAGTCGTGACGTCATCGTTTGGAGGAAACCCAGTTTCGGTTTCGATTTCCGGGTTTCTCTTCTTTTTAATTACTTATAATTGGTAGTTTCAAAAACGGTTTTCTTCAGTGCAGAGAGGCCTTTATTGACCGAACGGGCTTAGATTGTAAACTCAAACTATTAAAGAAAACGTAGCTGGCATTTAATCTATTTTCTTGTTTTTTTTTGTTTTGTTGGGGTTTAACGTCCCAAAGCGACTGAGGCTATGGGAGACGCCGTAGTGAAGGGCTCCGGAAATTTCGACCACCTGGGGTTCTTTAACGTGCACTGACATCGCACAGCACACGGGCCTCTAGAATTTCGCCTTCATCGAAATTCAGCCGCCGCAGCCAGGATCGAACTCGCGTCTTTCGGGTCAGCAGCCGAGCGCCGTAACCACTGAGCCACCGGGGCTCTATTTTCTTGGTTTGGCCGACTTGTAAAATTTTGGCTCTCCTGGGATTTTCAAGTTTGGCTGTGCCCTATGCTCAGTATACGGTTTTAATTACGCCACGACCCTCTCGATCGCATTCATACAACGCAGGGAGTCCTCATACCACTGCTTGCCCGGTGGTGCAGCGGTTAAGCTATGCGCCACTGTCCGGCAGGCGGGTGCTTCAAACATAGGTGGGACTTGAGAGATCCAGGTTTCTCTTCCCGAGCTCCCGCATGGCTCATGCACGGACCACATGAGCATTAGCCAATTGTATCGAATTTGTTCCAATTTACATCACAGCCACGTACCACGGGTGGCAGGTAACTCACAACCCAGTAGGTAGCGTGCCACGTGCCATAGTGGCAAAGTTTTGATGACGTAACAAGGTCACGTGACCTCTCTCGACCAATCGGAGAATTTCGTGACAGAGAAGCCGCAACTTATTTGCGAGATGAGAACTTAAATGCTGTAGCATTGAGAGTGCCGATTATTAAAAGATTTGTAGAACTTACCCCTCGTTTTCTGTTCTTTGCCCAGCTGCTTCCTTGTTCACCTCTTAGTTCCGCAAAGTTACCGAGTCTCCGGGCACATGTCAGAGTCAGCCAAACATCTTTCTGAGAGAGAGAATGATGACATTGATGAAGCGCTCTGTGAGGATGGACAGGCGGTTATCGATGGTAGGTAGTACTAAGTAAAAAAAAATACATCACGCAAAAAGGACTACACACGATCTAAACCAGATGATCACCTCTGGAGGTGTGGGCTGAAAACTTGTACTATATGACCTATCGAGGAAATGTTTATGGATTGCAGGGATTTACTGTTACAAAGCGACTCAGTTTAGGGGGGTTCCGTAGTGAAAGCCTCCGGAAATTTCAATCTCCTGGGAATCATTAACATGCACTGACAACGCACAATACACGGGTCTCTGGAATTTCGCCTCCACCGAAATTCAAACGCCGCGGCTGGGATCGAACCCGTGTGTTTCGGGTCGGCAGCTGAGCGCCATAACCACTGAGCAAATGCGGCGGCCTCTGAGGGACACCCCAGCGGCCAAGGTATCCGGCCCAATACTGGAAATATATTGGCAAAGGCCGGTCCTGGCAAGGACTCGAGTGAAACCACCCATTTCCAATGTACTTTTCACTCGGGAATGCACTTGTGAATAATGTAACGTTGCATAGCACAAGGAACTTCAAAAGGGCGTGTAGTACCTAAAAGGGAAGCTCCACGCCCTGAAACCTGCAGTTCTAGCTCGCCTAGAAGGACGTTCATATGCGTGCAGTACGCAAGGCCCATTCTCAGTCTTCATTGATTCCTGTCCATTCTGAGTCAGGCTATCAACGCTTCCACTTGTGCAAGTGCACCCCGAGTTTTTTGTATCTATCCGTTCAGGTTCTCAAATGAAACATGTTCAATACCTGCCGTGTCTGAAAGAGCAGCTGATGCTGCATCGCGAAGAGGTATGCCGTCACCTACTATATTAGGACAACGATAAGCCCTGAAGAGTGTTATTCAGTATCCGCGGCTAGGTGTGACCAATTCAATCGATTTATTCGATTACACAAGCCGAGACAAGGCAGCAAGCCATGAAAGAACCACTTCGCGTTTCGTTTATTGCCTTGCGTTGTGTCTCAATATTCTTTCGTTTGCATGTCTGTTTGAGTGTTTGAACTTTTTTGCTTCCCTGCATATTCGCTTATGGTTATTATTTTATTTTACTGGATCTGCAATAATCTTGTTTAAGCACAGTGCGGAGCGCCATTGTGGCGCACCGAGTGCAGGGGGCACGCGTCGGCGTACACGTGTGCTTCAAATAGGCTGCATGACGTGGACTCCTCATGTTGCTGATGGCGTGTTTGACCTGAACCGATTCAACTCTTCTAGCGAGCGCGGTAAGTGCGGTCTTAAGTTGGATGCGGAAATGTTCCACAAGGACGTTCATCTGAGGGTGGTACACGGTGGTGCGCAGGCGAGTCGTGCCGAGAATTGGAAGAATCTCAGCAAGGCAGATGACTCGAACTGTATGTCGAGGCCCCTGATGATTGTAGGAGGACATCCAATAAGGGCCACCCAGGTTGAAAGGAGGAGCAGATGGAGCGGTGGAGGTAGCAATACCGCGGAGTGGTGTAGCTTCTGGCCTGCGGCTGTACCTACGCATGTAACAGTGGCTTTGCAAGGTGCAAGTGGTCCGGCTAGATAGATGTGCACCATACCAAGGCCTGCTTCGGGCGGAAAAAAAGAAGTTTTTTAAGCATGAAGTGCTTTTAGCTCCCGTTGTCGGCAGTGTGGTGACGTCACGCCGAAACCGAGAGCCATCATCCGGGCACTGAAATACACTCACCCGGGCACTGAATTCCAGTCATCCGGGCTCTGAAACGAGAACATCCGGACACCGTTCGATACTTAACGAGATTTAACGAGACTCTCTAAGCCCTCCTACGCGACCGGCATGCAAGCGCCGGTTGGTCTCCAAACGAGTCACAAAAAATAACTGCTGCCAGTGCCTTCTCAATGTTTATCAAGATATCAGTCGAGCTGTGCGTTTGATAATGCACGGAATTATAATTTCCGATTTCTAATAACGCGTGCAAAAAGCACATACATGCCACAATATTTAAGCATGAAATGCTTTACGGTGCGGTTCGGGTGTCCACCGCGATGACAGAGAATTACTGCTCCATTTCCTGTCCTCAAAAAACGTTGCGTTCAAAGGGCAAGGCATCGCGCCGAACGGGTGGTGGCGTTCCTACCTTCCTGGAAGGTGCGGCTCGGGTGTCCACCGAGATGGCAGAGAATTACTGCGTAATTTTCCTTTCCTCAAAAAGCGTCGCGTTCAAAGGACGAGGCATCACGCCGAATGGGTGGTGGCGTTCCGCGGACTGCCTGGCAGCGCTACAACACGCTGTCGCGTTCCACTCCTAAAGGCCAAGCTTAAGCGTCATTAATTAGCAGTTTATTAGTATTTAGTCATTAATAAGTCATTACACACTAATCAGTAATTTGTCATTACTTCCTCTTGAACTATGTGTGACGTAATCCAGCGGTAACATCACCAGTGTCACATACACAAAGTGGTGCTGAAAACGCTTTCGCCTCTACGCACTTCGGACGGTTTCGAACGCGCTGCATATACATTATTGTCAGGCCTGCGTCTCGTCGTGTCCGCGTGCGCTTCGCATTATGCCCGTAAACATTTCATGCTTACTCTACTCTCGGTTACGGGAGAGGCAGAGCTTTTTTTTTTTATTCTGACTTCGAGCCGACCCTTTCCCTTTACTTTCCTCTCCAAATTTATTTATTGATGCTTATTATTTTCGAACAATTTTTTAACCTTTACCTATTTGTTTCTTCAATTTTCACTCCAGTCTCCTCAAAGTGTTTCATAATTAGTTCGTTTTCGTAGATTCCTCAATTTTTATGTATGAGCCACTTGAGATAAGCCTGAATGAATTTTTATCCTGTTTGGATCTGGACCAACCCCTGGCCAATCTCCCACCATGGGTATGTGCCATGTCTTCAGAGGCAACAAACAACAACAACCCGAATCCCGAGTCTTTTTTTTTTCCACGCACGTCGTAACACTTCCTCTTCATCGCGCGCTCCCATCGTCCAGAGGTGGCGCTCCTGCAGAACATTCTGGGCCGCTGTTGAACTGCTCTGGTCAGGACGAAGAGACGACAGGCAAGTGCATCCTGACTCATCTTGAGGAGCCCCGCATCTTGCACCGGCTGCTGGCGGAAGCCCGGGGCATGCAGATGCCGATCTCGCGGCTTGGGGCAGTGCGGCACGACGTGGCGGGCCTGGTGTTCGGCCACCTGTCGGTGCTGCTCTCTCTTCTGGAGTCCAGGGTGCTCCCAGACCACCGGATGAGCAACGGCTGCCTGGCCTACCCGTACATCGCCCTCCACAACTGGTGCGAGCCGGCCAGGTGCCGTGAGTGCAGTGCGATACGCGTTTAGCTTATTCTCCTCAGGCGTCAGTCGTCCCTTGTGTGAAGTCTTTCACTGACGTGTGTTCATTTCCCTAAGTCCAGTTCCTTCCCTTGCAATGTTCGACAAGGAAGACCAGCCACAGAATGCAAGGGCTGCTGACGCCATACAGAGGGCGGCAAGCACTGATGCCGGCTTCATCAACAACAAAAAAGTGAGCTTGGAATGGAGCCTCGACGACATCGATATTGGAAGACCCTTAGGCAAAGGAAAGTTCGGAAACGGATGCTTTGCGTGAGAGAAGAAAAGAAAATACGCCATTGCCCTGAAGGTTATGTTCAAATCCCAGTTGAAGAGCAACAACGTTGAGCACCACCTTCGACGACGGATCGATATTCAGCCACACCTGAGGCATCCTCATATCCTGAGGCTATATGGCTACTTCCACGGTGAGACTGGGGTCTATCTTATTTTGGAATACGCGCCCAAAGGAGCGCTATAGAAGGAGCTCAACACTGCAAAGGTGTTTGATGACAAGAAATCGGCTACTTACATCAACCAAGTTTCCAAGGCTCTCCAGTACTGCCACGGCAAGAAATTCATACACCGTGACATAAAACTAGAGAATATTCTGATCGGTTCAACGGTGTGCTGAAGATAGCAGGCTTTGGCTGGTCCGTTCATGCTCTGTACTCAAGGCGTTAAACCCTGTGCGGTACTATGGATTGCTGGCGACAAGAAATAGTTAAGAACAGCGTCTACGAGAACAAAGTGGATCTCTCGGCTCTGGGTGTCCTGATCTATCAGTACCTTGTCGGAAATCCTCTTTTTGAGTCGAGCACCGCAAACACTACCTATGACAGGATCCGACGTGTGGACCTGCAGTCCCCTGTTCATGTCTACGATGATGCCAAGGATCTCATTATTCTAACCAGCCGGCAAACTGTGGTAGCCTTGTTTCACCCCAGTGCGGAGCGCCATTGTGGCCCACCGCGTGGCAGGCGTCGGGATTCTGATAGGCTGAGAAACGATGTCCTCTGTTGCTCATCGTGGCCTGATAACTTTTGCGAAAAAATTTGATGCGTTGCTTTGCAAATGTGAGTTTTTCCGCCATGCTCAAGGACTATTTTAAGATTTTAACATTGTCTTTGTGCATAAAGGCCGATGTTGCCGCTTTCCCGCTTCGAGAGCAAGAATTTTAGTTTCATTCCAAGTTTTGGACATAGAATCGGGCGCCAGATGTTGTCTTATACCATGCCGCGAATTATAAATGCCTTACGTATCAATGGCGCTAAGGTGATGCTATATAAAGTGTATTTATTGTTTTCCTTCTCTTATTGATTGTTTACAATTCTCAGATTATTAACAAGTATTTAAGTAATTTTGCACTTTGTATGTTCACTATCTCCCATGTCGAGGGGACCAGGGTTCAATTCAAGTGAAAAAAACAGATTGTTTTTTGTCTGAGCGTGCCTACATCTCTATGATGTCAATAAAATTGAAATGTCAGTAAAAATGGAATTAATAAAAAGGTCCTTCAGATTGCTGCCATTACTTCAGTGCCAAATGGGCTACAGCAGTTGAGCATGCAGCCTGCCCATGGCCTTGAAATGTCTCTTGTAAAACGTTTTTACAGGGAACCAGGTTTGAAATCTACTTAAATCTTCTGCACTTAAGGACAAACAACTTGTAAGCACTAGTTGAACCTGATCATAACACTCGAGCAATTGATGCACTGTAGTTGTGTCGAAACTGAGTGTGTCAGGCTGTAGCTTTTTCGGGTGTGTCACCCACACTTTGCGCACTTTTAAGCGTGAGAAGCTCCCAGACACCCTTAGAGCTTGTGGGGGTAGCGGTCTCGGACTGGAAGGAGATGCCCTCGACTCAGCGTGGCAAACTCAGCGGAGACCAGCTACCAAGTGACAAGAGGTTTTTGGGCGTTCGGTGCCCAGCTTTCGCTGGTCGCAAGCCAGAGAATGGGTTGGAGCTAAAGGTTCACAAAGAAAACAAAGTTTATACAGCAAAGAGACGATACAGAGGATTTCACAATCACTAGTACAAACATATACAAAGTGATTATCAAAACAATGCAACTCGCGCAAAGTTAAACTCGAGAGAGAATACAATACAATGGCAATATTGCACCTAAAGTGCTCTAACACAAGAGAGAATGATAGACAAACAAAACACAATTTGTTCACCGGGCACTGCGGCAGTCCGACGACCAGAGTTCCACGACGATGCCGTCCCGCAGACTGGCGAACGTTGCCTCGTTGGTCCGATGCTGGCCGAGTGGTGTTTTCCCCGGGAGTCGAACGGGCGCGCTTCGATGAAGCTTAAACGACGGTCCGGACTGACTGGTTGTTGTTGTTGTTGTTGTTGTTGTGACTGAGAGAAAAATGAAGAGGAAATTGCACGGGCCTGCTACTGGCTCGAGCCAAGCCACCACCGCTGCCACGTGCAGATAGAGGAGAGTTAAAAGATCAGAGGAAAGAGAAAAAGGAAAGAAAAGACGCGCGTCGCAGCAACAACTGCGTCCGCCGGAGCGGACGCTGCTCAAAAAGAAGCGGCCGAAGCCGCGCTCGCCGAAGCGAGAACAGATCCTCGGACTGACTGGTAGCGGCCAACGCCCTTTTTATAGCCGCGCTTGCACGTCTGTGTTTTCTACGCGCCAGAGTAGGCGCGCACATACACGCAGCATCTCCCGTATAGTTTCCTTCCTTTCTCTCGCCGGCCGCGCGTCCTCATTGGTCAAAGTCAGAGGAGTCGTTTCGCGAAGGTTCCAGCGTGTTCTAGCGTGGCGCCGTCGTGGCGGCGTAGCCGACGTCCGAGTGCAGAGGAGGGGGACATGTCTTAGCGCACGCAAGGCTTCCCCTTCTTCCCCCCGTCGGCTGTAGAAGCAACTCGGATGTTCTAGAGAAATCTTCGGCGTGGATGACTCATCTCCTCGGCGCACGCCGTGTCGGTGAGCGGTGGTGGAGGGGAGAGAGAGCACAAGCACACAGGCTAGGCCAACACCACCTAGACTGGCTAGGCGCTCCGCGGGGGTTTCCTCCTCTCCCGTTCGTCTCGTGCCGGCGAGACGCGTCCGCGCGGCGCTGTTTTTCTTTGTTTGCCTCAAAAATCCGCCGAATTTTGTGACAGGGTGTGCCTCACTAGAATGTGGCAGGCTCAGTGACGGCTGGGTTTTGTTGTTTTAGACATCAGCTTCAGGACTACAGTGGTGCCGAACATATCGGAAGGACGACAAACGACCCATGTTTCAGTTGCGCCACATTTTCCACCGCTCGTGAGTGAGCTGTGGAGAATTCGCCCTTGGACGGGGAGTAGGCTGCTTGAAGCTTATATTTAGGGGCAGTAATTTCTGCGGGCGTGGCATTTACAGTCATCGCAGCATGTGCGAAAAAAGCTGTGCGCAGGGATAGCGATCTGGGCCCGCTCCTTCGTTCTCTTTAAAGGAAAGATCAGCGCTAGAAACAAGGATAAGTGCGTGCTTGTCGTCGGTAACACTGTCCTTTCTCATTGCGCCAGTTTTCCTTATGAAGTTGTTTGCGTTTGTGTGCCACTGATCACTGCCTGCTGTACTAGCAATCAGTGGTTGTGCCAGAAACGTAGTCTTACATTCTTTTCCTATCAGTGTTTGTCGCACTACCTGTGTATTTTGTGAGGCTTTTTGCGTCCCATCGGACCGTGATGAGAGCCCTCAGTGTTGGTGTTTTTTTATGAACGTACAGACTTCTTGAAATGATCGCACTAGACACAAATACATTTTACAAGAGGGGGCGGTGTGGTTGTTGCTGATCTTAGTAGAGGCAGGGACACGGCATTGTGGTATTAGAGGAGATGTTTCTCGTTCTACTTTAAATGTAGCGTTCATGGTTTCACTTTGTTTTTAAGAAAATGCTTCTACGAGTAAACAGTAAAACACCTGGAAGATCTGGTAGAAAAGCTGTTTGCGACATCGTGCTTGAAATTAGACTTAGTTTGATGCACATATGTAATAAATATTGTGACAGGCGATCTAACGTAATTTTGTTGACTGCTTCGTGAGAACGACAATAAAACAGCCTGCTGTGTTATGTGGTAGGCAACAAGAGCAATTTGCGAGCAATGACACATCCTGTACCCAGATGTATACCTTGTCTTGTGATTCTAGGAGCAGACAACTAATTGCGCTGGGGATAGCGTGGGCGCGTTGCGAGCAAGACCGGGGACATCGAGTGTGCAGTTCTAGTTTTAAATTCCCTGAGCATTTCTTCCGGCACCTTGTTCAACTTCATTGTCTTCGAAAGGAACTTGCAGCACTAACTGTTCGCAACTGCGGGTGAAGCTTTGGGAAGGCTCCGTCCATGCAACTTGATTTCACTCGTGGATGAAGAGACTACGACCACATCTTGCCTTGAGGACAACCTGGCAATGGCTCTTTGGAAGGAATTTTTTCTTGCGCGATAAAAGAGAAGATCTTCCACCGTAGATTACGGTCATGCGAACAGCTAACGCGAACACGACGTTGTCACGCTTCAAAAATAGCTGAGGTCTTCGAATTTCTGTGAAGTTATAACCAGACAGATATTGCAAGGCTCCAGCCACTGGAGGGCTTCAGTTGACATCTCAGTTCGACGACCAAGCCAAGGAAGGCTCGATTAGGCCACTCCATCGAGGTCACTTTCGAACGATGTCACGAATGATTAATAAAATCAGGTACGAACCCTGTTGAAAGGGCGAACCCGTGCTGGCGCTGCGTCCTTGCTTACCAATAGACTTAAGCTTGCACGCGTCAGGGGCTGGGTTCGATCCCGAGTGCCGCCGGGTACTCACCGGTGTTCAAATGGCTCCATGGATTCCCCCTGTCGGTTGCTTGGCTTTCCTGGGGAGAAGTAGTTGGGAAGAGGGTCCTGGACCAGACAGTTGCATCGACAGCTCAGTCACTCGGTTCGCCGTGAAACAACTAAAATGCGCCATGTGCGGTCCAGCTCACTTCTGGCCCTTTTTTTTGATAGCCTTAGTCGATTATGAGCCAAGTAACAGTGTGTCTGTGTTTATGCCTCTCTGCGCGGGATGGCGTTTGTGTGTGCGTGTGTGTGTGTGTGCGTGCGCATGCCTCTGTGTGTGTTTGTGCGCTGGTGTGCATCTGCGTTTGTGTGCGTGCGCGTTCCTGAATGTGTATGTCACAAATCACACAAAATCGATATGTAATTAACACAATATATCCGAAATGTAATTTTAACACAGACTTTATTCCTTAAGAGTTCTCGTCGCGCAGAGAGGCTGCAACCTTGTGCTGCCGGTATTTCCCTTCCTGTGACTCCGATCATCCTTTTGGATCGCTCCCCATCGCTAGTTGCTGCGGAAGAAGTCCGAGTAGATATATGTGGACCATATCAAAGCGCGCGCCGGGTGGAAGAGAAGAATTAGTTTTTTTAATCTGATCAAGAAACGACCCGTTTGCTTTACTTTTCTCTAAAATTTATTTAGTTATGCGTAATTTTAAATATTGTATTTTACCCTCGCCATTCTGTTTTCTTCATTTTCATTCCAATCGCCTTAAAACCCCTCAAAATTCGTTGTTCTCTTTTCGAGATTTTCCTGTTGTTATTTATGAGCCGCTTTAGACAAACCTGAATCAATTTTTATCCACTTGGTATCTGCATTAAACCCTGGCCAATCCCCTACCATGAATATGTGCCACCCCTCAGAGGCATCAACAACAACAAGAACCCGAAGGCCGAGCCTTTTTTCCACGCACTTCGTGACGCTTCCTCTTCATCGCGTTCTCTCATCGTCCAGAGGTGGCGCTGCTACAGAACATTCTGGGCCGCTGCTTGACTGCTCTGGTCAGGACGAGGAGAGGACCGGCAAGCGCATCCTGACTCATCTTGAGGAGCCCCGCATCTTGCACCGGCTGCTGGCGGAAGCCCGGGGCATGCAGATGCCCATATCAGTGCTGGTGGCAGTGTGGCGCAACGCTGCGGGCCTGGTGTTCGGCCACCTGTCGGTGCTGCTCTCCCTGCTGCAGTCCGGTGTGCACCCAGACCACCGTGTGAGCGACGGCGGCCTTGCCTACCCGTACACCGCCCTCCATAACTTCGAGTTTGGGACACCCTTACGCAAAGGAAAGTTCGGAAACGTATACCTGGTGCGAGAGAAGAAAAGGAAATACGTCAGAGCATTGAAGATTTCGCAGAAGTTCCAGTTGAAGAGCAAGAAGGCTGAGCACCAGCTTCGAGGAGAGATCGAAATTCGGTCACACGTCAGTCATCCTCAAATCCCGAGTCTGTATGGTTACTTCCACGATGAGATTTGGGTTTATCTTATTTTAGATTTCGCACCAAAAAGAGACCTATGCAAAGAGCTCACCAAAGCAAGGATGTTTCACAGCAAAAAGTTCACGACTTACATCCACCAAGTTTGCAAGGCACTCCAGTACTGCCACTGCAAGAAAGTCATAGACGGTGACATAAAACCAGAGAATATCCTGATAGCTTACAACAGTGTGCTCAAGATAGCAGACTATGCTCCGTCCTCATGGCGGGAAACCTTCTGCGGCACAAAGTATTACTTGCCACCCAAAATGGTTGAGGTCAGCGTCTACGACGAGAAAGTTGATCTCTGGGCTCTAAGTGTTCAAATGTATGAATTCCTTGTTGGAAAGCCTCGTTTTGAGTCGAGCTGCGCTGAAACTACCTATGACAGGTTCCGATGTCTGGACCTGCATTTCCCTGCTCATGTCTTGGATGATGCCATGATCTCATTTCTAGGCTGCTGCGGAAGGAAACGAAAGAAAGGGCAAGCTTAGAGGAAGTGATGTCACACCCAAGGATCACAAAGAATGTAGAGTGTCGTGCCTCACAGAGGAACCTTTTTAGAGGACTTGTACATGTGCGATTGCCTACGAGACTCCTCCAAGCTGTATCCGCCTGGGAAGTAGGCATGTGGCGACGAGGAGGCAAGGAATTTAAAAGGAATATTCTAATTCAAAAAGAAGGATTCCTTGAAGACGAATCTGTATGAGACAAAGTGCATTTTGGCTTCGTTTCAATTGCGGACACTCGTCGACGATAAATATCGAAAGCAATATGTTTGTAATTGATACGTTTGTAATTTTAAACATAATCTGTATTCAATTATTCACTAACCTTTCAGCACGATGTATGCAACCATGCTTTGGGAGCGTGCACTGGAATATACTTCGATATTTAAAATGATCCAAAGGGCCAAAACACTTGGAGACCTTCTTTACCCCATTCTTTATGAACAAAGTGCGGTAGCCGTAGGTTGCTTGCTATGCTCTCTACAATAAGTTAAGCTGAACCGCATATAAACAGAGCGAGTGAACGCCATGATTCGTCTAGCAACCAAGGCAGCCTTAAACCTACCCCGCAGCACTAGCACAGCCAAGCTCCTTGAATTAGGCATGCATAACACCATTCAGGAACTAGTAGACGCGTACCTTCAGACACAGTATCTAAGACTTGCCGCGAGCGCAACTGGCAGGCATATCCTCGCTTCGCTTCGCATCAACATTCCCGCTAATCAGACATCCCTTATAGCCATTCCTCGACACATTCATACCCCCCTCGTTGTGAAACCTTTTCCCCGGAACATTCATCCCCAGTACCACATCCCTCGCCGCATGGCTCGCGCTAAGGCCCTACACAAGTATTACGGACAAGCCCAGGACGCCATTTGGGTAGACGCCGCGTGCACAACTCATGAAGCTGTAGCAGTTGGTTACAATCCAGCCCTAGCACAGCCCCTCACACACCGCCTTCCCTCGGGCTGTACGTCTGAGGAGGCAGAGGAAACCGCCATCGCCCTAGCCCTTGTACATTCCAATGCAAACTACATCTTTAGCGACTCCAAAACGGCTCTGTTCAACTTCGCGAGAGGCAGGATTCACGCCCCTGCTTGGAAGTTGTTGAACACCCCCTCCAAAAACTTACCACGCAGGGTAGAGCTCCAGTGGGTGCCGGCTCACTCTGGGAATCCAGGAAACGAGGCTGCCGATAAATTGGCCCGAGGTTTGATTTGCCGGGCTCAGGACGGCCTCGGTCCAGGTTTCTCGAGAGAGCGGGCGCACACCTTTGCAGACCTCACGCAAATGCCCCGCATGGACCGTCGGACTTACCCTCCTCCACACCCCTCCCTTACCCATTCCCAACAGATCCTCTGGAGACGCCTCCAGACCCGCTCTCTCTCATCCCCTCAGCTGCTATCTCTCTACTGTGGCACCTCCCCTGCATGCACCCTGTGCGGCGACCCTCACGCCACACTCTCCCACATCCTTTTCGGCTGCCCTGCTGATCCTCCCCCGCAGGGACAGCCCGCGTTATCAAGTTGGGAGGACTGGGAGGTCGTGCTCTCGTCTCCGGACCCGCCATCGCAGCTTGCTGCGGTGCTTCGGGGTGCCGACGTCATGGACAAACACCGCATGAACGTTACGACGTAGAGTGGGACCGTGCGGTGGTCCAGGGACCCAAGGGGGGTCTAAACACACTTGCCATGATAAAGTTTTTCTCTCTCTCTCTCTACAATAAGTGTCTAATGTTATTGCATTTTTCCAGCGAAAACTCGAAACAGATCGCACGCATGAGTGCGTTGCATTGGATTATCATATTGGATTTACTAATCCAGCCACTCAAATGCAGCTTAATTCACTGATTAAACAGATTTGAACAGCAACTGCACGGCAAAAACTTGTTAGCACTACATTACCCCTGATCGGAAAACGAAACTTGAGCAATTGATGCACTGTATTTCTGAGGGAACTTCATGCGTCATATTGTAGCTTCGGCTAGAATGTGGCAGGCTCAGTAACACCTGGGTTTAGCCGTTTTCGACATCGGCTTCAGGACTACAATGGTGCCGAACATAGCGGTAGTGCGAGAAACGTTCCCATGTATCAGTTGTGTCCCATTTTCCGCGGCCGGTCAGTGAGCTGTGGAGAATTTGCCCTCGGAGGGGTGGTGGGCTGCCTCGCGGTGGCTCAGTGGTTATGGTGCTCGGCTGCTGACCCAAAAGACGCGGGTTAGATCCCGGCCGCGGCGGCTAGAATTTCTTTGAAGGAGAAATTCTAGAGGCCCGTGTACTGAGCGATGTCAGTGCACGTTAAAGAACCCCAGGTGGTCGAAATTTCCGGAGCCCTTCACTACGGCGTCTCTCATAGCCTGAGTCGCTTTGGGACGTTAGACCCCATGAACCAAACCAAACCAACCATCTAGGAACGCCTACGCCACTCTTGTTACGGCGGATTTTCACCTCCCAGTCAGGCGACATGTTTTCTTTGGAGCACGCCTTCCACGAAGAGACGTGCAATACGTCTTCTTCCATCCTCGGGAACGCGAGGCGGCATCGTTGAAACACACGCACCATCAATTGTGGTTTCAAGAGCAATGAATGGCGAACAGGAATTGTGGGTCGCAATAACAGCGTATCAGTGCTCATGTGATCAGTCGAAACGAAATGCTTGCTAGTCGGGCAACGCGTAGTGTAAGATAACATATATTCAGAGAAGGTCGCGCAAATGTCCACCGGAGCTCCATCCAGCATCGCCGCAGCTGAAGCAGACGCACAGCGATGGCCTCACAGCGATTAGGCGGCTATAACAAGCGTCAAGTGCGCATTACAGGGAAGCAAGCGATCAGACATGCCTGGTAGCAAAGGAAGGACAGGCATGCGCAACGAATTACTGTGGCGCGGAAGTGCGGCGAGCCTCGACATCAGGCGCGGTTGCGGCAGATAGCGCTGCAAGGCAGTTTTGCGTCGCTCAGCCACGCGCTGAACGTCCCGCAAAATTTTGCTGCTGACAGTACATATGTAAAAAATTCTGTGGCATGCTATGTAAAGTAATTTTGTTTACGGCAGCGTGAGAAGGGCAATAAAACACCGTGCTGTGGTGTGCGGTAGGCAATAGCAACAATTCGCGAGCAATGACGCCTCCTGTACACAGATGTATACCCTCTCTGGTGATTCTAGGAGCATCGACTAATTGAATGTGGATAGTGTGCGCACTTTGCGAGCAAGACAGGGGACATCGAGTGTGCAGTGCTAGTTCAAAAGGCGCTCGCAGCACTGACTGCCGGTCGCAACTACGGATGAAGCTTTGGGAAGGCTCCGTCCATGCAACTCAATTTCACTCATCGAAAAAGTGACTACGACCACATATCGCCTTGACCACGACCCGGCAATGGCTCTCTTGAAGGAGTTCTTCCATCCGCGATAAAATAGAAGACCTTCCATCGTAGATTACAGTCATACGAACAGTTAACACGAACACGACGTTGCCAAGCTTCAAAAATAGCTGAGGTCTTTGAATTTATGTGAAGCTATAACCTGACAGATACTGCAAGGCTCCAGCCACTGGAGGGCTTCAGATGACATCTCAGTTCGACGAGCAAGCCAAAGGCTTCAGTAGCCCAGTCAGTGAAGGTCACTTTCGAACGACGTCACGAATAACTATTGGACCCCGCAGAAAGTGCGAACCCGTGCTGGCGCTGCGTCCTTGCTGGCCAGTAGACTTAAGCTTGCACGCGAGCGGTGCTGGGTTCGATCCCAAGTGCCCTCGGGTACTCACCGGTGTTCAAACGGCTCCAAGATTTCCCCCTGTCGGTTGCTCGGCTTTTCTGGGGAGATGTTGTTGGGAAGAGCGTACTGGACTAGACAGTTGCGTAAACAGCTCAGTGATTCGATTCTCCGTCGAACAACTTAATTCCGCCGTGTGCGGTCCAGCCCACTTCTGGTCATTTTTATTGCAAAAGCAATGCTACGCTCATGAACGGCCTTTCGCGTAGCGGCGGCTGGTAGCCACGTTTGACCTTTAGAATTACCTCGGACGTCATACCAGGGTGAGAGATGGGCTACCAAGTCGAGTCGTCGCGCAGCGGCGGCCGGTAGGCACGCATGACATTTAGAATGGCCTATGCGTCTTGCCATGCCTAGTGATGTCCTAGCGTGACGTCATACAAAGGTGAGAGAAGGGCTCCAAGTCGAGTCGTCGAGCAGCGGCGGCCGGCAGCCACGCGTGACGTTGAGAAGGACCTCTGACGTCATGCCATGCCTAGTGACGTCATAGCGTGACGTCATATCAGGGTGAGAGATGGGCTACCAAGTCGAGTCGTTGCGCAGCGGCGGCCGGTAGCTATGCGTGACTAGTAGATCGCTTATGAGCCAAAGAAGTGTGTGTCTGTGTTTATGCGTCTCTGCTCGGGGTGGCGTGTATATGTGCGTGTGTGTGTGCGCGCGCGTGTCTGTGTGTGTGTGTTTGTGCGCGGGTATGCGTCTCCGTGTGTGTGCGTGCGCGTTGCTAATGTGTGTGCGCGACGACTGGTGTGTGCGTGCATGTGTGTGTGCGGGCGTGGCTCTGTGTTTGTGTGTGTGCGCGCGTGTGTGTTCATGCGCGTGCCTGAGTGGGTGTGTGCGGGAAGCTTTGTATGTATGTGTGTGCGCGCGTGCTTGTTTGTGTGTATGTACGTGCGCGTGAGTGTGTGTGAATGAGTGTGTCTGTGTGCGTGCGTGCGCATGCAAAAGTGTGTGTGTACGCGCGTGCGCGCGCGTGTGTGAATCTGTCTGTGTGTGCGCGCATGCCTGAGTGTGCGTGTGTATGTGGTCGCGTGCCTGTGTGTGTATGAATGCCTTTTTGTGCGTTTTTGTGTGTACCGTCGCACACCTGAGTGTGGGCGGGTGCGTGCGTGTGTGTGTCTGAATAATTGTGTATGCGCGTGCCTCTGTGTGTTCGTGTGCGTGTGCGGGTCTCACAATTTTCGTGTGTGTGCGCGCATGCGTGTGCGTGCATGCGCGTGCCTATGTCCGTTGTTGTGTGTGTGCGTGCGGGTACCTGCGTGCGTTTCTCTGTGTGTGCGCCCGTGCCTGCGTGAGCGCACCTCTGTGTTTTCGGTGTGTGTACTATCAGCAAGAAATGAAACGCTAACAAGACAACTGAACCACGCACTGGATAAGGCGCAGCTCTTAGGCAGGTGAAGCTTAATACTAGCTCCTGCTATTTTAATTTCGAAGGCATGAAGATTCTTCTTTAGAAGTGTTATTGAACCGTGCTTGTATTTCCAAAAGAGGAGCTAATACGTTGGTGTTTTTGTGTTGCCACCTCAGCTTTCTTGTTCGCGTTTCATTCGTTGCTGATAGTACGTGCGCCCTTGCATAGGTGTTTGTGCGTGTGTAAGTGTGTGCGTGCGCATGTCTGAATTTGTTTTTGAGAATGCGTGTACCATTTCGTGCCTGAGTGTGTGTGTGTATGTGCGCTGGTGCACGTGAATGTATCAAGGAACGGTATCAAGGAAGGCTTAAATGTGAGTGACTGGGTAGATGGGTGCGTATGCTCGTGTCTGCGAGAGAAGGAGTTGAAATATGCTGGCCTTCAACCTTTTGGCACCCTTTTCTTCGCGCCTCGGGACGAGTGACCTTGGCGAGTGAATCCGCGCAGACCATTTGCAGCGTCGATCTATTCTTAAGCGCGCGCGAACGCAAGCGAAGAGTGAGGACTACGTTCGACAGCTTTAAAGTCGCTGCTTATTTGGCGCGTGCATGCGCCGATATGGCGGCTCGCTGAAGCTTCCGTTCTTATTGGCCGAGCATGCTTCTTATGTCAACACGTCTACGCGTGCGCTGTGCACCTTACAGCAGTGCATGTGCACTTGCTCCTGCCGGTGTAATTCTCTTTTATTGGGATCTTGCTTTTTCTAATTCGCCCCTGTGTGACAACACATCGCAGGTTAAGCCAACAAGAGAAGCAACGCTTTTTGGTGACGTAACGGGCATTTACTGCAGAGACGAATAGCGGCTGTGTCATGTTTTAGATTGCCAAGTGTTCCTCTCGTCTCAGCGTTTTGTTTGCATTCTTTCTTATGTGATGCACGCAGCTTTTGTGGAATATGGCCTTGCTAACTAAGTGTTGGTCTACGATATGGATCTTTCAGGAGGAGAGATAAGGAACTACACGGGCACTTATCTGGTCTTCACCCGTGTTACTCATTGCAAAGGTCATGCGTCCTGTCACGGCGTGATGGCGGCGTCCAGATGTTGAGATTGAGAAACTGCTGGCTTCTCCATTTCTCATGTCGCAAGCCATGCTCCGGCATATCTCGGGACCACCTACCACTGATCCAGGCCTTCGTGTAGTATCACATCAGCGCCTGCTCATCCGCGACCGCGCTGTTAAGTGCACGACCGCCGGATACTGGAGGAAACACTGCATATCGCCGCGCCACTTCGCCCGTGGTTGATGGTAGTGTTTATATCGAATGCCTAATTTCTCCATCTCTCATATCGCAAAAAATGGTCCGGGGTATCTCGTGTTTACGTACCACTGATCAAGGGGTTCGTATAGTACTACGTGAGCACCTGCTCATCACCGACCGCACTGTTAAGCGGGAGACCGCGGGATACTGAAGCCATGTGACGGAAACATTGCGTATCGTCGCGCCACTTCACCCGTTGATGATGGTAATGTTTGTACCGAATGCATGACGCGGGCGTTTCGGCGGCAGTCAGTCTTCCTTTCCATTGGCCGCAGTTAGTCTTTCTCACACCAGTCCTACCGATTCAGCAATTGTTTTTAATTTGAGTAGCGTGTTACCATTCGTTATACGAGGCTTAACTGTGGTAGGGGAATGTAAAGGATCCGCTGCCCCACCCATTGTGGAACATACCAAGTGCAGGCATTCAGTACCGCAGCGCACGCGCAGAGAACTCGGAGGCTCCAGCGCGCATCGCAGGCGCCCGGAGCTCGTGCAGTGCGGTGGGATGCTCTTTAACGCTGTCGTGTCGTCGGCTTGATGCAAACCTGTAGCGCCGCTAACGGTTGCCGAGTGCACAAAATGTGCTACAGTGTCGTACTTAGTTTAATGGCTTTTTTGAGCGGGCACGCACGTGCCAAGAGCACATGTGCGCTCTGCTGTGCGTGCAATACGGTTGTTGGTTGGTTGGTTTATGGGGTTTAACGTCCCAAAGCGACTAAGGCTATGAGAGACGCCGTAGTGGAGGGCTCCGGAAATTTCAGCCACCTGGGGTTCTTTAACGTGCACTGACATCGCACAGCACGCGGGATGTCAGTGCACGTTTGTTATCTTGATAAAAAAAATGACCTGCCTTCTACTTTACCTTGTTATTTTTATCCCCCGCCGGAAGGTATTCCTGCCTGTGCAGGAGATGTGAACGCGAGGTAAATCAATAAAAACAGCTCGGTGGATCAAAAAAGGAGCTCTAGAGAATTAAGCGCTGTGTTAAGCGAAAGAATATGCCAGAAGCACAATTTTTGTTGCAAAATAAATATTTATTTTTCTCTTCGAGGACAGTGGCATAAATGCGGCGCCGATGGTGGGCTGGTTTATCTCTGCGCGCCTCGGTCAGGCAAGCCACTGTGCGTTGCAAAATACATGACGGTTCAAGTGAACAAAGACTTATGCGCTGCGTTCATTAGTGTATTTACCTAGAATCACTTATAACCCGTGTACTGCAGGGACGGAAAAGTTTTTCCAATCTTTTCAAACCACACAGCTGGGCAGAACGGCGTGGCTGCCGGACCTCAGTCGACCGTATACGCCTACCACGCCGATTGCCGGTAGGCAGTGTATCGGCATCGATTGATTAATAATGCAGAAAATATTGTCAAAATTACTTGCTGTTTTCCTTTGAAAATATTATCATTCAAATAACATACGTTCAGTTTTCTGAGTCCTTGGAGACGCGCCTCGGATTGTAATGCTGAAGCTTCCTGTAATCGGCCTCAAGTATGAACGGCGTGAGGCAGTAAGAAATTCGACGTTTTCAGTAACACTCGTGTGGCCCTCCAGGATTCTCAGCCCGGGCTGCGAACCTTCGAGGCAGCAGATACACTCGATGCACGATTATTCTCCCGATTAGAGACGCCTCGTAGCCTTTCTCTTCCCAAATATGACCCTCTCGGTTCGTGGCATGATTTGCCGATCGGGCCAGAAACACGTACAGTCTTTGTCAAAAGTAACCAGGCTCCATGGTTTGCTTCTCATTCGTATAACATATCCCTCACGGCTTCCCTAAAGGTCAAAAAGTTCTTTGAAAGTGAGAACAGGGGTTCTTCTTACCACACAGAGATTTATAGCTTGAGGGCTGGCATAATAGCTTTAATAAATGACTGAGAAGAAAAACGTGCAGCCTGGTTACTTTTGACAAAGACTGTACGTGCTCTGATGCATGATGTAGACCGGGGAGGTCTATGGAGGAGGCCCAACCCACAAAAGGGGTTAGCGCAAGGCAGGAACGCCAGTCATCCACCAATCTCTTTTTTGAAGAGACGATAGTTCACGTTAAAACCTGAGCTCCAAAGAGTTGACATCAGCTTTCGAGATGGGTGTGAAGGGCATTGGCCGAGAGGTATACATGGTGGTTTCCGCATTCCTCGTATTTTTTTCCGCGGCCACGGACTGCGTCGACATGTTGCCAGCAGTTAATTTTTCTCGAAGACCATCGGGCTTTGCGGTGAAAACAGCCAGAAACGCGCCAGAAAAAGGGCTTACAAGGGGCGCTCAGTCACTTCAAAACGCCTGAAACTGGCGAGCCGGTGTCTCAATGGTGCGTCATTTCCGGTCAGGCTTGTTAGTTATCTAGCACACCGCTAGGGGACTGCGTGGTTTGCTATAGTGGTTTTTGAACGCTTCTAAATAAAATACAAGACGCCTCACAGCCCTAATATCAAATATAAATATTCTTCATAACATGCACACTATATCGAGCGCAAAATTAACCGAAGTAAACTTTCGTTCAAGTAGGCGTTTAAGTCGGTGCGACACGTTTTGTATGCAGCGACCACTCTCCCTCTCTCGCGACGCTGCATTACGTTGTCTCTGGTGATAGCATTCGCTTCTTGTTTTTCCTCCTTCAAAAGGCGTTCAACAACAGACGCAAGTAATACCGGAGGGTAATATACAATGTGAAGACGAGCCATCTGGTCTAGTATACTTACTTTAATGGAATGAGCGCAAGATTTCTAAATGACACTCCTCAGGCAGAGGCTGACAATTACTCTCTTAGTGAACTTGGAATGGACCGAATGAAATCCGAGCAGCTGCTTGCAGGTATTTTAGGCAAGTGCGGCTTTCGGAGAACGTAATCCGTATGACAAAAACCAAAAGGATCCTTCTAAGGGGACCTCAGTTGACACTTGCAGTGGCACCAGGCATTACTTGAAGGTCTCATCGTCACTCATGCCCAAGGTCTCTGCTTCTGTTCCCGTCCTGTGTTTGAAAAGAACTGAGTAATCACACATAAAATGAAACACTTTGACAACAGGGGAACCTGGCAGAACAGATAGCAAGCTTCTGTCCTTCCGGGTTAGAAACAGGCGGCTGAAGACCAGGGCGATGCAGGAACCAATGCACATACCGCTCTTCTGTGTTTTGTGCCTTAAATTTCTTTCGTTTGCGTGGTTACTTGTGTTTCGAACTTTTTTCGTCCGAGCATTCTCGCTAAGGGCTATTATTATAACCGACCGGAAATTTACGTCAATAATGCTTTAGCAGAGTTCGGTGCGCCATTGTGGCCCATCGCGTCCAGGCGGCACGTGCCGGCGTACATCTGCGGCTCAGATAGGCTGCAAGACGTTTACTCCTGGTGTTTCACATGTGCTGATTGCGCTTAACTCATTCCACTAGTGTAGCGAAGGTGGTGAGTGCAGTCAAGGGGTGGCGGTGGAGGCGTTCCACTCGGCTATTCGTCTCGGGGTGGTACGCGGTGGTGCGCAGGCGAGTCGCGTCGAGAAGGCGAAGGAGCTCAGCAAAGACAGACGAATCGGACTGTCCGCCGAGGCCCAGGATGATTGTAGAAGGACATCTAATAAATAAATGTTTTCACCACCATCACCCATCCAAAATGGGCCACCAAGGTAGAAAGGAAAGTAGACACGAGAGCAGAGGCAGCAGTACCACGGACTGGGGTTGCTTCTGGCTAACGGGTGTGCAAGGTGAAGCAAGGTGAAAGTGTTTCGCCTAGTTCGATGTCGAAGATGCCACAGCGGACATCTGGTGTAAACAAAGAAATAGTTTTTTTATTCGGTTCTCGAGCCGATCCGGATCCTGAGCCTTTCTGTCCCGGAGCTCGTGTCGCTTCGACTTCCTCGCGCGCTCCGAACATCCAGAGATATTGCTGCTACTGGACTTTACGGGCCGCTGCTTGATTGCTCATCTCAGGACGGGGTGATGACCGGTCAGCGCATCCTGACTCACTTCGAGGATCAACGCCTCTGGCAGCGGCTGGTGAGGGAAGCTCGAGCCATACAGATGACCAAGCCAGGCCTGCTGGCAGTGTGGCACGACGTAGCGGGTCTGCTGCTCGGCCATGCCTCGGTGCTCTCTCTCTGGTGCCGTACGCGGTGCTGCCCGACCAACCGCTGAGCAAGCGCTCCCTGGCCCACCCGTACACCACCCTCCAGACCTGGTGCCAGCAGGTCAGGAATTACCGAGGCAGGAGACTGCTGGAGAACATCGTGCTGGTAGAGGCGGGCCTGGGAAATGCGGCCAGCTACAGCAGTCGCCTGCGAGGGAGCTACTGCCACCAAGCATTCGCAGAGCCACCGATATCCGTCTTATACGTGGTGTCGATGCTTGGCCGCCGCACGTCGTCACCTACTACCTGCTACTGCCCATCTCAGTCTTCGCCATCCACGGCTATCCACCGGTAAAGGAAAAGCTGAAGCGCTTCCCTTCTACTTTTTTCCTGAGCACTGACGTGCCCAGTCTTGTCCAGAATATCTGGCACCTCGTCCATGGCAACTATGAGGAAGGGATGGAGACCCTGCTGCAGGGGCAACAACAGGTCAATGCTGAACTGCGGCCGCTTCTGGGCGCCCTCTCGAGCCCCGCCGAGCGCCTAATGATTCAGTGCCAGCACCGGCTGGCCCTGCGCTGCCTCGGGCACATGCAGGTGACCTTCATGCCTAAGAAGATAGCCCTGGAGCTGCACGTGCTGCTGGCGAACTCTCCAATAATCGACGCCCTTGAGCTGATCAGTGGGCACCGTCACCCTTCCAGCCTGGTGCCGCTTTTGGGTTGCATTATGGCAATCGCCAGAAAATCGAAAGTACGGGAAACCTGTGAACAGCTGGAGCCACTTCTGCAAGTGCCGCCGTCTTCCACAGAGGAGCAGTTTGTCAACTTCTGCGATCTGGCCGAGCTGACCCGGATTTGCTACGTGGTGCTGCACTTCCTGCAGGGCGTACGACCCCATGCCGTCCTTCCGCTGACCGGCTTCCTTCAGGAGCTGTTTCAGGAGGGGAGGATGCAGAACTCATACTTTCGCGAGATGCGCGAGAATTTTTCCACCACGCAGGAACTCATGCAGAGCTTCGTGCGATCGATGCCCCTGCCAGCAGCGCAGCTCAATCCAGAAGCAAGCAGGCGAAACCAGCCTGCCACACCAGAGCACTACCCGGGTTTGTGCCAACTCGTGTGTCGCACAAGGGCATCACGCCTCGCCCGGCAACGCAGGTGGCTGCAGTGAGGGCCACTGTGGATGCTGGGGTGGTATTCTCCCGGTGTCGCCTTTTGCGACATGTCGCATTCGCTCTTCGCTGATTGGCTCGAGCCGCGCTGACGGCGGCGTGACGACACGGACCCGCCTTCCTGCTACGTCATCGTGACGTCGCCCCAATTTACTACGCTTAGTCGAACAACGGAATGGGCTGAAGCGATTCGCGCCGGCGACGGGCTACCGTTAGCGTACGAACGCAATCGGCAGTTGCGGCTTTTACGCCCTTAGCGTGAAAACATGGCGACGTCCTTTCAAGCGAGAGCCGCCCGCTTCAGCCAATTCAGCAGTCCTTGCGATTCCGGTCGGCATGTTTACCGGCAACTACTGGTGTTGTTACTTTTCGGTATGACTTACCTTGCTTCGACGATAAAGTTTAAGCTGCAATTCAGCCTAGTTTTTTCGATACGCTCTCGATTCTGGAGCGCGCAAGCCTAATGGGACCTCCAGCTACACTGCTACCGTCTGCAACTGCCCGAAACGCAGCCGAAACCTAGCACAACCGTCCGGAACGAAAGAAAAATAGATTTGGAGCTTTTTCGCGGTGTTTTATAGACTTAAATGAAGTAAAGCGAGTTTATATTCAATTTGCAAATGTTTTTTGAACATTAGACGTCATGTGATGGCAAATATTCTTGCTATCAAAGATACGAAACTACTGCTGCTAGTGAATCAGCAGTGGTAAATTGTCGCTTCTCGGAGTGAATGAATGCACCGCAGACGAAAGTGCCGGCGGCTTTTTCCGTTTCTTCGAGCATCTGCAAGCACTTTTTTAGGCCCCGCCCATATGCGACATGTCGCAAAAGGCGACACCGGCAGAATACCACCCCTGCAGACGCCTCATAGCCACCCGGTATGCCTTTTGCTCCCGAAAAGACGGCTGAGAGTGAATCGTGTGCCTCAATGTCTACTCCGGTTGCCAGCTACTATACCCCGCAAAGCCGGCTGGAGGAGGATGCAGCATCGATCTTGTGGACGCTTTCCGTCACTCTGTGGGAGGGCCATCCTCAACGGACAACCTCCGCGGCAGACCGATCTGGAAGCGCACCTGCCTCCCTCCTGAAGAGGCGACTCGTGAACCTCCCACCTGTTACTGCCACGCCCGTTGTTCTTCAAAGGGGCTCCGAAAAACAACATGCTGGTGCTTGTCCGACGTCCACAGATCTCAACGAGGAGATGCAGAGAATACCTGCAGATGCATCAGGGCGGAGGCTCTGATTTTCCACATCAGATTCGAACAGTTCCGAAGCTAGCTCTGACCTCGGCACCACTGGCCATATGCTAGGAGGCACCTCCGTGCAGTGTCATCCTGAGGAGCAGGCAAATGGCGAAGTGGAGGCATGCCATTCAGATGAGAGAGAAATGTCCAGTGGCCGATGCAGACAGTTCACGAATCCAACGGACATTGACAGCAACCACTCTGGCGACGACCTGTAGACAGCACTCCAAGTCCGGTTCGTTCTCTACAGCAGCCTGATCCCAGTTTGCAGCCCAGAAGTGACTACCGTGATATAGGTGGGAACAAGGTACCGCTACCGTTAGCTGGCAGACATCTTCCCCAATGTGCAATCCGCTGCTGCTGCCAGAGTTCCTGGTTCAAGAGGCTGTCGGGTGCCTGCACTAGCCCACTGCAGACGATTCATCTGTTCCTGGGCTTGCTCAGCGAGGTCCCAAGGAGTCACTATCTCAGCCAGAGCCTCCAGCTGCAGCGTCAAGCACCGCAGACACTGTGGAGACTTCGGATGAGGAGGACCTGGATGGATCGCCACTTATGGGCAGCTATGAGGAGATAATTCCTGAAAGCAAGCGTCGGCACTTTACGCGCCACTTGGAGCTTGATTTGAGCAGAGGCCGTGTGGTTACGGCACCTGAACAAGAAAAGACAGTACACAGGTCGGCTGCTGCTTCAGTCGTTGGCAATTTGCACTTCGGCACGGCACCAATCGGCGCTGCCCAGATTAGCATTGCACAGTTCGGCATTCGACATGTAGACACTCCAAGCATTGCTACTTCACACGTCGGTCCTGCACATGTCGGCACTACTGAATTCAGGACTCCTGCTGAAGAAGAACCCACTTCTCTTGGCGACAACGACGGTACTGAGCTAGTAGAAGACCCACCAAGCAGAACCTGTTCTCATGCGTCAGCAGTCTGCCTCTGTGTGTCAGCATTCGTAGTCAGTGGGGTACAATAGAAGGAAATAAACCTGCTCTCTGCTGTGCGGAAGAGGCAGACCTGTCCTCTAAATATGACGCTCTTCACTCAGAAGGTGCGGTGACGACACCTGCAGAAGAAACACACTTTGAAAAATCTGCAGCAATCAACGTGTCTTTCGAGTTTGTTCCAAATTTGGACAGTCGTCTTGTTGAAGATTGAGGAGGTCCTTTAACGACAATTGATGCGCTTGTAATATACGACGGGTTATCGTTAATGTATTTTAAACTGTATTCATGAATTTGGAATCATATTTGCTAGCGCTTAGTGAACACACGGGACAAGAGCACAAAAACACAGGACAGACGCTGTTTTCCCGTGTGTTCACGAAGCGCTAGCAAATATGATTCCAAACGTTTTCCAACTAGCCGAAGTTTCCGCCTTAATAAGTATTCGTGAATGCTCTAAAAATACATATGAAATAGGTTCTGAAAATTTCTCGCTCGGTATTCCAAATTTATTCGTAAAATTTGTCTAAGAGATTTCACCTACACCATGTGTCCCACACATTTCAAATGTGTGAGAAAAGTTATGTTTGGTTTTAGTATGTTGGCAGCACAATAAAAGTGTACTTTTGTAAATATGAAATTAATTTGTCGAGATTATTTTTCAGTACTAACAAATAAGTAGTCCTCGTAAAAATTGTAGCAGGAATCTTCATGCTGCCGTGGAACAATCTAGAGCTCGCAATAGGTTTTCGGGGAACAGTCAAAACACGTCATTTTCTCCCGACTCTTCGTGTTTATGATACTGGCAGGGAGATAAGCACCACTTATTCCATTACGTGTGGAGAATGTGATAGAATTATACCGGGAAGCGTGGGTTGGGAATCTCCGGACCCAGACAATGCAGTGTAAAGGACTCCGACTCGCAGGACCATCTGGCTTCAATAGACGCCTAGATAAATTTCGGTTGACAGTTCGACTCCTGGCGGACGCCTGATGCAAGTTCCGCTGAGCAGTTCGGTTCTAGATCACTCGCAGTTTCGAACGCGGCCAGTTCCGCGCTAGAGGAGCAATTTGGAGGTCCACAGTCCTTGCGCCAGGAACGCCTCAGCGGGCAAGATTATGTGGCGGCTCTAGGAAGTTATTTATATAGCAAGCCAGCTACTACACGTGTCGAAATACTTCTAGTTTACTGACATAACTTTCACTAGCCGCTCGTGGTGTGGCAACATCTCTCCCGGCTAAGTGACGTCTCGTGACCTGTCTACCTCATCGATCTCTTGGTTTATTAGAATGCCTCATTTTATTTGGAATGTGACTCCTAACGGTTATCACAATAATGAATCATGACTACACTGTTGCGTCGGCCAGTCAGTGATATTTTCTGTAGTTGGACAAGTGAAATACGTCTAATGCAGTAAAGCCAACTTGCGGCCTGTTATAAGCCGTATAGAATTTAGTAAATTTGCAATATGTCAGAAATATACTAAGTGCACAAAAGCTGCAGTTCTGACATCTTGGGCGAAGGGGAGGTTTTATTCAATACAGAAAAAGCATTCAAATTGGTTTTAACTATAGGGACAAAATCACCCAAAATCGGTATGCAATAAAACAATTTATCCGAAATGTATTTTTAACCCACAGTTTTATTCTCTAAGAGTCCTCGTGACGGATGAAAAGGTGCCACCTGGTGGTGCCGGTGTTTCTCTTCCTGTGACTCCGATTCCCCCTTTGTTTCGCTCCCCTTCGCCGGCTGATGCCAGAAGGATGCAGGAGGTGCCTGTGAAGTCACATGCGACAGCTACAAACTCAGAAGACTCAACTTCGAAACACACAGAACCTGAACCCGAAGTGTTCAGAAATTGAAATTGGCTTGCAGCGATAGGAGAGCAGCTCGTGATCATAAAAGCACCAACCTTACTGAAAACAAAGCTCTTGTAAGGTACAAAAGAGCACGAACTAAAATACAGGTATCGCCGGAACAGGCCAATCTCACAAGAACAATGTATGAGGATGAAGTAGGAGAAAAGAAGCCACGAATCTCTGAGGCTGACAAAACAGACACAGGCATTACTTAACAGCTTCAGAACCCAGGCTGCCTGTAATTCGAAGTCTTAAAATACTCATCGCCGCCAAACACTCTCTAAAACGACACCAGTGTTACGCGGTTCCGCGGTTCAATATCAAAGTAAGTTTTATTTTGAAACCACTAGTGCGCTTTTATCACACAAGGGAGGGATAAAAATAAAAGACAACCTCATTGTTAGAATCCAAAGAAGACTGGTACTTAGGGGGAACAGCCTGCTGGGTCAGTTTGGCCACGCTTTGGCGCTTTGCGGCTATGAGCTTTGAGTGCCCGCGTGATTTCGTTTTTGACGCGCCTCGATTTACAAGCGAGGAACCGCAGAGGAACTCCAATTAGGATCCTTCTAAGGTTGGTCAGATAATCCCCGCGATCGATGATGAGCGATGGTGGCACGAGGGTCAGTGATCGTATAAGGCAGTCAGCAGTATAAAGAGCACCTTGAGTCTCCGTACGCCCGCCCGGCGAAACGTTGCGGGTTGGGGCAGTCAGCCTCGAACTTCTTTACAAAAATGGTCTATTAGCGACGGAAGAGAGCACACAAGGCAGTTCATCATTTACCAGCTTCTGTACTGCTGCGCGGTGCTGCCCATACTATTCGCCCTCTCGTCCAAATAAATCCATTGGTAGTGCACATTGGAAGGTATATGCAAGTGCGCGGGGCCAAACACTCGCCAGAGCCAGGCTTAGTTGAACTCATATCTAACGCGCAGTGCACGCGGTGTCGTGTAGCGTCGGCTTTGCTTTCATGCCACTAGCTTTAATAGCAGCGCCCTTGACCATTCGTTCGTTTCTCGTGGCAAAAAAGGTCTTGGCCCTTTGCTACCATAGGAGACCTCCTCAACAGCCGTCTGCTGTACCGTGCAACGGCGCCGTTCAAGTAATCACAATACATTTGGCTCCAATGCCTCGAACAGCCTCGTTCGCGACTCTCCGCGCTGCGGTTACAATATTTATTTTGAAACGGTGGCCTACGG
Source organism: Amblyomma mixtum (assembly GCF_055824585.1). NCBI lineage: Eukaryota > Metazoa > Arthropoda > Arachnida > Ixodida > Ixodidae > Amblyomma > Amblyomma mixtum. Next base: position 319,302,264 of record NC_143014.1, read on the forward strand.
CGGAAGGGGAAACGACCCGCCGGTGCCTAACCTAACTAAGCGCCTCGGACGAAGCTGGTGCGTCGGAAACAATTTGTTCGCTTGTCGAGCAGTTTACCCTGCGCGAGAGCAGTGCTCGCTACTTCGTGCCTCCCTGTGCGCCGGGCTCACAGTCAGAGTACGCGGACGCACTGCGTCGTCGGTCTCCTTTTGATCGACAGCTCAGCGCTGTACTATAGCAGCGCAGATGGAGGCTGCTGTCGTTATCAACCACTTGTGCTGCTGTGCTTGCGCTTGTGGTGGGGATGGAGAGCTGCTTGCGGCAGCATGACACAGTCTAATAAACCATGTCAGCAACATCCACGAATGGCACAACCAACCCTATCCAAGCTTTCTACTTGGGCCTTGGCCTTTCAGCGGCTCTGCATGGCACAGTGCTAGTAAGTGCAGTAAACTCCTCTACTCAGATTTCTCAGGACTTCATTGCCCTCTTAGAACATAACTGGTCTGCCAGTAACGATCTGGTGTGCTTAACCAAAAGCAGACACAGAAAATAATGCCACCACTAATCCATACCATTCCATTAGAGTTAGGAGTACGTGATGCAGAATTTGATTTTTTTTAAGTTGCCTAACAGAGCAAAAAGTTTTGTGTCCTTTTACCCAGGTTATCTTTCACACAAGGAAGTGGAGGCTATTGTAACAGCAACAGTGCTTCTAAAAGGCATTCAGCGGCTGTCACTCTCAGTAAAGGCATACGGTCTGTAGTCGTTTCACAGCGTGTTCAATGGGTTCGCCCTGAAATCAGCCGCATTCTCATGCAAAGGCATGAGGTCTATGTGAATCTGCATAAGGACACACGCAGAATATTACCTGCCATGTCTCAGTACTGCAACACATAAAGCATAAAAAAATTTTTCCAACGTTCTGCAACATTCAGCTTGCTTTATGCAACAACCTTTTGGGCGGATGAGTCCTATACATTTTGAAAATTTAAATGGTTCAAACGGCCAAAAAGCTTGGGGACGTTATTAAACAAGTTATTAAAGAAAACTATATAAGTTCCCTACTATTCTCTATAATATACGTCCCTAGTGTTCTTGCCGTTTTTGCGCCAAAACTCCAAACTTATATGGCAGGCATGAGTCAACACCTAGAACGTTTGAGTTCTTTGCTCAGGATTTTCATATCAGGTTAACAACTCCGAGCCTTTAATGCACCTTAATCCCAAACTAAAGAGATTTAAAGGGCAACTGAAGCGTTTTTTCTACCTCCTTTGATTTTACATAAATATTAACGGTCCGTTCTACACACTTTTCTGGTCCTTTGATCCGAATTTCGAGGCGAGGAGAAAAAATGTCTAAATTTCCTGCTTCGTGGCCTCAATCGGGGAGATTGTGCGGGCAACCTCGCGTGTGTGACGTCACTGGATGCATGGTCGTCGATATTCGTTCTGGGTTTGCTGGATAAAATATCAAGCTTCTTTTTCGTCATTTCAGTCAACTAGTGACCGAAGCTGTCACCTAGAGTCGCCAGTTTGGACAATGAACGCGAACTCGGTAGGTTCTATGACAGCATCCCTGACGTCCATATGACGGTCAGTCGTGGCGTCATCGTTTGGAGGAAACCCAGTTTCGGTTTTGATTTCCGGGTTTCTATTCTTTTTAAATACTTGTAATTGGTAATTTGAAAAACGGTTTTCTCCAGCGGAGAGAGGGCTTTGATTGTCAGCTCAAACCGTTAAAAAAAACGTACTTGGCATTTAATCCATTTTTTTGGGTTGGCCGTCTTGCAGAATTTAGGACGTCCTGGGATTTTCAAATTTGGCTGTGTCCTATGCTTAGTCTACGGCGTTTATTTATTTATTTTTTATTTATTTATTTTACCCTCAAGGCTTACAAAAGCATTGTAGAGGGGAGGGGCAGAAATACAAGGAACACTATGCAATTTGGTTAATAAAAGGACACAGAAAAAAAATATAAAGGCAACAACAACAACGACGAAAAAAGAACAAAAACGGCACGTATTCAAAGCACACGGGTCGGTTACAAATGTGCAATGGTTTGGTTGAACAGAATGCAGCAGAGTACAGCATCAACGTAAAAAAAATAATAAAATAAAATGAAGGAACAGTCATACTGATCATGATAAGCGCCAGTGCAAGTTTTAAAAATAAAATAAAAAAGGACTTCAAAATATGTTAGTAAGGCAAATACGAAATCGGTGGTTGTCGGTGATAGCGACTAGGTCAGCACGTCGATGGTTCCAGTCACGGGATGTTTTTGGTAGAAATGAATGTGCATATGTCATGGTGTTGTGGCGAGGTATGGCGACTTTGTAGCAGTGATCTACACGGGCAGAAACATGCGCAGCATCTGTGATCAGGCGCGTCCTGAGTTGATGGTTATGATGATAAATTTTATGGAAGAGGCAAATACGAGAAATCTTACGACGGACAGTGAGAGGGGGCAAATGTAGACTTAGTTTCATGTTAGTGACGCTTGCTAGGCGGTGGTAATTATTGGGAATAAAACGAGCAGAGCGATTTTGTACGCTCTCCAAGGTTTTATTCAGTGATACATGGCCAGGGTCCCATATGGATGAAGCGTACTCGAGATTGGGTCGTACATAGGTAGTATATAGCTGTTTTTTAAGTGAAGACGGAGCTAGTGAAAAGTAACGTTTCAAATACCTAAGCATGCGATTGGCTTTGGCCGTCATGACCCTCACGATCGCATTCGCACAACGCAGGGAGTCCTCATACCACTGCTTGCGCGGTAGTGTAGCGGTTAAGCGATGCGCCACTGCCCAGCAGGCGGGTGCTTCATGCACAGCGACCGGTGCGGCTTGAGAGACCCAGGTTTCTCTTCCCCAGCTCCCGCAGGGCTCATGGACAGGCCTCAGGAGAATTAGCCAAATTCATCGAATTTATTTCAATTAACTTCGCAGCCACGTACCACTGGCGGCAGGTAACTCACAACCCAGAAGGTAGGGTGCCATGTGCCACAGAAGTCTGTTTTGATGACGTAACAAGGTCACGTGATCTCTCACGACCGGTCGGAGAATTTCGTGACAGAGAAGCCGTAACTTCTTTGCGAGATGAGAAACTAAATGCTGTCGCATTAAGAGTGCCGAATGCTGATCTATTTTTAAAGCTTAGCGAAGGCATTCTGTTGTTTGCCCAGCGGCTTCAGTGTTCACGTGTTACTGATTACTGTTGCTGAAAGTTACTGATTCTCTGGGCACATATCAGAGTCAGTCAAGCATCTTTCTGAGAGAGAGAATGATGACACTGATGAAGCGCTGTGTGTGGATGGACATGCACTGACAACGCACAATATGCGGTTCTCTGGAATTTTGCTTCCAGTGAAATTCAAACGCCGGGGCTGGGATCGAACCCGCATGTCTCGGGTCGGCAGCTGAGCGCCATTACCACTGAGCAACTGCGGCGGCCTCTGAGGGAAACACCAGCAGCTAAGGTATTCGGCCCAATATTGGAGATATATTGGCAAAGGCTGATCCTAGAAAGGAACAGAGTAAAACCACAGATTTTCAATATTGGGCCGATTACCTTGCACTTGGGAACGCACTTGGGAAGAATGTAACGTTGTATAGTGGAGGGAACTTCAGAAGGGCGTGTAGTAACCAAAAGGGGAGCTCCACCCTCTCGAACCTGCAGTTCCAGCACGCCTAGAAGGAGGTTCATGTGCATGTAATGTGCATGGCGTATTCTCAGTTTTCAGAGCTCCGGTCCAATCTGAGTCAGGCTAACAGGGCTTCCACTTGTGATGGGAATCCAGAGTTTCCTGTATCTGTCCGTTCAGGTTCTCAAATGAAACATGTTCAATATCTACCGTGTCTGAAAGAGCAGCTGATGCTGCATCGCGAAGAGGTATGCCGTCACCTACTATATTAGGACAACGAGAAGCCTTGAAGAGTGTTATTCAGTCCCTGCGACTAGGCATCACCAATTCAATTGGTTTCTCCGATTACATACGCCGAGAAAACGTAGGAAGCCATGAAACAACCACTTCGCGTTTCGTTTATTGCCTTGCATTGTGTCTCAATATTCTTTCGTTTGCATGTTTGCGTGGGTTTTTCAACTTTTTTTGACCCAGCATTGTCGCTAATGGTTATGCTTTTATTCTGTCGGATTTGCGATAATCTTGTTTTATCACAGTGCGGAGCGCCATTGTGGCCCTCCGCGTTCTGGCCGCTCGTCGGCATACACCTGTGGTTCAGATAGGCGGCATGACGTGGACTCCTGATGTTGCTGATGGCGTGTTAGCGATGAACCGACTCAGCTCTTCTAGCGAGCGCGGTGAGTGCGGTCTTAAGTTGGATACGGAAGTTTTCCACAAGGACGTTCATCTGGGGGTGGTACGCGGTGGTGCGCAGCCGTGTCGTGCCGAGAAGGGGAAGAATCTCAGCAAAAGCAGATGGGTTGAACTGCATGTCGAGGTCCTTGATGATTGTGCAAGGACATCCAATAACGGCCACCCAGGTTGAAAGGAGGAAAAGATGTGGCGGTGGAGGCAGCAATACCGCGGAGTGGTGTAGCTTCTGGCCTGCGGCTGTACCTATGTATCTAACAGTGGTCTTGCAGGACGGAAGTGGTCCGACTAGACAGATGTCTACCATATCAAGGCGTGCTTCTGGCGGAAGAAAAGCTTTTTTTTATTGTGATCTCGAGCCGACCCATTCCCTTTACTTTTGTAAAAAAATTGATCTATTTGTGCTTATTATTTTCAAATAATTTCTTTTAACCGTCACCTTTTTGTATCCTCAATTTTTCTTCCAATTTCTTCAAATTCCCGCCAATTCGTTATTCGTTGAATGAATTTTTATCCTGTTTCGTTCTCCACCAATCCTTGACCAATACCCCACCATGGGTATGTAGGATGGCTTCAGAAGAAACAACAACCCGAAGCCCGAGCCTTTTTTTTGACGTACCTCGTGACGCTTCCTCTTCATCGCGCGCTCTCATCCTACAGAACATTCTGGGCCGGCGCTGAACTGCTCTGGCCAGGACGAGGAGACGACCTGCAAGCGCATCCTGACTCATCTCGAGGAACCCCGCATCTTGCACCGGCTGCTGGCGGGAGCCCGGGGCATGCAGATGCCCATCTCACGGCTTGGGGCAGTGTGGCACGACGTGGCGGGCCTGGTGTTCGGCCACCTCTCGGTGCTGCTCTTTCTGCTGCAGTCCGGGGTGCTCCCAGACCACCGCGTGAGCGACGGCTGCCTGGCCTACCCGTACACCGCCCTCCAGAACTGGTGCCAGCAGGTCGGGTGTGATGAGTGCAGTGCAATACGCTTTTAGCCGACTCTCATCAGGCATCAGTAGCCTCTTGTGTTTGAAGTCTTTCATCGACGTGTGTTCATTTCCCCGCGTCTAGTTCCTTGCCTTGCAATTACCGTCAAGCAAGACCAGCCACAGAATGCAAGCGCTGCGGACGCCATACAGAAGGCGGCAAGCACTGATGCCGGCTTCATCAACAACAAAAAAAGTGAGCTTGGAATGAAGCCTCGACGACTTCGAGATTGGGGGACCCTTAGGCAAATGAAAGTTCGGAATAGGATGCCTTGCACGAGAGAAGAAAAGAAAATACGCCATTGCTCTGAAGGTTATGTTCAACTCCCGGTTGTAGAGCAACAACGTTAGCACCACCTTCGACGACGGATGGAAATTCAGCCACACCTGAGGCATCCTCATATCCTGAGGCTATATGGCTACTTCCACGGTGAGACTGGGGTCCATCTTATTTTGGAATACGCACCCAAAGGAGAGGTGTACAAGGAGCCCATCAAAGCAATGATGTTTGACGAAAAGAAGACTGTTACTTACATCAACGAAGTTTCCAAGGCTCTCCTGTACTGCCACAGCAAGAAAGTCATACACCGTGACATAAAACCAGAGAATATCCTGATTGGTTCAACGCTGTGCTCAAGATAGCAGGCTTTGGCTGGTCCGTCCATGCTCCGTCCTCAAGGCGTTAAATCCTGTGCGGCACCATGGAGTCGTTGCCACAAGAAATGGTTAAGAACAGCGTCTAGGAGAAGAAAGTAGATCTCTCGGCTCTGGATGTCCTAGACTATGAGTACCTTGTCGGAAAGCCTCCTTTTGAGTCCAGCACCACAAAAACAACCTATGACAGGATCCGGCGTGTGGACCTGCAGTCCCCTGTTCATGTCTACGATGATGACAAGATCTTGTTGAGGATTTTGCGGGGTCGCAGCGGAGCACCAGACAGAGACGACCAGCGTGGCAGGCTTATAGTTCCGGACTGCCCGTGCCGGGCGTGCGCCCGAGCACGCGCGGTCCATCTTTATTCCCTTTCTAGCGCGCGCTGTAACGCCGATCTTAGCGCCGGCGCTTTATAGCGTCGCCGGGCGCTATAGGGCCCCCCGCCTAGACGGAACGGCGAAATGGACGCGCCGACGGGGCAGAGATGGATTAGCCACAGCGGCAAGCAGGTCTGCAGGTGGGCCGGCAACATCTGAGGGGAGCTCCTGGGGAGGTGTCTCGAGGTACGCTGGTTTGAGTCGGTCGAGGGAGACGACCTCTTGACGACCATCGAGCAGGATTGTCGCTGACTTTGTCGTCCGGGTGAGGACGCGGTAAGGGCCATCGTATGAAGGGGTAAGAGGCGCCTTTACAGCGTCTCGCCTGAGAAAAACGTGCGTCGAGGAAGCAAGGTCCGGGTGCACAAAGACTTGATGGGCAGTTGAGCGAGGCGGCACTGGGCGCAGGTGCTGGAGACAGTCCTGTAGACGGTGAAGGTATTGCAGGGGTTGGGACGAGGGAGCCGAAGGTACGAACAAGTCTCCGGGAAGCCGCAGGGAGGTACCGAAGACGAGTTCGGCCGCCGAACAGCCAAGGTCACGACGCAGGACGGCGCGAAGGCCTAGGAGCACCATAGGGAGGTGATCTACCCAGTTCTCGCGATCCAGGCGCGCAGTAAGGGCAGCCTTGAGCTGGCGATGGAACCGCTCGACCATGCCGTTGGCACAGGGATGGTACGATGTGGTGCGGCAGTGTTTAGTGCCGAGTAGCCGGGTGAGCGAAGTGAAGAGGGCGCATTCGAACTGGCGGCCGCGATCCGTGGTAACAATGCCGGGGCAGCCGAAGCGGGAAACCCACGTCGAAACGAAGGCTCTGGCAACTGTTTCCGCAGTAATGTCCGGAATGGGCACGGCTTCGGGCCAACGGGTGAAGCGGTCAACCGTCGTCAGAATATACTTGTACCCTGAGAGGAGGGAAGCGGTCCAACCAGATCGAGAGGAATATGGTCAAAGCGTGATCCAGGCGGCAGGAAAGACTGAGGAGGAGTCTTGGTATGGCGTGTCACTTTGGTGGACTGGCAAGCAAGGCACGAGCGGGCCCACTGGCGAACGTCGGTGTTAATGTTCGGCCAGACGTACCGCTGGGTAACGAGGCGCTGCGTGGCCCGAATGCTAGGATGGCAGATGTCGTGAAGGGAATGGAAAATGGCACGACGAAAGGCCTCCGGGATGAACGGTCGCGGTAGAGCCGATGATATGTCGCACCAGAGTGATCCGGGCACAAACGGATGAGGCACGAGCTGCAGACAGAGTGCTCGAGGGTGGTCACGCAGGGCGTGCAGCTCAGGGTCTTCAAGCTGTGCCCGCGCCAGGGAGGGCCAGTCCACAGCAGGTGGAGACACGCCGATGGTGGAAATGCGTGAAAGTGCATCAGCTGCCTCGTTGTCGGTGCCTTTGATATGTCGAATATCGGTTGTGAACTCCGATATGTAGGCCAGCTGACGAAGTTCACGGGCGACGTACTTCGAAGAGTTCGTACGGAACACATACACCAGAGGCTTATGGTCCGTGAGAACGTAAAACGGCTGGCCCTCCAAGAAGTGGCGATAGTGCTGGATCGTGGAGTAGATAGCAAGCAGCTCACGGCCAAATACGCTGTAGCGAGTCTCAGCAGGCTGGAGCTTCTGAGAGAAGAAACCCAGTGGGTGCCACTCGGAGTCAATCTTCTGCTGGAGAACCGCGTCAATGGCCACGCTGGAAGCATTCACCATGATGCGAGTGGGCGCGGAAGTCCTAGGGTGGATGAGGACGACTGAATCGGCGAGGGCTTGTATGGCAGCCGTGAAAGCGGCCTGAGCTTCGGGAGACCAGGAAATCGCAGAGGATGAGGACCTCGTGGTGCGGAGAAGGTCAGTTAAGGGGTGAAGAAGCTCGGCGCAGTGTGGGATAAAGCGCCGTGAAAAATTCACTAGGCCCAGGAACTCATGGAGCTTGCGTAGGGTAGTTGGTGCTGGGAAGTCCTTAACGGCCTGGACGTGAGAAGGCAAGGGACGAATTCCCAGCGCCGAGATGTGGTGGCCCAAGAACTCGAGCTCAGAAGAGCCGAAGACACATTTGTGGGCATTGACGACCAAACCAAACTCTTGGAGGCGTTGAAAGAGTTCCCGGAGGTGACGCTCGTGGTCCTGTGGAGTACGACTCGCGACGAGGATGTCATCGATGTAGGCGAATACCGCCGGGAGACCACGCGTCACTTCAGCGATGAATCTTTGGAAAGTTTGAGCTGCGTTGCGTAGCCCAAAAGGCATGCGCACGTACTCAAACAGTCCGAAGGGTGTAGTGATGGCCGTCTTCGGAATATCGGCCGGCTCAACAGGGATTTGGTGGTACGCCTTGACAAGGTCCACTTTACTAAAGATCTTGCAGCCATCCAGATGTCCAGTGAAGTCTTGGATGTGTGGAAGAGGATAGCTGTCGTGGACCGTGTGAGCGTTGAGAGTCCGGTAGTCGCCGCACGGACGCCAGTCACCCGGATCTTTCTTGGGCACCAGATGGAGTGGTGAAGCCCAACTACTGGATGAAGGGCGAATAATACCCAACTGGAGCATGTGGTCGAATTCCCGTTTTGCAATAGCCAGACGCTCACCGAAGAGGCGGCGCGGGCGAGCTGCGACAGGTGGACCACGCGTGACAATGTGGTGGGTGATACCGTGCTTGGGTGGCTGACGTAAATTACAAGACTTCGTGACCTCGGGAAAGTCTGCGAGGACTTGAGCATACGGGCATGACGGAAGCAGAGTTCGGATTCCAGTGGAAGCGACAGCTGATATAACGCCAGTGATGGAAAGGCGCGTCTTGCTGTCGATGAGACGATGGTGACGCATGCTGACGTCCCGTGGGCGCAAGGTAGCGTCAGGCGGAAGGCCGCCTGAGGGCGGTAGGTTGCTGGGGTCGGTAATGTCTTAGGCCGGAGTCACCACTGTTGAGGATTTTGCGGGGTCGCAGCGGAGCACCAGACAGAGACGACCAGCGTGGCAGGCTTCTAGTTCCGGACTGCCCGTGCCGGGCGTGCGCCCCGAGCACGCGCGGTCCATCTTTATTCTCTTTCTAGCGCGCGCTGTAAAGCCGATCTTAGCGCCGGCGCTTTATAGCGTCGCCGGGCGCTATAATCTCATTATCCTAACCCGCCGGCAAACTGCGTTAACCTTGTTTCACCGCAGTGCGGAGCGCCATTGGGGCCCACGGCGTGGCAGGAGTCGGGTTACACCTGTGTCTCTAGTAGGCTGAGAGACGAGGATTCCTGACGCTTCTCGTGGCCTGACGGCTTGTGGGAAAAACTTTGATGCGTTTTATTGGAAATGTGAGTTTTTGGGCCCATCCTCAAGGACCATTCAACCATTTTAACATTGTCCTTGTGCATAAAGGGCAATGTTTCCACTTACCCGCTTTGAGAGCGAGAATTTTAGTTTCATTCCAAGTTTTATACCTCGAATCGGGCGCCAGATGTTGTGTTATACCATGCCACGAATTTTAAATGCCTTATGTACAGTCGCGAGCAAAAAATATTAGCACAGATCATTGGGGATCACAATTTGTATATCTCACCACGCGGCGCTGCGGTACGCAGACCTGCCTAACGGGCCGTTTCCATGTTTGCAGCGTAGGGGGTACGGCATGAAGTAAGTGTCACCCAGACTTCGCGCACTTTTAGTGGGAAGCTCCCAGACACCCTTATGCGTGTGGGGGTACCGGTCTCGGACTCAAAGGAGAAGCCCTCGACTCAGCGTGGCAAGCTCAGCGGAGACCAGCCACCAAGTGACAAGAGGTTTTTGGGCGTTCGGTGCCCAGCTTTCGCTGGTCGCAAGCCAGAGAATGGGTCGGAGCCAAAGGTTCACAAACAAAACAAGGTTTATACAGCAATTGAGACGATACAGAGGGTTTCACAAACACTAGTACAAAGATTAGCAACACAATGCAACTCGTGCAAAGTTAAACTCGAGAGAGAATGCAATACAAAGAAAATATTGCACCTAAAGTGCTCTAACACAAGAGAGAGAGGTAAACAAACAAAACACAATTTGTTCACCGGGCACTGCGGCAAACCGACGACCAGAGTTCCACGACGCTGCCGTCCCGCAGACTGGCGAACGTTGCCTCGTTGGTCCGATGCTGGCCGAGTGGTGTTTTCCCGGGAGTCGAACGGGCGCGCTTCGATGAAGCTTAAACGGCGGTCCCGACTGACTGATAGCGGTCAACGTCCTCTTTTGTAGGCTCGCTTTCACGTCTGTTTGTTCAACGCGCCAGGGTAGGCGCGCACATACACGCAGCATTTGCAGTGCTGTCTCCCTTCTCTCTTCTCACTGGCCGCGCGTCCCCATTGGTCAGTCAGGAGTCGTTTCGCGAAGGTTCCAGCGTGGCGCCGTCGTGGCACGTCGCCGACGTCCGAGTGCAGAGGAGGGGGACGTGACTTAGTGCACGCAAGGCTACGCCCTTTTCCTCCGGTCAGCAGTAGAACCGACTCGCATGTTCGAGAATCTTCGGCGTGGATGACTCATTCCTTCGGCGCACGCCGTGGCGATGGAGAGAGAGGCACGCGCTCGGCGGGGGCTTTCCCTCTCTCCCGTTGGGCTCGCGCCGGCGAGACGCCGTGCGCGCGGCGGGTTTTCTTTGTTTGTTTCTAAAATGCGCCGAATTTTGTGGCAGTAAGCTTTATCAAGCGTGCACCGCCCGAGCGTTGAAGTGCCGACCCTACGTGACTGTGCTTGCGGCATTTATTTTGGCTCGGTTATCATAAGCAAAGATGGCCTCTTTTTATTACCTTTTTTTATGTCCGCCATGGTTTGTCAAAAGGAACTCGCGGGAACAATAGATGATAGCGCTGCTTTTAGCCAGTAATTTTGCTGTCCGTGGCAGTCCGCTGAACCCCCCTAATACTGTAGAATGGGAACGGCCCGGCACTCTCGTTATCAGCCTCTTCGCCACCCGCAGCGCCACGCGTTGTCATTCCGGCGCTCCGGTGTTCCGTCGTGTGTGCTAATCTTTTTTACCCGCCACTGTACCAATGGCGCTAAGGTGATACTATATAAAGTGTATTTATTATTTTCCGTCTCTTATTGTTTGTTTACAATTTTCAGAGTATTAACAAGTATTAACCAGGCTTGATATCTACTTACATCTTTTACTCTTAAACACAAAAAAGAACTTGTAAGCACTACTTACTCCTGATCAGAAAAGAAAACTCGAGCAACTGATGCACTGTATCTGTGTCGAAACTGTGTGCGTGAGGCTGTAGCTTCGGCAAGTGTGCCTCACTACAATGTGGCAGGCTCAGCGACAGCTGGCTTTCGCCGTTTTATACATCTGCTTAAGGGCTACAATGGGGCCGAACGTAGCGGTAGGGCGACAACCCTACTGAAAAATCCGGTATGAATTTTAAACCGGAACCGCATACCAGGTTATTGTACATGATTTGCGATACCGGATTACTGGAATATCCTGTATAAAACAGGACAGTCCTGTATAATACAGGACTCTCCTGTTTTGTAGAGGATACTCCAGTATCGCAAATCCTGTACAATAACCCGGTATGCGGTTCCGGTTTAAAATTCATACCGGAATACAGGACAGTCCTGTATTAAACAGGCTAGGCCCGTATTATACAGGAGGGCCCTGTATCAAAGGACCAAGGCAGAATAAAATGTTCAAATATATCCCACTTGGACTAAATCTGCCCAAAAACTGGGGCCATAAGTGTACATGCCAAATGCTGAAATATACAGAGCCTCAGAAACTGGTAATCTGCGATTATCAGCAACTCGCATTGCAGTCGATGTGCCATTGTGTTATTTGCTCCCACCTTTTACCAAAGTATTGGTAGCTTGGTGAGTATTATAAGGCATCAAAAACTCCAAAAGATGTTTATTTTTTCCGCATGTCTTGAACCAGCTCACTAAGGTAATAATTTAACTCTTTGCACGATCTACCGGCGCTGGGGTCTCTACAGGGTGCTGGCCAATGAAGTAGTCAAAAGCACCTGCAGAAAAGAAAATATGATTGGTAGTACATAATGCCCCCAGCTTATCATTTAATTGCGCACTGACACACAACATAATGCATTGAGCACTGTGACATGCAACTTACGGCCAATGGCTTGTAGCTTTTCAGGGGTCATTGGCTTTCTGCCCACTGTGGAGGCTTCTGACTTCAGGTTCCGATGGCAAGCTTGCCCTGTAACGCCCCTTTCCAGGAGTTGTGGAGTCGTCCAAAGGCTGCGTCTTTACAGAAACGCGAATCTTTGGGAGCCACCATAACTGCTGCGCACGTTGCCGAAGGAATAAAAATTCCATTCCCGAGGTGGACCTGTATGCAATAACAAATGCATACCCCAGTAGCACAAACGGGGCTCTGAATTGCGGGCCCCCGTGGGCCCAGACAAGCCACAGACAAGCCAGGCGCCTCAAGACGCCAGGCCCTGAGCATTGGCAATGCTCAGTATCGTGAATGCACCTCACGCCTTCCATATTTGAATCAATAATGTATTGCAAATCTGCGTCGTAACATTGTTGGTGTGTAAACAGGTTGCTCAGACGATTGCGATGCTTGCGTGGTCATCCTCCATTATTTACGGCACATACCGCAGCATTGATGCGATGCGTGATGTTTGTTCAAGGTCTTGAGCCGCTCCCCCTCAGGACGCTTATCAATGATTGCTCTCGCACGTATACACCATGTGCCTCTGTAAAGAAATAATACAAACTATAAAACTAATTTTAGTCGTGCTATCATGAAGGACAAGCAATTTCGGTATGTAACTGAAAGAAAATGTTGCGCTATTTCGTCCCTCTACGCTGTGCAGTCTACAAAGTTTTAGTTAAAAAGACACTGAACAGTTAGAACGTTTCTGTTGACGCCGAGCATATAACCGAGACGGAGGCAGTACTTAAAGAACAGAGTGATTTAAAATGCGTACTTACGTCCTAGCAGCACGACGTCGCCGTCATAAAATCCGCCTTCCACCGGTCAAATGTTCACCACCGGCCTCCACCGGTCAAATGTTCACCACTCACGTCTTTCGGAGCGAAGTCATTCATCACTGAGACAAGGATGATAGGGTTCCACCATATTTGCACTGGACGTACGCATGAAAGGCGATGTCATCTTTGATCATGAATTGATCAAGGCATCACGAAGAAAGTCTCAAAAAATTGTATAACACAAATTCAACGCCAACGAGCGAGTGCCAGCGTGTTTTCCCAGCTACCTTCATCGCTTGACACTCAACCCAGCCGCAGGAGAGAAGTAAAAACCTGTTCCAAACAAACGCAGGAAAGGCGGGGGGGGGGGGGGGCACTTTTGCAAAAAGTCACCGCGAAGCGGCCGGGGACAGTGAACAAGTAGAATCGGAACCTCCTCGCCACTTCATGGAAGTCGCGGGAAGCGTGGTCGGGAGGGCGGCTTAAAATGTTCGCGTGGGTTGACAGACACAGAGGAGCCCAAGGGGAAGGAACAAAGCCCGATAGAAAGACCAGGAATGCGCAGGTTTTTTTGTTGTGACGGACCCAGGAAAAGCAGAGAAGGCGGTGATGAGAGAAAAAAAAAAGCTTTAAAAATTTGCGTAAAGACGGGTTACTCGTGTAAGGTTTCTACAGGTGGTTTTTGTTTTTATTTTGTTCTCTCGAGCGCTGTATCTTCTAGCTAGCACGAAGCGTCGCCCTTAAAGGTGCACTGAAGAGGAATCTCAACTCGTCTTTTTGTCGCGGGAACTCGATCTGCACGTTCCGAGCATTCTTAGAAACTTCGATTTACTGCCCTGTGTGGCCGATTTCCCTAATTAAATCGAATTAACGCCCGGCTCCCGCCTTTTTTTTTCAATTCAGCCTCGTACGGTGGGCGGAGTCGACCAACGCGGGGAGTGCCTTTCACCCAGCCCCGTGGCGGCTTGCCGCTCTGCCATCGGCGGAGTAATACGTAGTAGTCCGTAGAAGCAAATAGTCCGCGCGTATTTTTATTTCTGCGGGCTTATTTTGCGGTTATATTATCTGCAAATGAAACTATTTATTCACGGAAACCTAAAAAGCAAAATGAAGCGAAAGCAAAGCCTCCACGGAGCTGGCTGAAAGGCACTCCCCACGTTGGTCGACTCCGCCCACCGTACGAGGCAGAATTCAAAAAGAGAGGCGGGAGCCGTGCGTTAATTCGATTTAATTACGGAAATCGGCCACACAGGGCAATAAGTCGCAGTTTGAGAATGCTAAGAACGTGTAGATCGAGTTCCCGCGGCAAAAAGACGAGTTCAGATTCCTCTTCAGTGCACCTTTAAGGGAACACCGCAAGCTGCCGGCTCCGTTGATATCTTGTTCGTCGATAGAAATGTTCTGGGCGATTTGTGATTAGTATGCCTTCCTGATAAAGTGAAGGGTGGGGCCGCTCGGGATGGCACTTGGACAAGTTGCGTTATCAATGGGCAATCACTTGACGAAGAAGTGCAAAGAATTCCTGCACGAAAACCAAGAATTTTCTTTCTTCATCGATGCGTCGCTACAGACTGCCGCTAGCGAACAGCTGCTGCAATGAACGCGACAGTAACAAACCTTTTGGAGCCTCTGGCGCAGTCACCGGAGGCTCGCCATGTTTATCAGCCAGTCGTGAAGTTCTGCACTGTGAAATCCAGAGTAATCTGCGCAGGACTTACGAAGGCTGCTGGCGGATATATACTAGCCGTGTGCCCGCACACAGCCGCCTTGACTTTGTCAGGGTGCTGCACGGGAAGCCAATATGGCGGTTGCCCTCAAATCACCAAATCATGCACAAACTGCATGTTTTGCCACTGCGAAGCTCACGCTTAGCCCTTTTCTTTTCCTAGCCCTTTCAACAAAACCGCGTATGTGTTGATTATCGCACTTATGCGCGCGCTGCCCCCACCTTTCCCCTAAAAAATATCTGCTGGCGTACAACAGTCAATCTGCAGACCAAGCACCAAAACCGCGGCACATATCGCTCTGAATACAGGCTGGTATGTCCGGTTTGAGCTCCGTACCGGACTAGTCTGTCCGGTTTGAGCTCCGTACCGGACTGGTCTGTCCAGTTTGAGCTTCGAACCGGGAATGGACTGTCCGGTATGAGCTCCGTACCGGAGCGGTCTGTCCGGTTTGGGATCGATACCGGACCGGTATGAACCGGTATAGCCATCAAACCGGACGGGTCTCGCCGGTATGAGAGTGATACCGGACCGGTATGAAACCGATATGTTCCGGTAAAATCCGGTTTGCCGCGATACCGGATTTTTCAATAGGGAAACGCTCGCGTGTTTCAGTTGCACCCCATTTTCCACCGCTGGTGAGTGAGCTGTGCAGAATTCGCCGTTGGACGGGAAGTAGGCTGCTTGAGGCGTACAGTGGGGGCAGCAATTTCTGGGGGCGTGGCATTGACAGTCATCGCAGCATGTGCGAAAAAAGCTGTGCGCATGGTTAGCGATCTGGGCCCGTTCCTTCGTTTTTCTTTGAAGGAAAGATCAGCGCTAGAAACAAGGATAAGTGCTTGTCTTGTCGTCGGTAACACTGTCCTTGTTCGTTGCGCGGCTTTTCCTCTTGAAGTTGCTTGCGTTTGTGTGCCGCTGATGACTGCCTGCTGTACTTGCGATCAGTGGTTGTGCCAGAAACGTAACCTTACATTCTTTTCTTATCAGTGTTTGTCGCACTACCACTGTATTTTGTGATGCTTTTTGCGTCCCATCGGACCGTGATGAGAAGCCCTCAGTGTTGGTGTTTTTATGAACGCACAGGCTTGTTGCAGTGATCGCACTAGACCGAAATATATTTCACAAAGGGGCGCGGTGTGGTTGATGCTGATCTTAGTAGAGGTAGGGAGATGGCATTGCGGTATTAGAGGAGATGTTTTTCGTTGTACTTTAAAAGCTGTTTGCGAAATTGTGCATGAAATTAGACTTAGTTTGATGCACATATGTAATAAATTTTGTGGCATGCGATCTAACGTAATTTTGTTGACTGCTTCGTGAGAACGACAATAAAACAGCCTGCTGTGGTCTGCGGTAGGCAACAACAGCAATTCGCGAGCAATGACATCTCCTGTACCCAGATGTATACCTTCTCTAGTGATTCTAGGAGCATCGACTAATTGCACTGGGGATAGTGTGGGCACTTTGCGAGCAAGACCGGGGACATCGAGTGCGCAGTCCTAGTTTTAAATTCCCTGCGCATTTCTTCCGGCACCTTGTTCAACTGCATTGTCGTCGAAAGGAGCTCGCAGCACTGACTACCGTTCGCAACTGCGCATGAAGCTTTGGGAAGGCTCCGTCCATGCAACTCGATTTCACTCATGGATGAAGTGACTACGGCCACACCTTGCCTTGACGACAACCTGGCAATGGATCTTTGGAAGAAGTTTTGTCATGTGCGATAAAAGAGAAGGCCTTCCATCGTAGATTACGGTCATGCGAACACCTAACACGAACATGACGTTGCCACACTCCAAAAATAGCTGAGGTCTTTTAATTTATGTAACCTGAGAGATATTCCAAGGCTCCAGCCGCTAGTAGGCTTGAGTTGACATCTCAGTTTGACGAGCAAGCCAAGAAAGGCTTCATTAGCCTAGTCAATCGCGGTCACTTTCGAACGACGTCATGAATGACTGATAAAATCAGATGGAATTTGTGGGTGCGAACAAACAAAACACAGAGAAGATACCACAGGACAGGCACCTCCATCCAATTCCATCACGAACAACCTAGAACTAGCCCATCTTTCCATTCTGTTCTAATAAAATCAGATACGAACCCCGTTGAAAGGGCCAACCCGTGCTGGCGCTGAGTCCTTGCTGGCCAATAGACTTAATAAAGCTTGCACGCGTGAGGTTCTGGGTTCGGTCCCGAGTGCCGTCTGGTATTCACCGGTGTTCAAATGGCTCCAAGATTTCCCTCTGTCGGTTGCTCGGCTTCGCTGGGGAGAAGTAGTTGGGAAGAGGGTCCTGGACCAGACAGTTGAATAGACAGCTCAGTGACTCGGTTCGCCGCCAAACAACTTAAATGTGCGATGTTCGTTCCAGCCCGCTTCTGGCTCTTTTTTTGATAGCCTTAGCCGATTATGAGCCAAATAAGAGTGTGTCTGTGTTTGTGCGTCTCTGCGAGGGAGGGTGTGTGTGTGTGTGTGTGTGTGTGTGTGTGTGTGCGCGCGCGCGTGTGTGTGTGCATGCGTGTGTGTGTTTGTGCGCGGGTGTGCGTCTGCGTGTGTGTGCGTGCGCGAAGGCCTGCCCGATGAAAGAACACTCGCGCTCCTGGTGCAAGACTTATCTTGATATTTGTGCATGTTCATTCATTTTCGTTTGCATGGAATGAAAGAAAACAGGGCTCTAATGGGTTTTACCACACCAGGCAGGTTATGGTTCCTGGCGGATAGATTTTTCATCGAGGAAGGGTGATCTGAGCAAAGGTCCTTTTTTAAGCATTTCACCCCAGGAGAGCCGAGCACGAGACCGAGGTAAATTCTGAACCCATTAGAAATCCGGTGGGAGAGTGTAATATAGATAACAGTCTCGGAAAGGAGGGAATTGCAGTTCACAATTGGTAGCGAGGTGCGGGAAGCGGTAAGGGAATACGTGTACTTAGGACAGGTAGTGGCCGCAGATCCGCATCACGAGATTGAAATAACTTAAATAATAAGACTGGAGCCGAGCGCATTTCGCAGGTTGTCTAAAAGGATGAATGGAAGATAAGAATATTCATTCAACGGAAATGTATATAACAGCTGTATCTTACCGGTGCTCACATCTGCCGAAAAAACGCCGAGGCTAACGAAAAGGGTTCGGCTTGGAAAGGTATTGAAAGTCAAGTGATAGCTGTAACGTTAAGGGGAAGGAAGGCAATGGAGTGGGGCTGGGAACAAGCGCATTTTATGGGTATTCGAATCGAAATCCAGAGGAGGAAATGGGCTTGGCCAGGGCATGTAATGCGAATGCAAGATATCCGGTTTCCAGGTGGCCGTGGGCAAACATGCGCTTGCGTCACGGTGAGGCGCTGAAAACCTCGCCCGCAAGGCTGTCAAAGCTTTCATGGCACCAAAAACAGCAAGTTTTACAAATAATTCCTTCTGGTTAATTTTTGCACGAAAAAGGAACGACTTACATCAGTCTCTCCCTATTCCTGCAGTGCCTGCTTAAAAGGTGTGCAAAAACTGTGATTACTGTCCTTACAGTGTTCCGATAACAGCAGAGAAGTTCGTTTACTGCTTTTTCAGGCACCTAGCAGTGCCGCTCTTTGCTGACCGGAGGTCGTCAGTGCGTCTGGCTGTTTCAGTACGCCAGCCTGCGTCCACCACTCGTGTGGCGAGTGAGTGAACGCCAAATTATCCTCTCCGGCCCTTTTTCCCCCTCGAGCCAAATGTAAAACGCCGTGCAGGGCTAATAATCTGGCTGGCTGTTGTTTGCCATCGGCGACGGGTGGCTGCACCGGCCGCCATTTGTCGCTGGTGTAAGGTGCTCAGATCCCTATTTTTCATTCCTTTTTTAAGCACACGTCCGCCAATTGAAAACAAATATCCCAATTATTTTTGCGTTTATTTAAGCCCACTGGGTTCATGCAGCGCATTTACGTTGCCTCTTTACTGTGGCGTCTGATGCGCAAGCTGGCTGTTTTATT
Source organism: Amblyomma mixtum (assembly GCF_055824585.1). Classification (NCBI taxonomy): domain Eukaryota; kingdom Metazoa; phylum Arthropoda; class Arachnida; order Ixodida; family Ixodidae; genus Amblyomma; species Amblyomma mixtum. The sequence continues at coordinate 319,321,176 of NC_143014.1, forward strand.
TGTTTATTTTCGTAGCGTTCTTTTTTTCGGCAAAGAGCAAAAGCGTCGCCAAGCCTTTTGCAGCTGCCGGCAGCGCAGCTTCCAGCGCCCTGACTTCTGCTGCCGCCCACTGTCGCAGCCTAGGTGACTACCGCATCGGGCGTTTCGGCCCATGTGGTGTCGTCGAAAGGAACGTTTTAGAAAGCAACTCTAAAGTGGCCAGGTGGGATTAGGAAGTTCGCGGGAATAGGGTGGCCGTAGGATAAGGTTAGTTAGAGAGAGATATGGGAGAGTCCTTTGCGCTGCAGCGAGCGTATTTGGGTTGATAATGACGATGAAGACACTCAACGTGACGAACCCGGGGGCGGCACAAGGACCCTCATCCTGAGACCTCCTATGCCACGGCAGAATGACAACGCAAGATGACGCATGCGATGGAATTAAGGAATGAAACATAAGGTGTACGACCTACCAGCTTCTTGCGTATAGGAGCCGGCATTATAACAGGTTGTTATCGCGCATTTAAGGCTCTTGTTCTATTTACCAAACCTAGATGTATGACACAAGCTGATTACCGCTGGTGATTAAAAAAAATGTTGGCAGTCGCTTAGCTCGGCTATGCTAGGATATACGTAGCGTGAGCAAGTGCCCCGCTATGTATATATACCACCACTGATAGCTCTGCGCATGCGCACAATGAGAAGCGCCACATCAAGCGGGTCCGGCGCAGCGTCAGACTTGGCTACTGCGCAACGGAGGGGCACAGCTGGACGCGCGCCGGCGCCGGTGCGTCTGCCGCGGCTATGACGTCACTCATCTGGGATGCGCAGACCCGCGAGGCGCGCGCGGCGGCTGCGGCTCCGGTGCGCCAGCTGTGCGCCGTGTGACGTCACTGCTCCTCGCGCATGCGTCGTACGGCTCTCCAGGAGTCACGCGAAACTGCTCAGCCTCGGCCAGTGTACCTCACGCTACAATAATTTAGTTTATAGTGCTCTCAGTACTTTTATCCTTCAAACCGCCGCCGCGTAGGCTCAGTGGTTATGGCACTTGGACGCTGACCACAAAATACCCGGGTTCGATGCCGGCCGTGGCGGTCGAATTTCGATGGAGGCGAAATTCTAGAGGCCCATGTGCTGTGCTTTGTCAGTGCACGTTAAAGATCCCCAGGTGGTCGAAATTTCCGGAGCCCTTCATACGGCGTCCCTCATAGCCCGAGTCGTATTTTGGATGTGAAATCCCCATAATCCATCCAACCCGCATTCATTCAACTTCCTTCATCGTCATCACCTGAAGTTTATAAACGTGTATAATGAGCCGCCGAAAGTATTTCAAGCCTTAAAATATTAGCGCTCGTTGCGAGCGTTTGTTTCTGGAAAAAATATCTTTGTATGATGACCTGGAAGCACCTCCTACAAAGCTAGGCACGTTTTATTATGCAGCATGCAGCTACAAACCTGGTGCTTAAAGTTAGGCTCCATCGAAGGGGTCATCTTGTGAATCGAGCGCAAGTGCGAAAGGAATTAAGTAAGGAGATAGAGAAAGCGGTTCACGGCTTCCTTTAAGCATTGTTTATACAAAAGGAATAAATAAATAAAATTAAAAATAACTAAAGGCCTAAATTTCTAACCCGACCAGCTCCGCACTACTGCTGAACTTTGGGGGCCCACAGTCTTTAGCCAGGAAAGCCCCACCGGGAAAGTTTATGTGGCGTCTTATGGCAAGCCAGCTACTGCACTTGTCGAAACGCTTCCAGTTTGCTGACATAACTTTCAGTCGGCACTCGTTGTGTGGCGACATCTCTCAAGGTTATGTGACGTCCCGTGACTTTTCTGCGTCATTTATTTCTTTATTTATGACAATGCCTCGTTTTCTTTGGTTTGGTTTGGTTTATGGGGTTTAACGTCCCAAAGCGGCTCAGGCTATGAGAGACGCCGTAGTGAAGGGCTCCGGAAATTTCGACCACCTGGGGTTCTTTAACGTGCACTGACATCGCACAGTACACGGGCCTCTAGAATTTCTCCTCCAAAGAAATTCTAGCCGCCGCGGCCGGGATCGAACCCGCGTCTTTTGGGTCAGCATCCGAGCACCATAACCGCTGAGCCACCGCGGCGGCCGTTTTCTTTGGAATGTGACTCCTAATGGTTGTTGCATTATTGCGGCATGACCTCCCCATTGCGTCAGCCGGTCAGTGACATTTTCCGTTGTTGGACAACTGCAATACGTCTCATGCACAAAAGCCAGCCTCTGACCTGTTGGCGCAGTCTTCGAAAGCCAACTGCTTACACACCGAGCTCTGAAAGGGAGCCACGTCTGCGCAGTGTTTCCAGGGGCAAGACTCTGAGCCCTTCGAAGACAACGAGAGCCAGGCGGCGCCCGTCGTCCACAAGCGTAGTTAATGTGCTACCAGTTTCAAGGACCTTTAAGCGGACACTGAAGAGAAATTGAAGTTCGCTTGTATTGATAGGATACCAGCTCCTGATCACAAAAACACCAACCTTACTGAACACAAAGCTATTTTAAGGTACAAAAGAGCACGAACTAAAATTCAGGTGTCGCTGCCACGGGCCAATCTCGCAAGAACACATATGAGGATGAAATAGGAGAAAAGATGCTACGAATCTTTGAGGATGTCAAACCATACATAGGGATTACAAAAGCGCTTCGGAGGAGGCCGGGCTGCGTGTAATTCGAAGTTTAATAAAGCTCATCATCGCCAAACACTCTCTAAAACGACACCAGAGTTACATGGTTCCACGGTTCAATATCAAGGTAAGTTTTATTTTGAAACCCCAAGTGCGCTTTTGTCACACGCAGAAGGCAGAAAAATGGACACCTGAATATTGGAATCCAAAGAAAATCGATACATGCCGGCGCCACAGGCGGCCGGGGTAGTTGAGGCATGCTTTGGCCCTTTGCGGCTATGCGCTTTGCGTGCACGCGGGGTTTCGGTTTTGACGCCCCTCGATTTACAAGCGCAGACCGCCGAAGAACCCGAAGTACCCTGCAGGTAGTCGTTAACTTTCGAAGGATCATGCTAAGGTTTGTGAGATTATCGCCGCGATCAGTGCTGGATTAAGGTGGGGGCTAAGGGGGCTGCAGCCCATGGCCTCACCTGCGACAGCAGGAGAGGGGGGCACATTTATTCTAACCTGCTTAGTGTATCGACTACGAGCAATGGAACTTCGAGCGACATGCATGAAGCGAGAAAACCAGAACGAGGAGGCGGGCCCCTACCTGATTTAACTTCGTTTAGTCGAATCAGTTGGGGAGAGCTTGTCGAGCTGCAAAAACAGGAATCCCACGCCACCCTGGTGGGGCCCCCTTCCTTACGAAGCGGTGTGCGTTTCCTTACGGATTGCGGAAGGGTTTTCGTGGTTTCCTGTCAATCGCCTGTCCAGTGGCATCTGAATCCTGGCGTCGCATAACAACCGCTTTTACAGAGCGGTGAGGCGAACCTCTCACCTCGGCGCCAAGCATTCTACTGGAGCTGCTTTCATAATCCGCTAAAATCCAGTAATTTTTAAAACCACAAATATATCCGCTAATATGCAGTGCAGTACTCGATGTGAAAAATACTTGCATTGCGCCCTCTGCATGGCTTACAAATGTAAGGAAATGCAATGCTTTAGTGTCACAAGTATGATTATAGCAGGGTAGGCACACCGAAACCATAATGCACAGAATGTATCACATACAGACAGTCGAGAAAATAAACGCGTGAAGCTTTACCCAGTTGAAAAACAAGTCAAGCTGTGCTAGCTTCTTGGAAGTCCCACAGTTTCACTTCATGCTCCGGCTGCCACTAGGAATCCAAAAATACGTTTATGGGTTTATGTTTACGTTTATGGGCTGTAACGTCCCAAATCAAGACCGGCTATACGGAATGCCGTAGTGGAAGGCTCTGATAATTTCGACCACATTGGATTCTTTAACGTGCACTGATATGGCATAGTACACGGGCCTCTAGCATTTCGCCTCCAGCGAAGTGCGACCGCCGCGGCTGGGGATATTTATTTTGTTTGTTTTTATTTCTTGGGACTGGTTTGGTAGAGCCCGATGAAAATTTTAATTTTTTGAGGAAATAAAAGGCGCATCAGCTGCCTTACTTCCAGGTGGGCAACTCAATCGCGTCTTGAGGGGATGGAAGAAGGTGTGAATGAAAGGAGAGAAAGAGATGCCTTGGTGGAGGGCTCAGGAATAATTTCGGCCACCTGGGGATCTTTAACGTGCACTGAAATCGCACAATGCACGGGCGCCTTTTTTGCATTTCACCTCCATCAAGCCGGTGCCGCCATGTGGCTGGGTTTGAACACGGGTGCTCGGCTCAGCAGCCGAGCATGCTAACCACTCAGCCAGGACTTAAATTCTGCTATTCAAAAGTGCCCCACAAGCACAGTAGTTAAAGTTCATGTTATCAAAATAATTTTAATAACTTTTAATATTACTATCTCAGGGCAATAAACGAGTGTTTCCTAGTCGCTGCCGGAGTACCCAGCTCAACTGTAGGAAGCTAGCACAACCTGCTTTTCTTTGATGCGTTAGCATTAAAACAGTGCTGCGAACGAAAACCCGTCTGTCGGCTTGTGTACGATGTCACTGAAAGAGGAGAGGAGGCGGCGCGCGCTGCAATGCAGCCCCGCAAGTTGTCGGTCGGCTCACGTGGCTCTTCCATGGCGTTGAGCCACGGACAGACATGTGTCGCGCGTTGCGTTTTCTGCGCTGTAAAACTAATTCCAATGCGTTATTGTTGTATGAATCCCGTTGATAGCACTTCGCTCCTATAAATTTCGTGGAATTAAAATGAAACATGGGATATATTCCAGTGGTGTAGCAAAAGCCAGTGGAGGGGGTCAGTTGAGGGAAAGGGAGAGGGACCTACATGCGCATTAGCCCAGGGCCTCCATTTTTCTTAATCCAGCCCTGGCCGCGATCGATGAAGAACGATGGTGACACGATAGTTAGTGATCGCGTTTGAGTCTACGTACGCTCGCCCGGCGAAAAGTGGCGGGTTGCGGCAGTCAACTTTGAACTGCTTAACAAAAAATGTTTGAGTACTGTGGGGTTGAAACTGGGGGATAAACACGTATCCCCGTTTAAGCGCGGCTGACACAGTTCAAAACCGCGCTTACCCCACCCCGTGGTGGGGTTCCACTGGGGTCCCGAACTAGGGACCTCCACCTAGTACTTGTAAGGGCTGGCCCCCTCTGGGTCAGCTCATGCAATACCTCCAGTAGTGCATGTGTAAATAAATGTTTTCCACCACCACTACGCTACCGAGCGCACACCGACCACGGCGGGCCTTGCTCTGCGGGAACAAAGGAACGACACACTGGCTGACATAAACAAGGCATTTATTGCTATAACAACAATAACGCCAGCTAGCAACAAAATGCACTGAGGAATCGAGGATGTCCGACTCACCAGCACGGTTACGAGCGAACGATCGCCCACGCTAGGGCAAAGGGAATAACTCCGAGGCCGGACGGGACGAGGTGAGGGGAACACGTTTCCACACGAGGTCGCCCGCCGACGAAGAGCGAAGCTGCGAGCGAAACGTCCGGTCGCTTCCCGATCCCAGGGAGAAGAGAGCCAGCTATCCCTCGCGCGCGCGCAGCAAAACGCCATCCGTGGCGCTGGTGTCGCTGCGACGCGAACGCCCTCCCCTGTTAGTTAAAAGTAACCGAACCGAGAGGAGTGCTTGTCGGGGGGAGCTAACAAGAATGGGGTGTGCAATGCGGGAAATTGAACGCAGGGGAGGAAGGCGTCCCCACATCCCCCCAACCTTAAATAGACCCACGCGCCTGCAAGTTACATGCTATGGAGGAGTCTCCTGGTCTTCATGCACTTGAGGCAGGTCGTGCAGCGGAGGTCACGCCGACAGAGTGCACGCAGTCTTCCGCGGTATTCCGAAGGCGGCGTGAAGGTCTCCGCTGGGACGACTCGCATGGCCGGCGGACTATGTGCCCGCAGGCCCGCGAAGAGGGGGGCCGGTTAACCACTGCAGGCCAAGATTCCGCAGTAGTCGCCAGGGCAACAGCAGCCGGAGGTGGCTGCTGTCTGGTCTCGCCACGGCTGCCCCGGATGGATGCGGCGAACAGGATACAGGCCGCTCCGTCGCAGCAGGCGGCAGCGACACGATGTGCACAAGACAGCAAGCCGGAGTGGCTCCACTGGATCTGCAAAATTTCCGAAACACACTCCGCACGCCTTTAACGTAGGTCACGGGAGGGGAAACGGCGTACACAAGGGCCTGGTGGCTCAATGCTCAACTCGCTAGCATAACGTGTCGGGCGGCTGTGCAACGCAAAGTTCGAGTGAACAAAGCCCTTTCTTGAGTTGAACGAGAATGCTCGGTTCATGCGAGGTTAAAAAAAAACGGGTGGCCAGCAAAGTGCGCCCCCTCTCAGCACCACGGTCCGGTGGTCATGTCACTTTTGACAAGGTGCAGGCAGCTATGAATAGCCTTAGGCCTCACTACCATAGTGACGGTCGACGACCCCCAAGAAAAGAAAGACCCGAAACGTGTTTCGTGCGCGCAGCCGCGAGGAGACATCAGCGTTGTGGCACGGCCTTCCCCGCTCACTGCACAAAGCAGCTTCTGAGCGATCGGCGCCTACCGTATCGGACGGTGTCGGAACGCCCGGTGCCGAGCTGCAATACCAGCGAGCTCATCGCGGCACCCGTGGCCCCAGGTCACCCGGCTCCCGGAGCCGCGACTCCCAGAGTCGAAAAAGAGACAGCGAGAAAGTATATACAGAAAACTCGGACCACCCACACGGCTTCCGTACTCACTCGCTTCGGGCTCGGCAACTCCGCGGGCGCTAGGCCTCGCGCTCCCTCGATGCGGACCAAGTGGTTCTTGAAGAAACTCAAGGAAGAAAACTTCACAAAAAAACATGCTGAGCATGTCGAAAAGTTCAAACATGCTGCAGCGCAATACACCTCGCACTCAACAAAGCATGCCGCAGGTCCTAGCGATCAAAATTCACACTAGGCCTACCACTTGTCAAGTCCGGACAGAGAGCGTTCCTCGAACCGGACTGACAGTCGTCCAATGTTCCAAGAGCAGGCCTCACGTTGGGCTGCCAGATATGGGGTTGAAACTGGGGGGATAAACACGTATTCCCCGTTTAAGCGCGGCTGACACAGTTGAAAACCGCGCTTACCCCACCCTGTGGTCACGTACGCTACCGAGCGCACGCCGACCACGGCGGGCCTTGCTCTGCGGGAACAAAGGAATGACACACTGGCTGACACAAACAAGGCATTTATTGCTATAACAACAATAACGCCAGCTAGCAAAAAAATACACTGAGGAATCGAGGATGTCCGACTCACCAGCACGGTTACGAGCGAACGTTCGCCCACGGTAGGGCAGAGGGAATAACTCCGAGGCCGGACGGGACGAGCTGAGGGGAGCACGTTTCCACACGAGGTCGCCCGCCGACGAAGAGCGAAGCTGCGAGCGAAACGTCCGGTCGCTTCCCGATCCCAGGGAGAAGAGAGCCAGCTATCCCTCGCGCGCGCGCAGCAAAACGCCATCCGTGGCGCTGGTGTCGCTGCGACGCGAGCGCCCTCCCCTGTTAGTTAAAAGTAACCGAACCGAGAGGAGTGCTTTTCGGGGGGAGCTAACAACAGTGGGGTGTGCAATGCGGGAAAGCGAACGCAGGGGACGAAGGCGCCCCCACAGTACAGACGGAAGACAACATATAGGGCAGTCAAGAACAGGCGATTAGAAAGCTGCCGAGACAGAGACTTGACGCGCTCTTTGCACTCATTTTTTTTTGCCCCTTGGTTTACCAGCTTCGGTAGCTGCGCGGAGCTGTACATACTATTCTTGCTCTTGTCCAATTTAAGTCATTCGTAGTGCCCATTGGAAGGCGTAACCAAGTGGGCGGGGCCTAAGGCTCACTAGAGCCAGGCTTAGTCCACCCCGTAGCTCCGAGAACGCGCAGGGCGCGCGGTTTCGTGCAGAGTAGGCTTTACTTTCAAGCTACTAACTTTAATTTGCGAACGCCCTTGATATGTCGTTCGTTTTTCGTGGCAAACAAGGTCTTGGCCCATTGCGACCATGGGAAACCTCCTCGACGCCGACTGCTGTATCGTGTAACGGCGCCAATCAATTTCGCCCCAATGCGTCGAACAGCCTCCGAAGCGCGCGACGCGCCGGCCTGGTCCTCACCCCTTGCGACTCCCCGCGCTGCGGTTCCAATATTCCTTTTGAAACGGCTAGCCACTTCGGAAGAAACAATCGACCCGCCGGTGCGAAACCTAACCGAGCGCCTCAGACTAAGAAGCTGATGCGCCGGCAACAATTTGTTCGCTTGTCGAGCAGTTTACCCTGCGCGAGAGCAGTGCTCGCTACTTCGTGCCTCCCTGCGCGCCGCGCTCACAGCCAGAGTACGCGGACGTACTGCGTCGTCGGTCCCCTTTTGATCGACAGCTCACCGCTGTACTATAGCAGCGCAGGTGGAGGCTGCTGTCGTTATCATCCACTGGTGCTGCTGTGCTTGCGCTTGCGCTTGTGGTGGGGATGGAGAGCTGCTTGCGGCAGCATGACACAGTCTAATGAACCATGTCAGCAACATCCACAAATGGCACAACCAATCCTATCCAAGCTTTCTACATGGGCCTTGGCCTTTCAGCAGCTCTGCATGGCACAGTGCTAGTAAGTGCAGTACACTCCTCTACTCAGATTTCTCAGGACTTCATTGCGCTCTTAGAACATAACTGGTCTCCCAGTAACGATCTGGTGTGGTTAACCAAAAGCAGACAAAGAAAATAATGCCACCACTAACCCATACTATTCCATTAGAGTTAGGAGTACGTGATGCAGAATTTGATTTTTTTAAGTTGCCTAACAGAGCAAAAAGTTTTGTGTGCTTTGACCCAGGTTATCTTTCACACAAGGAAGTGGAGGCTATTGTAACAGCAACAGTGCTTCTAAAAGGCATTCAGCGGCTGTCACTACGAGTAAAGGCATACGGTCTGTAGTCGTTTCACAGCGTGTTGAATGGTTCGCCCTCAAATCAACCGCCTTCACATGGAAAGGCATGAGTGTTCTGTGGGTCTCAATAAGGATACATACAGAATATTATCTATCATGTTTTAGTAGCGCAACACAAAAAGAATAAGGAAAATTTTTTGCGCCGTAGAGAAAAATTCCGCATGCTTTTTGAAACAATGTTTTGGGGAGTCGGACTGCTATATATATATTTTTTAAATTCAAATGGTGGAAAGGTTCGAAAACCTTCGGGACTTATCAATTACATTTTTAAAGACAAAAATGCGGATAGCATTCAGGTTCCCTACTGTGAATGTCTAATCTTCTTCAAGATTTTGCAGCAAAAACTCCAAACTTCTATGGCATGCATGAGTCATCACCTAGAAGGTTCGAGTACTTTGCTTTGGGTTATCATATGGGATTATATTACTCCCAACCGCTACTCCACCCTAATCCACTACTAAATTGACTTAATGGGCAACTCTAGCATTTTTTCTACCTCTATGCTTTAACTGAAACTTTCATGGTCCGGTCTACACTGTTCTTTGTGCCAAATTTCCGAATTTCCCGCTTCGTGGCCTCAGTCAGTCGGGGAAATCTTTGCGGGTAACATTGTGCGTATGACGCCACTGCATGCACGGCTGCCGGTAATCGCTCTGCGTTTGCTGAACAGCCATCAGCATCAACGCCATCAAGACCATTATTGTTTAACTGTCATGCCCATCCCTCATGTAATGCCCCATACCAGGGGCCTTTGAGGTATCAAATAAAAATAAAAAAAAAACAGAATTTCCAGCTGCTTGTTCGTCATTTTAGTCAACTAGTGATCCAAGCTCTCACCTGCAGACGCCAGTTCGGCCAATTGAGGTGGACACCATAGGTTCTGTGACAATATCTGCGACACGCATGACACAGATATCTGCGACACGCATGACACAGTCAGCCGTGACGTCATCGTTTGGTTAAAAATCCAGTTTCGATTTCGGTTTCCTGGTTTTTGCTCTCTTTATTTACTCCTACTTGGTATTTTGAAAAACGGTTTTCTCTACCGGAGCGAGTGCACACTACCGTACGGGCTGTGATTATCAACTCAAAGTATTTAAGAAAACGAGTTGCCCTTTAATCTATTTTCTAGGTTGGGCCGACATGCAAAATTTCGGACGTCCTGGAATATCCAAGTTTGGCGGTTCGCAATGATTAGTCTACGGTGTTAATTACGTCACGACCCTCTCGATCGCATTCATAGAACGCACGGAGTCCTCATACCACTGCTTGCGCGGTGGTGCAGCGGTTAAGCGATGCGCCACTGCCCGACAGGCGGGTGCTTCGAACAGAGCTGCAGGTGGGGCTGGAGAGACAAAGGTTGCTCTTCCCGAGCTCCCGCAAGGCTCACGCACAGGCCACACGAGCACTGGCCAATTGCGTCGAATTAATTTCAATTGTAGTGTAGCAGCCGCGCTCTCTCACTGTGATGAACGGTGGTAGTGAAAGACGACGACGATCCTTAGGTGTGAAGCTCGCTCGCAGCCCGAACGTTTGGCTGAACCTTTGCTGAACGTTGCAGAGCGACCTAGGATCCGCTGAGTCACAACCACCATCCTACATTTGGTGGAGGCTGCTGTAAGATCCCCTCTCCTCCTCATCCTGGAGCTCCGTAGCCGCACCTTACCTTCGCCGCCAGTTATGCCTGAAGTCACCAGCCAGACAGCCCCCATCCCGTCGCCTACCATCCTCTGTTCTGGCGGGCTCTGGCAGCGAGATCCCAGCGTCTTCAGCGGTGCCGACGACCACGATGTTGACGACTGGTTGGCGACTTACGAGCGCGTCAGCGCCCACAACAAGTGGGACGATGCCACCAAGCTTGGTAACGTACTATTCTATCTCAGCGACGTTGCCAACTTGTGGTTCCGCAACCACGAGGCCGACTTGCTTACCTGGTCGTCCTTTAAGACCAGCTTTTCGGAGGTATTCGGCCGCCCAGCTGTGCGCAAACTGCGCGCCGAACAACGCCTCCGCGCTCGCGCTCAGCATGCCACTGAAACTTTCACCAGTTACATAGAAGATGTTCTAGACCTGTGCAAACGCATCAATCCATCCATGCCGGAGGCCGAGAAAATTAGCAACATCTTGAAGGGCATCTCAGACGACGCGTTCCAAATGTTGCTCGCCAGGAATCCACAAACGGTGGTGGATGTCATTCAGCTTTGTCAGAGCTATGACGTCCTCAGGAAGCAGAGGAATTCTACTCGCCGACCCGGCGTCCTCGACGAGACCCTTCCTGCGCCGGCGGTCTGCAGTCTGGTCTCTGACTCGGCCTCCCTGCTTCCCCAGATCAAGGCCGTCATACGGGAAGAGGTGGCCCGCCAACTGTCCCTACTGCCTGTTTCTGGCGACCAAGCGCCAGCCCTCGATCCCGCACTGCGACGCACCATCCAAAAGCAGGTCGCCGACGTTTTGCCCTCTAGCTCTCGGCTTCCGCCAGTGGCTGCCCCCCTCACCTACGCTGAGGTTGCCGCCAGACCCCGGCGCCACGACGCCTATGTGTCCCAACCATCTGTCGCGCCGCTACCACCTCCGCCGGCAGCGATCCGTTGTCGCCTGCCGCCTCGCCGTGCCGTCATGAACCCATGGCGTACCCCCGACAACCGCCCCATATGCTACGCCTGTGGCTTACCGGGCCACGTCGCCCGGCTTTGTCGCCAACACACGCCGAGGTTCCGGGACGAGGCAAGCCCATTCCACTACGACACTGCGCCTCCTTCGCTACCAGTTCCCTCCAGCACCACTGCGGTCTCCTTCCACCATGACCGCTCTTCATATTCTTCACGCCGGTCGCCTTCTCCCCGTCGCCGATCTATATCTCCCATGCGCCGGCGATCACCCTCTCGTCCGGAGGAAAACTAACAGCCGCAGTTCCGGAGGCAAGAACTGCGATTCCATCGAACTGTCCAAGTCCTCCGTCTTCACCTGCGAATGTTATCGAAGTATTTGTTGATGGCGTCGCCGTTCTCGCCCTTGTAGACACGGGCGCTGCTGTATCCGTTATTAGCGCAGCCCTTTGCCATAGACTCCGTAAAGTGACGACGCCTGTTTCGAACTTTTGCCTCCGCACTGCAAGCTCGCATCGCATTCAACGTCTAGCATTATGTACAGCTCGCCTTGTTATCCGGGATGTTGTGTATATCGCCGAGTTTTTCGTGCTGTCCTCCTGTTCTCATGACGTCATTCTGGGCTGCGACTTTCTAACCCTTCATCATGCGATCATCGACTGTGCCCGTGCCAGCATTGAACTGTCTCCGCTCTGCGCTACTCTGCCGTGCGACACCTCTCTCCGCCTCGGTAAAATGCTGGTCGCTGCAGATACTGACATCCCTGCCTTCTCTGCTGCCCTGGTTCCCCTCACTTGCGCCTGCGATCCTGATTCAACTGTTCTCTTTACTCCGACCGATGCCGCTGCCCGTCGCCACTGTTTCCTCCTTCCGTTCGCTCTTCTGACTGTCTGCGATGGCCACAGCGCAATTTATGTCACAAACCCTTTTTCTTGTCCATCAACGCTTCTCCGCGGCGAATGCCTGGGACATGTAGAATCAGTCGATCACGCTCTTCCATACTCCGTCTCTGAAGAACCTGCCCCTCTCCAGATAGATGCCATTGGTTCGCCTCCTGCTGCGCCAAACCAAGACACCGTTTCTGTTTTTTCCTGATCTATCGATGCCAGCCTTTCGCCGCACCAACGTGATCAGCTCGTCGCATTACTTCAACTTTTCCGTACCTCCTTCGACTTCCCGCACAGCTCTCTTGGCCGCACATCCGTCGTCACACACAGCATTGACACCGGAACGCATGCCCCTTTGCGCCAGCGTCCTTATCGCGTGTCGGCCCCTGAACGCACCGTCATTACCAAGGAAGTGGACGACATGCTTCAGCGCGGCGTCATCCAGCCTTCTCACAGCCCCTGGGCCTCTCCCGTTGTTCTCGTGCGGAAGAAGGACGGATCCATCCGCTTTTGCGTTGATTACCGTCCCCTCAACAAGATTACGCGCAAGGATGTGTATCCACTTCCCCGTATTGACGATGCCCTCGACTGCCTGCAAGGCGCGGAATTCTTTTCCTCATTGGACCTCCGCTCCGGCTACTGGCAGGTGCCCATGGCTGCTGCTGATCGGCCAAAGACGGCCTTTGTTACGCCCGACGGCCTCTACGAATTCAGTGTCATGCCGTTCGGCTTGTGCAATGCGCCGGCCACATTCGAGCACATGATGGACACAGTTCTCAGCGAACTCAAGTGGCACACGTGTCTGTGCTATCTGGACGATATCGTCGTCTTTTCTCGAGACTTTTCGTCCCACCTGGTCCGCCTCGAGCGTGTCCTGCAATGTTTGACCGACGCCGGCCTGCAACTGAATTTGAAGAAATGCTGCTTCGCAGCCCGGCGGCTTACCATCTTGGGCCATGTCGTCTCCAAACAAGGCGTCCTTCCCGATCCTGCAAAACTGCGCGCAGTCGCCGATTTCCCCCGACCCACTTCCCTGAAAGAGCTGCGGAGCTTCATCGGGCTGTGCTCATATTTTCGCCGCTTCGTGCGCAATTTCGCTTCCATCCTGTCTCCCCTGACTGACCTGCTTGCCGGCGACGCCAGCCGCTCGTCTTGGACACCAGACTGTGACGCGGCGTTCACCACGCTTCGGCGCCTGCTTGTGTCCCCTCCGGTCCTCCGCCATTTCGACCCCAGCCTGCACACTGAAATTCACACTGACGCCAGCGGCGTGGGCCTCGGCGCCGTGCTGGCTCAGCGGAAGCCCGGTTGCGCCGACCATGTTGTTGCGTATGCCAGCCGCACTTTGACAAAGGCCGAGCGCAATTATTCCGTGACAGAAAAGGAGTGCTTGGCAATAATTTGGGCCATTGGAAAGTTCCGACCTTACTTATACGGTCGCCCATTCTCTGTCGTTACCGACCACCATACTCTCTGCTGGCTGTCGTCCCTCAAAGACCCCTCAGGCCGTCTTGCTCGTTGGGCGTTGCGCTTACAAGAATACGACATTGAAGTAATCTATCGATCTGGCCGTAAGCATTCTGATGCCGACGCACAATCACGTTCCCCTCTACCTCGTGACTTAGACTCCACATCTTCCGCCACCACTGATGCCTCCTCCCTTGATATTGCCGACATGCCGTTTGAACAACAACGGGACCCCTGGATCGCTTCCCTCCTCGCTCTCCTGTCTACACCATCTCAGCGACCTGCGACCCGCACTCTCCGTCGTCAAGCCCGCCACTTCGCAATACGGGATGGCCTCCTTTACCGCCGCAACTACCTTTCGGACGGGTGCAAATGGCTCCTTGTAATTCCTCAGCACCTACGTTCCGACATATGCGCCTCTTTCCACTCCGACCCCCAGTGTGCTCACGCCGGTGTGGTGAAGACCTACACGCGCCTTCGACTCCGCTTCTACTGGCGGGGAATGTACCGTTTCATCCGACAGTACGTTCGCTGCTGCCCGGAATGCCAACGCCACAAAACCCCTTCTCGCCGTTCTATTGCTCCGATGCAGCCCTTGCCTTGCCCCACGCGCCCATTCGACCGCGTTGGCATCGATCTCTACGGGCCCCTTCCCATCACTCCGGCTGGACACTGCTGGGTCATAGTGGCAGTCGATCACCTTACCCGCTACGTCGAAACGTCATCCTTGCCATCCGCGTCTGCGCCCGACGTTGCGTCTTTCATCCTGCATCTCGTTCTACGCCATGGTTCCCCTAAGGAGCTGCTGAGCGACCGCGGCCGTGTCTTCCTCTCAGACACCGTCGAAGCCCTACTTCGCCAATGCCGCATTGTTCACCGCTCTACAACGGCCTACCACCCGCAAACGAACGGCATTACTGAACTATTCAATCGAACATTGATCGACATGATCGCCAAGTATGTTGCCTCGGACCACTCAAACTGGGACCGAATTCTCCCATTTTTGACATATGCGTACAACACTGCCACACAGAGCACAACTGGCTTCTATCCGTTCTTTCTTCTTTACGGCCGCGAGCCTACCTGTACCATGGATACCGTGCTTCCGTATCGTCCTGATGTTTCCGAGTCTCTTACCCTTTCTCAAGCAGCTACCTACGCTGAAGAATGCCGCCAGCTCGCCCGCTCTTTTACCACGCAAGATCAGAATCGCCAGAAGTACCTTCGCGCCCCTACCAGTCCGCTTCCGTCCTATACCCCAGACTCGCTCGTGTGGCTTTGGGTTCCCTCAACCAGTCCAGGTCTCTCCACTAAACTCATCTCAAAGTACCACGGCCCCTACCGTGTCGTCTGCCAGTCCTCTCCAGTCAACTACACTATTGAACAGCTTTCGCCGCCTCAAGATGCGCGCCGTCGTGGCCGTGAAACAGTGCACGTTGACCGTCTCAAGCCTTACTACGACCCGCCTACCGTGTGTGCGCCCTAAGTCGGCAGGATGCCTCCTTTTTCGCCGGGAGGTAATTGTAGTGTAGCAGCCGCGCTCTCTCACTGTGATGAACGGTGGTAGTGAAAGACGACGACGATCCTTAGGTGTGAAGCTCGCTCGCAGCCCGAACGTTTGGCTGAACCTTTGCTGAACGTTGCAGAGCGACCTAGGTTCCGCTGAGTCACAACCACCATCCTACACAATTAACTTCACAGCCACGTACCACGGGCGGCAGGTTACTCACAACGCAGAGGGTAGGGTGCCACGTGCCATGGTGGCCAGGTTACGATGACGTCACAAGATCGCCTGACCTCTCTCAACCAATCGGAGAATTTTTTAACAGAGAAGCCGTAACTTCTTTGCGAGATGAGAACCTAAATGCTGTCGCATTGACAGTATCGAACGTTAAGTGGTTTTTGAAGCTTACCGATGGTTTTCTGTTGTTTGTCCAGCAGCTTCAGGGGCACCTATTAGTTGCGCAAAGTTGCTGAGTCTATGACTGCATGTCACAGTGCGAGACAGAATGATGACATTCATGAGGCGCAGTGTGTGAATGAACAAGTGGTTATCTATCGTAAGATGTACTATGGAAAAGGTTACATCACATAAAAAGTATTCCACACGTTCTAACCGGATGGTCACCTGTGGTGATGTGCTCTGAAAACTGTTATATGCACCTACTGGGGAAAGGTTTATGGATTGTAGGGGTTTCACGTCCCAAAGTGACTCAGGCTATGGGGACGCCGTAGTGAAGGTGTCTGGAAATTTCGATCACCTGAGAATCTGGTTGGTTTGGTTTATGGGCTTTAACGTCCCAAAGCGACTAAGGCTATGAGAGACGCCGTAGTGGAGGGCTCCGGAAATTTCGACCACCTGGGGTTCTTTAACGTGCACTGACATCGCACAGTACACGGGCCTCTAGAATTTCTCCTCCAAAGAAATTCTAGCCGCCGCGGCCGGGATCGAACCCGCGTCTTTTGGGTCAGCAGCCGAGCACCATAACCGCTGAGCCACCGCGGCGGCACCTGAGAATCTGTAACATGCACTGACAATGCGCAATACATGGGTCGCTGGAATTTCGCCTCCACTGAAATTAATTAAATGAAGAATGTAATGTTGTATAGTACAGGGAACATCGGAAGGGCGCGTAGTAACCAAACGAGAAGCTCCACAGTCTCGAATCTGCAGTTCTAGCACGCATATAAGGAGGTTCCTGAGCGTCCAATATGCACAGCCTATTCTCAGTATTGATTCTTCAGTGCTTCCCGTCCAATCTGAGTCAGGCTATCAGCGCTTCAACTTGTGCAAGTGCATCCCGAGTTTCCTGTTTCTGTCCCTTCAGGCTCTCAAATGAAACATGTTCAATATCTACCGTGTCTGAAAGAGCAGCTGATATTGCATCGCGAAGAGGTATGCCGTCACCCATTATGTTACGACGAAAAGAAGCTCAGCGGAGTGTCATTCAGTCTCTGCGAATAGCTATCGCCAATTCAAATAATTTTTTTCATTACATAAGCCGAGACAACGCAGGAAGCCATGAAACAACGACTTCGCGTTTCGTTTATTTCCTTGCATTGTGTTCCAGTGCCCTTTCGCTTGCATGTTTATTTTAGTGTTTCAACTTTTCTTTCGTCCCTTCATTGTCGCTTATGTGATAATTTGATTCTACCGGACTTGGGATAAACTTGTTTTAGCATAATGCGGAGCGTCTTTGTGGCCCTCCGTGTTCTGGCCGCGCGTCGGCGTACACCTGTGATTCAGATAGGCTGCATGACGTGGACTCCTGATGTTGCTGATTGCCTCTTTGCCGTGAACCGAATGAGTTGCTTTAGCGAGGGCGGTGAGTACGGTCTGAAGTTGGCTGTGGAATTGTTCTACTAGGCCGTTCATCTGGGGGCGCTACGCGGTGGTGCGCAGGCGTGTCGTGCCGAGAAGGGGAAGAATCTCATCGAAGGCAGATGACTCGAACTGTATGTCGAGGTCCCTGATGATTGTAGATGGCCATCCAATGAGGGCCACTCAGGTAGAAAGGAAAGCAGATGCGGCGGTGGATACAGCAATACCGTGGAATGGTGTAGCTTCCGGCCTGCGGCTGTACCTACGCAGGTAAGTCAGCAATAGTGGCCTTGCAGGGTGCAAATGGTCCGACTGGGAATATGTAGACCATATCAAGGCTCGCGTCGAGTGGAGGAAAAGTTGTTTCTTTATTCTGATCTCGAAACGACCCTTTCCGTTTAATTTTCTCTGCAAATTTATTTATTTATGCTTATTCTTTTTAAATTTATTTCTTTGAACGTTCACCATTTTTTTCCTTCATTTTCTTTCCAATATAAACAAAATCTCTCAAAATTGGTCGTTCATTTCACCAGACTCCTCAATTTTTATTTAACAGCCGCTTTTGTTAAGCCTGAGTGAATTTTTATCCTGTTTTGATCTCCACCATATCCTTGGAAATCTCCCACCACGGTTATGTGCCATGGCTTCAGAGGCGACATAAACAACAACAATCCGAAGCCCGACCCTTTATTCCACGCGGCTCGTGACGCTTCCTATTCATCGCGCGCTCCCATCGTCCAGACGTGGAGCTGCTGCAGAACATTCTGGGCCGCTGCTTGACTGCTCTGGTCAGGACGAGGAGAGGACCGGCAATCGCATCTTGACTCACCACGAGGAGCTTCGCATCTTGCACCGGCTGCTGGCGGGAGCCCGGGGCATGCAGATGCCCATCTCAGTGCTGGTGGCTGTGTGGCACGACGTGGCGGGCCTTGTGTTCGGCCACCTGTCGGTGCTGCTCTTTCTGCTGCAGTCCTGAGTGCTCCCAGACCACCGGGTGAGCGACGGCTGCCTGGACTACCCGTGCACCACCCTCCACAACTGGTGCCAGTCGGCCGTGTGCCGTGAGTGCAGTGCATTACGCTTTTAGCGGACTCTCATCAGGCCTCAGTAGTCTCGTGTGTCCGAAGCCTCTCACCGACTTGTGTTCATTTCCCTGAGTTCAGTTCCTTGCCTTGCAATGGCCGACAAGGAAAACCAGCCACAGAATGCAAGGTCTGCTGACACCATAGAGAGGACGGCAAGCACCAATCCCGACTCCAACAACAAAAAAAAAGCGAGCTTGGAAGGGAGCCTCGAGGACTTCAAGATTGGGAGACCCTTACCCAAAGGAAAGTTCGGAAACGTATACTTTGCGCGACAGAAGAAAAGCACACACGCGCCATTGTTGTGAAGCTTATGTTCAAGTCCCAGTTGAAGAGCAAGAACATTGAGCACCACCTTCGAAGACAGATCAATATTCAGCCACACCTGAGGCATCCCCATATCCTGAGGATATATGGTTATTCCACGGTGAGACTAGGGTTTATCTTATTCTGCAATGCGCACCCATAGAGGAGCTATACAAGGAGCTCACGAAAGCAAACATGTCTGACGACAAGAAATCCGCTACTTACATTCATCAAGTTTGCAAGGCACTCCAGTACTGCCTCAGCAGGAAAGTCATACATCGTGACATAAAACCACTGAATATCCTGATCGGTTACAGCGGTGTGCTCAAGAGAGCAGACTTTGGCTGGTGCCTCCATGATCCGTCCTCACAGCGTGAAACCGTGTGTGGTACCATGCATTACTTGCCACCGGAAATGGTTGAGAACAGCGCTAGGACGAGAAAGCGGATCTCTGGGCTGTAGGAGTTCTAATCTATGAGTTCCTTGTCGGAAAGCCTCCTTTTCTTTCGAGCTCCGCAAAAACTGCCTATGACAGGATCCGACTTGTGGACCTGAAGTTCCCTGCCCACGTCTCTGGTGAAGCCAAGGATCTCATTTCTAGGCTGCTGCGGAAGGAACCGAAAGAAAGGGCCACCCTAGAGGAAGTGATGTAGAGTGTAGTGCCTTATAGCTGCACCTTTCTAGTGGACTTGTACGTGAGTGCTTGTGTACGAGAGTCCTCCATGGGGTATGCGCTTGGCGAGCAGGTATCTTGCGAAGAGGAGGCAAGGCATTCAAAAGGAACATACTCCGATACAATAATAAAGACAAATCTGTGCTAGGCAAATAAACTTTTGGCTTCGTTCCAATTGTGGACACTCGTGGATGATACATATGGAGAACTACGTATACGTTTGTAATATGCGTTTGTAATTATTATGTTTGTAATTTTAAACATAATTTGTATTCATGTGGTCACTAAACTTTTACCAGGATTTATGCAACCATGTTTTGGGAGCGTGCACTGCTATACACTTCGATAATTAAAATGGGCCAAAGGGCCAATACACTCGGCGATCTTCTTAGATACATTCTTAAAGAAGAAACAGCAATAGCATATAGGTTGCATGCTGTGCTTTATACATTATTTGTCCAATGTTATTGCGTTTTTGCAGCCAAAACTCTGAACTTATGCCATGCATGAGTCATCACCTTGAATTTATGAGTACGTTGCATTAGATTATCATATCGGATCATAGTAATCCAGCCCCTCTAATCCAGTCTGACTCACTAAGTGAACTGATTTAAAGGCCAGGTACAGCGTTTTTCTACCTGCTATAATTTTATTGAAACTTTCATGGTCCTTTCTCTGCAGTTTTCTAGTTATTGTGCGGAATTTGAGGTAGCCGAATGCATTTTAAAATTGCCACATTTTGTGGCCCCAAAAGGGGAAATTTCGCGTCCATCCTTGCCTGTGTGACGTCGCTGGACGCGGAGCTATGCATAATGGCGTCTCAGAATTTCGAGATGGCTTTTCATCATTCGAGACAAATATTTAGTCGATCTCTCACTTAAAATCGCCATTTCAGGCAATCAACGCGCACACGATATATTTTGCAACAGTATCCGTGATGTCATAGGATGCTCTCTCGTGACGTCATCGTTTGGTCGAACCCCAGTCTAGGTTTCGGTTTTCTCATTTTTGCGTAAGCATTGTATGGCTACGTTTGCGGAGCTTGTCCACACGATTACGTCCGAACAAATCGGTTTATGCGAAAAAAAATGGTATCATCGGATAGAGCACCAAAATGTGTTGCACGGGAAATCAGGGAGTTGAGGTGGGTTTAATTAGAGCCAAAAATCTCCAAAAAAATTTGGAGGACGCTTAAGCTTAGTCTTTAAGAGTGGGACGCAACAGCGTGTTGCAGTGCTGCCAGGGAGTCCACAGAACGCCATCGCCCGTTCGGCGCAATGCCCTGCCCTTTGGAAACACCTTCAATCGCAACGAATTTTTGAGGGAAGGAAATGTTGCAGTAATTCTCTGTCATCTCGGTGGGCACACGAAGCGCACCGTGAAGGAAGGGGGGAAGTGGGAGTGAAAGAAGAAAGAGAAAAAGGTGCCGAAATGAAGAAAATGAAAATTGTATTTGAAGGAAGGAAAAGCTGTCTCACATATCTCGGTGGACACCCGTCAACCGTTTGACTCTTTGCGATGGATGTAACGCCGGACGGACGAGAGAATGAGCTATTAAAGGAAGGCTTTCGCTCGAAATGTACGACAGTTTGATTTGCTCTTAACGTTGTTTTCTCATTTGCCACTGCTCCTGTTGCCCCTGGTTGCCTTTTTTTTCCACATATTCGTGTTTAGTTTTTTTTTTCTCTCTATTTTTGTGTTCAATGTTATTTTAACTCCGTTTTGCATCAATTTCGTGTTCCTTTCGTGTATTTGCCTTCAACGCGTGGAGACAAATTTGAAAACGAAGCGTGGCGCGAAGTTTGAAAAGTTATGCCAACGCATTTCTGCCATGCGGGTGGCGCAGTGAACTCTCTTGTTTTCAAATACATCATACTTGGTATTTAAAAAAAACGGCTTTTTACGCTGGAACGAACGGATGTGTACAGTTATCGAGGAAACATATCGAATATGACCCGTTTGTATAATCCTGCGGGATATCTACACTGAATTTTAAACATAATTTATATTCATGTTTTCAGCATGATGATCTTCTGCCTTATTAAAGTCGATTTATTTACTCTCATTATACTTTCTCTTATCTTAATCAACCATTTTGGATGTTCAAATTTGGGGCCGTGGTTGCTTTGGCGTCCTCTTACGATATGCCCATCCAGCCTATCCCACCGTCCAATGGTTTTTGCTGATAATTAATTAATGTCAAAGAAACTTTTTTGTTCGATTAACTCTCATTGATCAAAAATACATTTTAAACTTTGTTTTGACTCCTTTGCCTATTTTTGGACTATTTTGCATCCACAGCTGTTTTCCCGTCCACTCTCGACGTCCGCGCTATTTCGATCTTTCTTCCACATTTTTGGCTCTCATTAATTAACTGATCATCCTATCGACGTAATTCATCCTCTTTCGATTACAACCACTCGTTTGATGCTACCTTTTCTGAGAATGTCACAACTGCTGCGGACACGTTTTGGGGACACGTTTTGGGGACACGACCCCACTGACACAGCCTAGAAATGCTTTCGCATTGAAAAACCCGGACATGGCCTTTACTCCGATTTCTCGGGTGGGCCCACTTCAAAAGTGTTGGCAGTCCTCAGATTTTCAAATCTGGCGGTGCCTTATATTCAGTCTACTGTTCGGGTGATGTCACAACCGTCTCAATCGCATTCATAGGTAGGGAGTCCTCATACCACTACTGGCGCAAGTGTTGCAGCCTTTATGCGATGCGTCACTGCACGGCAGGTGAGTGCTTCGAACAGATCAACCTGAGGGGCTGGAGATACTCAGGTTACTCTTCCCAAGAACCCGTAAGGCTCATGCAATGCTTCACGTTGAGAATTTCGCAATTTCATTGAATTTATTTAAACTAACTTTTCTTAAGCGTCCCAAGCTGGGCACGCTGCTCTGAATCCGTTATACAGGGAGTGCAGACTAACTTCAGCCAAGAGTGAAAAGATAAAATATTTCAGGTAGGCCAGGGAAACCACTTACATACACCTACCAAACGGCTTGCGCATCATAGGCAATTTTTTGGTTTGGAATTAATTAATTAGCAATAAAGATTATTTTTCTAAGCGCGTAAATATTGACTTTAGACCGCAAATGTCCTCAGCAAAGTTCGAAAACACCTTCAGAAACCCCCATTCTATTTATTTACGACAAAGAAAGCCTCATGTGTATCGTTTTTCTGAGCTCCAAAGTCCGCGAAACACAAAACAGTCACGTGACAAGCGCGTTCGCGCACCGCGATTGTGGTGCTCTCATTTCAGGCTTGAGTGAACGAAATCAGCTGTTGGTATGGCGCGACGACCCCATTGCTCCGGCAGGCAGATATGTCGACGGTGGTTGCGGCGCAACTTGCACCGTCAAGCTTGCATACTGGCTCGCGCGGCTGGCAACGTATCATTAAATAACTGTATTTAATGATACGATGCTAGAAAGTATTCACTATTGTGTGAATGAACGGCAAGAATATCAAGTCACCTCGTGGTAATGCTGCAAGGCTCTCGATCACCTGCTATCGTTGATAACATATGCTTGGGAAAGAAAGAGGAAAACTAGATAATTTCTTTTGAGAGTGGAATTCTCAGTTCAAAAGCGCTGTGCTAGCTACGATGTCCCGCGCACTGCAGCTCAGCAGAATTTGATGACCGGGCGGAGGGCATCAGCGAGTGCTTCTCGGTGCTCTGATGAGGTGGCAGAGTTCACAGAAGGGTTCAGGAGCGTTTCAGTTGCGTCATTTTCTGAGGAGTTGGCAAGGCTGCTGACACCTTCAGTAGCGCAATGCGCAAAATTTTACAGACCTGAACTGAACCAGCACAACACCAAACACCAACAGTGGATGTGGTTCACACCCAACGCATTGGCGCTGTTGCACCAATCGGACGATCTACCCGACCGAATCGGTCCTACGTACTAAGACATTCTCAACTACTATAAGGGGGTACGGATCCGATATCCGCCGCCTCATCGTGATCTAAATCAATAAGAGGCAGTCTACTGGCGAAGACTACAGACAGGAACATTCCCAAACATGCATATCCTTAGCAAGATTTACCCGACGCCATTCGGTACACTTGCCCGTGGTGTGGTAGCAAACCATCGTTGTACCACATCACGTGGGAATGCAGTAAGAACGATAGCTTTCGTAAAGAACCGCGTGCAGAACAGTGGGAGAGCCGGCTCTCCAGCGGCGATCTGGGTTGCCAACGAGGTCTGATCCAGCACGCCCAACGAGCAGCAAAGCTCAGCGGAGCCCTGGAATAAGGGCACGGACCCTGTGAGAAGAAGGAAGATGGACCTCTTCTTTCTCGTCTGCTGCTAGCCCAAGACCTTTCTAGAGCAATAAAAGTCTTTCCGATCCTATCCTATCCACCCTCTGCAGTGAGAAGACGCAGTGAAACTGTCGGGTACAATGTCAGCACGACGCCAGTCAGGCCTGAGGTAGCACTTCGTTTCAGAGTCAATGCCAGCAGGCATGCACGATTGAACTGCATGGTAGCAGCTGAGGTAAGACTGCAGTGAGCACAGGACACTCAACTTGCCCTGTGTCCAACAGCGGCGCCCAGAGCCACGCACAAAGTCTACACACATTGCATCTGTGTGGCACCGCGAGGAAGCTTTTGCAAAGCCAAATCTGTACCTGTTTCGCTGAAGCGAAAGTCTAGGATGCAGGAAACCGCGGGCATGACGATTAGCGCCCATAGAAGCCATTTCAAACCGACCAACACGTTGCACGGTGAAGATTGCAAACTCTGCAATTTTACCAGCTGGCATTTGCCTATGAAAAGCGCGAAATGAAAGCGGCGCTATGATACTGGAAGGCGCACCACTACACCATGCCGCTGGTGGGCGAGTGTCCTCCTTGGTGCCTGTAGTGCTCTGTTCCGTCTGTGCACCGGGTCATACCAGGGTGAAAAATGTAAAGCGGGTAGACCGCTGAGGCATGATGTTGGTTGAACCAACGAAGCTGACCGTGTTCTTGGTTATCTGCAGCGTAACTTCCGTTGGACATCTGCTTCTATAAAACTGTCCGGCTATTTGCACCCGACGTTTCCAACGCGGTGGGCCACAATGGCACTCCGCACTGCGCTGAAACAAGGATAACGCAGTTTGCCGGTAGATTAGCATAACCAACTTTAACGGCAATGTGCGGACAAAAAGTTTCCAATACACAAGTAAAAACGCAGAACAAATGAAATTAAGACAGAATACAAGGAAATAAATGAAACGCGAAGAGGTTGCTTCATGCATTTCTCTATCGTCTCGGCTCACACAATGAAATGAAATGAATTGCATTTTCTGAGATTAAGCACGGGAACACATAACGCTCTACTTGGCTTCGCGTCATCATAGTTTAGTTGGTGACGAGCATTCAGTTTGTCGTCTCACAAAATAGTTATCGCTTCTCTGTCCAGAAAGTCCTTGAAGGGTCGAGAGAACTCCCCTGTTGTATTGTCATCCCTACCTCCTCACTACATTTAACTGACAAATCGTGCTAGGTGGCCAAATCATGATTGGCTCAGAGACGTCACGTGAGCTTGCGACGTCGACACAACCTGGGCACCATGGCGCATGAAGACCTACGTACAGGATTGTGAGCAGCCTGCCCCCCCCCCCCCCCCCCCGTGGTACGCGGACATGAAGTTAGTTCTAATAAATTCAATGAAATTGTGAAATTCTCACCGTGAGGCATTGCATGAGCCTTTCGGGTTCTGGAGAAGAGCAACCTGGGTATCTCCAGCCCCACAGGTTGATCTGTTTGAAGCAGTCACCTGCCGCGCAGTGGCGCATTGCACAAAAGCCTGCACCACTGCGCCAGTAGTGGTATGAGGACTCTCTACGTTCTATGAATGCGATTGAGAGGGTTGTGACGTCTTCCGAAGAGTAGCCTAATTGTAAGGCAGCGCCAAAGTTTAAAATCTGAGGAATCCCAACATTTTGGAACTAGGCCCACCCGAGAAATTGGAGTAAAGGCCATGTCCGGGCTTTTCTGAATACATGAATAGAACTTATATTTAAGATTCAGAGTATTTGTCCCGAAGTATATTACAAACGCATTAATTTCGATATGCATCCTCGACGAGTAGCCTAGTCGCTTTGGAACTCTAAACCCCACAAACCAAACCAAACCAAACCAAACCAAACCACAGTCTCATTGCTCCGGTGTAAAAAATAGTTTTTTAAAATACCAAGTACGAGTATTTAAAAACGAGAAAGATGATGAAACCGAAACAGGTACTGGGTCTCAACCAAACAATGACGTCACGAGAGAGCGTCCTGTGACGTCATGGATACTATAGCAAAATCTGGCGTGTGGGCGTTTATTGCCCAAACTGGCGACTTTAAGAGGGAGATTGACAATGTCTCGAATGACGAAAAGCCAGCTCGAAATTCTGAGCAGGAAACACAAAAATTACATCGACGGCTATGCGTCCAGCGAAACGATGTGGCACACGCGAGGATGCCCGCTAAATCTATCTTATTGAGGCCACGAAACGGGCAATTTCAAAACTCGTTTTCCCCGCTTATAAATTGGGCACAAAAGACCAGAAAACTGCGGAGGAAGTACCACAAAAGTTAAAATAAATTCATAGGAGGCACAAAAACGCTCTAGTTGCAATTTAACTCAGTTTAGTCAGTGAATTAAGCTGGATTAGAGGGGCTGGTTTAGTATAATTCACTATGATAATCTAATGCAACCTACTAAAAAATTCAAGGTGATGGCTCACGCATGCCATAAGTTTGGAGTTTTGGCTGGAAAAGCAGCATAACATCAGACACTTATTGCATAAAGCATAAAAGGCAACCCACATGCTACGCCATTTTGTTCTTTAAAAATGTGGTTGAGAATGTCGTCAAGTGTATTGGCCCGTTGGCCCATTTTAATTATCGGAGTATATAGCAGTGCACGCTCCCAAAACATGATTGCATAAATCAGGCCAAAAGTTTAGTGAATACATGAATACAAATGATGTTTAAAGTTTCAAGCTTATTAATTACAAAAGGTTATCACAAACGTATAATTATCGCTATGCATCCTTGAAAAGTGTCCACGATTGGAACGAAGCCCAATCGAAGTTCGTGACTCACACACTTGTTTTCAAAGTATATGCTTCTTTTTGTCTTTAAAATATGTTCATTTTGAATGCCTTGTCTCTTCTTCACCACGCAAGTGCTCCCCAGGCGGATACACTTGGAGGATGCTCGTAGGCAAGCACTCATGTACAAGTCCGCTAGAAAGGTGCAGCTAGGAGATGCTACACTCTACATTCTTTGAGATCCTTGGGTCTTGGCTCGCCCTTTCTCTCGGTTCCTTCCGCAGCAGCCTAGAGATAAGATTCTTGCCATCATCAGAGACATGAGCAGACTGCAGGTCCACACGCCGGATCCTGTCATAAGTAGTTTTTGCGGAGCTCGATTCAAAAGGAGGCTTTCCGACAAGGAACTAGTAGATTAGAACACCGACAGCCCAAAGATCCACTTGCTCGTGGTAGACGCTGTTTTCAACCATTTCGGGTGGCAAGTAATCTCTGATACCGCACGGGGTTTAACGCCTTGAGGACGGAGCATGGAGGGACCAGCCAAAGCCTGCTCTCTTGAGCACACCGCTGCAACCGATCAGGATTTTCTGTGGTTTTATGTCACGGTATATGACTTTCTTGCTGTGGCGGTACTGGAGTGCCTTGCAAACTTGGTGGATGTATGTAGCGGATTTCTTGTCAAACATATTCGCTTTGGTGGGCTCCATGTATAGCTCTCCTTTGGTTGCGTATTGCAGAATAAGATAAACCCTAGTCTCATCGCGGAAGTTGCCATATAGCCTCAGGATATGAGGATGCCCCAGGTGTAAATGAATTTCGGTATCTCTTTGAAGGTTGTGCTCAACATTGTTGCTCTTCAAATGGGACTTGAACATAACCTTCAGTGCAATGAAGTATTTGCTTTTCTTCTCATGCCAGGTGTACGTTTCCGAATTTTCCTTTGCCTAAGGGTCTCCCAATCTCGAAGTCGTCGAGGCTTCATTACAAGTTCGTTATTTTTGTTTGTTGGAGCAGGCATCAGTGCCCTCCGTCCTCTGTATGGCATAAGCAGCCCTTGCATTCTGTGGCTGGTTTTCCTTGTCGGCCATTGCAAGGTAATCATCTGAAGCCAGGGAAATGAACACACGTCGGTGAGAGGCTTCGGACACACGAGACTACTGAGGCCTGGTGAGAGTCAGCTAAAAGCGTAATGTACTGCACTCACGGCACCTGGCCTGCTTGCACCAGTTGTGGTGGGCGGTGTACGGGTAGGCCAGGCAGCCGTCGCTCACCCGGTGGTCTGGGAGCACCCCGGACTGCAGCAGGAACAGCAGCACCGACAGGTGGATGAACACCACGCCCGCCACGTCGTGCCACACTGCCACCAGCACTGAGGTGGGCATCTGCATGCCCCGGACTTCCACCAGTAGCCGGTGCGAGATGCGCAGCTCCTCGAGGTGAGTCAGGATGCGCTTGCCGGTCGTCTCCTCGTCCTGACCAGAGCAGTCAAGCCGCGGCCCAGAATGTTCTGCAGGAGCGCCACCTCTGGACGATGGGAGCGCACGAGGAAGAGGAAGCGTCGCGAGTCGCGTGGAAGAAAGGCTCGGGATTCGGGTTGTTGTTGTTTATGTTGCCTCTGAAGCCTTGACACATACCCATGGTGGGGGATCGGCAAGGGTTAGGGGAAGATCCAAATAGGATAGAAATTCATTCAGGCTAGTGTCAAACTGCTTATCAATAAAAATTGAGGAATCTAGGAAAACTAACTAAATATTTAGACATTTTGAGTAGATTGGAATGAAAATTGAAGAAACGAAAAGGGGAGGAATAAAAGAAATTATTTAAAAATAATAGGCATAAACAAAAAAAAATTGAGAGAAAAGTAAAGGCAATTAAGAAAGTCAGCTCGACATCAGAAAAAAAAATTCTTTTCTTCCTCTCGACGCACATCTCGATATGGAGGAGGAGGAGGTAGAAGAGGAAAGGCAGGGAGGTTAACCGGAAGAATAATCGGTTTGCTACCCTACATGGGGGCAAAGGAGTGAGGGGATAAGAAAAAAGAAAGAGAAAGGAGAGTAACAGAAATTTGAAGTCACTCTAAAAAGTCACCGTTCGATGAAGTGACAGCCTATCGTGCAGGCCAGAAGATCTCAAGAATCGGAGCAGGGCCTTGGAGGCCTTCAACGCCGACGACGGCCGCGGCCGAGAATGTTCACTTCCGTCAGTGGGCGTGGATCTAGGCGCTCCAGCGCACGGCTGAGAGACTTCCTTTGGGTGTTTAGGCAGGGCAGTCACAAAGGGTATCTTTGTGTTTGTATTTCCTGTAAAAGAAATTCGAAAATAAATTGAAATTGAAATTGAAAGAATTTGGGTTGTAGTCTCGTCATGCCCGCAGATGCCACATGGAGCCATACCGATTAAGAATTAGTAATGGTTGGTGAAAGCTACACCAAGCCATAGGCGACAAGCAAAGTTTCTTCTTGTAGTGGTAGGCCTGATGGAAGCCGGAGGTTGAGATCTGGGTCCGAGGATTTTGAACCTGAATTGCAAAATTGGCCGGAATTCCTCGCGGCAGGCGTGATGTCCCGCGCAAGTGCGCGAAGCCTGCCCGCTGCGTCCGATCTCGAAATGGGGATCGACACAAAATCGCCGTCGTCGTGTGCTCTTCGCGCGCGACCTCATCCGCGCGGTGATTGCCTGCTATGCCGCGGTGCCCCGGTAGCCATTGGTAGATAATGTCATGTCCTTTGTTGATGGCAGAGTGATGTAGTTGTCGAATTTCTGCGACCAGTAGTTCATGGGCTCCACGGCGAAGAGCAGCTTGTAAGCCTTGGAGGGCAGCTTTGGAATCGGTGAAAATAGACCACCGCTGAGGGCGCTGCTGACTCATGTGTTCAATGGCGACACGAAGAGCGGTGAGTTATGCACCCGTCGAAGAAGTGGGGTGAACAGTCCTAGCTCTAATTTCTGTAGTGCTTGCGGGGATGAACACAGAGCCAGAAGAAGTGATAGGCTTCACTGAGCCGTCGGTGTAAACGTGCACCCGGTTTGCATGGTGCTCATTAAACTACATGCATTCAAGAGGGACTTGTTGTAGGTCTATCGGCGATAAGTCGATCTTCTTCCTGATGCCAGGCATCGAAAGAAGCACAAAGGGATTGTGCAGGCTCCAAAGTGGCGAGGATGGTCTAGAGGTGGGTGTAAACTGGGACGGCAGTATGCCGCGATGTGCGTCAGTGATGTCTGTAAACGATGTGCGCGGCCTGGTAATAGGAAGACTGGCAAGATGGTGAGATGGTACCCGGGAGATGTGTCGGAAATGTGCCCTCAGTGCGTCAACTGTTAAGTAGGTAGGGATTGGATGCTCCTGGGCGATGAAGACAGATGCGGCCTAGAGGCAGATTTCGGCAATCCTAGGCAAGTCCGGAGAACTTGAACTTGAGCGCTTTGCAGACTTCGTATGTTTGTTTTTCGAATGTTTGCAAGTGCAGGGAGGCTGTAGCGAAGAAATCCCATGAATAAGGCGTTGTAGAGCTTCATCATCGACCGAACCGACGCTCCCCACGACTTTCCCCCAAGAAAGGCGAGGATTTTCATGCATGAGATATGAGGGGTGCATGATAGATTTCGGTCGATGATTACTCCCAGAAACCGATGGCTCTTTACGTAGGGTATTGCTGTGCCGTTTATGCATACGGTATAAGGAGATATGTTCTTTCATGTAAAGACAATCAGCGAGCACTTTTCGGTTGAAAGCTGTAGGGCTTGCTGGTGAAGGTAGGCCGCAAGATTACTTGACGCCTTTTGAAGACTCGCTCGAACTTGTGGGCGCGTAACTCCGGATGCCCAGATACAGATGTCATCCGCATAGATTGAGAGTTGTGCCGACTGTGGTAGTATATCCACAAGCCCGACAAGTGTAAGGTTGAACAGCGTTGGGCTGAGCACTCCGCCCTGCGGGACTCCACGGGAAGGGAAATGAGAAGATGTTGGGCCTTCCTCTGTCTGCAGAAAGAGCGATCTGTTGGATAAATAACTCCATATCGATTAGAATACGCGACCACCAAGCCCGGCAGCTTCCAGAGAGTCCAAATAGCCTGGTGAGTTACAATGTCGTATGCGCCCTTTGCATCCAGGAACAATGCCGCGGTCAAGCGCTTCAAATGTTTTTGGCGCTGGACGGATGAGACTAGTTCGACCACGTTGTCAATTGAAGAGCGTCCACGTCGAAACCCGCGCATTATATCCGGATATATGCGGTAGCGCTCCAGGTACCACTCAGTACGTGTAAGTACCATCCTTTCCAGTACTTTGACAACGCAACTAGCCAGCGCAGTTGGACGGTATGATGTCAGGCCAAGAGGCGATTTCTCTGGTTTCAGGAGCGGAACTAGACGACTGGAATTCCACTCATCTGGAACTGTGCCCTCATTCCATGATTTATTGTAATACTCCAAAAGGACACACCAAGCTTCTTGTCGAAGGTTTGCAAGTGCAGTGTATGGCACAACGTCGAGTCCCGGCGATGATGATCGTCTGCAACAAGCCAGCGCGGCGTCAAGTTCCTCCGCGGAGAAGCGAAGGTCCATTCGAGAATCCCGTGAAAGGGGAGCATCGCTGCAGTGCAGCGTAGCCGATGGGGCAGGTGGTCCTGCTGCCCTAGCGCACCTCGCCACGTCGTTGGAAGAGTGCAAGAGACTTGAAAGCCTGCAGCTGGTGTGGGGATGTTCGAAGGCGCCGAACTACATTCCAGATACGTCACAAAGCTTTCCGTGGATCAAGCGTTTCACAGAATGACGTCCAACGTTGTGCCAGGAGTGCTTGAATTCTGCGCTGAATTTTCTTTTGCATGTGCCTCGCATCTCTGAGGTCAAGGCTCGACTTTATGCGTCGGAACCAACGCTCTCCCTCCGTCGCAGTGATCGCAGGCGCTGCAATTCCATATCGAATTCCGTGTACTCTTTAATTGGAGGGAATAACCGTGTCGCGTTCTCCATAGCCTCCTTAATTTTCCCTTCAAAACTAGCGGATGAACCTTCCTGCAAGCATCTTCCGTAAGTACTTGAAACACTGGCCAATCGATGTGTCGCATGCGTGTGGCAGAGGTGCATGTGGAAAGGACAGTAATGGTGAGATATGTAGGGATATGGTCACTGGCGCGGGTTTCAGTATCCGAAAACCACCGGAGATTGCTGATAAGGCATCGAGAAACGAAAGCCATGTCAAGGCAGCTGCTGTAAGTTGTCCCTCGAATATAAGTTGGGGAGCCGTCATTTAAACACTGAAGATCATAGTCAGAAGCGAAGGACGCAAGTTTCTGTCCCCTAATGTTCATTCTAACGCCTTCCCACATCGTGTGTTGAGTGTTAAAGTCGCCCATGACGATCCAATGGCCGGGTGTATCCGCCATCAAGTCACTCAGTCGTGCGGCGTCAAATCGACTTCATGGCGACATACACGCCCCGACACGCGGAAACGTGAGATTACGCCTCTTCACTGTTAGAAAAACGTACTGGTTGTCGCTATTAGGGTGAACTGGATGAAGCACATATGTAAGTTGACGCCGAATGTAGACTATGACTTTACTCTTCCCTCGGTGCGTGGGAGATGCAAACGCCTCGTAACCTGACAGTCGCAATATCTTTGGCACATTAGGCTCACAAATGATAAGGATGGAGAAATTATTTACGGAAACATATTGCCGAATATCTGAAATTCAGGACTGAAATCCGCTTTAGAACACTGTGCGATGTCAGTGCACGTTAAAGAACCCCAGGTGGTCGAAATTTCCGGAGCCGTTCACTACGGCGTCTCTCATAGCCTGAGTCGCTTTGGGGCGTTAAACCCCATAAACCAACCAACCAACTTCCACAGCCATCGTATAAGACCGCACCCACCACCCTCGCTACAGCAATAGAGTCGGTTCAGGGCAAACAGGCCATCAGCAGCACTAGGAGTCCACGTCATGCATGCCATCTGAACCACAGGTGTACGGCGACGCGCGGCCAGAACGCGGTGGGCCACAATGGCGCTCATCCGGACTGTGCGAAAACAAGATTATCGCATATCCGGTAGAATAAAATAATAAATATTAGCGACAATGCAGGGACGAAAAAAATTGCAGCCCTCACACAAACATGAGATCGAAAGGGTATTGAGACACAATGCAAGGAAACAAACGAAAAGCGAAGTCCTTGTTTCATGGCTTCCTGAGTTGTGTCGGCTTATGTCATCAAATTGAATTAACTGAATTGGCTATACCTATTCGCAGAGACTGAACGACACTCTGCTGGGCTGCTCGTCATCGTAACATAGTAGGTGACGGCATAACTCTTCGCGATGCAGCATCAGGTGCTCTTTGAGACACGGTACATAGTGACCATGTTTCTGAGAACCTGAGCGGACAGATACAGGAAAGTCGGGATGCACTCGCACAAGTGGAAGCGCTGATAGCCTAACTCAGAATGGACAGGAAACACTGAACACTGAGAATGGGCCCTGCGTATTGCACGCTCATGAACCTACTTCTAGGCGTGCTAGAACTGCAGGTTTGAGAGTGTGGAGTTCCCTTTTGGGTACTACACGCCTTTCTGAAGTTCCCTGCAGTATAGAACACCACATTATTCACAAGTGCATTGCCAAGTCAAAAGTGCATTCCTAAATGCAAGGTAATCGGCCAGATATTGAAAATGGATCGTTTCACTCCTTTCCTTTGCTGGACCGGCCTTTGCCAACATATTTCCAGTATTGGGCCCATTAGCTTAGCTGCTGGTGTTTCCCTCAGAGGCCGCCGCAGTTGCTCAAAGCTTACGGCGCTCAGCTGCCAGCCAGAAACATGCGGGCTCGATCCCAGCCACAGCGTTTGAATTTCGGTGGAGGAGAAATTCTAGAGAACCGCGTATTATGCGATCTTACTGCATGTTAAAAAATCCCAGGTGATTGAAATTTCCGGAGCCCTTCACTACGGCGTCCCCATGTCCGGAGTCGGTTTTGGACGTTAAACCCCTGAAGTCCTTAAACATTTCCGCGATAGGTGCATATACCAGTTTTCAGCCAACACCAGCGCTGCTGATCATGAGGTTTCGATCGTGTGTAATCCTTTCAACCTGATGCACTTGTTTTTCATTTAGTTCATCTTACCATCATTAACCACCTGTCCATCCACACACCGCGCTTCATTATTGTCATCATTGTGTCTCTCCGAAATGTGCTTGACTGACTCTGACATGTGGCCAGAGACTCAGTAACTTTGCGCAACTTAAGAGGTGAACACTGAATCTGCTGCACAAACACAAACAACAGAATGCCATCGATAATCTACAAAATCATTTAAACAACTTCGACCCTTCTAGTGCAATAAGAGCATTTAGTTTCTCATCTCGCAAAGAAGTTCTGGCTTCTCTGTCACGATATTCTCCGACTGGTTGAGAGAGGTCACATGACCTTCTAACGTCATCACAACCTGGGCACTATGACACGTGGCACTCTACCTATTGGGTTGTGAGTTACCTACCGCTTATCGTACGAGGCTGTGAACTTAATTCGGTGCTTTCCCCCTTGCTTTTCAACGTAGCTATGCGTGACCTCCCGGCAGCCCTAAGGAAAGTGGTAAATTGGTAAATCGGTTTTTGAGGAAAGGAAATGCCGCAGTATCTGTCTCACATATCTCGGTGGACACCTGAACCGCGCCGTAAGGGAATGGAGGAAAGTAGGATTGAAAGAAGAGAGAAAGAGGTGCCGTAGTGGAGGTCTGCGGAATTATTTCCACCACCTAGGGATGTTTAACGTGCACTGACATCGCACAGCACACGGGCGCCTCTTGCGTTTCGCCTCCATCGAAACGCGGCTGCCGCGGTCGGGTTCGAACCCGGGTACTCCGGCTCGGTAGACGAGTGCCTTACCACTGAGCCACGGTGGCGGGTTAAGGAAAGTGGAAAATTTGAAATTCAGCATGTACGCGGACGATTTTAATCTCTGAATCAACCAGAGCAGCGACGCGATCATAGAGGAACGCCTGCTGGCAGCAGCGGAAATTGGCGTGTACTATGCGGCCGAGAGGGGCCTCTCATGCTCTCCGCTGAAATCTGCACTCCTTATATACATTCCAAAAGCGCCCAGATGGAAGCGCGAAATAAATCTCAGCATCACAGCAGACGGACAAATGGTGCCACGGGTCGAGCATATTAGAATCGACGGATATAATGATACAACAATTAAGAATCTAGACAATAACACCGCACAGGTAACTGGTATATTCAGAAGAGTCGCGCTCAAGGGTAGGGGCCTAAAAGAGCGTAGCCTCCTGAAACTGATGCAGGCCTAAATTATCAGCTGCATAAGCTGTGTCATTCCATATCTGAACAGTAGGACAGGTAAAAAACGCAAAATATACGCACTTATCAGGCGATTCGTAAAGCGGGCGCTGGGGCTTCCGATTGCGACCTCAACGTTCAACCCCGTCGAAATGGGGGTGCATAATAAGTGGAGTGAATTAGCGGAAGCAGTGCATATGGCGCAGCTAGAAAGATTGAGCTGAACTAACACGGATGGAACCCTCCTTGGTTGGGTGAGGCTGCAATTAGAAAGAGGTGCGAGCGACAAAAGAGATATTCCCCTAAAATGTCGCGAAAACATACTCGTACCCCCTCTTTCCAAAAACGTGCACCCAACCTATAACAAGAAACGGACACAAAAAAGGGCTGAAGCGCTCACGAAGCGTATGGAAAATAAGAAACCTGAAAAAGTCGCCTATGCAGACGTGGCTAGTGGAAAGTCGGTGGCGGCAGTCCCCACGGTGGTCGATGGGCGTGGCGTACCGGTCGCCTCCGCATCCATTAGAAGCTGCAACATAGATACAGCTGAAAAAGTTTCAATAGCGCTCGCGTCCATTGGAACGAAAGCAAACACCATAATTTTTAGCGATAGCAAAACGGCTGTCTTGAATTTTGGCAAAGGAAGGGTCTCGAAAGAGGAAAACAAAATGTTAGCAAGTTCCGCATTGAACCGCAAAAATTACGATAATCGGGACGCCCGCACACGAATCAACCCCAGGAAATGAGGCGGCACACGAGTTAGCCCGAGCTCTCTACTTCCGGGTAACCGTAGAGCCGCCTTTCTGTCGGGGACTGGATGAGCGCGCGCAAACCAACACTGAAATCGTCGAGCACTATAGAGTTGGAAGGAGGTCTCTGCCACCACCGGACCGAACTTTAAGCAGCAGAGAGGCTGTCGCTTGGCGACGCCTGTAACCTGGGAATTTCCCAAATCCAGTCTGGTTGCTCCTCACGCGAATAAAAGATAGACCTGATAATAAATGTAAAATCTGCGTAGAAAGGGTGATGCCTCTTGAACATATAATCTGGCAATGTCCTAACTCCCGACATCCCGAAGAACATTAAAAGTAGAGATTCCTGGGAGGTCTTGCTGCGAAGCGAGTCCCCCGCCGAACAAAGTCATCCGCCTGGCGACGGAAGCCGCGAAGAAACACTGTACCTTCGCCTGTCTTTAGAAGCGGGGGCCTCGGCCCCCGCCCCTTGAGCCTGCGCGCCAGGGGAGGGGAGTAAGGGGCCTCCTACATCGGTGGAAAATAAAGCTCTTCCTACGGAAGTCACGGACACGGTCACAGAACCTATCGTGCTGTGTTAACGAAGATCAACCCAAATGGGAGTTTAAATGGTTGGCGTCACCCTTTAAACTCCATATGTAGAAACATTTACTCCATAAATATGGAGTAAAAATGTGCTAAATGACCTGTTTTACTCCCTGCACTCAATAAAGAGGCATAAAAGAGGATTCCCCTCTTTATACCTCCCATTTTAAATTGAGTTTCTTGGTATCAATGCGCTCCAAGTCCCTAATAGAGTAAAAGAACCATTTTGCACCATCCGCCCCGCCACCTAGGGTCTCGTCTGCTTCTGGTCAAGTCGTCTGATAATGGCGGCGAGTGACGACTCCTTGGTTACCATCGTCGCTCGATCTCTCCTCACTTCTGCACCTTCACGGGCGCCTGCCGCGGTACAAGATGTCGGCTTGTCGCCGTTATCTGCTACGATAAGGTACATGATTGAACGGCTCCTGTGAAGCCTTCAGTGCGCAAGCCACAGATGACCTTTCTTTGTTAGTGCCGCCATCGCGTTACAGCCCCCGCTTTAGCCCAATTCTCATTGATTTCTTTCTGTGTGGTTCCCACGGTGTTGGAGCAGATTATATTGCGGTGCTTGAAGATGGAATTGTGATAGTAGATACTTTCAATGCTGAGCTCTTGATTGAGTTGTTGAAGCTATATTTTTCGTAACTCAAATGGAAAAGTGAAGCCTTAAAGAAGTGAACGTGAAAAAAAATCTGCCACACTAAACTACCTTCAGGGGTGTTTTCATTTTCAACCTATTCTGCTCTTGTTTTTAGTCAAATATAGCGTGGTACACGACAGTAAAACAACCCTATGACTCCTTTTCAGTTTTAAACTATTGATTCTAATGCTACATTCCTTTATCTACGAACATAGCCAACCGAACGAGCTCGTACAGTAAAAGCAGATGACAAGCAGACGGCTCCTGCCGCACCCGCCTACGCCGCGGCTGGGCTTGCAGGGGGCGAAAAGAACGCGTGACGCAGGGTCACATTAGGGCAGTGCAGTTTCTCAATTTGGTTGCCGACGGCCCATGAAGCTACTGCCCGTTTCTGCCGCTGGAACGTCTGTAAGAATGAACCTGAATGAGCAAAAATAAACATGACGCCATTTTTGGGCTCCATTCCTTTGGTCAGTAAAACATTTACTGCCTTGTACACCTATATACCTGCCTTGCATAAGAGAGTACATAAAATGCTCCATTTATATGGAGTAAATAAAACCTCCCTTTGGGTAGCGTTACAGGACAAGCAATTTACACCATTTTGAGTATTTTTTGCTGGCAGTGTATACCTGCCCTTCCTGGACTTCCTGATTGCCAGCGAGGACTGTGTGTAGCCCGTCTCTTGCCTGCTCTGCGTTCAGAAGCCAAAGTGGCTTTCACGTGGCTTCATCCTCTAGAGCTGGACACCTCCGAGTTAAGCCTTGGACTTCGCATTGCGCGCTTGGTGCCGGGTTTACCTGCGCTCTTTCTGGCTACCCATGCGCTTCTAGCAGAGTCCTCCGATGGCTTCCTCTTAGCGCGGGCTGTGTGCTGACACATGTTTCGGATTGGCAGCTCTTTTCTTGTGCGCTGGTGATGCCTTGCTTGTGGGCCTCCCTTTCGACTCCCTGCTGTGCCCAGCCCTGGTCAGAGTAGCTGGCGATCTGTGAGATGGTGGCACAATCCACTTTTCCTACGTCATGCACGAGTTGCCACTGTTGCCAAACCGTGTTTCTCCTCATTCGAAACAGTCTTACGTCTTTCTTTTAAGTTGTAGGTGGTGGTCACAACTGTATACCACCAGCATGATTTATTTGAACGCTCACGTTTCTTTACAGCTTTTTCCACGCCGCTTTCATCCTGCCTAGCTTCAGGTCTAGTGCGTTTTGGAGTTGAGTCTTCCGAGTTTGTAGCTGTCGCATGTGACTTCGCAGGCGTCTCCTGCGTCCGTCTGGCATCAGCCGGCGATGGGGAGCGACCCAAAGGAGTGATCGGAGTCACGGGAAGAGAAACACCGGCGGCACCAGGCGGCACCTTCTCTGTGGCGACGAGGACTCTTAAGGAATAAAGGCTGTATTAAAAATGCACTTGGAACATATTGTATCAATTGCATATTGATTTTGTGTGATTTTGTCCGAATAGTTAAAACCAAAATTAAGGCTTTTTCTTTATTGAAGTAATTAAACTTTACTTTCGCACAAGATGTCAGGACTGCAACTTTTGCCCGCTCAGTATATTTCTGACAAATCACAAATTTACTATATTCTGTAAGGCTTATAACAGGCTGCAAGCTGGATTTACTGCATTAGACATATTTCAGTTGTCTACCGCCAGAAAGAATCACAACGGTGTGATCATGAACATTTTATTGGTATATCCTTTTGAAGCCACATCCAAAAAAAAAACGAGGCATTGTCTTAAATCAAGAGCTCGATGACGTAGACGTAAACAGGTCATGGGGCGTCACTTAGCCGAGAGTGATGTCGCCACACCATGAGTTCCGACTGACAGTTGCGTCAGTAAACTGGAAGTGTTCCGACACGTGTCGGCTTGCCATGCGAATACTTTCTGAGAGACGCCACATAATCTTGCCCGGTGAGGCGTTTCTGGCTCCAGAACTGTGGGCCCCCAAATTACTGCACTAGTGCGAAATTGGTCACGTTCCAAATTTCGGGTGATCTAGAACTGAACTGCTGGTCTTAACTTGCGTCAGGCATCCTTCAGAAGTCGAACTGTCAAGCAACATTTACATAGGCGTCTAATGCAGCCTGACGGCACTGCGAGTCGGAGTCCTTTTCGCTGCCAGCTCCGGGTCCGGAGATTCTCAACGCGCACTTCCCGGTCTATTGCTCTCAGGGTCTTCACATGGAATGCAATAAGTGGTGGTTATCTCCCTTGCAGTATCACAAACACGAATAGTCGGGAGGAAAGGAAGAGTCACGGCTGTTCCCCGACGGTCCCACGGCACCATGAAGATTCCTGCTACAAATTTTATGAGGACTGCCCATTTGTTAGAATTGAAGTATAATTGGGATGAATTATTTTCATATTTACGAAGGAAAATTTTATTCTACTGCGAACATACTAAAACAACATATACCTTTTTTCACACATTTGAAACGTGTGTGAAACATCGCTTAGGTG
The DNA here is from genome assembly GCF_055824585.1 of Amblyomma mixtum. Classification (NCBI taxonomy): domain Eukaryota; kingdom Metazoa; phylum Arthropoda; class Arachnida; order Ixodida; family Ixodidae; genus Amblyomma; species Amblyomma mixtum. Next base: position 319,360,285 of record NC_143014.1, read on the forward strand.
AAAGACAAATTTTACGACTAAATTTCCAATACCGAGCAAGAAATTTCAAGAAGCTATTTCTTACATATTTTAGTGCATTCATGAATACTAATTATGTTTAACATACATTATAAATAACCCGTCCTATATTCCAAACGCATTAATGTTCGTTAAAGGTCCTCCCCAACCTTCAACAAGAGGACTGTGCAAAATTGGAATAAAGCCAAAAAACTCGTTGATTGCTGCAGATTTTTCTTCAAAGTTTGTTTCTTCTGCTGGTGTCGTCACCGCTCCTTCTGAATATAGAGCGTCAGATCTAGAGGACAGGTCTCCCTCTTCCACACAGCAGAGAGCAGGTTTCTTTCCTTGTATTGTACCCCACTGACTACGAATGCTGACACACGGAAGCAGACTGTTGACGCCTGAGAAGAGGCTCTGCTTGGTGGGTCTTCTACTAGCTCAGTGCCGTCGTTGTCGCCAAGAGAAGTGGGTTCTTCTTCAGCAGGAGTCCTGAATTCAGTAGTGCCGATATTTGCAGCGCTGCCCTGCCAATTGCCAACATGTGCAGTGCCGAATGGTGCAGTACAGTAGTTTTCAGTACCGTAGTCTGCAGTTCCGACGTGTGAAGTAGTAATGCGTGGAAAGCCGACATGTGGAATGCCAGACTCTGAAATGGCAAACTGGGCACCGCCAACTGGTGCAGTTCCGAAGTGCACAGTACCAACAACTGCAGCAGCAGCCGACCTGTGTACTGTCTTTGCTTGCTCGGGTGCCGTAACCACAAGGCCTTTGCTCAAATCAGGCTCCATGTGGCGGGTAATGTGCCGACGCTTGCTTTCTGGAATTATGTCCTCATAGCTGTTCATAAGTGGCGTTCCATCCAGGTCCTCTTCACCCGAAGACGCCACAGTATCTGCGGGGCTTGACGCTGCAGCTGGATGTGCTGGCTGATATAGTGACTCCTTGGGACCTCACTGAGCAGGTCCGGCAACAGATGAATCGGCTGCAGTAGGCGAGTGCAGGCACCTGGCAGCCTCTTGAACCAGGAACTCTGGCAGCAGCAGCGGATTTCGCTCGGGGGAAGATGTCTGTCCAGCTAGCGGTTCCGGTACCTTGTTCCCATCTATATCCCGGTCGTCACTTCTGGGCTGCAAACTGTGATCAGGCTGCTGTGGCGTCGGCTGTGGAGAGCGAACCGGACTTGGAGTGCTCTCGTGCAGATCAGTGCCAGAGTGGTCGCTGTCAGTGTCCCTGGGAGTCGTGAACTGTCTAGGTTGGTCAAGAGACATTTCTGTCTCCTCTGAATGGCATGCCTCCTGTTCGCCATTTGCCTGCTCCACAGGATGAGACTGCATGGAGGTACTTCGTATTCTCTGCCCAGTGTGTCATTGTCAGGGCTAAATTCGGAACTGTTCGAGTCTGACATGGCAAATCTGACCCTCATAACTGATGGATCTGCAGGTGTTGGCTGGACGTCCTTGCCGAGTTCTTCGGGCGTCGGACAGGTGCCAGCATGTTCTTCTGCGGAGACCCTTCGAAGAACAGGTGGAGTGGCAGCAACAGATGGGAGGCCCACGGCTCGCCGCTTCAAGCAGTTTTGCTTGTTAATTCGTGCGCTGCGTAGATTGTCCGTCGTAGATGGGCCGCCAATAAGGAGACGGGAGGCGTGCAGAGGATCGATACGGCATGCTGCTCCGGAAAACTTTGCTCGGCATAGTTGCTGACACTCGGAATAGACACTGAGGCCCACAATTCACTCTCAGCCACCCTGTAGAGAGCAGATGGCAGAGCGGGTGGCTTTGAGGCCTTTGCAGCAGCCATGTTCGGCTTCAACGCAGCCACCTCCTTTTCCAGGCGGGGCGTGGTGCCCTCGTGAGGCACACGAGTGGACACATTTCCCGGCCACTTCACTGGTGTGCTAGGCTGCTTTCGTTAGCCTGATGCTGTATTCAGCTGCGATGCTGGTAGTGGCATCGACCACATGAAGCTCTACATGAGTTCCAGCTTGGTGGACACCTTCGGAAGCACCTCAGGAAGGTATGACCGCTGTGTTCTGCCCTTCCGAAACAGCCCCTGAAGGCAGCCGGTCAGCGGCTGGGTGGCATGGGGAGGTCCGCACTGCAGGAAGTGCAGCACCACGTGGCACATCCAGGTCGGCTTTGCCAGAGCGCAGAAGCAGCACACCAGCTGCCCTTCCTCCGTGGGACACAGAGGCACTTGCAGAAGGAGCTGCAGCTGTTCACGGGCTTCACGCACTTTCATTTTTTCTCGCGATTGCCATAACGCAGCCCAGTAGCTGCTTCAGGCTAGGAAGGTGACGTGCCCGCTGATCAGCTCAAGGGAGTAGATGACTCGAGAGTTCTCCAGCAGCATGTCCAGCTGCAGGGTCATCTTCTTAGGCGTGGAGGCCACCTGCATGTGGCCGAGGCAGCGCAGGGCCAGGCTGTGGTGTCACTGAAGCATTAGGCGCTCGGCGGGGCCCCAGAGGGCGCCCAGAAGCGGCCGCAGCTCAGCACTTGCCTGTTGCTGCCCCTGCAGCAGGATCTCCATCCCTTGATCATGGCTGCCATGGACGAGGTGCCAGCTATTCTGGGCAACGCTGTACACATCCGTGCTCAGGTAAAATCAGACTGGAGGCGCTTCAGCTTTTCCTTCACCAGTGGATAGTCGTTGATGATGAAGGCGGAGATGTATAGCAGGAGGTAATAGGTGACGACGTGCGGCGGCCAAGCTTTGACAGCACTTATGAGACGGATGTCGGTGGCGCTGTGAATGCTTGGTGGCAGGCAGCTCACTCGCAGGCGACAGCCGTAGCTGGCCGCATCTCCCAGGCCCGCCTCTACCAACACGATGTTCGCCATCAGTCTCCTGCCTGGCTCATTCCTGGCGTCATGGCACCAGGTCTGGAGGGTGGTGCACGGGTAGGCCAAGCAGCCCTTGCTCACCGGTTGGTCGGGCAGGTCCGCGTACGGCAGCAGGGAGAGCAGCACCGAGGCGTGGCCGAGCAGCAGACCCGTTACGTCGTGCCACACTGCCACCGGCCCTGGCGTGGCCATCTCTATGTTCACAGCTTCCCTCAGCAGCCGCTGCAAGAGGCGGTGCTCCTCGAAGTTAGTCAGGATGCGCTGACCGGTCGTCACTTCGTCCTGTGCAGAGCAATCAAGCAGCGGCCTGTGAAGTCGTGTAGCAGCAATATCTCTGGATGTTCGTAGCGCGCGAGGAAGTCTAAGCAACGTGAGCCCACTCATAGGAATGCTCGGGCTGCGGATCGGCTTGAGAAACGAGTATGAAAACTACTTCTTTGTTTCCACCCGATGTCCGCTGTGACACGGTCAACATCGTACAAGGCGAACCACATTCACCTTGCTTCACCTTGCACACCCGTTGGCCAGAAGCAACCCCAGTCCCCGGTACTGCTACCTCTGCTGTCGCGTCTTTTTTCCTTTCTATCTTGGTGGACCATTTTGGAGTCCGTCTACAATCATCCTGGGCCCCGGCGGGCAGTTCTAGTCGTCTCTCTTTGCTGAGCTCCTTTGCATTCTCGACGGGGCTCGCCTGCGCACCACCGCGTACCACCCCGAGACAAATAGCCTAGTGGAACGCCTCCACCGCCACCCCATGTCTGCACTCACCGCCCTCGCTACACCAATGGAATGGGTCCACCGCAATCAGCACATCAGGAACATTAGGAGTCCACATCTCGCAGCCTATCTGTGCCACAGATGTACGCTGACGCGTGCCATGAGGTGAGCCACAATGGCGCACCACACTATGCTAAAAAAATATTAACGGATATTGCTGGTGAATTGTGATAACCTTTGGCAACAATGCTCGGACAAAAATGTCCCAAAGCACAAGTAAACTCAAAAATGAAAAAAAAATTAAGATTCATCAAAAGAGCAGAATTTGCACTGGTTTATGTTTTGCTCCAGGTCTCAGCGACCTGTTTCTATCCCGCAAAGACAGAAGCATGCTATCCGTTATGTCAGGTTCCCCTATTGTCAAAGTATTTGATTTTGTGAATGATTACTCAGTTCTTTTCGAGCACAGGACGGGAACAGAAGCAGAAACCTTGGTCACGAGTGCCGTTGAGAGCTTCAAGCAATGCCTGGAGCCGCTGGAAGTGTCACATGAGGTCCCTTCAGAAGGTTTCCTCCGGTTTTTTAGATCTACGGATTACGTTCTCCGAAAGTCACACTTGCTGGAAATATCTGCAAGGAGCTGCAGCCATTCCAGTTGGCCGATTTCAACTTGACACACAGGGCGATTGCCAGCGTCTGCCTGAGGAATGCGGCCTAAAATCTTGCGCTCATTCCATGCAAGCAAGTACACTAGACCAGGTGGCTCGTATTCACACTGCAGACTACCCTCCGTCATCTGTGTTGCTGAACACATTTTGAAGAAGGAAAAACAAGAAGCGAATCCTTGCAACACCTATTACGTAATTCTGCCTAGCGAGAGAGGGAGAGTGGTCGTTGTACTATACATACAAAAAGTTTCGCACCCACTTAAGAAGATTGGGCGCCGTAGCAAAGTGAACATCGTGTTCTCGGCCCTTATGAAGCTACGTGCGTTGTGCGCGCGCGTAAAGAGAGGTATGACGGGTGCTGACAGTGCAACACAGCGCATGAGAACCACTCCGTTGAGTGTGTAGGGGGTGTGTTGTGCTTCATTCGTCTTTCTTCAGGCAAGGTGTACGTCGGCCAAACGGGAACACGCTTGAATGAGTGGCTGAAGGAACCCATCTCCAGAACCCACAAGACAGGCACAGGGACTCTGGCACTGTAACCTCGCGACTGCAAACAGGAAGACAATGTTTCCGGTACAGAAAAAAAGTGCGAACCGGATCTATCCGGCTGTTCCGTGGTCAGCAGACACTCGGGCCAGCTAGTGCGGGAAATTGTGGAGGCTCCCGAGTTATCTAGGCTGCATGATAATAGTGTTAGTGCGCCCTCCGTCACCCTGAGAAATGCAGAGTTGCATTTCTTGACGAGGTGATGCACCATGTAATGTCCCTTTTTGGTTCTTCTTATTTTACTGAAAAGCAGCATATAAGCAGTTGTCTCATCTAATAAAACTCGCTTGGAAGCCAACGTTTGTGTGTCTATTTGTCTGTGTTATAGTTTTTTGCTCCCTTGGACTGCAATTCGTCATGAAACACCACCTAGCTCACACAGTCACCTTAACACAAAACAATGAAACTGAAGAAAAGCGAAGTGGTTGTTTCATGGCGTCCTCCATTGCCGCGGCTGACGCAATCAAATGAAATAAAATCCATTGCCTACGCTTTATGCACAGAGTCTGAATAACACTCTGCTGGGTTTCTCGTCATCTTTACTTAGATGGTAATGAGGTACCTGTTCGCAAAGCAGCATCAGCTGCTCTTTGCGACACGGCAGGTATTGAACATGTTTCATTTGAGAACCTTGAAAGCACAGATTCAGACAACTCGGGAGGCAAGGGCACAAGGGGAATAGCTCATAGGCGCACAAATCATTGAAAGGAAACATTGATGTAAAGCAAGTGATTCATTGAAGGCTGATGGTTTTGGTTTTGGTTTTGTGGGGTTTAACATCCCAAAGCGACTAAGGCTATGAGAGACGCCGTAGTGAAGGGCTCCGGAAATTTCGACCACCTGGGGTTCTTTAACGTGCACTGACATCGCACTGTACACGGGCCTCTAGAATTTCTCCTCCAAAGATATTCTAGCCGCCGCGGCCGGGATCGAACCCGCGTCTTTTGGGTCAGCAGCCGAGCACCATAGCCTCTGAGCCACCGCGGCGGCCCATTGAAGGCTGAGAACACGCACATGTACCTCCTTTCAGGCGTGCTAGAACCGTGCGGTTTGAAAGTGTGGAGCTTCCATTTTGTGTGCTGCACGGCCTTCTGAAGTCGTCAGACTATAAAACACTAGAAAACTACATTTCCCTAAGAGATACTCATACCAGATTTCAGCGCACACCACCACGCCTGGTCATCCGGTTTAGGTTGGTTGGTTTATGGGGTTTAACGTTCCAAAGCTACTCAGGCTATGAGAGACGCCGTAGTGAAGGGCTCCGGAAATTTCGACCACCTGGGGTTCTTTAACGTGCACTGACATCGCACAGTACACGGCCCTCTAGAATTTATGAGCCGGTTTAGATCGTGTTTCATGCTTTTTATGTGATGTAATTTCTTTTTATTTTCTGTATCTCAGCATCGTTAACCACTTCTCCATCCAGACGCAGCGTGTCGTCAGTGTCATCACTGTCTCCCTCATAAAAGTGCATGACTGAATTGGACACAGCCTCCCATATAACTTTGCGTATCTAAGACGTGTCGAGTGAAGGTGCTGTGCAAACAAGCGAATACCATCGAAAAGCTTGAAACATCGTTCAAAGTTAGAAACTTCTTTTGCGATAGCATTTAGGTTGCCGTCTCAAAAAAAAAAAAGTTTCGGCTTCTCTGTCACAAAATTTCCTATTTGGCCGAGAGAGGCTACGTCACCGAGTGACATTATGACCACCTGGCCACCATGGCACGTGGCAACCTGCATATAGTGTTGTGAACTACCTGATCCCCCCCCCCCCCCCACCCCTTCCCGTGGTAAGTAGAAATTTATTTCGATAAATTCACCGCGGTTGCAATCTGCCCACTGTGAGGCTGTGTATGAGCCTCACAAGAGCTCGGGATGAGCGACCTGGGTCTCCGAAGCCGCCCCGATGGCTGTGTTTGAATTAAGCAGCCGCTTGCTGGGCGGTGGAGCATCGCTTAACCGCTGCACCACTGCGCCAGTAGTGGTGTAAGGAATCCCCGCGATTTCGGAACGCGACTTAGAGGGTCGTGACGTCATCAACAGAGTGGACCAATTATAGAACACCGCGAAATTTGAAAGTCTGGGATGCTCTAAGATTGAAAGTAGGCCCGCAAGAGGAAATGGATTAAAGGTCTACTCTGTGTTTTTTTTTAACATTTTGGTTTCACAATCAGGTGACATTCCATAGAGTCGCGTCACTTCAGTGCAAAAAACAGTTTTCCAAAATACCAAGTAGAAGTATTACAGAAAATGAAAACCAGGAAGCCGGAGCCAAAACTCTTTTTAACAAGACGATGACGTCACGACAGACCACCCTATGATGTCACGGGTGCTGTCGCAAAGCGTATTGTGGTGCGTTGATTGCCCAAACTGGCGACCGTATGTAGAGCTTTGGTCCCTGTTTGTCTCAAATAACGAGAAGCCAGATCGACATTCTGCCACAATGCTGAGCGAATAGCGATGGCCGTTCGACCAGTGACGTCACGCACGCAATATTGACAGTAGGAACGTCCCAGATTGAGGCCATCCGTAGAGGAATTTTGAGTTTGCTGGCGCAGGAACAAAACACTGCCCCGCGTCCGAGAACGTAACGTGAAAGTTTCTGTAAAATCTAAGGAGGGAGAAAAAATGCCCGAGTTAATGCTGTTTAGTGGATGAATTAGGATGGATGAGAGGGATGGATTAGTATAAGTAATTATGATTATCCAGTGACAGGTATCCGGTCACTATCGAAAGTGATGACTCATGCATGGCACATAAGTCCGGAGTTATGGAGGGAAATTGCAGAACTTTAGCCAATCACTGTATAAACCGCAGCAGGCAACCTAAATTCTCTGGTATTTTCTTGAAAACAGCGCTTAAAACGACCCCAAGTTCTCTGATGCTTTGAAGTCAGGTCGGTTGCGACTATGAGCAGCACCAGTAGTGAGTGCGTTGCAAGAGGCGCTGCCGGGCGCTGCGAGAGGCTTGGCAACGCTTTTGCTCTTTGCCGAAAAAGTGAACGCGACGAAATAAAAAAACAGCCAACATGCACATCAGACATCACAGTGAGGAGGTAATGCAAATGCGCTACATCAACACAGTGGGATTAAATAAACACAAAAATAATTCAGATATTTCTTTTCGACTATATAACTGCCGGACGTGCAGTTAAATAAGAAAAGTAAATTACAGAACTGAGCACCCCATAACAAAGACAAATGGGTGCCGCTGCAGCCACTGGCGATGGTAAACAACAGCTAGCCAGATTATTCGCCCAGCACGGCGTTTTACATTTAGCTCGAGGGGAAAAAGGACCGGAGGGGATAATTTGGCGTGCACTCATTCGCTACACGACTGGTGGACGCAGGCTGCCGTATACTGAAACAGCCAGACGCCGTGACGACCTCCGGTCAGGGAACAGCGCTTCTGCTTGGTGCCTGCGAAACCAGTAAACGAACTTCTCCGCTGTTATCGCAACACTGTACAGACATTAACCATAGTTTTTGCACACCGTTTAAGGAGGCACTGCAGGAACCGCGAGCCACTGCTCTAAGGCATTCTTTTTTTTTCGCAGAAAACAAACGAAAGGGTTTATCTGTAGAACTTCTTGCTCTTTTTGGTCTCATGAAGGCGTTGACAGCATTTGCGGTTGACGTTTTCAGAGCGTAACCATGACGCAAGGGCAGGCATGCCCACGGACGCCTGAAGACCGTTTTTCTTGCCTTTGAATTGCATGCCCTTGCCAAGGCCATATTTTCCTCTGGATTTCGGCGCGGTCGTCAATAATCTGCGTTCGTTCTTTGTCGCACTCTGCCCCCTTCGTGTCTCAACGTTCAATCATATTCCTTTCCACAGCACGCTGTGTTGTCCTTAACGGAACTTCGACGCTTCTCCTATTTCTCCACGTTTCTCCGTCCTAGGTGAGGACCGGTAAGATGCAGCTGTTATACATTTTTATCTTGAGGGATATTGGCAAACTTCTATTCATGTGATCAGACAACCTGCCAAATGCTCCCCAGCCCATTCTTATCCTTTTAGTTATTAATGTAAAAAAAGTATTACTAGGCTATGTCGACAGCGAACCTGCCACCAAATCATGTCCGCAGCGACTGCGGGGAACTACAAAGAGATATCGTCAAAAGCGTCTTATAATCTAAAGATGATGATGTGAGGACGAGGCGCTGAAAAATTGGTCACGATCGGATAATTTATTATTTTTTAGAGCCAAAAATATGCAAAAAGTGGTCATGGGCAGGGCAAAACTGGCCCCAACTTTGAAACGTCAGGGGTGGTATTCTCCCGGTGTCGCCTTTTGCGACATGTTGCATTCGCTCTTCGCTGATTGGCTCCAGCCGCGGTGACGGCGGCGTGAAGACACGGATCCGCCTTCCTGCTACGTCCTCGTGACGTCGCCCCAATTTACTAAGCTTAGTCGAACAACGGAATGCGCTGAAGCGATTCGCGCGGGCGACGGGCTACGAAATTGATACTAGACGCCATGAATCCCACTCTCCTTGCCACGGTAGCCACGGTTAGTCGAACAACGGAATGCGCTGAAGCGATTCGCGCGGGCGACGGGCTACGAAATTGATACTAGACGCCATGAATCCCACTCTCCTTGCCTGGTTTTTGAGGTGCGAAGAAGAGTGGCGTGTCCGCGGACATCGCGACCAGTGTTCGCCTTGGCCGACGAATCTTAACGGTGGCATTACCGGTTGTCGAAGAACACAGCACTGTGGCTACCGTCTGCTGAGCCGGGCTGCCACTCGCCATGCGACCGCCGTAAACAGACGACGAAGCAGACGTTGCAGCGTGCAACGAAGTGGCCTTGGCAGCGCTTGCGCTCGCGGCTACATGACCCTTCAAGACGTTTTAATGCACGTTAGTGCAACGAAACAGTCTCTGCACGAGCCAAAGAGGATTTAAAGCAATGTAACGACTTTTACAAGCGAGAGCCGCCCGCTTCAGCCAATTCAGCAGTCCTTGCAATTCCGGTTGGCATGTTTACCAGGAACTACTGGTGGTGTTGTTTTTCGCTATGACTTACCTTGCTTCGACGATAAAGTTTACGCTGCAATTCAGCCTAGTTTTTGAGATGCGCTCTCGATTCTGGAGCGCGCAAGCCTAATGGGACCTACAGCTGCACTGCTGCCGTCTGCAACTGCCCGAAACGCAGCCGAAATCTAGCACAACCGTCCGGAACGTAACAAAAATAGATTTGGAGCTTTTTCGCGGTGTTTTATAAACTTAAATGAAGTAAAGCGAGTTTATATTAAATTTGCAAATGTTTTTTCAACATTAAACGTCATGTGATGGCAAATATTCTTGCTATCAAAGATACGAAACTACTGCTGCTAGTGAATCAGCAGTGGTAAATTGTCGCTTCTCAGAGTGAATGAAAGCACCGCCGACGAAAGTGCCGGCGGCGTTTTCCATTTCTTCGAGCAACTGTACGCACTTTTTTAGGCCCCGCCCTAATGCGACATGTCGCAAAAGGCGACACCGGGAGAATACCACCCCAGTATCCACAGCTGAAAGTGTTGAGCGTGGCAAGGAACCCACTATAGACCCCTGAAAAACGAAAAGAAAGACGGCGCAACATTCGGAAATGGGATTAGAAAAATAGTTTCTAAGCTCGATGTTTCTGTAAATATGCTACTAAACACTGCTAAAAATTAAGCTACTAAAAAAACTCCGCATTCACGCATGAACTCCGTATACACGTGGTTCCGTTGCTTACAAGAGAGCGCTACCGCACGACTTCTGCGACCACAGCTCTGCCCGTCAGCCACGAACGAGGGAGAGTAAATGCGCTAGTCTTCCGCGATCCTTGGGTCGTCACAATTTCGCAGAACCCAGATGCTCATGTTAGTTTTTCTTTATTCGCTTCACTGATTTGCTGGCGTGCTGTTGCAATATCTCTTTGTGCTCTAGGCTTTCTCGAGTACTGCACTGTGTGCGTCGCTCTGTTTTGCACAATTGTGAATGATTTGTAATTAATTTGAATCTTGTCTCTACTGTAAAAAGTGATGTCCAGTGAACCTTTCTTTGAGTGTGAGCATTCTCCAGGCTGCAAATGGTGAACGCGACCTTCCCTCGCCACTCCTCCTCACTATTTGTCACTTCGTCGAGGTCGTATTCCGACTGAAAGTCCATGACACTTCCTGTTAGGACCTACGTGGGTAGCTGTTCCGGTCTAATGGCAGCTGGTTAAGTACACCACCCGTGCGTATGGTGAAAATCCGCGATGACCTTCTGCCTTCAGCTTACGCCCCGTGAACACCTGCAGAGAATAAAAATAGAAAATTTTGAAAAATAGAATTTTTGCGAAGTACAGTTGGCGCTAAATGTTTACGCGTCACACGAGTGGTCGAAAAACATTTTCTCGCGTTGCGTGCGAGACAGCGTGCAAAGGACCTGGTCGTGCTCCCGTTTTTATTCCTCAGCTTACGGTTCCGAGTCCTGCTTATACGGGATAGTTGAGATAAAATAACATATTTCGGGCCTGGCGTTTTGTTACCCCGGTAGTACTTAGTCACAAAAAGACAACCCGAGCCGATTTCATGAAAATAACCTCCTCTTCTCTTAAAGGACAACCATGGGACAACCGCAACCGTAGCAGAGAAGCTGTCGTTGTACTTTTGATCGTGTGTGGATAGGCTGAAAAGGAAGAGCGTCCTAGTTTAAAGGGAAAGCCCTCGTCTTTGTAGGGAAATTAGAAGCGTGCATTTAGTAATTCCGAGATAGTGCCGTCTCTTTGAAAGCAGCTACGTGGGCCTCGAGTACGGTAGCCGAGAACGCACCCAACCGATGCAAACGCCATTAGTCTCTCACATGTACCCTGCACATTCTCCAGTCTCTCAAGGTTGCGCTTGTGGAGAATCGCAGCATAGAACTATTTTCAGAGAACGAAGATGAGCCTTATGATGGATATAGCAACAGAAATAAGCAAGAAATAGTTAAGCACTCCCATCGAGGATCCCCACTCGCTACGCTGGAACTGATCGAGTCTTTGGCTGCCATTACTGCTCTCTTTGAAAGAGCTGATAAGCTTCAGCATTTGTTTAGAGCTAGATTTTTCCTCGCGCATTTGTTACAGTGGTCGTTTTCACACAGAGATCAACTTTGGGCCTGTCCTACACTGCCCACACCGAGGCACCCCCGCAAAGAACTCCTGTTCGCGTGCCTTAAACCATAAACATTACTAAAATTCATGTCTCGTATATACTTCCTTGTGACCTTGTCTCGGAAAAGCAGTACTTTCATAAAGGCATTAAGGATTCGACAACGGGAGATAAAAATAACTAGCAGGAGCTTATAACAGCTCCTCTCGAGTACATTTCATAAGATTGCCGGCGACGTTTCGGACCATGCCCCAACTAAGACAGTCACTTCGTCTTCATCTGAAATCAGATGTAATAACGCGATTCTATTCCGACAACTGATATGATGCATTTTTGTTGAACGGTGCCCAAAACTTTCAATCTAATTTCAGAATTGGAAATTAAAATGAAATGAATTTTCTTTGTTGCATACATTAATGCCTGTAGGATGTATTGTTAATAAGCTCAGAGGGAACAAGTTAATTTTCTTCTGAGTGCTTCGCCACATTATGTTTCCTACGAAGCGCTCAGACACATTATTGGCTTGCAAACACTACACCTTGTCTTCGGTTATTTTTGGAGCTAGCAATAGGGTTGAAAATATAGTGCCTCCAAGGATCAACCATCATTCCTTCAGGTACCAATGGCAAAGAAACGATAATCTGCACTCATGTCTCGCAGAAATATGGTAAGCGGTGGAGAGGCGAAGTCTTGCCGTTATTTTATTTGTAGTCACAGAGTTCGCACTCTCAGATTTACGATGGCACCCCTGGAAGAATTAAATGTCATCATACACTGAAAACTCCCGTCATACTGTGACATACCTGCTCAAAAATACGAGCAGGTGATTCGATAGACTCGAGCTCGCCCCGCCTGATCCACTGCAAGGCACTGAATGGAACTGCACTGGAACCGTGTGCGCACCACTCCGTGGATTATCTTGCGCAGGGGATTAAATGGACGCATAAAAAAAATTGCTGAAAATAATCAGACAGGGCATCAAAAAATCGCCATAGCAGCATACTGTGAAGGGATATATTTCATCGTCGTGCGCACATTGAAAGGCGTAGAGGCGAAAGATGTAGGGGATTTAAAGCATGAGGGAGGATTTCAGCGTGCAGGAAGATTCATCCTTGTCGTATAAAAGATAAGCTTGCGCAGAATCAAATGTAGCTCATTTTTTATGTTACAGTGTAACGATACATGTTGGCCGACTGAAGAACCTAATCTGAGGGGCATAATTTTGACACATGATTGGAGGCTTGAAATACAGATGAGATGAAGAAACTTTCACCCTCGCAGAAAAGTTCCCGGCACGACGCCATAACCTGTGCGCGTGGGCGACTCTGCGAAGCTTGTTTCAGGCAGAAGGGGCATCTGTGTGGAGGTGAATTTTGTTTGTGTCACCGAGGTGCTGATCAACAAATACTTTTATAGCTGTTGTTCATCGCCAGTGCTGATTATGTGCTTCGGTCATCTCAGGGGTTTACGTTCTTGTATTAATTTTTATCTTACATTTTTTTAAAATTTTTTATCTTGGTTTAGTCAGTTTGTCTACCGTACAGCAACATCACGTTTATTTAGAGTTTTTATCTTGTTGACACGTGCATGCTTACCGAGTGAGAAGTGTTTTTCGAGCAAGCTTCAGTTTGCTAGGGCGCTCTTGTCCTGTCCGTTCTCCCGGTGTTTTGCGTGTTTTCTGTGCGCCGTTTTTAGATGCATCGCCAGTTAAAATCTCTGGTTCGCAGAAACCACAGTAAAGGAGGTTAGGGCTCAGTTGAATCCGGGTGTCTTGAAGCTTCTGGGAACAGTCGTGGCCCAGCGTTCTTTCGGCAAGCGAGCTTCAGACCTCAGGGTAGTCGTCGTCTTCTTTCACCACCCGAAATTGAGCGTGGCTGCCATGCTACGCTACTGATAATTTGATATCCGTCACTGCCCATATACCTGATATTCGAGGCCAATCGGCTGGGTAGCCTGATAATCAGTAAGGTAGTTAGAAGCACTCGAAAACTTGCAATTGTCTTAAAAACTTTTGCCCATAAAGCAACCCAAGGTGGCAACGATTGCGTGAACGGGCTGAGATCGCCGGGACAGTTGCGACAAGTGTGAAACTACGCATTTCATTTCCCAAATATCGATTTCATTTCAGATCGTGCAAATGTCGACTGCTGTGTGCTCTAACATTACAGTGCCGTACAGAACCTAAGCGATGTTTCTCACCGCGATAGAGTCAGTACGTTTTAGACATCGTGCGCGCGCGGCCGAGATGTTTCTGCAGCCCCTCAGCCCCTCTTCAAACATCCGCACCGCATCTCGCAATTGCCCTGAAAATGACGGCGTCCATAGGCAGCACAAGAATCTCGTCTACGGCTGTCCTGCCAATACAACCGTAGCACATTCCACACGCGTAGTAGCAAAAAGATTCGGTTGCTGATAACGTCTTATGGCACGCATCCCGCACCTGTGCCTGCTCCGATCACGGCGGCATAGTCGAGAGTGGCATGCTTCACCACTGTGGGCGTGTTGGGGTAGATAATCACCCAGAAAAATCGAAACCGATTCTCAAGCTTAAGGGTTGCGTGGTAATTACCAAATGTGCATTTTCTGACGAAACAACGTCTTCAATAACTGTAGAAGCCGTGCATGAAGTGCTAAGAAATATAATTAAATTCCCACCACTGCTACCGTGATATCACAGCAACTCCAGAACGGCGGCAGAATGAAAACCACGTGAAAAAAGAAAATCTCCGAAAACGATGGTGCAGAGATGGCAACAACAAGAAAAAAAAAGCACGAGAGAGATTTTTTAAACATCGCATAACCATGACTCCAAAGGAGTACCTCGAGAGGCCTGTCATTATGGCATGCCCTCGAGCCAGACAACTCTACAGACGCAAGAGCTATTATCTTCTGCAATGGAGAATCAAGAGGCATAAATTTACAAGAAGCGGACGTGGCTTCCACCGCTTTATGCAGCCTTTCGCAGCAGGGATATTGAAAGGAAATCATAACTGCAGATGCATTTTCACCGCAGAGCAGTACGAAACAACTTCATTGTATTCGGATGCAAGTGTAACGCAAACAAGGCGAAGCAAGCGAGCTCTGAAGAGCTGAGGTACTCACACTCGGTCTCCTTGTGCTTTGGTCCTTGTTTGATTTAACCTGGTCGCTCAACGTGAAACAAGGGCTTCACGACGTGTCAAAACTGCGCGAGTGCGGAATAGCTAAAGTCCAGCTAGCACGGCTGCAAAAGCGAACCTGTTCGAATGTGCCACCGTCCTGGCACTGCAAATGACGACGCCCACGCTGCTTTGCATTTCATGTGACGCCACCACGTGGGATGCACGGGAACGTAAAGGCGGGGAAGCGTGTATGCCAACCTTGATCGCAGCTTTTCCGGAGCTCAGTATAAGGCCCATCTCTAAAATGCAGCAGACCGATTGGTTCAGAACTCTCAGATTTTTTGCATGTCGTGCGGTTAGCAAAGTTAGCTTCTATGCTGATGCCTCGATTCCGTTCAAAAAGCAGCTGCCAGCAGCGCTAGCTTTGGAACTAACGATGAAGTTAAACTTGAAATTGGGTGGCCAAAGGGTCACGCTGTAACTTCGCTGAACGAAAATGCCTGATGCCTTAGACTTTTTACAAAAAAACAAAAAAACAAAATCATTTAAGATAAAATGCGTTTGTTAGGATAAGTCAAGTGTTTGATATTTTAATGTCTGAAATATTATACAAAAGAGATTGCCGCGCCCCTGTTAAACAACAGGCTGTATACTGATAGCCTGAATGTGCCGGTCTTCTTTTCATAGCTGCGGTATTTTATCGCGATATCATGTATAGGGGTGCGCACAAGTGCAGATTAGTTCCTTTCTTTGATGAAATGCGCTGCTTGCCATTCTTTCGTCCAACACGGATATTCTTTCAGTGCAGTGCTAGGCACGATACTTAAAAAAAAAAGCTGCGTTCACTACCGATACTCGACGCGCTGAGGAATAGAATTGTGACGTAGATATTATATTTAAAAGCGCAATCGATTTCTGATGGAGCTACAAGAAAGCGAATCATGGATTATTCTAAACATTATTGAAGTCACCAATATTAACATTTCTTCGAATACCATTAGCTTTGTTGGGACCCTTCGCTGTAAGAACCTGAATACGTAATAATAAACTTGAAGCTGTTTTTAATGCTTTTTGTTTGTTACTACATAATTTAGTCTGCTGCCTCTCCCTTTCCCGGCGCTACCTGGTACAAACTCCATACATTTTGGAAAGCCAGTTATTTCCCAAGCGCTCTGAGAGACGTTCAAAGCTGAACATTCTGCATTAGAAGCTAGAATAAAAGCAGGAAAAATATAAGGGATGCTAGTGTTTATTGCGCCCCGCCGCGGTGGCTCAGTGGCTACGGCGCTCGGCTGCTGACCCGAAAGACGCGGGTTCGATCCCGGCCGCGGCGGCTGAATTTCTTGAAGGCGAAATTCAAGAGGCCCGTGTGCTGTGCGATGTCAGTGCACGTTAAAGAACCCCAGGTGGTCGAAATTTCCGGAGCCCTTCACTACGGCGTCTCTCATAGCCTCAGTCGCTTTGGGACGTTAAACCCCAAAAAACCAATAAACCAACCAGTGTTTATTGCAGTGAAGGAACCTTGCTAATTTATTATATTTATGTTACCTTCTGTTAACGGTATTTGAATGCGCTCAAACCGCAGTTCCGGCAGAGTCCTGCGATGCGGCCTGGCTATAAGCGAAGCAGATAAACAGAGCGTCTGTACAGGAGCAGTCGAGCAGGCTGATGTGTTTAATTGTATGAAAACGTATTTTCTTAATATTTAGACTAAACTATTGCCTCGTGGGATCGATGACCTTGGCGATATAGTAAGCAAGTGGAAGTTTCACTAGCGCCTCTTGAGAACGGCTTGTTGGAACCGCTTGCTTCTCCAAACGGCAGGTATGCGTCAGCTATGGCATTGGACGATGCCGCCGATGACGACCCCATTGACCAGTGCGTAGAAGAGTGCCTGAAATTTATCGTGCTCATAAGTGAAAAAACACATGTTCTGTATGCTTCTGAGCATTACGGCGGAGTGTCATTTCTATTGGCAACGAACGCAACTCGAAAAAGGCGTGAAGAGGTTTTGTTTCTACCACAATTCTGGGCCTGTATCCTCGTTCCTTCTGTCACAGAGTGCGCAGAAGGAAAATGTATGCTTCATCTATCTACCAGACAACGAACGCAGGGAGACAGCCTTCGCATCGTCTCTTCATAGTTGTACTCCATAGCTTTTTTTTTTAGTGTGCTACTTCTTTACGAGTGATGCCGGCCGGAAGTCTGGCTTACAGCCACCTCGAAATGTGCGACACAGTGTGCTTTGAGGATCGAGCATCATTAAAATACAGGATATACTGAAAATGTATTTGGTAAACCAATACTCCAATGCATCCATTTTTGGCAAGGGATAGGTAATACAGATGGACAAAATTAGCAAAAACGATAGCATCGAAGCTACATGTGGCTTGGATACAGCCTATGACTGCTTGTGAGTCATTTCCTCTGGGTACAAAACATACTAGCGCCGTTTGTTACCCGCGGCCTTCTCTCGCCGCTGTCTGTTTCCCGCAGCAACTTGGCCATGTTGCTGTCCCGCGTAAAAATGTTCCCAGTTATCGCCGGATGCGTTTAACTTTTACGAATGGTGTCAGATAGGCCATGTCAACAGGCTTTTTCGGGAAAGGGTGGTTCGACATGCACTCTAAATATCTTGTTGGTGTAGCTTTCGTTGATGTCATTTCAGAATTCGTGTATCTCTTAGTAAAGATACGCCACGTGTGTGAACATTAGCCCCTCTATTGCCGCCCAGTCTATGCGTATCGTGGAGATAACGAAAAGGTTCCCAACTAAATGGAAATGCATTGAAAATCCTTGTGTTCCGATAGCACATGCGTCACAAATAAGGTATGACGCATAACAACACCTTCCTTGCCCTGTAATCAGTCTGGCTTTAAAGCGGTTTGCTATACTGAGATAGAAGCAGCAAAGTGCTGTGGTTAATTTCTCGCAGTGCCTTTAGCGGCGAAACTGCAATATCTCCTTGCCCTAAACTTACCAACGAGTGCCTAAGCATGAATGTTTCGTCGCATCGCGGACCATCCTCTCTCAGCTGGAGTGGTGTTGAATCATTTGCGAAAAGCTATTATCTCATTATCAGGAAGTAAGGAACATGCAGTGATGGGTGAAGGAACCCCTAGTATTCCCCTTTTTCCTGCGAACGCCATGTAGAACTCCCACACCCGGGCTTTTCTGTAAAAGTGGGGCTGAGACACTCAGCAAAACCTGAAAATACCATGGCTCAAGTGGAAAATGTAAAAATACCCGGAAAGCTTTGAATGACAGGAATGTCCAGGGTTTGATTGATTTATTTTCATTTCAAACAATAGTTACAGAGGAATCACTGCACTAATATCTGAATCCCCAGCTAAAAGGTAGTTGAGTTTCATGCAATTAAGTTCCTGTAATAGTAAATCGCAGCTATAACAAATATTATTTATAACCATATCGATGAATAAGGCTTAGGCATTACAATAGTAGTAGTAGTAAGTATATTTGCTAAACATGGTAAATGGAAGGAAAAAGATCGTTGTTAGCCCCGGCGTCTGCTATCGCTGCTGGAAGCACCTGACCTAGAGCAGCGGAAATAACTGATAGCAGGCAGTGTGTAGAAGTGAAATGAAAGAGTTGAGGGGATAGTAGAGAGGACAGGGGAAGAGGTACGCTGGCAATAAATCTATTTACATATTATAATATAATAACATATGCACAGGTCGCACGCGCTCAGGTCTTGCAGAGCATAGTACAAACACACGCGCACGACACAAGGCCCAAAACAGCTGGAGTGGGGGCGTCCACCTGTTCATCGTCCAAGGTAGCACAGCGGAGCGTTCGGTCACTGCACGCAGCTACCTGGCCAATAGACAATTGAAATATTGTTTTTCAAGTAGACACCTATGTAGACAGTAAAGGTACACACTTAAAAACAACAAACAAAAACAAAATGACATTCAGAACACAACAGTGTGAACTTAGAGAAAAAAAAACACATCTTTCTGGTTTCTAATCATCTTGCATTGGTCTCTGAGCTAAATTCAGCTAATTCAGCTAAATAAGTACGCTCATTTAAATGATGAGGCACGTGACACCCATCAGTAGCTGCACAGTCATTGCTCGTTTCACGCACGCCTGTTGAAACATATAATAATAATAATAATAATAATAATAAATTCTTTATTTCACTCATGAAGTGAGGGAGTGCGGGAAAAAAAGCTGAAAATTCAGCTTGACTAGTTCCCAGCTCCCCAGAGTACAAAAAATTCAGGAAGCAAAAAAAGAGAGGCGAAGAAAAAAAAATAAAATAAAATAATGGCAGAGCGGCATAAGAACAGCACAAATCAAAATACAGAAATGTTTTGTTTACAAAGTCAAATCGGCTTGTACAAGGAAAATAAACAAAACAATTCTAATTGAACTGTACGAGACACCGGTGATAAGCGAAAGTACATGCCGGAAAAAGCCCGAAAAAGCAAGAACGTTACATAAGTAAAGGAAAGAGACGAAGAAAAACAATGTGCATGAACAGAAAAGCGTCGCTCAAGGAAGGGTACAGCGTACATATGCAGAATGCGAGAAATGCACCATCATATGAACGGATTGTTGTCTGTGAACAGTAATTTCAGTTCTCTTTTTGAAGTTAACTCGGGAGTGATACCGTTTTTGTAACAGATATTTAGCAAGTGTGGTAGCATTCAGTTTATCATTTGTCGTCCATAATCTGTCCTGCACGTTTTTACTAACCAAGGCTGTGTGCTTCTATATTCATAAGCTAGTGTCCTTTTACAAAGAGATGCCAACCGTAATAGACAGTGAGTGTTGTTTTTTATTTCAATCCTATAACGTGAACACAAGCCGTGCGAGTATAGGCTGTCTATTTTCATTATACAATATTTCGAGAACAACATGGGCTAGTTAAGGCTGCCACTGTTTAAACCCCAGAAATAAGCATGTACAGTCTTTGTCAAAAATATACAGCGGAAACGGTTTGATTCCAAGCCCTGTACCCTGGCTCTTTTGCACATTGGAGAGTCCTAAGCTTTATATGGTTGACGACTTAAATTCCTCCTGCCTTCATCAGATTAGGTTCCCTGAGTATAAAAGAGGAGCCGCGCTGCTGGGCTCATAAGCAGCCCATTGGACTATAACTTTTTACACAGACTGTACATGCTTATTAATGTGCTCCGCAGTCTGTGCACTGCACAGCAGCGTTTCATTTGTTGCTCTGACCAGACCACAATTCTTTGTTTATGTTTGTACAGGTAACCAGATGCAATATGTGTGCAGAAGTTAGGTTCCAAACAAAGGCATTGGCTGCGAGCCCGTGCAATAGACGTGCCATGATTTTGAATGCACAATTTGCGATGTCTATAATTATCTGCGATATCTGATTACAAAAAAGTAGGACATCGGTAGACAATTTTCAGGAGTCCGTGTTTGCTTCCCCCGTACTTGTCCAGTAATTTTTTCTCTCCCTTCCTTTTCTAGATTAGAGTCGCCTCAGCACGCAGTGCACCTGACGCACTCAAGAATGATACGCATGAACGCATGCGGCAGCATGGAAAAAGGTGGCAATACTCTACGATCTTCAAGTTTTCAGCATTCTAGGAAGAGTTTTGGATAAATAACGCCGGTCTGGCAAGAAATATATTTAGCGCTGTGATATAGTTAGCATTTCTTGCTCGAATTAAGGAGTTGCCATTTATTCGTCTTATTTGATCGGAAAATCATACCAGGTTTGCCGCGGCTGAAAGATGCATGTCGACTGCGTAGCGGCTTGCCAAACGTTTTATTCCGTTCAACATGAGGTGTCTGAAATGTTTGTTGATTTGACCTCAAACTTCATTGGCTTACCGCATGCGCTACCCGATGATATACTGGCTAGACCGCGGGTATTGCTCGAAGGTTAGCGATTGATATCCACATTCTATCAAAGATTCAAGGAAGTTGCTAACATGTTCCTGAGATTGGAATGGAATAGGCAAAATGTTTAACTGTAGCTGAGAAGCCCTGTCGTAAATCCCTGTAGCGCAGGGCGAGAATGTCGTGGCAATTTTAACGCGGCAAGTAAAAGTATGGCACCGAATTTGCCATTTAAATAAGACTAAAAGGCCGTCTCCAAACAAATGGTTCGGCGTATCACCGAGGGTATTTATTAGCGTTAGTCAACTCTCATGGTTTTTCGACAAGTTGCACTTTGAAGCAAGATAGAGCTTACGCTGAATGACCGTGGTGTCCGCCGTCTCTAATTTGCTGGTATCAACTTCACCAACAAGGCACACCACATGACTCTTCACGTAAAAACCGAAGCACCTGATGCGTTGTGTCTACTGCTAAAATAACGCTAATTAATAATAACATGCAACAGTAAGCGGTGAATGTTAAGGACTCCACACTGCAAACGTCTATACAAAAATTCAGTACCAAAATACCTATTGTCCGCCATACATTAAACATAATAGCTCGCACTTGTCCTCAAAAAGTGGATAATTATTTCTGTGGAGAAATATGGGCCACTATAAGGCATCGTCATGACATGCTCACGTTTGTGAAGAATTCACTCCCCGTGTCCAGACATGTGCTCTTTGAGGCTCTCAGTGCATGAACCCACGAATGTACATAGAGTACAGTTAAAGACCCCTGCACTGATATGCGTACAAATGTGACGGTCTAAATGCGCTTTCTGATTCGCCGAATATGGGCACACTTCACATCTGTAGGGTTTTTCGCCTGTGTGCGTACGCCTGTGCCGAACGAGCGAGCTATTTGTAGCCGCTGTATAAAGGCAATTTTCGCCCCTGTAGGGCTTTTCACCGGTGGGTGTACGCTTGTGCCGAGCCACCGTTTCATTTAAAGCCGCTGCCTAAGGGCACTTGCCGCATTTGTTGGATTTTTCACCTGTGTGCGTACGCTTGTGTCGAAGTAGCTTGCTAGGTGAGGCAGCTGGACAACGGCACTGGTCGCACTTGTGTGGTTTTTCCTGAGTGTGGGAGGTGGTCATATGCATTTTATGTTTGTAGGACGCCTCGAACAAAGCTGGGCACGGGGAGCATTTAAATTTTTTCTCAGTCGCGTGATATTGGATGTGCCGCACAACGTCGGCAAAATTCGTAGAAGTGTACGGGCAGAAGATGCACCTGAACGGCTCTCCTTTTCCTTCAGGGTCCAGATGCCGAACATAATTTTGTTCACTCGTGAACAGCGAAGGCCCCAAGTCCTCCCAATTTGTATTGGCCACAATTCCGAGCTCAGAGATCGACGGCGATGGTAGAACAGAATTCATAGGAAGGTGCTCGGGACTGGATACTGCCTTTGAAATTAAAGTTATTAACCAGTGTATGTTAGGGATAATCGGATATTTTCGTGCCTACTCGTGCAATGATTCAAGAACGCCATAACATTTGGCTCATTGCACTGAAACAAACTTATGTCGACTAACATACGGTACACGTACATACTGAGAAAATACACCAAATTGACGATTAATGAAACTATCAGAAGAATTTTCAAGCGAGGACTCTGACTCTTAAGCCACAGTGTGTGAATAGTCGTTGATTCCGTTTTTGTTGCCTGGCTTGAAAATGTACCTCAATGGCACTCGGAAGTGGCCAGTCTCTTTATTTATTTATTCATTTATTGAACATACCCTTAAAAGCCCTTTCGAGGGTACTACAGAAAGTGGGGTAGGCAATAGAAAGGCTATTTTCAATATGACATGAAAAAAGCCCACAATAAAAATAAATATTATACGCAGTCATGCAAATAAATATCATATACGAACAAGACATATACCGGGTCAGGACAGCAGCTTGGGCATGTTGGTTATTCATTCTTGATGGAAGTTGTAAGTCAGCGCTTGTCTCTTGTCCCGATGTTTTGCGCTGTTCCATCAAGAATATACCGGGTGCAATGACAACAACAGGTGAATTGCTAAATCTAAATACAGAGAGTAACATGCGCATCGTAGCATATGTGATGGCAAAGGTTGGCACTACTAGAACTGTCGATGTCGTTAGATGGTATTCAAAGTGGAGAGCAGTTCTCGAAATTTAAATGTTTGAAATTCGGTAACGATATTGGATGGTAAGCGCTACCACTCGATGATCGCGCGTGGTATGAATGCTTTTGCAAAAAGGGATGTGCGTCATGACATGCGCTTAGCTTTAAAAGTATGATGACGGCGTGGAAAATAGGTGGCAGGTTCCTGAAAGAAATCATGACACAGCAATGGGTGATGATAAATTTCATGAAAAAGTGAAAGACGGGCAAGTTTACGGCGGAAAGCCTTCAATACTTATACCCAATCCCCGGAAGAATTGTATTTCTGACAGAGATATAAGATACAGAACCAAAATTGATTTCTAATGCAGATACTCGTACTGTATCATGTATTCTTTAATACATTATTGAAATCATGAATATTAATATTACTGGTGGTATCACTAGGTGAGTGAGAAACCTTCTCTGTGAGAAGTTGTCTACAGGATAATCAACTCAAAGTTGTGATTTATTCATTTCCTTTGTTCATGCAGAATTTAGTCCAAGGGTGGACGGTTGGACAAGTTGGTAACGGTTCATATTGAAAGGTAGAGGGCAGTGTTGGTCGCTAAAACAAATATTTCATTGAGGCAAAAAAATAAAACTACCAGATAATTGATGGAGGATTACTACTTCTGAAAAAGCAATCGTAGTGTGCAACCCAGCCATCTGTTATGTTGGTTGATAAAGAGGTCTCATTGCTTGATAATTCCTAATCTTGTCTTTAATTTAAAGGGAGGGGGCGGGATCCTGTTCGATCAGGTTTAGTGTGGTGATATTGGTTTTATTGGTTTTCCCCTTGCAATGTACCTGCGCAAATGCTCTTGAATGTCGTATCACATGACAGAGTTGTATACAAAGAGTAATTTTTCGTAATAAAAATTAACTGGAAATCATATCGCTTGTCTGTGTCCTCTTTCTGTACATCTTGCGTTTCTTTCGCGCTGTACCTACCAATATGAAGGATTTAGACGGTTGCCTCTGAGTCTGCCAATGCGCTTTGGAAAGTCAGATATTTGCCAAGCAGAAGGTTTAGCAGATGTTCCAAGCATAACTTCCTGCTTTCGAACCAAGAAAAATCAACAAGAACAAAAAGGGCGAAAGTTTTTATTGCAGTGAAGAAACCTTGATAATCTGTTATTTTCATTTTGCTCTTCATTAACTGTATTACGGAAGAGCGCGTATTGAAACCGCCTGTTTGGAAGATTCCCGTGTTGCGGCCGTGTTATAAGCGAAGCCGATAAACTGAGCCTCTCTACAGGAGCAGTAGAGCACACTGATGTGTTGGATTTTATGAGGGAGCTTTTTCTTAACAATTAAAGGATTGCCTTATCGGATCGATGATCCTGGTGATATAGTAATCAAATTGAAGCTGCACTTGTACCTCTTTAGACCGGATTCTTGGAGCGCTTGCTTCTCCAAACGTCAGCTAGGGCGTTTGACGATGCCGGCTCTGATGATACCGTTTACCCGCGCGCCTCAAAGTTTAATAATGACAAGGTCCCTATTTTAATACTGACAAGCTTTAATGACAAGGTCCTTAAAGTGTTTCCCTACATAGACGACTTGTTAATTGTTTTAAACAAGCAATAAACCCTGTAACTGAGACGACAGTAAACAGTGTTTTAGATGATTTTAGGGAACTCAGAAAGGGGCTAACTTTTACTTTTGAACTACCAGATAATCGCGTGCTTCAGTTTTTAGATTTATATTTAAAGTTTTGACTTAAGCACATTTGCTGGGCTTATTCCTCTCGTGCGCAGTAGGCTCTCTTGCCGCATAATTCTGCCCACCCAAAGGTTGTAAAACGGGGCATCGCAACCTTCTCCTTGGAGTCCTCGCTCGGGAAGTCGTTCGTACATGAGATGCAAGCTAGCTTTCATAATTAATTGAAAGAGGCTCGTTGAAGCCCGGCTCCTCTAAGTCGGACTTGATACCTGTAGCACAAGGGCCTCTGAAGAAGGTGAAGGTTAGAGCATGCAGGAATGAAATGGCGGGAAATGAGAGGCCCGTGGTGGCACCTTACGGTCACAAAGTTACTCGCGGCCTGAAGAAATTGGCAAACCGATTTAATGTAGCGTTGGCTTCCTCAGCCCGCTGCAAGCCTGGTCAGCTAAGCCGGCGCATAAACTGCGAAAGCAAAAAGGTTGGCTGTCAAACGGGACATCGGCAGTGTTTCGTAAAGTGTGTCGCTAACATCGTCTATGAAATTAAGTTGTCCTGCGGAAAACCCTGTATTGGACAGACGGGACGTTGCGTGAATGAGCGACTTAGGAAACATGCAAAAGATATTGAAAATATTGAGGGCGAGAAACTTGTCGAACACTGTAGGGCTTGCACCAATTGTACACCAAGGTTCCGCGATGTGAGGATTCTCGGTAGAGGCAGACAGCAGACGGCTCGGGAAACTCCGAAAGCCTTTTACGTCAAAAAAGCGGGTTCGAGCTGAGTCGCTGACACTTCACGTTTTAAGGCGGAAGCCTTTAATGCCTCATCGTTGTAAGCAGGGGTTGTCGACAGAAATGTCACGCTTTTGAGTTGGTCGAAATCGTCGTGACGTCACAGGGCGCGAATTTCAAACGGGGCCAATTATACTTTGGCTAGCAACCATCCAACCAATTAAAGGGATGGTATAGTTATATTCCAAGTAAGTCGAACTGAGGTTAGTTATTTGTTTAATTAACAAAGAGGCCTAATTAACCTTTCACGTCAGACCAGATAAATAAATAAAACCGAGTAGGAAATTCGTCGAGCTCGGGAATGGAACCCCGGTCTTCGGCGTGGGAGACAAGCACACTGCCACACCGCCACGCCAGCTCGATGGTTTGGAATGAACAAAGGCGCGTCCAGTGAATACGGTGTCGTCGTTCACTCCCATCTTCCTCCCTTTCCTTCCGGCGAGGTTTAGGTGTCCACCGAGATATGAGAGACATACATTTCCTTTCCTCAAAAACCAATTTACCTACGAGCGAATCGTAGAACCGAATGGGCGATGGCGTTGTATGGACTCCATGGCAGCGTTGCAAGACGCTGTCGCGTTCCACTCAGAGGCGAAGCTTAACATCTTAACCACACATAAGTGACCGCACTTTAGGTAAAAAAAGTGCCCCCCTGAATTTTGACGGGTGTCCACCGAGACATGTGAGAGAGTTACTGCGTAATTTCCTTTCCTCAAATACAATTTTCATTTTCTTCATTACCGGCCTTCTTTGTCTTCTTTCACTCCCACTTCCTCACTTCCTCTACGGTGCGGTTCAGGTGTCCCCCGAGATGACAGAATTACTGCGCCATTTCCTTTCCTCAAAAAGCGTTGCGTTCAAAGGGCAAGGCATCGCGTCAAACGGGTGGTGGCGTTCCGTGGACTCCCTCGCAGCGCTACAACACGCTGTCGCGTACCACTCCTAAAGGCGAAGCTTAAGCGTCATTAATTAGCAGTTAATTAGTATTCATGAGTTGATCAGTAATTAACGATTAATTAGTGATTTGTTATCACTTGGTAATTTGTACTCAATTATATGTGACGTCACCAGTGCCACACAAGCAGCGAAAGTGGTGCGGAAAACGCTTTCGCCTTTACGCTCTTTAGACAGTCAAAGTGCCTCTGAATTTTTTATTTATGAGGCTGAGGGGGAATTTCTTTCACGCCTACTCGGATAAAACTGGTGCGGTTTTCTTGGCGCCTTGTACATGTGCCCTGCGACCGGAAAGGCTATATACAGGTATGTCGACTGTTTCACTTGATTAAAAAGTTGCAATAAGCGTCCGTGTTCTCCTCTTTCTCGTATGTGTCCTCGTTGCGCTGAAAGTCCCGGTAAAATGTCTGAAAACCAACTTGCTGAGCAGTTAACTCTTTCAGTAGAGAGAGATAGGTTTTTAAATAAATTAAAGCAAATCGGTGTTCAGTCCAATTATTTTTTTTTTATAATTCAAGCTTACGATATGAAGCCAATCCTGATCCTTCCTCCGACGCTATAAAAGCAGACAACAGGATGAACAGATTCAAATAGCTGAAGAAAAGACCAAGACTCGAGAACAAGGTGGATGGGAGCTTATGTCGGGAAAGATCGGGTGAGGAGGGTGGGGGGCGGTAATAACAGCGGACGCTAGAGTGTTTTCGATGAGGTTCACCCACTCCTCCCTCTTCCATTTGGATGAAAGGAATGGAGGGGGGGGGAGGAGGAGGAGAAAAAGAGGTTACTGTCTGGTCGCCTATCTGCTGTCTTCCATATTCGCTTCAAGAACGTGCTCCTTTTTTCTTCTAGTTTACATTGCTTCCCCTGTTTTGCTTCGACACTTCAAGCTTACAAGCCGGAACTACTGCGCTTGTGAAGCGATCAGCGTACTCGCATTTACATCAGCGCGAATTTTCCCTTTACTGATGTTGTAAATGAAATCAGCGGGGTTAAATTATGCAGTGCAGCCCTTAATTTGTACTTCGCATCCTTGATTTGTTGGCCTGACCTGACCACGATTCTTTGTTTCGTTTGTCCAGGTAGCCAGGTGCTTATGAGCAGAAGTCAGATTCCAAACATAGGCATTGGCTGCGAGCCCTCGGATTATGCGCACCATAATCGTGAATGCGCATTTTGCGATATCTATAAATGCTGAACTCTTTGATTAGAAGAAAACGGACATCAATTGACATGTTTCAGGCATCCGTGTTAATTCCCCGCGTACTTCAGCATTTTTCCTTCCCTTGATTAGAGTTGCCTCAGCACGCAGTAGACCCGATGCACTCGTGAATGATCCGCCGCGGTGGCACAGTGGCTATGGTGCTTGGCTGCTGGTCCGAAAGACGCGGGTTCGATCCCGGCCGCGGCGACTGAATTTCTTTGGAGGAGAAATTCGAGGCTCGTGTACTGTACGATGTCAGTGCACGTTAAAGAACCCCAGGTGGTCGAAATTTCCGGAGCCCTCCACTACGGTGTCTCTCATAGCCTTAGTCGCTTTGGGACGTTAAACCCCATAAACCAAGCACTCGTGAATGATATGCATGTACCTATACAACGGTACGGAAAAAATTGGCGAAGTTCAATGACTTTCAAGTTTTAAGTATTGGAACAAAAATTGTGATATGTATTATCCAGTTGTGGAAGGTCAGGGGAACCCACACAACAAACAAATGCGATAAGCGAGGCTGGCCCGGCAAGAAAAATATTGCCCGCAGCTATATAGTTAGCAGATATTCATCTAATTAAGTAGCTGCCAATTATTCGTCTTATTTGATCTAAAAATCTAACCAGGCTAGGTGACGGCAGACAGATGCATGTCTACTGCGTAGCGGCTTGACAAACATTTTATTTGGGGAAACATGAAGTACACGAAATGTTTGATGACTAGTTCTTAAACTTCGTTAACTAACCGCATGCTCTAAGCGATGATATAATGGATAGACAGCTAAGCTAAGATAACCGCTAGTCCTTAAGGGCAACTGAGTGGATTCCAAAAGAAGGCAAGCATAGCAGGGGGTGGCAGAAAGTTAGGTGGGCGGATGAGATTTAGAAATTAGCGGGAATGCGGTGGCCGCAACTGTCGAAGGGGTTAATTAGAGAGATATAGAAGAGGCCTTTGCCCTGCAGTGGGCTTAGTCAGGCTGATGATGATGACGACTGATATCCGCATTCCATCAAAGACTCATGGAAGTTGCTGAGACGTTCCTGAGATCGGAATAAGAGAGACAAAATGCTTAATTCTAAATGAACATGACTGTTGTAAACCCATAAAGCGCAGCCTGAAAATGCTGTGGTAATGTTAACGCGAAAAGTTCAGAGGAAGCGACGGATTTACCAGTTAACTTCGACTTATAAAAGGTGGTCTATAAAGGCTTTTTTTGTACCTCTGATCAACTTTCATTTTTTTTCGCCAAGTTGCACTTTGAAGCAAGGAAGAGTTTACGCTGAACGGCATATTCGCAGTCTCCACTTTATTGGTGTCGGCATTACACAGAACGCGCACCATCTGGCTGTCCGCGTAAGAACCGAAGCACCTAATGCGCTGTGTCTAGTGCTAAAATAATGCGAAATAATAAGAACATGCAGCGCAACTGCAAACGTCTGCACAAAATTATGCACAAAAATACCGCATGTCCGCCGTACATTAAACAGTTACCTCACGCTTGTCCGCAAAAAGTGGATAGTTATTTCTGCGGTGAGGCATGTGCCTCTATTAAGCATCGTCATCACCTGCGCATATTAAAGAAGAACTCACTCCCCATGTCCGGACATGTGCACCTTGAGGCTCTCAGTGTTTGAACCCACGAATGAACATAGAGTACAGTTAAACCCCTGCTCTCATATGCGTACGCATGTGACGTTTTAAATGCTCTTTCCTATTCGCCAATAAGGGCACACTTCACATTTGTAGGGTTTTTCACCTGTGTGCGTGCGCTTGTGTCGAAGTAGCTTGCTAGGCGAGGCAGCTGAAAAACGGCACTGGTCGCACTTGTGTGGTTTTTCACGTGTGTGCGTACGCTTGTGTCGAAGTAGCTTGCTAGGTGAGGCAGCTGAAAAACGGCACTGGTCGCACTTGTGTGGTTTTTCACCTGTGTGCGTACGCTTGTGTCGAAGTAGCTTGCTAGGTGAGGCAGCTGAAAAACGGCACTGGTCGCACTTGTGTGGTTTTTCACCTGTGTGCGTACGCTTGTGTCGAAGTAGCTTGCTAGGTGAGGCAGCTGAAAAACGGCACTGGTCGCACTTGTGTGGTTTTTCAACTGTGTGCGTACGCTTGTGTCGAAGTGGCTTACTGGGTGAGGCACCTGAAAAACGGCACTGGTCGCACTTGTGTGGTTTTTCACCTTTGTGCGTACGCTTGTCTCGAAGTAGCTTGTAGGTGAGACAGCTGAAAAACGGCACTGGGCGTACTTGTGTGGTTTTCACATGCGTGCGTACGCTTGTGTCGAAGTTGCTTGCTAGGTGAGGCAGCTGAAAAACGGCACTGGTCGCACTCGTGTGGTTTTTCGTCAGTGTGAGAGGAGGCCATATGCATTTCAGGTTTGCAGGGCTTTTAAACACCGCTGGGCAGAGGGAATATTTAAATTTTTTCTCAGTCGTGTGCAATTCGATGTGACTCGCAGCGTCGGGAAAATTCATTGAAGTGTACGGGAAAAACATGCACCTCAACTCCTCTTCTGTTGGCTCAAGGTTCTGACACCGAACAGAATTTTCTTCACTCGTAGCCCGCGATGGCCCCAAGTCCACCCAATTTGCATTGGCCACATTTCCGAGCTAGAGATCGACGACGATGGCAGAACATAATTCATAGGAAGGTGTCGGGACTTGATACTGCCTCTGGAATTAAAGTTCTTAACCAGTGTATGTTAGGGAAAATCGGACATTTTCGTACCTACTCGTGCAGTGGTTCATGAACGCCATAACTATGGCTCATTGCACTAAACCAAACTGATGCCGACTAACATACGGTACACGTACATACTGAGAAAATACACGAAATTGACGATTAATCAAACTATCAGAACAATTTTCAAGCGAGGACTTTGGCTCTTAAGCCACAGTGTGTGATTAGTCGTCGATTCAATTTGTGTTGCCTGGCTTGAAAATGTACCTCGATAGCACACGGAAGTGGAGTGCCTTTTTATTTATTTATTCATTTATTGAAACTAACCTTAAAGACCATCTTTGGAGTGTACTACGTAAGGGAGGGAGGCAATAGAAAGGACACTTACAATGTGACATGAAAAAACCCACAATAAAACAAATTATTATACGCAGTCATGCAACTAAATATCATATACGAACGAGAAATATACCTGGTGGAATAACAACAGGTGAATTGCTAAATCTAAATACATAGAGTAACATGCGCATCATAACATATGGGATGATAAAGGTTGGCACTACCATAACTGTCAATGTGTTTAGATGGTATGCAAAATGGAGATCAGTTCTTGAAATTTAAATGTTTTAAATTTGGTAACGATATCGGATGGTAAGCGGTTCCACTCGATGATCGTTCGTGGTAATAATGATTTTGCAAAAAGGGATGTGTGACATGGCATGCGCTTCACTTTAAAAGGATGATGGCGGCGTGGAAAATAGGCGGCAGGTTCCTCAAAGAAATCTTGACACAGCAATGGGAGATGATAAAGTTTATGAAAAAGTAAAAGACGGGCAAGTTTACGGCGGAAATCAAGTTCTTTTAATTGCGTGCGAGCTTTTAAAGCTATTAAAACCCGTTTCTGCGTAAAGCAACCGCCATATCGCGGTGGCGTCTGATGTTTGCACACTCTGTGTAGCTTTAGGTTTTATATATGCCCATCACTGTGTTATCCAGTGATGAGCATATATGAAGCTAGCTATGGACGGAAAAATGATAGGTGTAACGTTAAGAGATCGGTAACGGCAGGATTGGCTGAAGGAATAAACGTGGGTTAATGACATCCTAGTGGAAATCAAGAGGAAGAAATTGGCTTTGGCTGGGCATGTAATGCGGTGGCAAGATAACCGCTGGTCCTTAAGTGTAACGAAGTGGATTCCAAGAGAAGGCAAGCGTGGCAGGGGGCGGCAGAACGTTAGGTGGGCGGATGAGATAAAGAAATTTGCGGGGATACGGTGGGTACAGTTGGCGAAGGACAGGGTTAATGGGGAGACATGGGAGAGGCCTTTGCCCTGTAGTGGGCGTGGTCGTGCTGATGATTATTATTACAACTCCCTAACCTTATTTTCTCGCCACTGTTTCAATTTAGACCATACACTCTTTGAAATGTTTCGAAGCATAGAAGCTCGTTCTGTTTATGAGGTTTATGTTCCAGTGCGACTCGAGTTATGGAGAACCCCGTAGTGAAGGGCTATGGATAAGTTCGATCACGTGGGGCTTATTAACGTGAGCTGACATCACGCAGCCCTACGGTCTGTAGCATTCCTCGTCCATCGGAATGCGACCAACACCGCCGTGATCGAAGCCGCTGCCGAGCACCGTAACTAACATGCAACCGCGGTCGCGCAATGATAAGGAAATCACTTGCACTTAATTCTAATTAAACACTCCATAATTCAGATTGCCACTTTCTAAATTACTATTGTACCTGAGCAGATCAACAAGCCTAAGAAATTTACACAAAACTAAGTGACGTCTGAAATTCGTATGAAATGCGACAAATATACAAGCACAGAAATGAAAAAAAAATTAAGTGTCCAGGTCCCCTCCCCCATGAAAGGAAATGTGCACACTAACGATATGAGTAAGAGCCAGAAAATACTGTGTACGACTGGAGATAAAAACTATGCAAATTATCACCAATAATGGACGGTGAAGCAAAGAAGGAAGCGTGCACAAATAATACGCGTTATTTTGTCTGAGTTTTAAAATATATGTGAAGTAATATTGGTTTGGTTTGGTTTATTGGGGTTTAACGTCCCAAAGCGACTGAGGCTTTGAGAGACGCTGTAGTGAAGGGCTCCGGAAATTTCGACCACCTGGGGTTCTTTAACGTGCACTGACATCGCACAGCACATGGGCCTCTAGGATTCCGTCTTCAAGAAATTCAGCCGCCGCGGCCGGGATCGAACCCGCGTCTTTCGGGTGAGCAGCCGAGCGCCGTTACCGCTGAGCCACCGCGGCGGGGAAGTTATTTTTGTGTTAACCAGTGAATGGCATAGAAGCTAAAGGGCAAGCGTATGTTTTCTGCATAAACAGGTCAGTTGCAGTTAAAGTATTTGCACAACATCATCCTAAGAAAAAAGGGCTCTCAAGTTTGCGTTTTGTCCACAATTGCAGGCCTCACCTTCTTGAACATGTGTCCCAATGAATGACGGAAGTGCGAGTGGTGCGGCTGGTTCAACTTAACTGTTTGGACGTACATGCCCTATCTCTAATTAGTTTTCGCTAAACTACGATATGCCGAGAGAAGATATATTATCCATGACCGCAGTTTCCCGTGAGGATATAAATATTCTTGAGACTTTTATACAAAAAGGGAAGGCGCCGCAGAAAAGCACATCCAGCAGAACGGAATTCACAGCTAATATTTCGTGCAATATCAGAGATCAGTATCCACAGCTGAAAATGTTGAGCGTGGCAAGGAAACCACTATAGACCCCTGAGAAACGAAAAGAAAGACGGTGCAACGTTCGGAAATGTGATTAGAAAAAGAGTTTCTAAGCTCGATGTTTCTGTAAATATGCTACTAAACACTGCTAAAAATTAAGCTGCTAAAAGAACACCGCATTCACGTATGAACTGCGTAAACACGTGGTTCCGTTGCTTACAAGAAAGCGCTACCGCACGACTTCTGCGGCCACAGCTCTTCCCGTCAGCCACGAACGAGCGAGAGAAAATGGTCTAGTCTTCCGCCATCCTTCGGTCGTCAGAATTTCGCAGAACACGGTTACTAATGTTTGTTTTTGTTTTTTCGCCTTACTGATTTATTGGTGTACTGTTGTAATATCTCTTTGTGCTCTAGGCTTTCTCGAGTACTGCACTGTGTGCGTCGCTCTGTTTCGCCCAATTGTGAATGATTTGTAATTAATTTGAATCTTGTCTCTACTGTAAAAAGATGTCCAGTGAACCTTTCTTTCAGTGTGACCATTCTCCAGGCTGCAAACGGTGAACGCGACCTCCCCTCGCCACTCCTCCTCACCATTTGTCACTTAGTCGAGGTCGTATTCCGACTGAAAGTCCATGACACTTCCGGTTAGGGCCTATGTGGGCAGCTGTTCCGGTCTAATGGCAGCTGGTTAAGTACACCACCCGTGCGTATGGTGAAAATCCGCGATGACCTTCTGCCTTCAGCTTACGCCCCGTGAACACCTGCAGAGAATAAAAATAGAAAATTTTGAAAAATATAATTTTTGCGAAGTACAGTTGGCGCTAAATGTTTACGCGTCACACGAGTGGCCGAAAAACATTTTCTCGCGTTGCGTGCGAGACAGCGTGCAAAGCACCTGGTCGTGCTCCCATGTTTATGCCTCAGCTTACGGCTCCGAGTCCTGCTTCTACGGGTTGTTGATATAAAATCACACATTTCGGGCCTGGCGTTTTGTTACCGCGGTAGTATTTAGTCACAAAAACACAAACCAAGCCGATTTCATGAAAATGACCTTCTCTTGTCTTAAAGGACAACCATGGGAAGACCGTAGGAGAGGAACTGTCATTGTACTTTTGATTGTTTGTGTAGAGGCTGCAAAGGAAGAACGTAGTTGTTGAAAGGCAAAGCGCACGTCTTTGTAGGGAAAATAGAAACGTGCGTTTAGAAACTCCGAGATAGTGACGCTTCTTTGAAAGCAGCTACGCGGGCCTCGAGTACGCTAGCCGGGAACGCACCCAACCGATGCAAACGCCATTAGTCTCTCACATGTACCCTGCACATTCTCCAGTCTCTCAAGGTTGCGCTTGTGGTGAATCGCAGCATAGAACTATTCTCAGAGAACGAAAATGAGTCTTATGATGGATATAGCAACAGAAATAAGCTAGAAATAGTTAAGCACTCCCATCGAGGATCCCCACCTGGTACGCTGGAACTGATCGCGTCTCTGGCCGCCATTTCTGTTCTCTTTGAAAGAGGTGATAAGCTTCAGCATTTGTTTAGAGCCAGATTTTTCCTAGCGCATTTGCTACAGTAGTCGTTTTCAGACAGAAATCAACTTTGGGCAGGTCATACACTGCCCACTCCGAGGCACCCCTGCAAGGAACTCCTGTTCGGGTGTCTTAATCCATAAACATTACTAACATTCATGTCTCGTTGTATATACTTCCTAGTGAGTTTGTCTCGGAAAAGCAGTACTTTCATAAAGCCAATAAGGATTCGACAACGGGAGATGAAATAACTAACAGGAGCTGATAACAGCTCCTCTAGAGTGCGCTCCATAAGATTGCTGGCGACGTTTCGGACCATGTCCCAACTAAGCCAGTCACTTCGTCTTGATCTGAAATCAGATGCATTAACTCGATTCCATGCCGACAACTGATAATATGCATTTTTGTTAAACGGTGCTCAAAATTTTCAATCTAATTTCAGAATTGGAAATTAAAATGAAATGCATTTTTCTTTTTGCAGACATTAATGCCAGGAAGGACGTATTGTGAATAAGCTTAGGGGAACAAGTTAATTTTCTTCAGAGTGCTTCGCCACATTATGTTCCCTACGATGCGCTCAGCCACATTATTGGCTTGCAAAGACTATACCTTGTCTACGGTTATTTTTGGAGCTAACAATAGGGTTGGAAATATAGTGCCTCCAAGGATCAACCATGATTCCTTCAGGTACTAATGGCGGAGAAACGATATTCTGCACTCATGTCTCGCAGAAATATGGTAAACCGTGGAGAGGCGAAGTGCTGCCGTTATTTCCTTTGTATTCACAGAGTTCGCACTCTCAGATTTACGATGGCACCCCTGGAAGAATTGCTTAAATGTCATCATGCACTGACAACTCCCGTCATACTGAGACATACCTACTCAGAAATACGAGCAGGTGATTCGGCATAAACTTCTATGGAGACGAGCTCGCCCTGCCTGATCCGCTGCAAGGCACGGAATGGAACTGCACTGGAACAGTGTGCGTACCACCACGAGGATTATCTTGCGCAGGGGATTATCTGGAAGCATAAAAAATTGGTGAAACCATTGCGACCGAAAAGTGGCATAAAAAATGCCTGAGGCTTAACTTGGATAAGCCTGGAGAATGCGAAGCATCATCGTGTCGCGTAATTTGGAGGCGCACAACCACAGCGATGGCGCGAGGTGGGCCCCCGTTTCTCCACTGTCGTGACGTCATCGTGTCACGTGGTGTGACGTCATATATCCCGTGATTTGGAGGCGCACAACCACAGCGACGGCGCGAGGTGGGCCCCCGTCATCATCGTCATCAAAACGTTTATTTCCACCGAAATGAGACTCCTTTTTGGACCCCCCGGCACGCAGGCCTAAGGGAGCCCTACTTAGGCCCCCGCTTCTCCACTGTCGTGACGTCATAGTGTCACGCGGTGTGACGTCATGTATCACGTGATTTGGAGGCGCATAACCACGGTGAAGGGCGGAAGTGGTAGCTAAAGTAGTATGCTTCGCATAAAAAAGGCTGGATAGCAACATACTGTAAAATGATATATTTCATCGTCACCCGCACATTGAAAGGCGTAGAGGCAAAAGATGTAGGGGACTTAAAGCATGAGGAAGGATTTCAGCTTGCAGGAAGATTCATCCTGGTCGTATGAAAGAAGCTTGCGCAGAATCATAGGTAGCTTATTTTTTATGTTACTGTGCGACGATACACGTTGACCGACTGAAGAACCTATCCTGAGGGGCATAATTTTGACGCATGATAGGAGGCTTGAAATACAGATCAAATGAAGAAACTTTTACCCTCGCAGAATAGCTCCCGGCACGACGCCATAACCTGTGCGCTTGGGCGACTCTGCGAAGCTTGTTTCAGGCAGAACGGGGCATCGGTGTGGATGTGAATTTTGTTTGTCGCCGAGGTGCTGATCAAAAAATACTTTTATAGCTGTTGTTCAGCACTAGTGCTGATTATGTGCTTCGGTCATCCCAGGGGTTTAGGTTCGTGTATTAATTCTTGTCTTACATGTTTTTTTTTAATTTTTTATCTCTGTTTAGTCCGTTTGTCTATCGCACAGCAACGTCACGTTTTTACTTGGGTTTTATCTTGTTGACACGTGCTGAATTTCCTGGCGCATGCGTGTGTTGTGTTGGGTTTAATGGCACACAGGCATCTAAGGCCATCATGCGCCAAACACAAGGTAATAGGGAATGTTTTCTGTGATTTAATAAAAATGTGGTGTAAAGGGCCTAAAAATTTCAACTAGCTAGTAATAACACACAAAACGAGATTTGAGAATGGCTAATGGTAAAAGCTTTAAAAAAATGTCAGGCAACCTCAGCGGCCATCCTTGGCTGGCCAAGGATGTCGAGGATCCCAACCAATCAAATAAAAGCCCGAGCCTTCTCAGAAATCAGAAAGCGGCTGAGGTGTATCATGCAATAAAGCGAGCCAGTGGTTCAATGTTTACAGGTTTTCGAGTAAGCCCGCTTCTTTTAAAAAGTTAAAAATAGAACGTATGTTAGTAATGGGATTATGATGTAAGAGCAGTGTTGGATGGAAAGGAATGCATTCTTTATAAAATTGACTGAAGTACTTTTTTCTTAGTTTTTCAAGTTTAACACAAGATATTAAAATATGGTTAACCGTAACTTCGTCTCCGCATTCTTCGCAAACAGGTTTGTCTTGTTTGGTTAGTAGAAAGTTGTGGGTAAGGTGTGTGTGTGTCCAATACGTAAACGACATAAAATATCTTCAAAAAAGCGTTCCTGATGAGTGCATGATTTCCATTTTCCTAATATTGGTTTTATTAAATGTAGCTTGTTATTTATCTGACTATTCCGTGTGCTCTGCCATTTGTTTCTCGGTCTGCTCTGAACTAGCTTCATACAATCATTATGTGGCATGCTTATTTTCAGTATTTCCTTAATGTGGGCTTCAGCAGCGCATGCGTCCACTCTCTCGTTACCATCGATTCCAACATGGCTTGGAACCCAACATAATTTTTTGTTATGCCATTGTGTTACTATCCTTGTTATGTTATGTAAGACCTTACCTATTGATGGCATGACTACATTTCTGGACTGTAGTGCTTTCAGTGCACTGAGGGAGTCTGTGTAGATAATACTGCTTTCGATGTTCTTGCTTATTATTTTCTCCGTAGCAAGAAACAGCATAACACTCGGCTGTAAAAACTGATGCACACTGAGGAAGCCTTACTATTTTTTCCCAGTTCCCTTCCACTACTGCACTTCCAACATAACCTGTAGTTTTCGATCCGCCTGTGTAGAACTCGGTGTAGCTATCATATTTCTCCTTTAGTGTAAGGAACTCTTGTATGATGTGTTCTGTTGTAGTTTGTCTCTTGTTGAACTGTGTAAGACTTATATCGCAGACCGACGGAAATCTGTACCAAGGGGCAAATGCATCGCAACGTTCTGCGACATTTGGTAATGTTTCTGATAAGTTAAGTTCTCGGCAGATCTCCTCAAACCGCATTAGGAAAGGCCTGGTTGCTTGGGGCTTATTTGCAAATATTATTCGGGACGGGCATGTTGTGACAATTGAATAACACACGTGTTTTGTTCGCGACCTAATTCTAAGAATGTATGCACATGTAAGGACTTTTCTTCTATCTTCTAGTGATGGCTCATTTGCTTCAACATGAAGGCTCATTACCGGAGACGTTCTGTATGCTCCACAAGAGAGGCGGATACCTAGATTATGAACTGGATCTAATCTTTTTAGATATGAAGGCCTTGCCGAGCCGTACACTATACTCCCATAATCTGGACATGAGCGCACTGCTCTTCTCTGCGCTTGTTGTGTTATCTTCTTGTCCTTGTCTTTTTGTGCGCAGTACCCCCCCCCCCCCCCCCCCCCCCTTGTATTCGCCAGCGCACTAGAGAACGGTGGATGTGAAGGAGGCATGCTCTGTCAGATCCCCAGCGTTTCCTGGAGATTACTTTAAGAATATTCATTGCACGGGAGGCCTTTACTTTCAAGTTGTTCATGTGCGGCAGAAATGCAAGTTTTTTATCAAATTTTATTCTTAAAAATTTATGTTCTTGTTTTAACTGTAGTGTAGCTCCATTTAGGTGTAAGTTCGGATTGATCTGCAAGCCTCTTTTAAGCGAGAAAGCAACAGCCACTGTTTTCTGTGGAGAGAACTTGAACCCATTTTTGTCTGCCCCAGATTTCTAGCTTGTTTAATGTGATTTGTACCTGCCTCTCACACGTTGACAGGCTGGAGGATGTGCAAGCAATCTGAAGGTCGTCGACATATACGAAATACATAATGGAGTTGGGAAATATTTTCGCTATGGAATTCATTTTCATGACAAAGAGAGTGGTACTTAGGATACAGCCCTGCGGTACCCCATTCTCCTGGACGAAGCTCTTTGAAAGGGTTGCACCCAGGCGCACCTGAAAAGACCGGTCCGACAGGAAATCCTTCAGGCTGTTCAACATCCTACCCAGGATGCCAAGATCTGCCAAGTCGCGTAGAATCCCATATCTCCATTTGGTATCGTACGCTTTCTCCATGTCAAAGAAGACTGCCAGACAGTGTTGAGCAAGGTGTGTTGCTGGGCGAGTTGGTTGGGATTCATCTTGAGAAAAAACAGCGCTTGCAGACAAAGGACCAGAACAAGAAGGACACACAACTGCGCAGTTGTGTGTCCTTGTTCTGGTCCTTTGTCTGCAAGCGCTGTTTTTTCTCAAGACAGACAGTGTTGTTGATGTATGAATGCCTCTCGAACTGTGTTTTCTAAGCGGACGAGATGGTCAGGTGTCGAACATCCTTTCTTAAATCTGCCCTGGTGGATGTCAAGGAGTTCGCGTGATTCAAGAATGAACATGAGCCTAACGTTGATCAAACTTTCAAATGATTTTGCGATACAACTTGTAAGAGCTATGGGCCTATAACTATTAGGAGAGGTGGGCGGCTTTCCAGGTTTTAAGAACGGTACGATAACTGCTTTTTTCCAAGCCTCCGGCATCTTTCCGGACACCCATATCTTGTTGAAAAATTGCAGAAGTGCTGCTACAGAAGCTTCGGACAGGTGGGCAAGCATTTGATAATGTACATCATCCGGGCCAGGTGTTGTCTGTTTACCGGAGGACAGTACGTTTTGGATCTCCTGAATTGTGAATATTGCATTATATGTTTCGTTTGTACTGCCAGTCGTTGGAAGTTTCTGCTTTTCAGTTTGGTTTTTGTGTTAAGAATTACTGTGTGTAGTATGAAGAGCTTGAAACATCAGAGAAATGTTGTCCTAGTATGTCAGCCTGTTCGTCTATACTTGTTTGTGTTCCAGGGGCTGTTAGAAATGGCACTGTAAAGGCAGAGAATTTGTCGTCTAATTTACGCACCTGGTTGGTTTATGGGGTTTAACGTCCCGAAGCGACTAAGGCTATGAGAGAAGCCGTAGTGGAGGGCTCCGGAAATTTCGACCACCTGGGGTCTTTAACGTGCACTGACATTGCACAGTACATGGGCCTCGAATTTCTCCTCCAAAGAAATTCAACCGCCGCGGCCGGGATCGAACCCGCGTCTTTCGGTACAGCAGCCGAGCACCATAACCACTGAGCCACCGCGGCGGCAATTTACGCACCTGCTCCCACATCTTTTTTGATGTAATTGAACTGTTGATGGATGAAACGTATCTCTGCCATGAGGCTTTCTCAACACTGTGAAGAACGTACGGAGCTTTAGCTCTCGCCTTTTTAAAATTCGCGAAGTTCTCCTGTATTGGGTACCGGCGAAATTTACCCCATGCTCTATTTTGTTGTTTTTTTGCTTCTTTGCAGTCTTTTGTCCACCACACTTTGTGTTTCGGTCGCACCACTCCTGACGACTGAGGAATAACAGTGAGTGCGGCACTTATTATACAATCTAAACTTTTCATTTATCTCATCGATGGTGAAGTTTTCTAAAACTATATCTTCTAAATTTTCGTTAGCTCTAAAAAGTGACCAGTCAGCGAGGTGAAGCTTCGAACGTCGCGGTTATGTTAAGATGATTTGTGGTGGAGATGTTAAACTAATTCGTACTGGAAGGTGATCACTGCCATATGGGTTGTCAACGACATCCCATTTAAAACCGTTAAAAACAGATGGCGATGAGAAAGCTAGATCGAGGGAGCTCATCCCTCCTTAGCTTGGGCAACAATATGTCGCTTTTCCTGTATTTAAAAGACATATTATTTGAGAGGATAAAATCATCTCTTATTTGTTCCCTCGAGTCACAGCGTTCGCTTCCCCAGAACGGTGAGTGAGCGTTAAAATCACCAACTACCAGGAACGGCTCCGGTAGTTCATTTATCAGGCCTTCTAAATCTTGTATTGTTAATGTCATGTGCGGGGGAAGATATACAGAAGATATCGTTATGGTTTTGTAGCTAACGACGCTAACCGCAACCGCTTCGAGTTTTGTGTTAAGATTGATTTTTTTTGCAGGGATACCGCTCAGAGTGACAATTGCGACGCCTCCTGAGAGTCTGTTGGCATGCTCGTGATCACGTCGGAATGTTTTATAATGTCTCAGGTTATTTGTATGTTGTGGACCGAGGTTGGATTCCTGAAGACACAAAGCTACAGGAAGCATTGACCCAAGAAAATATATCATGTCATTGTAATTCCTAAGCAATCCTCTACAGTTCCATTGAAGTAGGAAAGTCATGTTTATGTTTTTGGATGAGAACTGAAGGGATTTACTTGTCTTCTGGCCACGTTATCGGGGTCCTGTCTTTTCTTCGCTCAAGAGAGCGGTTATCCTTGCGGATTTTGATCCTGTGGACGTCAATTACATTTTGTTCGGACAGTCCTTGAAGCATTTCAGTTTCTGTTAGGTGGATAAAGTCAACTTCTGAGATAACACCTTTGACTGAGTTCAGGGATCGGTGGGGAGTCACGGAGACAGAGATGTCCCCTATAGAAGCAGTGTTTACAAGTTTCGAGCACTGGATGCTCTCGCGTAGTTCAAGGAGTAGGTCGCCGCTAGACATTTTGGATACCTTGTAGCCAGGCCCTAAGGTATCTGTTAGGGATTTGGTAACCCGAAATGGGGATATCATTCGGGCTTGCTCTTCTTCACAGTTACTGTGTATAACATGAAACTTAGTGAAAGTTGGTTTCTTTTTCATGAAAAAGTCTGCTGCTTCGTTCCGCCCTCTTTTGAGAGAGCGATCAGGTTTGGAAAGGGGGGAGCCATAAAAAATTGATGTTTTTCGGTCATGGTGCCAGCCACCCACCATGGAGTCCAACAAGGGGACGCGACAGGAACTTGAAACAAAGTCCTGCCCACGCCAGCTGTACACCTTAACTATAACCTAATATGACTCAACTCAGGGTAGTTGGTCACACACGGTTAACCCTCGCCGCCAGGAAAAAGAGGAAAAGCGAAGAAAAGAGGAGGAGACAGGAGAGTTGTAAGAAAGAGATAGGAAAGTGAAAGATAGAGGGGAGGATAGGAAAAGGCGACTGCCGATTTCCCCCGGTCGGGTCAGGCCGCAGGTGCCGTCTACAGGAAGCTGGGGCCCAAGTGGTGTGTTGCCTCCGCCGAGGTGCCTTAAAGGTCCAAACGCTCGGCATCGGCTCAACCACCAGGATCCGCTTTTCCCCGGACACGGCGATGCCACCCACGGCTAAGCGCGGATGCTCGGGTCCGCGGTGACGCATTGTTCACCATCATCCCCCTGCGGGGATGTCCCTGCGGATGGTCGGGTTAACCCTGTGGTGTCGCCACTCACCAACGTCTGCATGCTGAAGACGCCCCCCTGCGGGGATCCTGGCGCATGCTTACCGAGTGAGAAGTGTTTTTCGACCAAGCTTCAGTTGCTAGTGCGCTCTTGTCCTGTCCGTTTTCCCTGTGTTTTGCGTCTTTTCTGTGCGCCGTTTTTAGATGCCTCACCAGTTACAATCTCTGGTTCGCAGAAACCACAGTAAAGGAGGTTAGGGCTCAGTTGAATCCGGGTCTCTTGAGGCGTCTGGAAACAGTCGTGGCCCAGCGTTCTATCAGCAAGCCAGCTTCAGACCTCAGGCTAGTCGTCGTGCTACCTCATCTTTACCAAACTACTACCATACTACCATACTACCTCATCTTTAACAAACTGGTGGCAGCGGTGGGATGCGAAACAACAGACGCCAGCGGAGAGATCTGGTCAAAGGGACGCTGAGCAGCTGAACGGCGAGTCGGGGGCGGTGCAATGAGCCCTGTGTGTTGACTGGTTGCCTGCAGCGGAACGACTTCGCTGGATTCCTGGCTGCGAGGTTTGGTGAGTGCGAGACTTTCTTCTGGTGAGTTTTGCCAGGCTTTGTTAGCGCCAGAAACTGAGCTGGTAATTGGGTTGTCGTTGCTGCTGGGTTAGTTGCAGCAAGACAATAGCGGGAAGTAGAGAAATCAGCACTTACAGCAGCCATGGATTTGAAGACGCTGCGCAAACTGAAGTTACTGGAGCTTGCGAAAGAGTTGGGTCTAGATGTCTCAGACAAACTCAGAAAACCAGAACTGCTGAAGGCTATTCTTGCGTTGGAGGCTGAAGATGACGAGCTAGCGCAATGCGTTGAGACCATTGAAGAGAGGGAATTCGCAAAGAAAAAGGAAGAGGAACTAGGGCGTAGAGAAAAACAGGAACGCGAAAGAGAGCTGCGGGAACAGGAACGCGAAAGAGAGCTGCGGGAACAGGAATACGAAAGAGAGATGCGGCAACTCACGCGTGAACTTAACGCGATCAGAGGAATGAGAACCCGATCTCGCTTAAGTGTTTTCAGAAAAGGCGAAAGTTTCAGTACTTTTCTAGAAAATTTTGAGAGAATTTTCATGGAGAAGCAGGTAGACGAGGGTTATTGGCCAATTACGTTGATGGGATTCCTCCCATGTGAACCCAGAAACGTCTGGGCGCGGTTGTCTGACGAGGATGCCCGCAACTATGCGATAACTAAAAGTGTGCTCCTCCGATACTTTCGTATTCCCGCGGAGGGAGATTTGGAAGGCCAAATTGACGGTGGTAAGCTACACCGCGAGAGTGTCAGGGACCGAGTTAGGAGCTCCGCTCAGTCGCCGGATCACACGAGTGCTGTTCAGAAGTGGCGGCGTAGGACAGGTTTGGTCCAGGAAAGAAAGGCCACTTCGGCAGCCAAAACTGATGATTTCGGTCAAGAAGTTAGCGAAGAGTGCAGATCCACAAGCCGTGAGGGCTCGGGGGATAATGTAGGCACTAAGGCTAGCAATGAGGAAGAGTGCAGATCCGCAAGCCGAGAGGGCTCGTGCGGTAATGTAGGCACTGCTAGGAATAAGAAAAGGGTCAATGCGTTGGTTTTGAGCCCAGAGAAGCATGCACTTTCCGGGAAGGAGGCTGATTCCTGCGATCGAGAAGGTAATACCCAGGACAATAGCGCTACGTTAGCCGAACAGCGTCGCATAGTTCAAGTTCCGGGCAAGAGCGTTAGGGTAGTAGGATCGAATAGCAAGCCTCAGGAGAGCAAGTTGTTGTTCTCAGCAGAATGTAATGGGCAGCTGGGACAATTAGGGGCTTCGACGTACATTGACTCGCCGAAAGCGCGAGCCGACAGCTCAAATTCAGGTGGGAGAAACGACTCGGTGCTGCGTCAGAGAGCATATGTGAAGGCTGAGTGCCCCGCGAGAAAGGGAGGCGCGCAGGACGGAACTGCTAGGAGTTTCCGGAAGGCGACCGCGCGCAAGGAGAGCCATGCGAAGGGGCAGTCTGGACAGAAAGGACAAAGGACGGGCACAAAACATCGTAAGGGTCAAATACGGTCAACAATGTAATGGTCCAAGACTGTCACCGCGGCACGCCAAATGCGATAAGCGCCGTACTAAGGCCAAGCTGACTAGGCGTGTACAGACACCGCGAAAGCCACCTGACCCATTGTGGCGACGCTGCGATAGCAGGACGCGTAAAACTCGCAGCGGGCCACAGAGAAGCCCGCACTGCTACCTCACGAGGGAACGCAGCAGAGCGCGCTCCAGTCAATAAAAGGAGCCAAGGGTACTCATGAATCGAGACAGTACACGCAGGCCTTTCTTTCATACGCGACCGTCAAACCCCCGCATTCAACTGTTCAGACGCTGCTCGGGTGTTGAAGACTCGCGGCCGAGGTGCGGCGGAACAAATTATAGTTGCATGGCGTCTGGGGCTCGCAGGTGTGAATGCGCAGTTAACAATTTTTGTCGATTATCAGCTGCTGAAGCCACTGTCGGTGTGCGACCGCGCAGGGCGCGGTTGAAAAATAGGCGACCCCTTTGAGCCGCGGCGCGGCTCGTTAGCAGCGGATTCAGAGGATGTCTCTGCTGTTTTAAGCCATTCCTGCAGAAAAAAAGTTTTGCAGAAAAAAAAGTGCAGAAAAAAGTTTTGA
This sequence comes from Amblyomma mixtum, assembly GCF_055824585.1. NCBI lineage: Eukaryota > Metazoa > Arthropoda > Arachnida > Ixodida > Ixodidae > Amblyomma > Amblyomma mixtum. The sequence goes on from NC_143014.1 coordinate 319,405,168, forward strand.
GCAGGAATAGGTTTCGGACGCGTTGTTTACATTTGGAAGCGTTTCTTTTGATAAAAAATTGTTTTTCAGCTACGCTACAGATAATGATATCCGTCACTGCCCATATACGTGATATTCGAGGCCAATCGGCTGGGTAGCCTGATAATCAGTAGGGTAGTTAGAAGCACTTGAAATCTTGCAATTGTCTGAAAAACTTTTGCCCATAAATCAACCCACGAGGCAACGATTGCGTGAACGGGCGGAGATCGCCGGGACAATTTTGAGAAGTGTGAAACTATGGATTTCATTTCCCAAATATCGATTTCATTTCAGATCGTGCAAATGTCGACTGCTGTGTGCTCTAACATTACAGTGGCGTACAGAACCTAAGCGATGTTTCTCACCGCGATAGAGTCAGTACGTTTTAGACATCATGCACGCGCGGCCGCGATGTTTCTGCAGTCCCTCAGCCCCTCTTCAAACATCCGCGCCGCATCTCGCAATTGCCCTGAAAATGACGGCGTCCATAGGCAGCACAAGAATCTAGTCTACGGCTGTCCTGCCAATACAACCGTAGCACATGCCACACGCGTAGTAGCAAAAAGATTCGGTTGCTGATAACGTCTGATAGCACGCATCCCGTCCCTGTGCCTGCTCCGATCACGGCGGCATAGTCGAGAGTGGCATGCTTCACCACTGTGGGCGTGTCGGGGTAGATAATCACCCAGAAAAATCGAAACAGATTCTCTAGCTTAAGGGTTGCGTGGTAATTACCAAATGTGCATTTTCTGACGAAACAACGTCTTCAATAACTATAGAAGCCGTGCATAAAGTGCTAAGAGAAATAATTAAATTCCCACCACTGCTACCGTGATATCACAGCAACTCCAGAACGGCGGCAGAATGAAAACCACGTGAAAAAAGAAAATCTCCGAAAACGATGGTGCAGAGATGGCAACAACAAGAAAAAAAAAGCACGAGAGGAATTTTTTAAACATCGCATAACCATGACTCCAAAGGAGTACCTCGAGAGGCCTGTCATAATGGCATGCTCTCGAGCCAGACAACTCTACAGACGCATGAGCTATTATCTTCTGCAATGGAGAATCAAGAGGCATAAATTTACAAGAAGCGGACGTGGCTTCCACCGCTTTATGCAGCCTTTCGCAGCAGGGATATTGAAAGGAAATCATAACTGCAGATGCATTTTCACCGCAGAGCAGTACGAAACAACTTCAATGTATTCGGATGCAAGTGTAACGCAAACAAGGCGAAGCAAGCGAGCTCTGAAGAGCTGAGGTACTCACACTCGGTCTCCTTGTGCTTTGGTCCTTGTTGTTTGATTTAACCTGGTCGCTCAACGTGAAACAAGGGCTTCACGACGTGTCAAAACTGCGCGAGTGCGGAATAGCTAAAGTCCAGCTAGCACGGCTGCAAAAGCGAACCTGTTCGAATGTGCCACCCTCCTGGCACTGCAAATGACCACGCCCACGCTGCTTTGCATTTCATGTGACGCCACCAAGTGGGATGCACGGGAACGTAAAGGCGGGGAAGCGTGTATGCCAACCTTGATCGCAGCTTTTCCGGAGCTCAGTATAAGGCCCATCTCTAAAATGCAGCAGACCGATTGGTTCAGAACTCTCAGATTTTTTGCATGTCGTGCGGTTAGCAAAGTTAGCTTCTATGCTGATGCCTCGATTCCGTTCAAAAAGCAGCTGCCAGCAGCGCTAGCTTTGGAACTAACGATGAAGTGAAACTTGAAATTGGGTGGCCAAAGGGCCACGCTGTAACTTCGCTGAACGAAAATGCCTGATGCCTTAGACTTTTTACAAAAAAAAAAGAAAATCATTTAAGATAAACTGCGTTTGTTAGGATAAGTCAAGTGTTTGATAAAATCGATATTTTAATGTCTGAAATATTATAGAAAAGAGATTGCCGGGCCCCTGTTAAACAACGGGCTGTATACTGATAGCCTGAATGTGCCGGTCTTCTTTTCATAGCTGCGGTATTTTATCGCGATATCATGTATAGGGGTGGCCACAAGTGCAGATTAGGTCCTTTCTTTGATGAAATGCGCTGCTTGCCATTCTTTCGTCCAACACGGATATTCTTTCAGTGCAGTGCTAGGCACGATACTTAAAAAAAAAAGCTGCGTTCAATACCGACACTCGACGCGCTGAGGAATAGAATTGTGACGTAGATATTATATTTAAAAGTGCAATCGATTTCTGATGGAGCTACAAGAAAGCGTATCATGGATTCTTCTAAACATTATTGAAGTCACCAATATTACATTTCTTCGAATACCATTAGCTTTGTTGGGACCCTTCGCTGTAAGAACCTGAATACGTAATATTAAACTTGAAGCTGTTTTTAATGCTTTTTGTTTGTTACTACATAATTTAGTCTGCTGCCTCTCCCTTTCCCGGCGCTACCTGGTACAAACTCCATACACTTTGGAAAGCCAGCTATTTCCCAAGCGCTCTGAGAGACGTTCAAAGCTGAACATTCTGCATTAGAAGCTTGAATAAAAGCAGGAAAAATATAAGGGATGCTAGTGTTTATTGCGCCCCGCCGCGGTGGCTCAGTGGCTCCGGCGCTCGGCTGCTGACCCGAAAGACGCGGGTTCGATCCCGGCCGCGGCGGCTGAATTTCTTGAAGGCGAAATTCTAGAGGCCCGTGTGCTGTGCGATGTCAGTGCACGTTAAAGAACCCCAGGTGGTCGAAATTTCCGGAGCCCTTCACTACGGCGTCTCTCATAGCCTCAGTCGCTTTGGGACGTTAAACCCCAATAAACCAATAAACCAACCAGTGTTTATTGCAGTGAAGGAACCTTGCTAATTTATTATATTTATGTTACCTTCTGTTAACGGTATTTGAATGCGCTCAAACCGCAGTTCCGGCAGAGTCCTGCGATGCGGCCTGGCTATAAGCGAAGCAGATAAACAGAGCGTCTGTACAGGAGCAGTCGAGCAGGCTGATGTGTTTAATTGTATGAAAATGTGTTTTCTTAATATTTAGACTAAACTATTGCCTCGTGGGATCGATGACCTTGGCGATATAGTAAGCAAGTGGAAGTTTCACTAGCGCCTCTTGAGAACGGCTTGTTGGAACCGCTTGCTTCTCCAAACGGCAGGTATGCGTCAGCTATGGCATTGGACGATGCCGCCGATGACGACCCCATTGACCCGTGCGTAGAAGAGTGCCTGAAATTTATCGTGCTCATAAGTGAAAAAACACATGTTCTGTATGCTTCTGAGCATTACTGCAGAGTGTCATTTCTATTGGCAACGAACGCAACTCGAAAAAGGCGTGAAGAGGTTTTGTTTCTACCACAATGCTGGGCCTGTATCCTCGTTCCTTCTGTCACAGAGTGCGCAGAAGGAAAATGTATGCTTCATCTATCTACCAGACAACGAACGCAGGGAGACAGCCTTCGCATCGTCTCTTCATAGTTGTACTCCATAGCTTTTTTTTTTAGTGTGCTACTTCTTTACGAGTGATGCCGGCCGGAAGTCTGGCTTACAGCCACCTCGAAATGTGCGACACAGTGTGCTTTGAGGATCGAGCATCATTAAAATACAGGATATACTGAAAATGTATTTGGTAAACCAATACTCCAATGCTTCCATTTTTGGCAAGGGATAGGTAATACAGATGGACAAAATTAGCAACAACGATAGCATCGAAGCTACATGTGGCTTGGATACTGCCTATGACTGCTTGTGAGTCATTTCCTCTGGGTACAAAACATACTAGCGCCGTTTGTTACCCGCGGCCTTCTCTCGCCGCTGTCTGTTTCCCGCAGCAACTTGGCTATGTTGCTGTCCCGCGTAAAAATGTTCCCAGTTATCGCCGGATGCGTTTAACTTTTACGAATGATGTCAGATAGGCCATGTCAACAGGCTTTTTCGGGAAAGGGTGGTTCGACATGCACTCTAAATATCTTGTTGGTGTAGCTTTCGTTGATGTCATTTCAGAATTCGTGTATCTCTTAGTAAAGATACGCCACGTCAACAGGCTTTTTCGGGAAAGGGTGGTTCGACATGCACTCTAAATATCTTGTTGGTGTAGCTTTCGTTGGTGTCATTTCAGAATTCGTGTAGCTCTTAGTAAAGATACGCCACGTGTGCGAACATTAGCCCCTCTATTGCCGCCCAGTCTATGCGTATCGTGGAGATAACGAAAAGGTTCCCATCTAAATGGAAATGCATTGAAAATCCTTGTGTTCCGATAGGACATGCGTCACAAATAAGGTATGACGCATAACGACACCTTCCTTGCCCTGTAATCAGTCTGGCTTTAAAGCGGTTTGCTATACTGAGATAGAAGCAGCAAAGTGCTGTGGTTAATTTCTCGCAGTGCCTTTAGCGGCGAAACTGCAATATCTCCTTGCCCTAAACTTACCAACGAGTGCCTAAGCATGAATGTTTCGTCGCATCGCGGACCATCCTCTCTCAGCTGGAGTGGTGTTGAATCATTTGCGAAAAGCTATTATCTCATTATCAGGAAGTAAGGAACATGCAGTGATGGGTGAAGGAACCCCTAGTATTCCCCTTTTTCCTGCGAACGCCATGTAGAACTCCCACACCCGGGCTTTTCTGTAAAAGTGGGGCTGAGACAATCAGCAAAACCTGAAAATACCACGGCTCAAGTGGAAAATGTAAAAATACCCGGACAGCTTTGACTGACAGGAATGTCCAGGGTTTGATTGATTTATTTTCATTTCAAACAATAGGTACAGAGGAATGACTGCACTAATATCTGAATCCCCAGCTAAAAGGTAGTTGAGATTCATGCAATTAAGTTCCTGTAATAGTAAATCGCAGCTATAACAAATATTATTTATAACCATATCGATGAATAAGGCTTAGGCATTACAATAGTAGTAGTAGTAAGTATATTTGCTAAACATGGTAAATGGAAGGAAAAAGATCGTTGTTAGCCCCGGCGTCTGCTATCGCTGCTGGAAGCACCTGACCTAGAGCAGCGGAAATAACTGATAGCAGGCAGTGTGTAGAAGTGAAATGAAAGAGTTGAGGGGATAGTAGAGAGGACAGGGGAAGAGGTACGCTGGCATTAAATCTATTTACATATTATAATATAATAACATATGTACAGGTCGCACGCGCTCAGGTCTTGCAGAGCATAGTACAAACACACGCGCGCGACACAAAGCCCAAAACAGCTGGAGTGGGGGCGTCCACCTGCTCATCGTCCAAGGTAGCACAGCGGAACGTTCGGTCACTGCACGTAGCTACCTGGCCAATAGACAATTGAAATATTGTTTTTCAAGTAGACACCTTGTAGACAGTAAAGGTACACACTTAAAAACAACAAACAAAAACAAAATGACATTCAGCACACAACAGTGTGAACTAAGAGAAAAAAACACATCTTTCTTGTTTATAATGATCTTGCATTGGTCTGTGACTAGGAATACGTGGAAAAATACTGGCAGTCCGCGAAAGTAGATTCCTAATACTACTTAAAATTCAGCTAAATTAGTACGCTCATTTAAATGATGAGGCACGTGACACCCATCAGTAGCTGCACAGTCATTGCTCGTTTCACGCACGCCTGTTGAAACATGGACTAGTTAAGGCTGCCACTGTTTAAACCCCAGAAATAAGCATGTACAGTCTTTGTCAAAAATATACAGCGGAAACGGTTTGATTCCAAGCCCTGTACCCAGGCTCTTTTGCACATTGGAGAGTCCTAATCTTTATATGGTTGACGACTTAAATTCCTCCTGCCTTCATCAGATTAGGTTCCCTGAGCATGAAAGAGGAGCCGCGCTGCTGGGCTCATAAGCAGCCCATTGGACTATAACTTTTTACACAGACTGTACATGCTTATTAATGTGCTCCGCAGTCTGTGCACTGCACAGCAGCGTTTCATTTGTTGCTCTGACCAGACCACAATTCTTTGTTTTGTTTGTCCAGGTAACCAGGTGCAATATGTGTGCAGAAGTTAGGTTCCAAACAAAGGCATTGGCTGCGAGCCCGCGCAATAGACGTGCCATGATTTTGAATGCACAATTTGCGATGTCTATAATTATCTGCAATATCTGATTACAAAAAAGTAGGACATCGGTAGACAATTTTCAGGAGTCCGTGTTTGCTTCCCGCGTACTTGTCCAGTATTTTTTTCTCTGCCTTCCTTTTCCAGACCAGAGTCGCCTCAGCACGCAGTGCACCTGACGCACTCAAGAATGATACGCATGAACGCATGCGGCAGCATGGAAAAAGGTGGCAATACTCTACGATCTTCAAGTTTTCAGCATTCTAGGAAGAGTTTTGGATAAATAACGCCGGTCTGGCAAGAAATATATTTAGCGCTGTGATATAGTTAGCATTTCTTGCTCGAATTAAGGAGTTGCCATTTATTCGTCTTATTTGATCGAAAAATCATACCAGGTTTGCCGCGGCTTAAAGATGCATGTCGACTGCGTAGCGGCTTGCCAAACGTTTTATTCCGTTCAACATGAGGTGTCTGAAATGTTTGTTGATTTGACCTCAAACTTCATTGGCTTACCGCATGCGCAACCCGATGATATACTGGCTAGACCGCGGGTATTGCTCGAAGGTTAGCGATTGATATATCCACATTCTATCAAAGATTCAAGGAAGTTGCTAACATGTTCCTGAGATTGGAATGGAATAAGCAAAATGTTTAACTGTAGCTGAGAAGCCCTGTCGTAAATCCCTGTAGCGCAGGGCGAGAATGTCGTGGCAATTTTAACGCGGCAAGTAAAAGTATGGCACCGAATTTGCCATTTAAATAAGACTAAAAGGCCGTCTCCAAACAAATGGTTCGGCGTATCACCGAGGGTATTTATTAGCGTTAGTCAACTCTCATGGTTTTTCGACAAGTTGCACTTTGAAGCAAGATAGAGCTTACGCTGAATGACCGTGGTATCCGCCGTCTCTAATTTGCTGGTATCAACTTCACCAACAAGGCACACCACATGACTGTTCACGCAAAAACCGAAGCACCTGATGCGTTGTGTCTACTGCTAAAATAACGCTAATTAATAATAACATGCAACAGTAAGCGGTGAATGTTAAGGACTCCACACTGCAAACGTCTATACAAAAATTCAGTACCAAAATACCTATTGTCCGCCATACATTAAACATAAAAGCTCGCACTTGTCCTCAAAGAGTGGATAATTATTTCTGTGGAGAAACATCGGCCACTATTAGGCATCGTCATCACATGCGCGTGTTTCTGAAGAATTCACTCCCCGTGTCCGGACATGCGCTCTTTGAGGCTCTCAGTGCATGAACCCACGAATGTACATAGAGTACAGTTAAAGACGTCTGCACTGATATGCGTACAAATGTGACGGTCTAAGTGCGCTTTCTGATTCGCCGAATATGGGCACACTTCACATCTGTAGGGTTTTTCGCCTGTGTGCGTACGCCTGTGCCGAACGAGCGAGCTATTTGTAGCCGCTGTATAAAGGCAATTTTCGCCCCTGTAGGGCTTTTCACCGGTGGGTGTACGCGTGTGCCGAGCCACCGTTTCATTTAAAGCCGCTGCCTAAGGGCACTTGTCGCATTTGTTGGATTTTTCACATGTGTGCGTACGCTTGTGTCGAAGTAGCTTGCTAGGTGAGGCAGCTGGACAACGGCACTGGTCGCACTTGTGTGGTTTTTCCTGAGTGTGGGAGGTGGTCATATGCATTTTATGTTTGTAGGACGCCTCGAACAAAGCTGGGCACGGGGAGCATTTAAATTTTTTCTCAGTCGCGTGATATTGGATGTGCCGCACAACGTCGGCAAAATTCGTAGAAGTGTACGGGCAGAAGATGCACCTGAACGGCTCTCCTTTTCCTTCAGGGTCCAGATGCCGAACATAATTTTGTTCACTCGTGAACAGCGAAGGCCCCAAGTCCTCCCAATTTGCATTGGCCACATTTCCGAGCTCAGAGATCGACGGCGATGGTTGAACAGAATTCATAGGAAGGTGCTCGGGACTGGATACTGCCTCTGAAATTAAAGTTGTTAACCAGTGTATGTTAGGGATAATCGGATATTTTCGTGCCTACTCGTGCAATGATTCAAGAACGCCATAACATTTGGTTCATTGCACTGAAACAAACTTATGTCGACTAACATACGGTACACGTACATACTGAGAAAATACACCAAATTGACGATTAATGAAACTATCAGAAGAATTTTCAAGCGAGGACTTTGACTCTTAAGCCACAGTGTGTGAATAGTCGTTGATTCCGTTTTTGTTGCCTGGCTTGAAAATGTACCTCAATGACACTCGGAAGTGGCCAGTCTATTTATTTATTTATTCATTTATTGAACATACCCTTAAAAGCCCTCTTTCGAGGGTACTACAGAAAGTGGGGTAGGCAATAGAAAGGATATTTTCAATATGACATGAAAAAAGCCCACAATAAAAAAAATATTATACGCAGTCATGCAAATAAATATCATATACGAACAAGACATATACCGGGTGCAATGACAACAACAGGTGAATTGCTAAATCTAAATACATAGAGTAACATGGGCATCGTAACTTATATGATGGCAAAGGTTGGCACTACTTGAACTGTCGATGTCGTTAGATGGTATTCAAAGTGGAGAGCAGTTCTCGAAATTTAAATGTTTGAAATTCGGTAACGATATTGGATGGTAAGCGCTACCACTCGATGATCGCGCGTGGTATGAATGCTTTTGCAAAAAGGGATGTGCGTCATGACATGCGCTTAGCTATAAAAGGATGATGACGGCGTGGAAAATAGGCGGCAGGTTCCTGAAAGAAATCATGACACAGCAATGGGTGATGATAAATTTCATGAAAAAGTGAAAGACGGGCAAGTTTACGGCGGAAAGCCTTCAATACTTATACCCAATCCCCGGAAGAATTGTATTTCTGACAGAGATATAAGATACAGAACCGAAATTGATTTCTAAAGCAGATACTCGTACTGTATCATGTATTCTTTAATACATTATTGAAATCATGAATATTAATATTACTGGTGGTATCACTAGCTGAGTGGGAAACCTTCTCTGTGAGAAGTTGTCTACAGGATATTAAACTCAAAGTTGTGATTTATTCATTTCCTTTGTTCATGCAGAATTTAGTCCAAGGGTGGATGGTTGGACAAATTGGTAACGGTTCATATTGAAAGGTAGAGGGCAGTGTTGGTCGCTAAAACAAAGATTTCATTGAGGCAAAAAAATAAAACTACCAGATAATTGATGGAGGATTACTTCTTCTGAAAAAGCAATCGTAGTGTGCAACCCAGCCATCTGTTACGTTAGTTGATAAAGAGGTCTCATTGCTTGATAATTCCTAATCTTGTATTTAAGTTAAAGGGAGGGGGCGGGATCCTGTTCGATCAGGTTTAGTGTGGTGATATTGGTTTTATTGGTTTTCCCCTTGCAATGTACCTGCGCAAATGCTCTTGAATGTCGTATCACATGACAGAGTTGTATACAAAGAGTAATTTTTCGTAATAAAAATTAACTGGAAATCATATCGCTTGTCTGTGTCCTCTTTCTGTACATCTTGCGTTTCTTTCGCGCTGTACCTACCGATATGAAGGATTTAGACGGTTGCCTCTGAGTCTGCCTATGCGCTTTGGAAAGTCAGATATTTGCCAAGCAGAAGGTTTAGCAGATGTTCCAAGCATAACTTCTTGCTTTCGAACCAAGAAAAATCAACAAGAACAAAAAGGGCGAAAGTTTTTATTGCAGTGAAGAAACCTTGATAATCTGTTATTTTCATTTTGCTCTTCATTAACTGTATTACGGAAGAGCGCGTATTGAAACCGCCTGTTTGGAAGATTCCCGTGTTGCGGCCGTGTTATAAGCGAAGCCGATAAACTGAGCCTCTCTACAGGAGCAGTCGAGCACACTGATGTGTTGGATTTTATGAGGGAGCTTTTTCTTAAAAATTAAAGGATTGCCTTATCGGATCGATGATCCTAGTGATATAGTAATCAAATTGAAGCTGCACTTGTACCTCTTTAGACCGGATTCTTGGAGCGCTTGCTTCTCCAAACGTCAGCTAGGGCGTTTGACGATGCCGGCTCTGATGATATCGTTTACCCGCGCGCCTCAAAGTTTAATAATGACAAGGTCCTTATTTTAATAATGACAAGCTTTAATGACAAGGTCCTTAAAGTGTTTCCCTACATAGACGACTTGTTAATTGTTTTAAACAAGCATTGGACCCTGTCCACTGAGACGACAGTAAACAGTGTTTTAGATGATTTTAGGGAACTTAGAAAGGGGCTAACTTTTACTTTTGAACTACCAGATAATCGCGTGCTTCAGTTTTTCGATTTATATTTAAAGTTTTGACTTGAGCACATTTGCTGGGCTTATTCCTCTCGTGCGCAGTAGGCTCTCTTGCCTCATAATTCTGCCCATTCGAAGGTTGCAAAACGGGGCATCGCAACCTTCTGCTTGGAGTCCTCGCTCGGGAAGTCGTTCGTACATGAGATGCAAGCTAGCTTTCATAATTAATTGAAAGAGGCTCGTTGAAGCCCGGCTCCTCTAAGTCGGTCTTGATACCTGTAGCACAAGGGCCTCTGAAGAAGGTGAAGGTTAGAGCATGCAGGAATGAAATGGCGGGAAATGAGACCCGTGGTGGCACCTTACGGTCACAAAGTTACTCGCGGCCTGAAGAAATTGGCAAACCGATTTAATGTAGCGTTGGCTTCCTCAGCCCGCTGCAAGCTTGGTCAGCTAAGCCGGCGCATAACCTGCTAAAGCAAAAAGGTTGGCTGTCAAACGGGACATCGGCAGTGTTTCGTAAAGTGTGTCGCTAACATCGTCTATGAAATTAAGTTGTCTTGCGGAAAACCCTGTATTGGACAGACGGGACGTTGCGTGAATGTGCGACTTAGGAAACATGCAAAAGATATTGAAATATTGAGGGCGAGAAACTTGTCGAACACTGTAGGGCTTGCACCAATTGTACACCAAGGTTCCGCGATGTGAGGATTCTCGGTAGAGGCAGACAGCAGACGGCTCGGGAAACTCCGAAAGCCTTTTACGTCAAAAAAGCGGGTTCGAGCTGAGTCGCTGACACTTCACGTTTTAAGGCGGAAGCCTTTAATGCCTCATCGTTGTAAGCAGGGGTTGTCGACAGAAATGTCACGCTTTTCAGTTGGTCGAAATGGTCGTGACGTCACAGGGCGCGAATTTCAAACGGGGCCAATTATACTTTGGCTAGCAACCATCCAACCAATTAAAGGGATGTGAGAGAAGCCAACAGCCACAGAAACCAAGGGGCACAGGGGATGTTTTAATTTTATTTATTCATTTTGTGGTGTTGATCAATTTAGAATATTACAGAATATGTTATCGCTTAAAGCTAATTGATTAGAAAAGCCGAAGAAAAAACAACCACATGCCGCCGGTGGGATCCGAACCCACGACCTCCGAATTACGCGTCCGGTGCTCTACCGCTGAGCTACGGCGACGGCTGTCTGACCTTCTGCTTTCGGGGGTATTTATGTTTACATGTTACCTAACCTTGAGAGTGTTCATCAGCGCCACCCACGTTCATAAGCGGCGGACGTAGTACGTCCTGAGTTACCGCTCGTGTGACGTGGCACGTCATCGAACTACGAGGGTGGAAGCTGTGTGAGAACCCTCTTATGCCTCCTATGGCATCAAGGCTGCCAGAACCAAGACCCTCGCTAAGCAATTAAGCAAACAAGGAAAGGGGAATGAGGGGCTCGTTATACATACATGTGAGAGAAGCCAACAGCCACAGAAACCAAGGGGCACAGGGGATGTTTTAATTTTATTTATTCATTTTGTGGTGTTGATCGATTTAGAATATTACAGAATATGTTATCGCTTAAAGCTAATTGATTAGAAAAGCAGAAGAAAAAACAACCACATGCCGCCGGTGGGATCCGAACCCACGACCTCCGAATTACGCGTCCGGTGCTCTACCGCTGAGCAGGGGTTGTCGACAGAAATGTCACGCTTTTGAGTTGGTCGAAATCGTCGTGACGTCACAGGGCGCGAATTTCAAACGGGGCCAATTATACTTTGGCTAGCAACCATCCAACCAATTAAAGGGATGGTATAGTTATACTCCAAGTAAGTCGATCTGAGGTTAGTTAATTGTTTAATTAACAAAGTGGCCTAATTAACCTTTCACGTCAGACCAGATAAATAAATAAACCCGAGTAGGAAATTCGTCGAGCTCGGGAATGGAACCCCGGTCTTCGGCGTGCGAGACGAGCACACTGCCACTCCGCCATGCCAGCTCGATGGTTTGGAATGAACAAAGGCGCGTCCAGTGAATACGGTGTCGTCGTTCACTCCCATCTTCCTCCCTTCCCTTCCGGCGAGGTTTAGGTGTCCACCGAGATATGAGAGACATACATTTCCTTTCCTCAAAAACCAATTTACCTACGAGCGAATCGTAGAACCGAATGGGCGATGGCGTTCTATAGACTCCCTGGCAGCGTTGCAAGACGCTGTCGCGTTCCACTCTGAGGCGAAGCTTAACATCTTAACCACACATCAGTGACCACACTTTAGGTCAAAAAAGTGCCGCCCTGAATTTTGACGGGTGTCCACCGAGACATGTGAGACAGTTACTGCGTAATTTCCTTTCCTCAAATACAATTTTCATTTTCTTCATTACGGGCCTTCTTTGTCTTATTTCACTCCCACTGCCTCCCTTCCTCTACGGTGCGGTTCAGGTGTCACCCGAGATGACAGAATTACTGCGCCATTTCCTTTCCTCAAACAGCGTTGCGTTCAAAGGGCAAGGCATCGCGCCAAACGGGTGGTGGCGTTCCGTGGACTCCCTGGCAGCGCTACAACACGCTGTCGCGTACCACTCCTAAAGGCGAAGCTTAAGCGTCATTAATTAGCAGTTAATTAGTATTCATGAGTTGATCAGTAATTAACGATTAATTAGTGATTTGTTATCACTTGGTAATTTGTACTCAATTATATGTGACGTCACCAGTGCCACACAAGCAGCGAAAGTGGTGCGGAAAACGCTTTCGCCTTTACGCTCTTTAGACAGTCAAAGTGCCTCTGAATTTTTTATTTATGAGGCTGAGGGGGAATTTCTTTCACGCCTACTCGGATAAAACTGGTGCGGTTTTCTTGGCGCCTTGTACATGTGCCCTGCGACCGGAAAGGCTATATACAGGTATGTCGACTGTTTCACTTGATTAAAAAGTTGCAATAAGCGTCCGTGTTCTCCTCTTTCTCGTATGTGTCCTCGTTGCGCTGAAAGTCCCGGTAAAATGTCTGAAAACCAACTTGCTGAGCAGTTAACTCTTTCAGTAGAGAGAGATAGGTTTTTAAATAAATTAAAGCAAATCGGTGTTCAGTCCAATTATTTTTTTTTTATAATTCAAGCTTACGATATGAAGCCAATCCTGATCCTTCCTCCGACGCTATAAAAGCAGACAACAGGATGAACAGATTCAAATAGCTGAAGAAAAGACCAAGACTCGAGAACAAGGTGGATGGGAGCTTATGTCGGGAAAGATCGGGTGAGGAGGGTGGGGGGCGGTTATAACAGCGGACGCTGCAGTGTTTTCGATGCGGTTCACCCACTCCTTCCTCTTCCATTTGGATGAAGGGGATGGAGGGTGGGAGGAGGTGAAAAAGAGGTTACTGTCTGGTCGCCTATCTGCTGTCATCCATATTCGTTTCAAGAACGTGCTCCTTTTTTGTTCTAGTTTACATTTCTTCCCCTGTTATGCTTCGACACTACAAGCTTACAAGCCGGAACTACTGCGCTTGTGAAGCGATCAGCGTACTCGCATTTACATCAGTCAGAATTTTCCATTTAGTGATGTTGTAAATGAAATCACCGGGGCTAAATTATGCAGTGCAGCCCTTAATTTGTACTTCGCATCCTTGATTTGTTGGCCTGACCTGACCACGATTCTTTGTTTCGTTTGTCCATGTAGCCAGGTGTTTATGAGCAGAAGTCAGATTCCGAACATAGGCATTGGTTGCGAGCCCTCGGATTATGCGCACCATAATCGTGAATGCGCATTTTGCGATATCTATAAATGCTGAACTCCTTGATTAGAAGAAAACGGACATCAATTGACATGTTTCAGGCATCCGTGTTAATTCCCCGCGTACTTCAGCATTTTTCCTTCCCTTGATTAGAGTTGCCTCAGCACGCAGTACACCCAATGCACTCGTGAATGATATGCATGCACGTATACAACGGTACGGAAAAAGATAGCGACGTTCAATGACTTTCAAGTTTTAAGTATTTGAACAAAAATTATGATATGTATTATCGAGTTGTGGAAGGTCAGGGGACCCCACACAACAAACTCAGGCGATAAGCGAGGCTGGCCCGGCAAGAAAAATATTGCCCGCAGCTATATAGTTACCAGATATTCATCTAATTAGGTAGCTGCAAATTATTCGTCTTATTTGATCTAAAAATCTAACCAGGCTAGGCGACGGCAGACAGATGCATGTCTACTGCGTAGCGGCTTGACAAACATTTTATTTGGGGAAACATGAAGTACACGAAATGTTTGATGACTAGTTCTTAAACTTCGTTAGCTAACCGCATGCTCTAAGCGATGATATAATGGATAGACAGCTAAGCTAAGATAACCGCTAGTCCTTAAGGGCAACTGAGTGGATTCCAAGAGAAGGCAAGCATAGCAGGGGGTGGCAGAAAGTTAGGTGGGCGGATGAGATTTAGAAATTAGCGGGAATGCGGTGGCCGCAACTGGCGAAGGGGTTAATTAGAGAGATACAGAAGAGGCCTTTGCCCTGCAGTGGGCTTAGTCAGGCTGATGATGATGACTGATATCCGCATTCCATCAGACTCATGGAAGTTGCTGAGACGTTCCTGAGATCGGAATAAAAGAGACAAAATGCTTAATTCTAAATGAACATGACTGTTGTAAACCCATAAAGCGCGGCCTGAAAATGCTGTGGTAATTTTAACGCGAAAAGTTCAGAGGAAGCGACGGATTTACCAGTTAACTTCGACTTATAAAAGGTGGTCAATAAAATTTTTTTTTTGTACCTCTGATCAACTTTCATTTTTTTTCGCCAAGTTGCACTTTGAAGCAAGGAAGAGTTTACGCTGAACGACATGTTCGCAGTCACCCCTTTATTGGTACCGACATTACACAGAAGGCGCACCATCTGGCTGTCCACGTGACAACCGAAGCAGCTGATGCGCTGTGTCTACTGCTATAAAATAATGCGAATTAATAAGAACATGCAGCGCAACTGCAAACGTCTGCACAAAATTATGCACAAAAATACCGCATGTCCGCCGTACATTAAACAGTTACCTCACGCTTGTCCGCAAAAAGTGGATAGTTATTTCTGCGGTGAGGCATGGGCCACTATTAAGCATCGTCATCATCTGCGCATATTAAAGAAGAACTCACTCCCCGTGTCCGGACATGTTCTCCTTGAGGCTCTCAGTGCTTGAACCCACGAATGAACATAGAGTACAGTTAAAGACCCCTGCTCTCATATGCGTACGCATGTGACGTTTTAAATGCTCTTTCCTATTCGCCCAATAAGGGCACACTTCACATTTGTAGGGTTTTTCACCTGTGTGCGTACGCTTGTGCCGAAGTAGGTCGCTAGTTGAGGAAGCTGAAAAACGGCACTGGTCGCACTTGTGTGGTTTTTCACCTGTGTGCGTACGCTTGTGTCGAAGTAGCTTGCTAGGTGTGGCAGCTGAAAAACGGCACTGGTCGCACTTGTGTGGTTTTTCACCTGTGTGCGTACGCTTGTGTCGAAGTAGCTTGCTAGGTGAGGCAGCTGAAAAACGGCACTGGTCGCACTCGTGTGGTTTGTCACCTGTGTGCGTACGCTTGTGTTGAAGTAGCTTGCTAGGTGAGGCAGCTGAAAAACGGCACTGGTCGCACCCGTGTGGTTTGTCACCTGTGTGCGTACGCTTGTGTCGAAGTAGCTTGCTAGGTGTGGCAGCTGAAAAACGGCACTGGTCGCCCTTGTGTGGTTTTTCACCTGTGTGCGTACGCTTGTGTCGAAGTAGCTTGCTAGGTGAGGCAGCTGAAAAACGGCACTGGTCGCACTCGTGTGGTTTGTCACCTGTGTGCGTACGCTTGTGTCGAAGTAGCTTGCTAGGTGAGGCAGCTGAAAAACGGCACTGGTCGCACTTGTGTGGTTTTTCACCTGTGTGCGTACGCTTGTGTCGAAGTAGCTTGCTAGGTGAGGCAGCTGAAAAACGGCACTGGTCGCACTTGTGTGGCTTTTCACCTGTGTGCGTACGCTTGTGTCGAAGTAGTTTGCTATGTGAGGCAGCTGAAAAACTGCACTGGTCGCACTTGTGTGGTTTTTCACCTGGGTGCGTACGCTTGAGTCGAAGTAGCTTGCTAGGTGAGGCAGCTGAAAAATGGCACTGGTCGCACATGTGTGGTTTTTCACCCGCGTGCGTACGCTTGTGTCGAAGTAGCTTGCTAGGTGAGGCAGCTGAAAAATGGCACTGGTCGCACTCGTGTGGTTTTTCCTCAGTGTGAGAGGAGGCCATGTGCATTTCAGGTTTGCAGGGCGCCTCAAACACCGCTGAGCACAGGGGATATTTAAATTTTTTCTCAGTCGTGTGCATTTCGATGTGACTCGCAGCGTCGGGAAAATTCATAGAAATGTACGGGAAGAACATGTACCTCAACTCCTCTTCTGTTGGCTCAAGGTTCTGACACCGAACAGAATTTGCTTCACTCGTAGCCCGCGATGGCCCCAAGTCCACCCAATTTGCATTGGCCACGTTTCCCAGCGCAGAGATCGACGTCGATGGCAGAACAGAATTCATGGGAAGGTGCTCGGGACTGGATACTGCCTCTGAAATTAAAGTTGTTAACCAGTGCATGTTAGGGACAATCGGATATTTTCGGACCTATTCGTGCAGTGGTTCATGAACGCCATAACCTATGGCTCAGTGCGCTAAAACAAACTTATTCCGACTAACATACGGTACACGTACATACTGAGAAAATACACCAAATTGACGTTTATTCAAACTAACAGAAGAATTTTCAAGCGAGGACTTTGACACTTAAGCCACAGTGTTCGAATAGTCGTTGATTCAATTCCTTTTGCCTGGCTTGAAAATGCACCTCGATAGCACAAGGAAGCGGATTGCCTTTTTATTTATTTACTCATTTATTTAAAATACCCTTAAATGCCATCTTTCGAGTGTACTACGTAAGGGGGGGTAGGCAATAGAAAGGACACTTACAATTTGACATGAAAAAAAACCTTCAATGAAACCAATTATTATACGCAGTCAAGCAAATAAATATCATTTACGAACAAGAAATATACCGGGTGGAATAACAACAACAGGCGAATTACTAAATCTAAATACATAGAGTAACATGCGCATCGTAGCATATGGGATGGCAAAGGTTCACACTACTTGAACTGTCGATGTCGGTAGATTGTACCCAAAGCGAAGATCAATTCTTGAAATTTAAATGTGTTAAATTCGGTAGTGATATTGGATGGTAAGCGGTTCCACTCGATGATCGTGCGTTGTATGAATTATTTTGCAAAAAGGGATGTGCGGCATGGCGTGCGCTTTAATTTAAATGAATGATCGCGGCGTGCAAATATTGGCGGCAGGTTCCTGAAAGAAATCATGACACAGCAATGGGTGATGATAAAGCTGGTGAAAAAGTGAAAGGCGGGCAAGTTTTCGAGGCAAAGAAAGTTCTTTTAATTGCGTGAGCGTTTTTGAAGCTTTTAAAACTCGGTTGTGCGTAAAGCAACCACCATATCGCGGTGGCGTCTGACGTTTGCGCACTCTGTGTAGCTTTAGGCTTTATATAAGCCCATCAATGCGTTATTCAGTGATGAGCATATAGGCAGCTAGCTATGGACTGAAAAATGATAGGTGTGACGTTAAGAGATCGAAAACGGCAAGATTGGGTGAGGGAATAAACGTGGGTTAATGACATCCTAGTAGAAATCAAGAGGAAGAAATGGGCTTTGGCTGGGCATATAATGCGGTGGCAAGATAACCGCTGGTCCTTAAGTGTAACGAAGTGGATTCCAAGAGAAGGCAAGCGTGGCAGGGGGCGGCAGAAAGTTAGGTGGGCGGATGAGATTAAGAAATTCGCGGGGATACGGTGGGTGCAGTTGGCGAAGGACAGGGTTAATGGGGAGACATGGGAGAGGCCTTTGCCCTTTAGTGGGCGTGGTCGTGCTGATGATTATTATTACAACGGCTTGCCTTATTTTCTGGCCACTCTTTGAATTTAGACCATACACTGGTTAAAATGTTTCGAAGGAGATAAGTTTCGTTTTGTTTGATGAGGTTTATGTCCCAGTGCGACTCAAGTTATGGGGAACCCCGTAGTGAAGGGCTATGGATAAGTTCGATCACGTGGGGCTTATTAACGTGAGCTGACATCACGGAGCCCTACGGTCTGTAGCATTCCTCATCCATCGGAATGCGACCAACACCGCCGTGATCGAAGCCGCAGCCGAGCACCGTTACTACCATGAAACCACGGTGGTGCAATTATAAGGAAGGCACTTGCACTTCATTCTATTTAAACACTCCATAATTCAGATTGCCACTTTCAAATTTAGTATTGTACCTGAGCAGATCAACATGTCTAAGTACGTCACACAAAACTAAGTGTCATCTTAAATTGGTATGAAATGCGACGAATATGCAATCACAGAAATGAAAAAAAAATTAAGAGTCAAGGTCCCCTCCCCCATGAAAGGAAATGTGCACACTCGCGATATGAGTAAGAGCCAGAAAATACAGTCCACGACTGGTTATAAAAACTACGCAAATTATCACTAATAATGGAAGGTGAAGCAAACAAGGAAGCGTGCACAAAGAATACGCGTGATTTGTCTGAGTTTTAAAATATATGTGAAGTTATTTTGGTGTTGACCAGTGAATGGCATACAAGCTAAAGGGCAAGTGTATGTTTTCTGCTTAAACCGGTCAGTTGCAGTAAAAGTATTTGCACAACATCATCCTAAGAAAAAAGGGCTCTCAAGTTTGCGTTTTGTCCACAAATGCAGGCCTCACCTTCGTGAACATGTGTCCCAATGAATGACGGAAGTGCGAGTGGTGCGGCTGGTTGAACTTAACTGGGTGAACGTGCATGCCCGATCTCTAATTAATTTTCGCTAATCTACGATATGCCTAGAGAAAATATAATATCCATGACTGCAATTTCCCGTGAGGTTATAAATATTCTTGAGACTTTTATATAAAACATTGAAGGAGCCGCACAAAACACATCCAGAAGTGCGGAATTCACAGCTAATATTTTGTGCAATATCAGCGATCAGTATCCACGGCGGAGAATGTTGAGTGTGGCAAGGAACCCACTACAGACCCCTGAAAAACGAAAAGACAGATGGTGCAGCTTTCGGAAATGTGATCAGAAAAAGATTTTTTAAGCTCGGTGTTTCTGTAAATATGCTACTAAACACTGCTAAAAATTAAGCTACTAAAAAAACTCCGCATACACGTCTGAACTTCGTATACACGTAGTTCGGTTGCTTACAAGAAAGAGCTACCGCACGACTTCTGCGGCCACAACTCTGTCCGCCAGCTACGAACGAGCGAGAGAAAATGCGCTAGTATTCCGCGATCCTTCGGTCGTCAGAATTTCGCAGAAGATGGTTACTAATGTTTGTTTTTCTTTCTTCGCCTTACTGATTTACTGGTGCACTGTTGTAATATCTCTTTGTGCTCTAGACTTTCTCGAGTACTGCACTGTGTGTGTCGCTCTGTTTTGCACAATTGTGAATGATTTGTAATACATTTGAATCTTGTCTATCGTGTAAAAAGATGTCCAGTGAACCTTTCTTTGAGTGTGAGCATTCTCCAGGCTGCAAACGGTGAACGTGACCTCCCCTCGCCACTCCTCCTCACCATTTCTCTCTTCGTCGAGGTCATATTCCGACTGAAAGTCCATGACACTTCCTGTGAGAACCTATGTGGGTAGCTGTCCCGGTCGGATGGCAGTCGGTTAAGTGCACCACCCGTGCGTATGGTGAAAATCCGCAATGACCTTCTGCCTTCAGCTTACGCCCCGTGAACACCTGGAGAGAATGAAAATAGAATATTTAGAAAAAGGTGAAGTTTTGCGAAGTACACTTGGGGCGAAATGTTTACGCGTCACACGAGTGGCCGAAAAACGTTTTCTCGCGTTGCGATCGAGACAGCGTGCAAAGTACCTGGTCATGCTCACGTGTTTGTCTCAGCTTACAGTTCCGGCTCCTGCTTATACGGGATTTTTTGATAAAATAACGTATTTCGGGCCTGGCGTTTTGTTACCCCGGTAGTACTTAGTCGCAAAAAGACAAACCAAGCCAATTTAATGAAAATAACCTTCTCTTCTCTTAAAGGACAACCTTGGGACAACCGCAACCGTAGCAGAGAAGCTGTCGTACTTTTGATCGTGTGTGGATAGGCTGGAAAGGAATAGCGTCCATGTATAAATGGAAACCCCCCGTCGTTTTAGGGAAAATAGAAGCGTGCGTTTAGAAACTCCGAGATAGTGACGTCTCTTTGAAAGCAGCTACGCGGGCCTCGAGTACGCTAGCCGGGAACGCACCCAACCGATGCAAACGCCATTAGTCTCTCACATGTAGCCTGCACATTATCCAGTCTCCCAAGGTTGCGCTGTGGGTGCGTCGCAGCATAGAACTATTTTCAGAGAATGAAAACGAGTCCTATGATTGATATAGCACCAGAAATAAGCAAGAAATAGTTAAGCACTCACAACGGGGATTCCCACTCGCTACGCTGGAACTGATCGAGTCTCTGGCCGCCATTTCTGTTCTGTTTGAAAGAGCTGATAAGCTTCACATTTGTTTAGAGCCAGATGTTTTCTTGCGGATTTGTTAGAGTGCTCGTTTTCACACCCAGATCTGCTTTGGGCAGGTAAGACACTGCCCACTCCGAGGCACCCCCTCCGAGGAACTCCTGTTAGGTTGTCTTAGTCCATATGCAACAGCTAAAAATAATATCTCATCGTATATACATAGCAGTGACGCTTATATCAAGAAAGCAGTACTCTTACAAAGGCATTAAGGTTTAGACAACGGGTGATAAAAATAACTATCTGGAGCTTATAACAGCTCCTCTAGAGTGCGCTTCATAAGATTGCCGGCGACGTTTCGGACCATGTCCCAACCAAGTCAGTCACTTCTTGTTGATCTGAAATCAGATGTAATAACTCGATTACATTCCGCCAACTGCCGCTGCTTTTTTCTGTATTTTATTGCATACTATGGATTTTTGTTAAGCGGTGACCAAAAGTTTCAATCTAATTTCACACTTTGAAATTAAAACGAAAGTGATTTTCTTTCGCTCCAAGTTTAAGTTGCAGACATTAATACCGGCACGATGTATTGTATTTTTTTATTTATTGATACGGTTAACCCTCTGTATGAAGGTCACTACACGGAAGGAAACAAACATATACAAGAGCAATTCTTTTCGCAAAAGTTCAGAGGGAACAAGTTCATTTTCTTCGGAGTGCTTCGCCACATTAACCTCCCTACGATGCGCTCAGCCACATTATTGGCTTGCAAAGACTATACCTTGTCTATGGTTATTTTTGGAGCTAACAAGAGGGTTGGAAATATAGTGCCTCCAAGGACCAACCATGATTCCTTCAGGTACCAATGGCAAAGAAACGATAATCTGCAGTCATGTCTCGCAGAAATATAGTAAACCATGTAGAGGCGAAGTGCTGCCGTTATCTCCTTTGTATTCACAGAGTTCGCACTCTCAGATTTACGATGGCACCCCTGGAAGAATTAAATGTCGTCATACACTGAAAACTCCCGTCATACTGAGACATACCTACTCAGAAATACGAGCAGGTGATTCGATAGACACGAGTTCGCCCCTCCTGATCCGCTGCAAGGCACTGAATGGAACTGCCCTGGAACAGTGTGCGTACCACACTACGTGGTACGCACACGCTGGTTGGTTGGTTGGTTGGTTTATGGGGTTTAACGTCCCAAAGCGACTAAGGCCATGAGAGACGCCGTAGTGGAGGGCTCCGGAAATTTCGACCACCTGGGGTTCTTTAACGTGCACTGACATCGCACAGTACACGGGCCTCGAATTTCTCCTCCAAAGAAATTCAACCGCCGCGGCCGGGATCGAACCCGCGTCTTTCGGGACAGCAGCCGAGCACCATAGCCACTGAGCCACCGCGGCGGCTATGGATTATATTGCGCAGGGGATTATCTGGAAGGATAAAAAAATCAGATAAGAAAAGAGATGAGATGAAACTTTTACCCTCAAAGAAATGTTCCCGGCACGACGCGATAACCTGTGCGCGTGGGCGACTCTGCGAAACTTGTTTCAGGTAGTAGGGGCGTCTGTGTGGAGGTGAGTTTTGTTTGTGTCGCTGAGGTGCTGATCAACAAATACTTTTATAGCTGTTGTTCATCGCCTGTGCTGATTATGGGCTTGTGTCATCCCAGGGGTTTAGGTTCTTGTATTAATTCTTGTCTTACATGTTTTTTTTTTAATTTTTTATCTTGGTTTAGTCCGCTTGTCTATCGCACAGCAACGTCACGTTTTTATTTGGGTTTTATCTTGTTGTCACGTGCTGAATTTCCTTGCGCATGCTTACCGAGTGAGAAGTGTTTTTCGACCTAGCTTCAGTTTGCTAGTGCGCTCTTGCCCTGTTCGTTCTCCCTGTGTTTTGCGTGTTTTCTGTGCGCCGTTTTTAGATGCATCGCCAGTTACAATCTCTGGTTCGCAGAAACCACAGTAAAGGAGGTTAGGGCTCAGTTGAATCCGGGTCTCTTGAGGCGTCTGGGAACAGTGCTGCCCCCATCGTTCTATCAGCAAGCGAGCTTCAGACCTCAGGGTAGTCGTCTTCTTTCACCACCGAAACGGAGCGTGGCTGCCACGCTACGCCACCGATAATTTGATATCCGTCACTGCCCATATACCTGATATTCGAGGCCAATCGACTGCGCTGCCTGATAATCAATAGGGTAGTTAGAAGCACTTGAAGTCTTGCAATTTCTCTTAAAAACTTTTGCCCATAAAGCAACCCAAGGCGGCAACGATTGCGTGAACGGGCGGAGATCGCCGGGACAGTTGCGACAAGTGTGAAACTATGCATTTCATTTCCAAAATATCGATTTCATTTCAGATCGTGCAAATGTCGACTGCTGTGTGCTCTAACATTACAGTGGCGTACAGAACCTAAGCGATGTTTCTCACCGCCATAAAGTCAGTACGTTTTAGACATCATGCACGCGCGGCCGCGATGTTTCTGCAGTCCCTCAGCCCCTCATCAAACATCCGCACCGCATCTCGCCATTGCCCTGAAAATGACGGCGTCCATTGGCAGCACAAGAATTTCGTCTATGGCTGTCCTACCAATATAACCGTAGCACATGCAACACGCGTAGTAGATAAAATATTCGGTTGCTGATAACGTCTTACAGCACGCATCCCGTACCTGTGCCTGCTCCTATCACGGCGACATAGTCGATAGTGGAATGCTTCACGACTGTGGGCGTGTTGGGGTAGATAATCACCCAGAAAAATCGAAACCGATTCTCTAGCTTAAGGGTTGCGTGGTAATTACCAAATGCGCATTTTCTGACGAAACAACTCTTCAATAACTATGGAAGCTTTGCATAAAGTGCTAAGAAAATATAATTAAGTTCCCACCACTGCTACCGTGATACCACAGCAACTCCAGTACGGCGGCAGAATGAAAACCACGTGAAAAAAGAAAATCTCTGAAAACGGTGGTGCAGAGATGGCAACAACAACAAAAAAAAAAGCACGAGAGGGATTTTTTAAACATCTCATAACAATGACTCCAAAGGAGTACCTCGAGAGGCCTGTCATAATGACATGCTCTCGAGCCAGACAACTCTTCAGACGCATGAGCTATTATCTTCTGCAATGGGGAATCAAGAGGCATGAATTTACAAGAAGCGGAGGTGGGTTCCACAGCTTTATGCAGCCTTTGGCAGCAGGGGATATTGAAAGGAAATCGTAACTGCAGATGCAATTTCACCACAGAGCAGTACGAAACAACTTCAATGTATTCGGATGCAACTGTAACGCAAACAAGGCGAAGCAAGCGAGCTCTGAAGTGCTGAGGTACTCACACTCGGTCTCCTTGTGCTTTGGTCCTTGTTTGATTTCACCTGGTCGTTCAACGTGAAACAAGGGCTTCACGACGTGTCAAAACTGCGCGAGTGCACAATGGCTATAGTCCGGCTAGTACGGCTGCAAAAGCGAAGCTGTTCGAATGCGCCACCCTCGTGGCACTGGAAATGACCACGCCCACGCTGCTTTGCATTTCATGTGACGCCACCAAGTGGGATGCACGGGAACGTAAAGGCGGGGAAGCGTGTATGCCAACCTTGATCGCAGCTTTTCCGGAGCTCAGTATAAGGCCCATCTCTAAAAATGCAGCAGACCGATTGGTTCAGAACTCTCAGATTTTTTGCATGTCATGCGGTTAGCAAAGTTAGCTTCCATGCTGATACCTCGATTCCGTTCAAAAAGCAGCTGCCAGCAGCACTATAACTTTGTATCTGATGGTGAACTGCAACTTGAAATTGGGTGGCCAAAGGGCCGCGCTGTAACTTCGCTGAACGAAAAAGCCTGATGCCTTGGACTTTTTACAAAAAAAAACAAAATCAGTTAAGATAAAATAACTGAGAAAAAACCAGTCACACAAGACGACGGACAAGAAGAGAGTACACACCACAACGACTATAGTTTACAATGTACCAACTGGCCCGCATTTCAACCCTTCTGCATAAGATAAAATGCTTTTGTTAGGATAAGTCAAGTGTTTGACAAAATCAATATTTTGATGTCTGGAATGTTATAGAAAACAGATTGCCGGGCCCCTTTTAAACAACGGGCTGTATACTGATAGCCTGAATGTGCCGGTCTTCTTTTCACAGCTGTGGTATTTTATCGCTATATCATGTATAGGGGTGGGCACAAGTGCAGATTAGTTCCTTTCGTTGATGAAATGCGCTGCTTGCGATTCTTTCGTTCAACACGGATATTCTTTCAGTGCAGAGCTAGGCCCGATACTTAAAAAAAAAGTGTCGTTCAATACCGACACTCGACGCGCTAAGGAATAGAATTGTGACGTAGATATTTTATTTAAAAGCGCAATCGATTTCTGATGGAGCTACAAGGAAGCGTATCATGGATTCTTCTAAACATTATTGAAGTCACCAATATTTTTGTGCGAATACCATTAGCTATGTTAGGACCCTTCGCTGTAAGAACCTGAATACGTAATAGTAAACTTGAAGCTGTTTATAACGCTTTTTGTTTGTTACTACATAATTTAGTCTGTTGCCTCTCCCTTTTCCCGGGGCTACCTGGTACAAATTCCACACACTTTGGAAAGCCAGTTATTTCCTAAGCGCTCTGAGAGACGTTCGAAGCTGAACATTCTGCATTAGGAGCTAGAAGGAAAGCAGGAAAAATATAAGGGATGCTAGATTTTATTGCAGTGAAGGAACCTTAATAATCTCTTATTTTTATGTTACCTTTTCTTAACGGTATTAGAATGCGCTCAAACCGCTGTTCCGGAAGAACGCTGCGATGCGGCCTGGCTATAAGCGAAGCAGATAAACAGAGTGTCTGTACAGGAGCAGTCGAGCCGGTTGATGTGTTTAATTGTATGACAGTGCGTTTTCTTAATATTTAGACTAACCTATTGCCTCGTCGGATCGATGACCTTGGCGATATAGTAAGCAAGTGCAAGTTTCACTAGCGCCTCTTGAGAACGGCTTGTTGGAACCGCTTGCTTCTCCAAACGGCAGGTATGCGTCAGCTATGGCATTTGACGATGCCGCCGATGACGACCCCATTGACCCGTGCCTAGAAAAGAGCATGACCTTTATCGTGCTCACAAGGTAAGCAACACATGTTCTGTATGCTCCTGAGCACTACGGCGGAAGTCTCATTTCTACTGGCGAGCCGCCGCGGTGGCTCAGTGGTTATAGAGCTCGGCTGCTGACCCGAATGACGCGGGTTCGGTCACGGCCGCGGCGGCCGAATTTCGATGCAGGCGAAATTCTAGATACCCGTGTACTGTGCATTGTCAATGCACGTTAAAGAACACCAGGTGGTCGAAATTTCCAGAGCCCTTCACTACGGCGTCGCTCATAGCCTTAGTTGCTTTGGGACGTTTAACCCCAATAAACCAAACCAAACCTTTTCTACTGGCAACGATCGCAACTAAAAATAGGGGTGAAGAGGTATTGTTCCTACCACAACAGTTCAGTTCAGTTCAGTTCATTTATTTCAGTCATGTACAATGGCTGAGGTGAAAGCAAAAAAAGCCGCGCACTCGGCTTGACAAAGCTCCCATCTCCCGGAGCGGTTTGGCACGGCGATGACAGACAGCAGTAAAACAATAACAAGAAAATGCGTAAAGTAACAGATATGTAGAATGTATTCATAACAGACCACCAGAATAGTCTCTGAACTGTTACACACACGCAAATGATAGTTTAATCACAGCCCATGGATACTTTGTTTACTTTACAGTTGGATATTATTCATTCTTACGTAAGAAGATATTTCTGACAGCGTTATATGAAACAGAAAGGATGGATAGATTAATGAAAGTGGTTCTATAAAGGAAGGACGGCAACACATACCTGAGAGTTTGAAAACAGTAATTTGTGCGTGGACAAGGTACATACCAATATTCGTAGTGTCTTGTATTGTGAACAGCGGTATTTTCCCGTAGATTCGCAAGGTCTGCAAAAAATGTGGTGTCACAGTGTACCTGAGATTTGTACTTATGAATTGCATGGTACTGATGAATAACCCTTGTATCCATAATGCGGTATATTGCAAATAGAGTACTCGTAGGTGCTAAGTATGTAGCACCTGCAATTGCTCTGACTGCATTTTTTTGTAATATTAAAACCTTCAGCCTGTCTTCTCGACCCTTCCGTCATAAAGTGTGCAGAAGGAAATGTATGCGTCGTATATCTACCTAACAACGAACGCAGGAAGAGAGAAGAAAGACCTGGCTCACAGCCGTCGCATCTTCTCTTCATACTTGTACTCCATAGCTTTTTTTCAGTGTGCTCCCTCTTGAGCGAGCGATGCGGGCCGGAAATCTGGCTTACAGCCACCTCAAAATATGCCACACAGTGTGCTTTGAGGATCGAGCATCATTAAAATATAGGATAAACTCAAAATATATTCTGTAGACCAATAGCTCCAATGCTTCCATATCTCCAATGCTTCCATATCTGGCAAGCGAGAGGTAATACAGATGAACAAAATATGCAGAACGATAGTATCGAAGCTACATGCACAGCCTTTGTCAAAAGTTTAGAGCCCAGGGGGTCGCTTCTGGGCTCCATTGCTTTGCTCGTAATGCAACGTCAGCGTCCCAAATCTCCTGAAGGTAAGAAGATTTTTGGTCCTGCTCCCTCCGATGCGTAGGGCTTCCACAAGTGCTGCAGGAACGCCACAATAGTGCTTAGAAGCAAACCCCTTGGGCTCTAAACTTTTGATAAAGGCTGTACCTTCGATACTGGCTATCACTGCTTGTTAGTCATTTCCTCTGAGTACATAATATACTAACGCCGTTTGTTATGCGCGGCGTTCTCTCGCCGCTGTCTGTTTCCCGCAGCAACTTGGCCACGTCCTGTCCCGTGTAAAAATGTTCCCAGTTATCGCCGGATGCGTTTAACTTTTACGAATGGTGTCAGATGTGCCCTGTCAAGAGGCTTTTTCGGGAAAGGGTGGTTAGACATGCACTCTGATTTGTTTATTGCTGCAGCTTTAGTTGCTTTTGCTGTGTTGCTGTCATTTGGGAATTTCTGTGCCTCTAAGTAAAGATGTGCCACATGTGTGAACATTAGCGCCTGCATTGCCGCACAGTCTTTGCGTATCTTGGTGATAACGAAAAGTTCCCATCTAAATGGAAGTGCATTGAAAAATCCTTGTATTCCGATAGCCCATGCGTTGCACATAACGTATGACGCATAACGACTCCTTCCTTGCCCTGTAATGATTCTGGCTTTACAGCGTTTTGCTATATTACGCTAGAACCATTAAAGTGCTGTGGTTGATTTTTCGCCCGGCCTATAGCGGCGAAACTGCAACATCTCCTTACCCTAGACTTACCACCGAGTGCCTAAGCATGAACGTTTCGTCGCATCGCCGACCATCCTCTCTCAGCTGGAGTGGTGCTGAATCCTTTGAGAAAAGCTATTATCTAATTATCAGGAAGTAAGGAACATGCACTGATGGGTGAAGGAACCCGTAGTATTCCCTTTCTTCCTCCGAACGCCACGTAGAACTCACACACCCGGGCTTTTCCGCAAAGGTGGGGCCGAGATACTCACCAAAACCTGAAAATACCACGGCTCAAAGTGGAAGATGTAAAAATACCCGGAAAACTTTGAATGACCGGAAAGTCCAGGGTTTGATTGAATTATTCTCATTTCAAACAATAGTTACACAGGAATGACTGCAGTATTATCTGAATCCCAAGCGAAAAGGTAGTTGAGATCCATGCAATTAAGTTCTTGTAATAGTGAATCGCAGCTATAAAAAATATCATTTATAAACATATCGATGAATAAGGCTTACGCATTACAATAGTAGTAGTTGTAAGTGGTTTTGTTAAACATGGTAAATGGCAGGTAGAAGATTGTTGCTATCCCCGGCATCTCCTATCGCTGCTGGAAGCACCTGAGCTGGGGCAGCGGAAATAAAGGACAGCAGGCAGTGTGTTGAAGTGAAAGGAAAGAGTTGAGGGGATAGTAGAAAGGGCAGGGGGAGAGGTACACTGGCAATAAATCTATATACATATTAACATAATAACATATATACAGGTCGCACGCGCATCCAGGTCTTGCAGAGCATGGTACAAGCACTCGCGCACGACACAAAGCACAAAACAGCTGGAGTGGGGCGTCCAGCTGTTCATCGTCCAAGGTAGCACAGCGGACCGTTCGGTCACTGCACATAGCTACCTGACCAATAGACAATTGAAATAGTGTTCTGCAAGTACACACCTATGTAGACGGTAAAGGTATCCACTTAAAAACAACAAACAAAAACAAAATGACATTGAGAACACAACAGTGTGCACCTAGAGAAAAAAAAACACATCACTCTGGTTTACAATGATGTTGCATTGGTCTCTGAGGATGAATACGTGGAAAAATACTGGCAGTCCGCGAAAGTAGATTCCTAATACTCCTTTCCATTCAGCTGATTTAGTACGCTTATTTAAATGATGAGGCACGTGACACCCGTCAGTAGCTGCACAGTCAATGCGCGTTTCACGCACCCCTGTTGCAACATGGGCTAGTTAAGGCTGCCACTGTTTAAACCACAGAAATAATCATCTACAGGCTTTGCCAAAAATATACACCGCAATCGGTTTGATTCCAAGCCCTGCACCGAGGCTCATTCGCACATTGGATAGTCCTAAGCTTTATATCGTTGAGGACTTAAATTCCTCCTGCCTTCATGAGATTAGGCTCCCTGAGTATGAAAGAGGAGCCGCGCTGAAGAGCTCAGAAGCAGACCCCTTGGACTATATACCTTTTACACAGACTGTACATGCTTATGCATGTGCTCCGCAGTCTGTGCTCTGCACAGCACCGTTTCATTTGTTGCTCTGACCAGACCACAATTCTTTGTTTTGTTTTTCCAGGTAGCCAGGTGCAAAGTGTGTGCAGAAGTTAGGTTCCAAGCAAAGGCATTGGGTGCGAACTCGCGGAATTGACGTGCCATCATTTTGAATACACAATTTGCGATACCTATATATATCTACGATATCTGATTACAAAAAATAGGACATCGGTTGACAATTTTCAGGAGCCTGTGTTTGCTTCCCGCGTACTTGTCCAGTATTTTTATATCTCCCTTCCTTTTCTAGATTAGAGTGACCTCAGCACGCAGTGCACCTGACGCACTAGTGAATGATACGCATAAACGCATGCGGTAGTATGGAAAAAGGTGGCAATACTGAACGATGTTCAAGTTTTCAGCATTCAGAAAGAGTTTTCGATAAATTACGCCGGTCTGGCAAGAAAGATATTTAGCGCTGCGATATAGTTAGCATTTCTTGCTCGAATTAAGGAGTTGCCATTTATTCGTCTTATTTGATCGAAAAATCATACCAGGTTCAGCGGCGGCTGAAAGATGCATGTCGACTGCGTTGCGGCTTGCCAAACGTTTTATTCGGTTCAACATGAGATGTCTGAAATTTTTGTTGGTATGACCTCAAACATCGTTGGCTTACCGCATGCGCTACCCGATGATATACTGGCTAGACCGCGGAAATTGCTCGAAGGTTAGCGATTGAAATCCACATTCTATCAAAGATTCCAGGAGGTTGCTAACATGTTCCAGAGATTGGATTGGAATAGGCAAAATGTTTAACTGTAGCTGAGAAGCCCCGTTGTAAATCCATTTAGCGCAGGTCGAGAATGTCGTGGCAATTTTAACGAGGCAAGTAAAAGTATGGCAACGAATTTGCCATTTAAATAAGACTAAAAGGCCGTCTCCAACGAAATGGTTCGGCGTGTCACCGAGGTTGTTTATTAGCTTTAGTCATCTTTCATGTTTTTTCGACAAGTTGCACTTTGAAGCAAGATAGAGCTTACGCTGAATGACCGTGGTATCCGCAGTCTCTACGTTGCTGGTATCAACTTCATCAACAGGGCACACCACATGACTCTTCACGTAAAAACCGAAGCACTTAATGCGTTGCGTCTACTGCTAAAATAACGCTAATTAACAATAACATGCAACAGTAAGCGGTGAAGGTTAATTACTCCACACTGCAAACGTCTATACAAAAATTCAGTACGAAAATACCTATTGTCCGCCATACATTAAACATAATAGCTCGCACTTGTCCTCAAAAAGTGGATAATTATTTCTTTGAAGAAACATGGGCCACTATTAGGCATCGTCATGACATGCGCACATTTCTGAAGAATTCACTCCCCGTGTCCGGACATGTGCTGTTTGAGGCTCTCAGTGCTTGAACCCATGAACGTACATAGAGTACAGAAAAGTACTTGTATTTGGGCGTGTTGGTTCATAACTTTTCAGGAGGACACAGGGGCGCAATAAAAGACACGGACAGAGAAGTAGACAGGGACGAGCGCTCGTCCGTCTACTTCTCTGTCCGTGTCTTTTATTGCGCCCCTGTGTCCTCCTGTACATAGAGTACATTTAAAGACCCCTACACTGATATGCGTACGAATGTGACGGTCTAAGTGACCTTTCTGATACGCCGAATATAGACACACTTCACATCTGTAGGGTTTTTCGTCTTTGTGCGTACGCTTGTGCCGAACGAGCGCGCTATTTGTAGCTGCTGTTAAAAGGCAATTTTTGCACTTGTAGGGCTTTTCACCGATGTGTGTACGCTTGTGCCGAGCCAGCGTTTCATCTAAAGCCGCTGCATAAGGGCACCTGTCGCACTTGTAGGGATTTTCACCTGTGTGCGTACGCTTGTGTCGAAGTAGCTGTCTAGGTGAGGCAGCTGAATAATGGCACTGGTCGCACTTTTGTGGTTTTCCTCTGTGTGGGAGGAGGCCATATGCATTTTAAGTTTGTAGGACGCCTCCGACACCGCTGGGCACGGGGAGCATTTAAATTTTTTCTCAGTCGCGTGCAATTCGGTGTGCCTCACAACGTCGGCAAAATTCGTAGAAGTGTACGGGCAGAAGATGCACCTGAACGGCTCTCCTTTTCCTCCACAGTCCAGATACCGAACAGAATTTTGTTCACTCGTAAACAGCGATGGCCCCAAGTCCTCCCAATTTGTATTGGCCACATTTCCGAGCTCAGAGGTCGACGTCGATTAAGAACAGAATTCATGGGTAGGCGCTCGGGACTGGATACTGCCTCTGAAATTAAAGTTGTTAACCAGTGTATGCTAGGGAAAATCGGATATTTTCGTGCCTACTCGTGCAGTGGTTCAAGAACGCCATAACCTATGCTCATTGCACTAAAACAAACTGATGCGAACTAACATACGGTACACGTACATACTGAGAAAATACACCAAGTTGACGATTAATCAAACTATCAGAAGAATTTTCCAGCAAGGACTCTGATTCTTAGGCCAGAGTGTGCGAATAGTCTTTGATTCAATTTGTGTTGCCTGGCCTGAAAATGTACCTCGATAGCACTGGGAAGTGGCCAGCCTATTTAATTATTTATTCAATTATTGAAAATACCCTTAAAAGCCCTTTTTCGAGGGTACTGCATAAAGGGCGGTAGGCAATAGGAAGGAAATATACAATGTGACATGACAAAAGCCCACCATAAACAAAATATTATACGCAGTCATGCAAATAAATATCATATACGAACAAGAAATATACCGGAGGCAATAACAACAACAAGTGAATTTTCTAAATCTAAGTACATAGAGTAACATGCGCATCATAATATATGAGATGACAAAGGTTGGGACTACTATAACTGTCCATGTTGTTAGATGGTATGCAAAGTGGAGATCAGTTCTTGAAATTTAAATGTTTTAAATCGGTAACGATATTAGACGGTAAGCGGGTCTACTCGATGATCGTGGGTGGTATGAATGATTTTGCAAAAAGGGATGTGTGGCATGGTATGCGCTTCACTTTAAAAGGATGATGGCGGCGTGGAAAATAGGCGGCAGGTTTCTGAAAGAAATCTTCAAGTAGCGATGGGTGATGATGAAGTTTATTAAAAAGTGAAATACGGTCACGTTTACGGCGGAAAGCCTTCAATACTTATACCCAATCCCCTTAAGAATTGTATTTCTGGCAGAGATATTAGATATAGAACGTAAATTGATTTCTAATGCAGATACTCATATTGTATCATGGATTCTGTAATAGATTATTGAAATCATGAATATTAATATTACTGGTGGTATCATTAGCTGAGAGAGAAACCTTCTCTGTGGGAAGTTGACTACATAGTATTAAACTCAAAGTTGTGATTTATTAATTTCGTTTTTTACTGCAGAATTTAGTAGAAGGATGGACAGTTGGACAGGTTGATAACTGTTCATATTGAAAGGTACACGGCAATATTGGTAGCTAAAACAAAGAATTTATTTAGGCACAAAAATAAAACAACAAGACAACTGTATGAGAATTACTTCTGAAAAATCAATTGCAGTGTGTAAGCCAGCCATCTGTTACGCTAGTCGATAAATAGGTCTCATTCCTTGATAATTCCTAATCTTGTCTTTAAATTAAAGGGAGAAGGCGGGTTCCTGTTCGATCAGGTGTAGTGTGGTGATATTGGTTTTCCCCTTGCAATGAACCTGCGCGAGTGCTCTTGAATGTCATATCACATGACAAGAGTTGTATAGAGTAATTTTTCGTAATAAAAAATTAATTGCAAAATCGCTTGTCTGTGTCCTCATTCTGTACGTCTTTCGTTTCTTTTGCGCTGTACCTAACAATATGAAGGATTTAGACGGCTGCCTCTGAGTCTGCCCATACGCTTTGGAAAGTCAGTTATTTGCCAAGCAGAGTGTTTGGCATATGTTCGAAGCTTAACTTCCTACTTTCGAAACAAGAAAAAAAAATCTACAAGAACAAAAAGGGCGGCAGTTTTTATTGCAGTGAACTAACTTCGATAATCTCTGTTAATTTAATTTTGCTTTTTTGTAAGTGTACGTATTACAGAACAGCACGTATTGAAACAACCTCTCTGGAAGAGACCCGCGTTGCGGCCGTGTTATAAGCGAAGCAGATAAGCAGAGCCTCTCTACAGGAGCAGTCGAGCACACTGATGTCTCGGATTTTATCAGGGTGCTTTTTCTTAAAAATTAAAGTATTGCCTCATCGGATCGATGATCCTGGTGATATAGTGTAGCGCCACCGTATCGGCACGCGGAAGAAGACGAAGCGGTGGGTACGCGAAGGAGAACGCTCTGGACTTCGGCCTCGGCCGCAAGCTGCCGCTGCTGCTCTGCCGCTATCTCTTCTCAGGCAGCCCTCAAATAAACGTGGTCGCGGTCTCCTCCTGGGCGACCTTGACAGCTACCTGTACAAGTGGTGACCCGGCGAGCCGCGCCTTCTATCCCAGCGGCGTCCCAGCATGGCAAGCTGGCAAGACCTGGATTTCAACCCCCCGCTCCCAGCGTTCCGGCCTGCAGGCGTCGGCGGGTGCTTCGCCCAACTGGAGGCTGCGATGTGCTTGAGCGGCACTACCATCCAGTGGTTTAAGCACGCAATCCTTTGCGACATTCTCCAGCCCGACCTCCTCTGCCGACTCGCCTGCCCTGCCTCAGGATGCTAGCCCTACAACGAGTTGCGCGCTGCCGTCCTCGTCTACTACGGCGCATCATACTACCCGCTGCCGCTGTATGATGAGGCGGACCCACTTTCGCCACCGCCAGCGCCTGCGCCCGCACCAGCATCGCACTCGTCTCCGGCTGCATCCTCGAGAAACAGCACGGCGCAACCGTCACTGGCCAGTACTCTGCCGCTCCAGTCCAGCGTCTCCGGTCCGCCTGCTTTAACACCGACCACACGCTCGAATTCCTGCCCTCTCGCCAAGGACCAGGCTCAAGACGAGTGGCAGCCACCCAAGCTTCACGACCCTTCGCGTATGCGGCTGTGGCCATTCCGCCTGCACAGCCCTGTCGTTTGGTTTGTGCAGGTGGACTCCCAGCTACACGTGAACGTCGTCCGATCACAGGTCTGGCGGTACCTCCTCGTGAAAAGGGAGTTGCCTGCCGATCTCTTTTCCCAGCTTGACCTTCCGCCGCCGGGTGAACACCGTTACAATGATTTGAAGGACGCCTTCAAGTTTTTCGGCGCAAACCTTCGCCGCCCTCCATCCCGCACGGTACAACCTGCTTCGGCTATAGACGCCCATCCACGCGCGAGCACCCGTCCCACGGCTCCTGCCCAGCCCTGCTTGCCAGCTGTGGTGCCTGCCCTGGGACCATCACCAGAAGAGCTCTCTCTCGACACGTGCCCCACCTCTTCGGAAAGTAACCCGACCTGCGGCGCAGCCCCGCTCCTCGTCATATGTTCGCCTGTACCCTCCTGCCCATTTCCGGTGAGCCCATCTGTCCTTCCTCTCGCGAGGCACGCATGCACGCCTCACCAGAGCCTTGTCGCTCATAATGCGCAACCCCACCGTTTACCACGGTTCCCTGGGCATCTGTCGGCTTCGCTAGTGACTCTGCCTCTGCGACTGACAAGACAGCCGCCGAATGTGGTGGCATGCTTGCGACATGGACGCGTCTAAACGGGCCCCATACAGCACCGCCTGCGGTTTCAGCAGCAGCGCATCCCGTTCCTTCCGACGCTCACGTGGCAGACTTGCGCGCTACTCCTCCAAAAACCGCTGCCAGTACCAAAGCCGCCCTTTTCTCGCTCCGCCTTCGCCTGCCTTGCCGTTGCCTCGCCGCCTCACCGCATCACCGCCTCGAGCGTCTGCGCCACCGCCTCCACCACTACCACTGCTGCTGTAGCAGGTGGAACCTCCTACCACACCGGCTGGGGTGATGCACTTCACACGCTTGCAAATCTGGACGCTGGTCCATCTTCAGGGCATCCTCGAGCGCACTCAACTCTACCAGTTGCCCTCAAAACTGGACCAAGACCATCTCGTCACCGCTTTCTGGGTTAATTTTCACGCCTGCTGCCTCTGTCTTCACCGTCGCCTTCCTGCATCCATCGGCCCTTGCGTAGCAGCCACGCTCGACCGCCTGAGATTGGTTCTCCTGCTCGATGGCCTTCCTGAACTACCGACCTGAACTTACCGGCCTTTACTTCCCAGCTCATACTTTTCGGTTTCTCCTACGACCTCCCTTAGAGTTCTCTCTTCTTTTCGCACAAACTAGTCGTTAGTGCTGGCTGCGGGCCACAGTAGCGCCACCGTATCGGCACGCCGAAGAAGACGAAGCGGTGGGCACGCGAAGGAGAACGCTGGCTAGCGCAGAAGGAAGGAAGGAAGGGAAAACTTTATTTTCACTAATGATTTTTCCTGCGGTTTGGGGGCATCTTCAGATACGTCTTGGTTCTACCCCCAGGAGCTTTCTCTGTCGAAGTCGTCCGCCTCTAATCAGTGGTCGGTGTCCCTTAGTCCAGGGCTCCGCTGGCCAATGCCGCCCGTTGAGCTCGCTGTACCAGACCTTGTTGGTCTTCACAGCGGTCGCTGGACAGCAGAGTCTCCCACTGCTCCACACTCGGGTTTTGTATTTTGGGAACCACGTCTATGTTTTTGCAGGCCCATGTGATGTGGTATAGAAAAGATTTTTCGTCGCACCAGGGACATTTGTCCGCGTATATCGTAGGGTGCATTTTGTTTAGTATATGTAGGTTTGGGAAAGAGCGTGTTTGTAAGTGTCTCCAAGTGACAGCTTCCTCTCTGCTGAGAGATTTGTGCGGTGGGGGATATCGCATTCTTCTGGCTCTATAGTTTTCTAGTATGGCCGAGTATTCCCTGGGTGCTGGCGCGAGTTCCGCGGTCTCGTCGAATGCTCGGAAAGTAATGTATCCTCGAGCTATCCTGTCGGCCACTAGGTACCCTGCCACCCCCGTGTGCCCCGGTACGCACACAATTTTGTGTGGGATCTTGTCGTTTTGTTCTTCCTGGTTTTTAGTTCTGTCGCTCGCTGCGAGGAGTATATACGGAGCGCGTGACGACCTATCCTGCCATTCATGTAATTTCGGCAGGCTGTTTGAGAGTCCGTGAGTATTTTTAGCGACCGCAGAGAACGCTCTGGACTTCGGCCTCGGCCGGACGCTGCCTCCGCTGCTCTGCCGCTATCTCTTCTCAGGCAGCACACAAATAAACGTGGCCGTGGTCGCCTCCTGGGCGACCTCCACAGCGACCTGTACAATAGTAAGCAAATTGAAGCTGCACATGAACCTCTTTAGACCGGCTTCTTGGAGTGCTTCCTTCTCCAAACGTCAGCTAGGGCATTTGACGATGCCATCGCTGATGACACCGTTTACCAGCGCGCATAAAAGTTTAATAATGACCAGGTTCTTGTGTTGATAATGACAAGCTTTAATGCCAAGGTCCTTAAAGTGTTTCACTACATCGACGACTTGTTAATTGTTTTAAACACGCAACGGACACTCTATACTGAGACAATAGTAAACAGTGTTTTAGATGATTTTGGGCAACATAGAAAAGGGCTAACGTTTACTTTTGAACGGCCGGATAATCGCGTGCTTCAGTTTTTAGATGTATATTTAAAGTTTTGACATGGGCACATTTGCTGGGCTTATTCATCATGTGCGCAGTAGGCTCTCCTGCCGTATAATTGTGCCCACTCGAAGGTTGTGAAACGGGGCATCGCAACCTTCTGCTTGGAGTCGTCGCTCCGGAAGTCGTTCGTACATGATATGCAAGCTAGATTTAGGTTTGGTTGGTTTATTAGGGGTTAACGTCCCGAAGCAACTAAGGCTATGAGGGACGCCGTAGTGCAGGGCTCCGGAAATTTTGACCACCTGGGGTCTTTAACCTGCACTGACATCGCACAGCACACGGACCTCTAGAATTTAGCCTTGATCGAATATCAGCCGCCGCGGCCGGGATCGAACCAGCGTCTTTCGGGTCAGCAGCCGAGCGCCGTAACCACTGAGCCACCGCGGCGGGTGCAAGCTAGATTTAATAATTGGACGGGCTTGTTGAAGCCCGGCTTCTCTGAGTCGATCTTGATACCTGTGTCAGAAGAGCCTCTGAAGAAGGTGAAGGCTAGAGCATGCAGGAATGAAATGGCGGGAAATGAGAGGCCCGTGGTGGCACCTTACGCTCACAAAGTTACTCGCGGCCTGAAGAAATTGGCAAACCCATTTAATGTACCGTTGGCTTCCTCAGCCCGCCGCAAGCTTGGTCAGCTAAGCCATCGCATAAATTGCGAAAGCAAAAAGGTCGGCTGTCAAAAGGGACATCGGCAGTGTTTCGTAAAGTGTGTCGCTAACATCGTCTATGAAATTAAGTTGTCCTGCGGAAAACCCTGTATTGGACAGACGGGACGTTGCGTGAATGACCGGCTTAGGAAACATGCAAAAGATATTGAAAATATTGAGGGCGAGAAACTTGTCGAACACTGTAGGGCTTGCACCAATTGTACACCAAGGTACCGCGATGTGAGGATTCTCGGTAGAGGCAGATAGCAGACGGCTCGTGAAATTCCGAAAGCATTTTACGTCAAAAAAGCGGGTTCTAGCTGATTCGCTGACAGTTCAGATTTTCTTTATGAGGCTGAGGAGTAATGTCTTCCACGCCTACTCTGATAAAATTCCTGTGGTTTTCTTGGCGCTTTGTACATGTGCACTGCGACAGGAAAGGCTATATATGTCGACTGCTTTCACCTGATTAAACAGTTGCAATAAGCGCCCGTGTCGTCCTCTTTCTTGTATATGTCCTCGTTGCGGTGGAAATCCCGATAATATAGCTGAAAACCAACTAGCTCAGTAGTTAACTCTCTCCGTAGAGGGCCAGGTTTTTAAATAAATTAAAGAAAATCGGTGTTGAGTCCAATTAATATTTTTATAATTCAAGCTTACGTTATGAAACCAATCCTGATCCTTCCTCCGACGCTATAAAAGATGAACAGATTCAAGTAGCTGAAGCAAAGACCAAGGCTCGAGGACAAGGCGGATGGGAGCTTAAGTCGGGAAAGGTCGGATGAGGAGGTTGGGGTGCGGGGATAACAGCGGACGCTGGAGCGTTTTCGATGAGGTTCATCCACTCATCCCTCTTCCATTTGCATGAAGGGGTTCGAGGGGGGGGGGGGGGAGGAGGACAAAAAGAGGTTACTGCCTGGTCGCCTATCTGCTGTCATCCATATTCATTTCAAGGACCTGCTTCTTTTTTATTCTAGTTTACATTTCTTCGTCTCTTTTGCTTCGATACTTGAAGCTTGTCTTACAAGCCGGAGCTACTTCGCTTGTGAAGCGATCAGTGTGCTCACAATTTACGTCAGTCAAAATTTTCTCTTTAGTGATGCCGTAAAAGAAATCTGCCGGGCTGAATTATGCAGTGCAGCCCTTCATTTGTACTTCGCATTGATGATTTGTTGGTCTGAGCAGACCATGATTCTTTGTTTCGATTGTCCAGGTAGCCAGGTGAGATGTCTTATGAGCAGAAGTCAGATTCCAAACATAGGCATCGGCTGCAAAACCGCAGATTATACGTACCATAATCGTGAATGCGCACTTTGCGATATCTATAAATGCGGAAGTTCTTGATTAGAACAAAACGGACATCATTTCACAGATTTCGGGCATCCGTGTTCGTTCCACGCGTACTTGAGCATTTTTCCGCTGCCTTCCTTCCCTTGATTAGAGTTGCCTCAGCACGCAGTACACCTGATGCACTCGTGAATGACATGCATGCACGTATACAACGGTACGGAAAAAGATGGCGACGTTCAATGACTTTCAAGTTTTAAGTATTCGAACAAAAGTTGTGATATGTATTATCCAGTTAGGGAAGGTCAGCGGACCCCGCACAACCAACTCATGCGATAAACGAGGCCGGCCCGGCAAGAAAAATATTTCCGGCAGCTATATAAATAGCAGATATTCATCGAATTAACTAGCTGCCAATTATTCGTCTTATTTGATCTAAAAATCTAACCAGGCTAGGCGACGGCAGACAGATGCATGTCTGCTGCGTAGCGGCTTGAAAAACATTTTATTTGGGGAAACATGAAGTAGACGAAATATTTGATGATTTGTTAAAAAACTTCGTTAGCTAACCGCTAGCTCTAAGCGATGATATAATGGATAGACAGCTAAGCTAATAATACCCGCTATTCCTTAAGTGCAACGGAGTGGATTCCAAGAGAAGCAAACCGTAACAGGGGGTAGCAGAAAGTTAGCTGGGCGGATGAGATTTAGAAATTTGCGGGAATACAGTGGCCGCAACTGGCGAAGGACAGGGTTAATTGGAGAGACATAGAAGAGGCCTTTGCCCTGCAGTGGGCTTAGTCAGGCTGATGATCATGATGACTGACATCCGCATTCCATCAAAGATTCATGGAAGTTAGTAAGACGTTCCAGAGATCGGAATAAAACAGAAAAAAATGTTTAATTCTAAATGAACAAAACTGTTGTAAATCCATAGAGCGCGGCCTGAAAAAGCTGCGGGAATTTTAAGGCGAAAAGTTCAGAGGAAGCGCCGGATTGACCAGTTAACTTCGATTTATAATAGCTGGTCAAGAAAGACGTTTTTTTTGTACCTGTGATCAACTTTCATGTTTTTCGACAAGTTGCACTCTGAAGCAAGAAAGAGCTTACGCTGAACGACATATTCGCAGTCTCCACTTTATTGGTATCGACATTACACAGAAGGCGCACCATCTGGCTGTGCAAGTAAGAACCGAAACACCTAATGCGCTGTGTCTAGTGCTAAAATAATGCGAATTAATAAGAACATGCAGCCGCAGCTGCAAATGTCTGCACAAAATTATGCACAAAAATACCGTATGTCCGCCGTACATTAAACAGTTACCTCACGCTTGTCCGCAAAAAGTGGATAGTTATTTCTGCAGTGAGGCATGTGCCACTATTAAGCATCGTCATCACCTGCGCATATTAATGAAGAACTCACTCCCCGTGTCCGGTCATGTGCTCCTTGAGGCTGTCAATGCTTGAACCCACGAATGAACATAGAGTACAGTTAAAGACCCCTGCTCTCATATGCGTAAGCATGTGAAGGTTTAAATTCCCTTTCTGATTCGCCGAATATGAGCACACCTCACATCTGTAGGGTTTTTCACCTGTGTGCGTACGCTTGTGCCGAAGTAGCTTGCGAGGTGAGGTAGCTGAAAAACGGCACTGGTCGCACTTGTGTGGTTTTTCACCTGTGTGCTTACGCTTGTGTCGAAGTAGCTGGCTAGGATAGACAGCTGAAAAACGGCACTGGTCGCACTTGTGTGGTTTTTCATCAGTGTGAGAGGAGGCCATATGCATTTTAGGTTCGCAGGGCGCCTCAAACACCGCTGGGCACAGGGGATATTTAAATTTTTTCTCAGCCGTGTGCAATTCGATGTGTCTCACAGCGTCGGGAAAATTCGTAGACGTGTACGGGAAAAAGATGTACCTCAACTCCTCTTCACTTATCTCTTGGTTCTGATACCGAACAGAATTTTCTTCACTCGTAGCCTGCGATGGCCCGAAGTCCTCCCAATTTCTATGGGCCACATTTCCGAGCTCAGAGGTCGACGTCGATGGAAGAACAGAATTCATAGGAAGGTGCTCGGGACTGGATACTGCCTCTGAAATTAAAGTTGTTAACCAGAGTATGTTAGGGAAAATCGGATATTTTCGTACCTACTCGTGCAGTGGTTCATGAACGCCATAACCTATGGCTCATTGCACTAAACCAAACTTATGCCGACTAACATACGGTACACGGACATTCTGAGAAAATACACCCAGTTGACGATTAATCAAACTATCAGAAGAA
This sequence comes from Amblyomma mixtum, assembly GCF_055824585.1. Classification (NCBI taxonomy): domain Eukaryota; kingdom Metazoa; phylum Arthropoda; class Arachnida; order Ixodida; family Ixodidae; genus Amblyomma; species Amblyomma mixtum. The sequence continues at coordinate 319,446,598 of NC_143014.1, forward strand.
TTTACAAGCGAGGACTTTGTCTCTTAAGCCACAGTGTGCGAATAGTCGTTGATTCAATTTGTGTTGCCTGGCTTGAAAATGTACCTCGATAGCACACGGAAGTGGACTGCCTTTTTATTTATTTATTCATTTATTGAAACTACCTTAAAGGCCATCTTTCGAGTGTAATACCTAAGGGGGGGGGGGGGGGGTAATAGAAAGGACACTTACAATGTGACATGAAAAAAACCCACAATAAAACAAATTATTATAAGGAGTCATGCAGCTAAATATCATATACGAACGAGAAATATACCTGGTGGAATAACAACAACAGGTGAATTGCTAAATCTAAATACATAGAGTAACATGTGCATCATAACATATGGGATGATAAAGGTTGGCACTACTAGAACTGTCAATGTGTTTAGATGGTATGCAAAGTGGAGATCAGTTCTTGAAATTTAAATTTTTTAAATTCGGTAACGATATTGGATGGTAAGCGGTTCCACTCGATGATCGTTCGTGGTATGAATGATTTTGCAAAAAGGGATGTGCGACAAGGCATGCGCTTCACTTTAAAAGGATGATGGCGGCGTGGAAAATAGGCGGCAGGTTCCTCAAAAAATCTTGACACAGCAATGGGAGATGATAAAGTTTATAAAAAAGTAAAATACGGGCAAGTTTACGGCGGAAATCAAGTTCTTTTAATTGCGTGCGCGCTTTTAAAGCTTTTAAAACCCGTTTCTGCGTAAAGCAACCGCCATATCGCGGTGGCGTCTGATGTTTGCACACTCTGTGTAGCTTTAGGCTTTATATATGCCCATCACTGTGTTATCCAGTGATGAGCATATATGAAGCTAGCTATGGACAGAAAAATGATAGGTGTAACGTTAAGAGATCGGTAACGGCAGGAATGGGTGAAGGAATAAACGTGGGTTAATGACATCCTAGTCGAAATCAAGAGGAAGAAATTGGCTTTGGCTGGGCATGTAATGCGGCGGCAAGATAACCGCTGGACCACTTCCTTAAGTGGTCCTTAAGAGAAGGCAAGCGTGGCAGGGGGCGGCAGAACGTTAGGTGGGCGGATGCGATAAAGAAATTTGCGGTATACGGTGGGTATAGTTGGCGAAGGATAGGGTTAATGGGGAGACATGGGAGAGGCCTTTCCCTGTAGTGGGCGTGGTCGTGCTGATGATTATTGTTAGAACTCCCTAACCTTATTTCTTCGCCACTGTTTCAATTTAGACCATAAACTGTTTGAAATGTTTCGAAGCACAGAAGCTCGTTCTGTTTGATGAGGTTTATGTTCCAGTGCGACTCAAGTTATGGCGAACCCCGTAGTGAAGGGCTATGGATAAGTTCGATCACGTGGGGCTTATTAACGTGAGATGACATCACGCAGCCCTACGGTCTGTAGCATTCCTCGTCCATCGGAATGCGACCAACACCGCCGTGATCGAAGCCGCTGCTGAGCCCCGTAACTACCGTGCAAGCGCGGTGGCGCAATTATAAGGAAGGCACTTGCACTTCATTCTAATTAAACACTCCATAATTCAGATTGCCGCTTTCCAAATTAGTATTGTACCTCAGCAGATCAACATGTCTAAGTGCTTCACACAAAACTAAGTGACGTCTGAAATTGGTATGAAATGCGACGAATATACAAGCACAGAAATGAAAAAAAAAAATTAAGAGTCCAGCTCCCCTCCCCCATGAAAGGAAATGTGCACACTCACGATATGGGTAAGAGCCAGAAAATACAGTCCACGACTGGTTATAAAAACTATGCAAATTATCACCAATAATGGAAGGTGAAGCAAACAAGGAAGCGTTCACAAAGAATACGCGTGATTTGTCTGAGTTTTAAAATATATGTGAAGTTATTTTGGTGTTGACCAGTGAATGGCATACAAGCTAAAGGACAAGCGTATGTTTGCTCCATAAACAGGTCAGTTGCAGTTAAAGTATTTGCACAACATCGTCCTAAGAAAAAAGGGTTCTCAAGTTTGCGTTTTTTCCAAAATTGCAGGCCTCACCTTCTTGAATATGTGTCCCAATCAATGATGGAAGTGCGAGTGGTGCGGCTGGTTGAACTTAACTGTTTGGACGTACATGCCCGATCTCTAATTAGTTTTCGCTAAACTACGATATGCCGAGAGAAGATATACTATCTATGACCGCAATTTCCCGGGAGGTTATAAATATTCTTGAGACTTTTATATAAAAAAGTGAAGGCGCCGCAAAAAAGCACATCCAGCAGTGCGGAATTCACAACTAATATTTCGTGCAATATCAGAGATCAGTATCCACAGCTCAAAATGTTGAGCGTGGCAAGGAAACCACTATAGACTCCTGAGAAACGAAAAGAAAGACGGTGCAACGTTCGGAAATGTGATTAGAAAAAGAGTTTCTAAGCTCGATGTTTCTGTAAATATGCTACTAAACACTGCTAAAAATTAAGCTGCTAAAAAAACACCGCATTCACGTATGAACTCCGTAAACACGTGGTTCCGTTGCTTACAAGAAAGCGCTACCGCACGACTTCTACGGCCACAGCTCTTCCCGTCAGCCACGAACGAGCGAGAGAAAATGCTCTAGTCTTCCGCCATCCTTCGGTCGTCAGAATTTCGCAGAACACGGTTACTAATGTTCGTTTTTGTTTTTTCGCCTTACTGATTTATTTGTGTACTGTTGTAATATCTCTTTGTGCTCTAGGCTTTCTCGAGTACTGCACTGTGTGCGTCGCTCTGTTTCGCACAATTGTGAATGATTTGTAATTAATTTGAATCTTGTCTCTACTGTAAAAAGATGTGCAGTGAACCTTTCTTTGAGTGTGACCATTCTCCAGGTTGCAAACGGTGAACGAGACCTCCCCTCGCCACTCCTCCTCACAATTTGTCACTTCGTCGAGGTCATATTCCAACTGAAAGCCCATGACACTTCCTGTTAGGACCTATCTGGGTTGCGGTTCCGGTCTAATGGCAGCTGGATAAGTACACCACCCGTGCGTATGATGAAAATCCGGGATGACCTTTCGTCTTCAGCTTACGCCCTGTGAACGCCTGCAGAGAATGAAAATAGAATATTTTGAAAAGGAGAATTTTTGCGAAGTGCAGTTGGCGCGAAATGTTTACGCGTCACACGGGTGGCCGAAAAACATTTTCTCGCGTTGCGTGCGAGACAGTGTGCAAAGCACCTGGTCGTGCTCCCATGTTTATGCCTCGGCTTACGGCTCCGAGTCCTGCTTCTACGGGATAGTTGATATAAAATCACATTTTTCAGGCCTAGCGTTTTGTTACCGCGGTAGTATTTAGTCACAAAAACACAAACCAAACCGATTTCATGAAAATGACCTTCTCTTATCTTAAAGGACAACCATGGGAAGACCGTAGGAGAGGAACTGTCGTTGTACTTTTGTTTGTTTGCGCATAGGCTGCAAAGGAAAAGCGTAAATGTTGAAAGGCAAAGCCCTCGTCTTTGTAGGGAAAATAGAAACGTGCGTTTAGAAACTCCGAGATAGTGACGCTTCTTTGAAAGCAGCTACGCGGGCCTCGAGTACGCTAGCCGGGAACGCACCCAACCGACGCAAACGCCATTAGTCTCTCACATGTAGCCTGCACATTCTCCAGTCTCTCAAGGTTGCACTTGTGGTGAATCGCAGCATAGAACTATTTTCAGAGAACGAAAATGAGTCTAATGATGGATATAGCAACAGAAATAAGCTAGAAATAGTTAAGCACTCCCATCGAGGATCCCCACCTGGTACGCTAGAACTGATCGAGTCTCTGGCCGCCATTTCTGTTCTCTTTGAAAGAGCCGATAAGCTTCATCATTTGTTTAGAGCCAGATTTTTCCTTGCGCATTTGCTAAAGTGGTCGTTTTCACACAGAAATCAACTTTGGGCAGGTCATACACTGCCCACTCCGAGGCACCCCTGCAAGGAACTCCTGTTCGGGTGTCTTAATCCATAAACATTACTAACATTCATGTCTCGTTGTATATACTTCCTAGTGAGTTTGTCTCGGAAAAGCAGTACTTTCATAAAGCCAATAAGGATTCGACAACGGGAGATGAAATAACTAACAGGAGCTGATAACAGCTCCTCTAGAGTGCGCTCCATAAGATTGCTGGCGACGTTTCGGACCATGTCCCAACTAAGCCAGTCACTTCGTCTTGATCTGAAATCAGATGCATTAACTCGATTCCATGCCGACAACTGATACTATGCATTTTTGTTGAACGGTGCTCAAAACTTTCAATCTAATTTCAGAATTGGAAATTAAAATGAAATGCATTTTTCTTTTTGCAGACATTAATGCCAGGAAGGACGTATTGTGAATAAGCTCAGGGGAACAAGTTAATTTTCTGCAGAGTGCTTCGCCACATTAACCTCCCTACGATGTGCTCAGCCACATTATTGGCTTGGAAAGACTATATCTTGTCTACGGTTATTTTTGGAGCTAACAATAGGGTTGGAAATATAGTGCCTCCAAGGATCAACCATGATTCCTTCAGGTACCAATGGCAGAGAAACGATAATCTGCACTCATGTCTCGCAGAAAAATGGTAAACCGTGGAGAGGCGAAGTGTTGCCGTTATTTCCTTTGTATTCACGGAGTTCGCACTCTCAGATTGACGATGGCACCCCTGGAAGAATTGCTTAAATGTCATCATACACTGACAACTCCCGTCATACTGAGACATACCTACTCAGAAATACGAGCAGGTGATTCGGCATAAACTTCTAGAGAGACGAGCTCGCCTCGCCTGATCCGCTGCAAGGCACGGAATGGAACTGCACTGGAACAGTGTGCGTTCCACAAGGAGGACTATCTTGCGCAGGGGATTATCTGGAAGCATAAAAAAATTGGTGAAACCATTGCGACCGAAAAGTAGCATAAAAAAAAGCTGGACAGCAACATACTGTAAAATGATATATTTCATCGTCACCCGCACATTGAAAGGCGTAGAGGCAAAAGATGTAGGGGACTTAAAGCATGAGGAAGGATTTCAGCTTGCAGGAAGATTCATCCTGGTCGTATGAAAGAAGCTTGCGCAGAATCATAGGTAGCTTATTTTTTATGTTACTGTGCGACGATACACGTTGACCGACTGAAGAACCTATCTTGAGGGGCATAATTTTGACGCATGATAGGAGGCTTGAAATACAGATCAGATGAAGAAACTTTTACCCTCGCAGAAATGCTCCCGGCACGACGCCATAACCTGTGCGCTTGGGCGACTCTGCGAAGCTTGTTTCAGGCAGAAGGGGCATCTGTGTGGATGTGAATTTTGTTTGTGTCGCCGAGGTGCTGATCAACAAATACTTTTATCGCTGTTGTTCATCACCAGTGCTGATTATGTGCTTCGGTCATCCCAGGGGTTTACGTTCTTGTATTAATTCTTGTCTTACCTGTTTTTTTTTAATTTTTTATCTCGGTTTAGTCCGTTTGTCTATCGCACAGCAACGTCACGTTTTTATTTGGGTTTTATCTTGTTGAGACGTGCTGTATTTCCTGGCGCATGCGTGTGTTGTGTTGTGTTTGGTTTAATGGCACACAGGCATCTAAGGCCATCATGCGCCAAACACAAGGTAATCGGAAATGTTTTCTGTGTGATTTAATAAAAATTTGGTGTAAAGGGCCTAAAAATTTTAACTAGCTAGTAATAACACACAAAATGAGATTTGAGAATGGCTAATGGTAAAAGCTTTAAAAAAAGGTCAGGCAACCTCAGCGGCCATCCTTGGCTGGCTAAGGATGCCGAGGATCCCAACCAATCAAATAAAAGCCTCAGCCTTCTCAGAAACGAGAAAGCGGCTGAGGTGTATCATGCAATAAAGCAAGCCAGTGGTTCAATGTTTACAGTTTTTCGAGTAAGCTCGCTTCTTTTAAAAAGTTCAAAGTAGAACGTGTGTTAACAATGGCATTATCATGTAAGAGCAGTGTTGGATGGAAAGGAATGCATTCTTTATAAAATTGACTGAAGTACTTTTTTCTTAGTTTTTCAAGTTTAACACAAGAGATTAAAATATGGTTAACCGTAACTTCGTCTCCGCATTCTTCGCAAACAGGTTTGTCTTCTTTGGTTAGTAGAAAGTTGTGGGTAAGGTGTGTGTGTCCAATACGTAAACGACATAAAATAACTTTAAAAAAGCGTTCCTGATGAGTGCATGATTTCCATTCTTCTGATATTGGTTTTATTAAGTGTAGCTTGTTATTTATCTGACTATTCCATGTGCTCTGCCATTTGTTTCTCAGTCTGTTCTGAACTGGTTTCATACAATCATTATGTGGCATGCTTATTTTCTGTATTTCCTTGTTGTGGGCTTCAGCAACGCATGCGTCCACTCTCTCGTTACCATCGATTCCAACATGGCTTGGAACCCAACATAATTTTTGTTATGCCATTGTGTTACTATCCTTGTTATGTTATGTAAGACCTTACCTATTGATGACATGACTACATTTCTGGACTGTAGTGCTTTCAGTGCACTGAGGGAGTCTGTGTAGATAATACTGTTTTCGATGTTCTTGCTTATTATTTTCTCCGTAGCAAGAAACACAGCATAACACTCGGCTGTAAAAACTGATGCACACTGAGGAAGCCTTGCTATTTTTTCCCAGTTGCCTTCCACTACTGCACTTCCGACATAACCTGCAGTTTTCGATCCGTCTGTGTAGAACTCGGTGTAGCTATCATATTCCTCCTTTAGTGTAAGGAACTCTTGTATGATGTGTTCTGTTGGAGTTTGTCTCTTGTTGAACTGTGTAAGACTTATATCGCAGACCGACGGAAATCTGTACCAAGGGGCAAATGCATCGCAACGTTCTGCGACATTTCGTAATGTTTCTGATAAGTTAAGTTCTCGGCAGATCTCCTCAAACCGCATTAGCAAAGGCCTGGTTGCTTGGGGCTTATTTGTAAATATTATTCGAGACGGGCATGCTGTGACAATTGAATAACACACGTGTTTTGTTCGCGACCTAATTCTAAGAATGTATGCACATGTAAGGACTTTTCTTCTATCTTCTAGTGATGGCTGATTTGCTTCAATATGAAGGCTCATTACCGGAGACGTTCTGTATGCTCCACAAGAGAGGCGGATACCTAGATTATGAACTGGATCTAAAACCTTTTTAGATATGAAGGCGTTGCCTAGCCGTACACTATACTCCCATAATCTAGACATGAGCGCACTGCGCTTCTCTGCGCTTGTTGTGTTATCTTCTTGTCCTTGTCTTTTTGTGCGCACTACCCCCCCCCCCTGTATTCACCAGCGCACTAGAAAACGGTAGATGTGAAGGAGGCATGCTCTGTCAGATCCCCAGCGTTTCCTGGAGAGTACTTTAAGAATATTCATTGCACGGGAGGCCTTTACTTTCAGGTTGTTCATGTGCGGCAGAAATGTAAGTTTTTTATCAAATGTTACTCTTAAAAATTTATGTTCTCGTTTTAACGGTAGTGTAGCTCCATTTAGGTGTAAGTCCGGATTGATCTGCAAGCCTCTTTTAAGCGAGAAAGCAACAGCCGCTGTTTTCTGTGGAGAGAACTTGAACCCATTTTTGTCTGCCCAGATTTGTAGCTTGTTTAATGTGAGTTGTACCTGCCTCTCACACGTTGACAGTCTGGAGGATGTACAAGCAATCTGAAGGTCGTCGACATATACGGAATACATAATGGAGTTGGGAATTATTTTCGCTATGGAATTCATTTTCATGACAAAAAGAGTGGTACTTAGGATACAGCCCTGCGGTACCCCATTCTCCTGGACGAAGCTCTTCGAAAGGGTTGCACCCAGGCGCACCTGAAAAGACCGGTCCGACAGGAAATCCTTCAGGCTGTTCAACATCCTACCCCGGATGCCAAGATCTGCCAAGTCGCGTAGAATCCCATATCTCCATGTGGTATCGTACGCTTTCTCCATGTCAAAGAAGACTGCCAGACAGTGTTGTTGATGTATGAATACCTCTCGAACTGTGTTTTCTAAGCGGACGAGATGGTCAGTTGTCGAACATCCTTTCTCAAGTCCGCACTGGTGGATGTCACGGAGTTCGCGTGATTCAAGAATGAACATGAGCCTAACGTTGAGCACACTTTCAAATGATTATGCGATACAACTTGTAAGAGCTATGGGCCTATAACTATTAGGAGAGGTGGGCGGCTTTCCAGGTTTTAAGAACGGTACGATAACTGCTTTTTTCCAAGCCTCCGGCTTCTTTCCGGACACCCATATCTTGTTGAAAAATTTCAGAAGTGCTGCTATAGAAGCTTCGGACAGGTGGGCAAGCATTTGATAATGTACATCATCCGGGCCAGGTGCTGTCTGTTTACCGGAGGACAGTACGTTTTGGATATCCTGAATTGTGAATATTGTATTATATGTTTCGTTTGTACTGCCAGTCGTTGGAAGTTTCTGCTTCTCAGTTGTGTTTTTGTGTTTTAAGAATGACTGTGTGTAGTGTGAAGAGCTTGAAACGTCAGAGAAATGTTGTCCTAGTATGTCAGCCTGTTCGTCGATACTTGTTTGTGTTCCAGGGGCTGTTAGAAATGGTACTTTAAACGGAGAGAATTTGTCGTCTAATTTAAGCACCTGTTCCCACATCCTTTGTGATGTAATTGAACTGCTGATGGATGAAACATATCTCTGCCATGAGGCTTTGTCAGCACTGCGACGAACGTACCGAGCTTTAGCTCTCGCCTTTTTAAAATTCACGAAGTTCTCCTGTATTGGGTACCGGCGAAATTTACCCCATGCTCTATTTTGTTGTTTTTTTTGCTTCTTTGCAGTCTTTTGTCCACCACACTTTGCGTTTCGGTCGCACCACTCCTGATGACTGAGGAATAGCAGTGAGTGCGGCACTTATTATACAATCTGTGAACTTTTCATTTATCTCATCGATGGTGAGGTTTTCTAAAACTGTATCTTCTAAATTTGCGTTAGCTCTAAAAAGTGACCAGTCGGCGAGATGAAGCTTCGAACGTCGCGGTTTTGTTAAGATGATTTGTGGTGCAGATGTTAAACTAATTCGTACTGGGAGGTGATCACTGCCATATGGGTTGTCAATGACATCCCATTTAAAATCGTTAAAAACAGATGGCGATGAGTAAGCTAGATCGAGGGAGCTCATCCCTCCCTAGCTTGGGCAACAATATGTCGCTTTTCCTGTATTTAAAAGACATTATTTGAGAGGATAAAATCTTCTCTTATTTGTCCCCTCGAGTCACAGCGTTCGCTTCCCCAGAACGGTGAGTGAGCGTTAAAATCACCAACTACCAGGAATGGCTCCGGTAGTTCATTTATCAGGCCTTCTAAATCTTGTATTGTTAATGTCATGTGCGGGCGAAGATATACAGAACATATCGTTATGGTTTTGTAGTTAACGACGCTAACCGCAACCGCTTCCAGTTTTGTGTAACGATTGATTTTTTTTGCAGGGACACCGCTCTTAGTGACAATTGCGACGCCTCCTGAGAGTCTGTTGGCATGCTCGTGATCACGTCGGAATGTTTTATAATGTCTCAGGTTATTTGTATGTTGTGGACCGAGGTTGGTTTCCTGAAGACACAAAGCTACAGGAAGCATCGACCCAAGAAAATGTGTTATGTCATTGTAATTTCTAAGCAATCCTCTACAGTTCCATTGAAGTCGGAAAGTCATGTTTATGTTTTTGGATGAGAACTGTAGGGATTTACTTGTCTTCTGGGCCCGTTATCGGGGTCCTGTCTTTTCTTCGCTCAAGAGAGCGGTTCCGCCGCGGCAAAGCGGGCGGATCGGGAGTTCCCTCCATCACCTCACTGGAGGTGCTGGAAGACCGCGGGGAAGCCACGGATGTGCTGGTGTCAGGCTTCCCCCGAGGGGGGGGAAGTCCTGCGGGATGCTGACCCACGGGCCGGCACTCCCTGGCTTGGAGTTCGCTGAGCAGCTTTCGCAGTCCCTGCCTGGGGCGTGGGTGGCCCTGCTATAGGCGCAGTGGAACTGGCCTCGGCAGGTGCCGGAGCGCTGTGTGGTGCTACGCCCCCGCGCACCACAACAGCGAAGTTGGGTTTTGCTGTGAAGGAGAATGAACTGCTAAGCGCAAAACGCCTCCTCGCTTCTTTGAATGAAATGTTTTCTTTCGTCTTTATTGTAATAATTTCTTTCTCCTTTTTTCAGGACGGACACGCCCTGGAGTACGCAGCGTGGTCGTCTTCGCAGTTTGCGCAGCGTGGTGCTGCGTCGCATTCCTCAGACTGGTGGTCCTTTGATGCGCATTTCGCGCAGGTTCTGAGGCCGCGGCAGCTCTGTGAGCCATGGCCAAACTTCTGGCAATTGATGCAGCGACGGGGATTGGGTATATATTGCCTTACGTTGACTTTCAGGTATCCTACTTCGATTGTTTCGGGCAAGCTGCTGGTGTTAAATGTAAGGACCATGTGTTTGGTGTCTATTTCCTTGTTATCGTTGCGGATTTTGATCCTGTGGACGTCAATTACATTTTGTTCGGATCGTCCTTGAAGCATTTTAGTTTCTGTTAGGTGGATAAAGTCAGCTTCTGAGATAACAAATTTGACTGAGTTGAGGGATCGGTGGGGAGTCACGGAGACAGAGATGTCCCCTATAGAAGCAATGTTTGCAAGTTTCGAGCACTGGATGCTCTCGCGTAGTTCAAGGAGCAGGTCGCCGCTGGACATTTTGGATACCTTGTAGGCAGGCCCTAAGGTATCTGTTAGGCATTTGGTAACAAGAAATGGGGATATCATTCGGGCTTGCTTTTCTTCACAGTTACTGTGTATAACATGAAACTTTGTGAAAGTTGGTTTCTTTTTCATGAAGAAGTCTGCTGCTTCGTTCCGCCCTCTTTTGAGAGAGCGATCAGGTTTGGAAAGGGGGGAGCCATAAAAAATTGATGTTTTTCGGTCATGGTGCCAGCCACCCACCATGGAGTCCAACAAGGGGACGCGACAGGAACTTGAAAGAAAGTCCTGCCCACGCCAGCTGTACACCTTAACTATAACCTAATATGACTCAACTCAGGGTAGTAGGTCATACACGGTTAACCCTCGCCGCCAGGAAAAAGAGGAAAAACGAAGAAAAGAGGAGAAGACAGGAGAGTTGTAAGAAAGAGATAGGAAAGTGAAAGATAGAGGGGAGGATAGGAAAAGGCGACTGCCGATTTCCCCCGGTCGGGTCAGGCCGCAGGTGCCGTCTACAGGAAGCTGGGGCCAAAGTGGTGTGTTGCCTCCGCCGAGGGGCCCTAAAGGTCCAAACGCTCGGCATCGGCTCAACCACCAGGATCCCCTTTTCCCCGGACACGGCGATGCCACGCACGGCTAAGCGCGGATGCTCGGGTCCGTGGTGAGGCATTGTTCACCATCATCCCCCTGCGGGGATGTCCCTGCGGATGCTCGGGTTAACCCCGTGGTGTCGCCACTCACCAACGTCTGCATGCTGCAGACGCCCCCCTGCGGGGATCCTGGCGCATACTTACCGAGTGAGAAGTGTTTTTCGACCAAGCTTCAGTTGCTAGTGCGCTCTTGTCCTGTCCGTTCTCCCTGTGTTTTGCGTGTTTTCTGTGCGCCGTTTTTAGACGCCTCACCAGTTACACTCTCTGGTTCGCAGAAACCACAGTAAAGGAGGTTAGGGCTCAGTTGAATCCGGGTCTCTTGAGGCGTCTGGAAACAGTCGTGGCCCAGCGTTCTATCAGCAAGCCAGCTTCAGACCTCAGGCTAGTCGTCGTACTACCTCATGTTTACGAAACTACTACCATACTACCATACTACCTCTTCTTTAACAAACTGGTGGCAGCGGTGAGATGCGAAACAACGGACGCCAGCGGAGAGATCTGGTCAAAGGGACGCTGAGCAGCTGAACGGCGAGTCGGGGGCGGTGCAACGAGCCCTGTGTGTTGACTGGTTGCCTGCAGCGGAACGACTGCGCTGGATTCTTGGCTGCGAGGTTTGGTGAGTGCGAGACTTTCTTCTGGTGAGTTTTGCCAGGCTTTGTTAGGGTGAGAAACAGAGCTGGTAATTGGGTTGTCGTTGCTGCTAGGTTAGTTGCAGCAAGACAATAGCGGGAAGTATAGAAAGCAGCACTCAGAGCAGCCATGGATTTGAAGACGCTGCGCAAACCGAAGTTACTGGAGCTTGCGAAAGAGTTGGGTCTAGATGTCTCAGACAAACTCAGAAAACCAGAACTGCTGAAGGCTATTCTTGCGTTGGAGGCTGAAGATGATGAGCTAGCGGAATGCGTTGAGACCATTGAGGAGAGGGAATTGTCAAAGAAAAAGGAGGAGGAACTAGGGCGTAGAGAAAAACAGGAACTCGAAAGAGAGCTGCGGGAACAGGAACGCGAAAGAGAGCTGCGGGAACTCACGCGTGAACTTAACGCGATCAGAGGAATGAGAACCCGATCTCGGTTAAGTGTTTTCAGAAAAGGCGAAAATTTCAGAACTTTTCTAGAACATTTTACCAGAATTTGCATGGAGAAGCAGCTAGACCAGGGTTATTGGCCAATTACGTTGATGGGATTCCTCCCATGTGAACCCAGAAACGTCTGGGCGCGGTTGTCTGACGAGGATGCCCGCAACTATGCGATAACTAAAAGTGTGCTCCTCCGATACTTTCGTATTCCCGCGGAGGGAGATTTGGAAGGCCAAGGTGACGGTGGTAAGCTACACCGCGAGAGTGTCAGGGACCGAGTTAGGAGCTCCGCTCAGTCGCCGGATGACACGAGTGCTGTTCAGAAGTGGCGGCGTAGGACAGGTTTGGTCCAGGAAAGAAAGGCCACTTCGGCAGCGAAAACTGATGATTTCGTTCAAGGAGCTAGCGAAGAGTGCAGATCCACAAGCCGTGAGGGCTCGGGGGATAATGTAGGCACTAAGGCTAGCAATGAGGAAGAGTGCAGATCCGCAAGCCGAGAGGGCTCGTGCGGTAATGTAGGCACTGCTAGGAATAAGGAAAGGGTCAATGCGTTGGTATTGAGCCCAGAGAAGCATGCACTTTCCGGGAAGGAGGCTGATTGCTGCGATCGAGAAGGTAATACCCAGGACAATAACGCTACGTTAGCCGAACAGCGTCGCATAGTTCAAGTTCCGGGCAAGAGCGTTAGGGTAGTAGGATCGCATAGCAAGCCTCAGGAGAGCAAGTTGTTCTCAGCAGAATGTAATGGGCAGCTGGGACAATTAGGGGCTTCGACGTGCATTGACTCGCCGAAAGCGCGAGCCGACGGCTCAAATTCAGGTGGGAGAAACGACTCGGTGCTGCATCAGAGAGCATACGTGAAGGCTGAGTGCCCCGCGAGAAAGGGAGGCGCGCAGGACGGAACAGCTAGGACAGTTTCCGGAAGGTGACCGCGCGCAAGGAGAGCCATGCGAAGGGGCAGTCTGGACAGAAAGGACAAAGGACGGGCCCAAAACATCGTTAGGGTGAAAGACGGTCAACAGTGTAATGGTCCAAGACTGTCACCGCGGCACGCCAGATGCGATAAGCGCCGTACAAAGGCCAAGCTGACTAGGCGTGTACAGACACCGCGAAAGCCACCTGACCCATTGTGGCGACGCTGCGATAGCAGGACGCGTAAAACTCGCAGCGGGCCCCAGAGAAGCCCGCACTGCTACCTCACGAGGGAACGCAGCAGAGCGCGCTCCAGTCAATAAAAGGAGCCAAGGGTACTCATGAATCGAGTACACGCAGGCCTTTCTTTCATACGCGACCGTCAAACCCCCGCATTCAACTGTTCAGACGCTGCTCGGGTGTTGAAGACGCGCGACCGAGGTGCGGCGGAACAAATTATAGTTGCATGTCGTCTGGGGCTCGCAGGTGTGAAAGCGCAGTTAACGATTTTTGTCGATTGTCAGCTGCTAAAGCCACTGTTGGTGTGCGACCGCGCAGGGCGCGGTTGAAAAATAGGCGACCCCTTTGAGCCGCGGCGCGGCTCGTTAGCAGATGATTCCGAGGATGTCTCTGCAGTTTTAAGCCATTCCTGCAAAAAAAAAATTTTGCAGAAAAAAAAGCGCAGAAAAATATTTGAGCAGGAATAGGTTTCGGACGCGTTGTTTACATTTGGAAGCGTTTCTTTTGATAAAAAATTGTTTTCCAGCTACGCTACAGATAATTATATCCGTCACCGGCCATATACCTGATATTCGGGGCCAATCGGCTGGGTAGCCTGATAATCAGTAGGGTAGTTAGAAGCACTTGAAAGCTCGCAATTGTCTTAAAAACTTTTGCCCATAAAGCAACCCAAGGCGGCAACGATTGCGTGAACGGGCGGAGATCTCCGGGACAATTTTGAGAAGTGTGAAACTATGGATTTCATTTCCAAAATATCGATTTCATTTCAGATCGTGCAAATGTCGACTGCTGTGTGCTCTAACATTACAGTGGCGTACAGAACCTAAGCGATGTTTCTCACCGCCATAAAGTCAGTACGTTTTAGACATCATGCACGCGCGGCCGCGATGTTTCTGCAGTCCCTCAGGTTCTCTTCAAACATCCGCACCGCATCTCGCCATTGCCCTGAAAATGACGGCGTCCATAGGCAGCACAAGAATCTCGTCTACGGCTGTCCTGCCAATACAACCGTAGCACATGCCACACGCGTAGTAGCAAAAAGATTCGGTTGCTGATAACGTCTTATAGCACACATCCCGTACCTGTGCCTGCTCCGATCAGGGCGGCATAGTCGATAGTGGCATGCTTCACCACTGTGGGCGTGTTGGGGTAGATAATTACCCAGAAAAATCGAAACCGATTCTCTAGCTTAAGGGTTGCGTGGTAATTACCAAATGCGCATTTTCTGACGAAACTTCTTCAATAACTATTGAAGCCGTGCATAAAGTGCCAAGAAAAAATAATTAAATTCCCACCACTGCTACGTGATATCACAGAAACTCCAGTACGGCGGCAGAATGAAAACCACGTGAAAAAAGAAAATGTCCGAAAACGGTGGTGCAGAGATGGCAACAACAACAACAAAAACAAAAAAAGCACGAGAGGGATTTTTTAAACATCGCATAACCATGACTCCAAAGGAGTACAGCCACCCTGATTTTTAATAATATAGCGCGAGCGTCGACAGAACTGCTGGTCAGCGCCTTATAACGGCGATAAGCGTGCAACAAGGCGAGAGTTCGCGCACGCGCACGAAGGCAGAGCGTCGTCTGCTACGCTGTTCCGAGCACGAGGCCACACGCCCTGCCACAATATCAGTTCGCAAGATCCCGCCAAGTCGTAGAGCGCATGCGCATGATTAATATGTGAGACTGCATGAGACGTGATTTCTTTCTCTCTTTTTTTTTGCTTGTTACGGGAGGCCAGCCTGGCCATGCAAAGTTGGGATAAGAAAAAATAAAATGAAAGAAATATAGCAGCACATTGAAACAATTGCCTGGATCGCGGTAAACGGGCTTCCAACCGATGCCTTTTTATACCGTCGAGACACTGCAAGGCTGATTAAAGAGCTGGTTGGAACCCCGTTTATCGCGATCCAGGCAATGGTTTCAATGTGCTGCTATATTTCTTTCATTTTATTTTTTCTTATCCCTACTTTGCATCGCCAGGCTGGCCTCCCGTAATAGGCAAAAAAAAAAACGATAGAGAGAAAGAAATCACGTCTCATGCAGTCTCACATATTAATCATGCGCATGCGCTCTACGACTTTGCGGGATCTTATTGCGAACTGATATTGTGGCAGGGCGTGTGTCCTCGTGCTCGGAACAGCGTAGCAGACGACGCTCTGACTTCGTGCGCGTGCGCGAACTCTCGCCTTGTTGCACGCTTATCGCCGTTATAAGGCGCTGACCAGCAGTTCGGTCGACGCTCGCGCTATATTATTAAAAATCAGGGTGGCTGTACCTCGAGAGGCCTGTCATAATGGCATGCTCTCGAGCCAGACAACTCTTCAGACGCATGAGCTATTATCTTCTGCAATGGGGAATCAAGAGGCATGAATTTACAAGAAGCGGAGGTGGCTTCCACCGCTTTATGCAGCCTTTCGCAGCAGGGGATTTTGAAAGGAAATCGTAACTGCAGATGCATTTTCACCGCAGAGCAGTACGAAACAACTTCAATGTATTCGTATGCAAGTGTAAGCAAACAAGGCGAAGCAAGCGAGCTCTGAAGTGCTGAGGTACTCACACTCGGTCTCCTTGTGCTTTGGTCCTTTGTTTGATTTCACCTGGTCGTTCAACGTGAAACAAGAGCTTCACGACGTGTTAAAACTGCGCGAGTGCGGAATAGCAATAGTCCGGCTAGCACGGCTGCAAAAGCGAACCTGTTCGAATGTGCCACCCTCCTGTCACTGCAAATGACCACGCCCACGCTGCTTTGCATTTCATGTGACCCCACCTAGTGGGATCCACGTGAACCCATAATCAAGGAAGCGTGTAGGCCAACCTTGATAGCACTTTTTCCGGAGCTCACTATAAGGCCCACCTCTAAAAATGCACCAGACCGAATGGTTCAGAACTCTGAGATTAGTTGCATGTCATATGGTTAGCAAAGTTAGCTTCCATGCTGATACCTCGATTTCGCTCAAAAAGCAGCTGCCAGCAGCACTAGCTTTGGAACTAATGATGAAGGGCAACTTGAAGTTGGGTGGCCAAAGGGCCACGCTCTAGCTTCGCTGAACGAAAAAGCCCGATGCCTTGAACTTTTTACAAAAAACAAAACAAAATGATTTAAGATAAAACGCTTTTGTTAGGATAAGTCAAGTGTTTATAAAATCGATATTTTAACGTTTGACATATTATAGAAAAGAGATTGCCGGGCCCCTGTTAAACAACGGGTTGTATACTGATAGCCTGAATGTGCCGGTCTTCTTTTCATAGCTGCGGTATTTTATCGCTATATCATGTATAAGGGTCGGCACAAGTGCAGATTAGTTCCTTTCGTTGATGAAATGCGCTGCTTGCCATTCTTTCGTCCAACACGGCTATTCTTTCTGTGCAGTGCTAGGCACGATACTTAAAAATACCGAACTGGCGTTCAATACCGACACTCGACGCGGTGAGGAATAGAATTGTGACGTAGATATTATATTTAAAAGCGCAATCGATTTCTGATAAAGCTACAAGAAAGCGTATCATGGATTCTTCTAAACATTATTGAAGTCACCAGTATTAACATTTCTTCGAATACCATTAGCTTCGTTGGGACCCTTCGCTGTAAGAACCTGAATACGTAATAATAAACTTGAAGCTGTTTATAATGCTTTTTGTTTGTTACTACATAATTTAGTCTGCTGCCTCTCCCTTTGCCCGGCGCTACCTGGTACAAACTCCATACACTTTGGAAAGCCAGTTATTTCCCAAGCACTCTGAGAGACGTTCGAAGCTGAACATTCTGCATTAGAAGCTAGAAGCAAAGCAGGAAAAATATAAGGGATGCTAGTGTTTATTGCAGCGAAGGAACCTTGATAATCTATTATTTTTATGTTACCTTTTCTTAACGGTACTAGAATGCGCTCAAACCGCAGTTCCGGAAGAGTCCTGCGATGCGGCCGGGCTATAAGCGAAGCAGATAAACAGAGCGTCTGTACAGGAGCAGTCGAGCCGGTTGATGTGTTTAATTGTATGACAGTGCGTTTTCTTAATATTTAGACTAAACTATTGCCTCGTGGGATCGATGATCATGGCGATATAGTAAGCAAGTGGAAGTTTCACTAGCGCTTCTTGAGAACGGCTTGTTGGAACCGCTTGCTTCTCCAAACGGCAGGTATGCGTCAGCTATGGCATTGGACGATGCCGCCGATGACGACCCCATTGACCCGTGCGTAGAAGAGTCCGTGAACTTTATCGTGCTCATAAGTGAAAAAACACATGTTCTGTATGCTCCTGAGCATTACGGTGGAGTGTCATTTCTATTGGCAACAACCGCAACTCGAAAATGGCGTGAAGAGGTTTTGTTTCTACCACAATGCTGGACCTGAATCCTCGTTCCTTCTGTCACAGAGGGCGCTGAAGGGAAATGTATGCTTTGTCCATCTACCTGACAACGAACGCAGGGAGACAGCCTTCGCATCGTCTCTTCATAGTTGTACTCCATAGCTTTTTTTTAGTGTGCTACTTCTTTTACGAGCGATGCCGGCCGGAAGTCTGGCTTACAGCCACCTCGAAATGTGCGACACAGTGTGCTTTGAGGATCGAGCATCGTTAAAATACAGGATACACTGAAAATGTATTTTGTAAACCAATACTCCAATGATTCCATTTTTGGCAAGGGACAGGTAATACAGATGGACAAAATTAGCAAAAAACAATAGCATCGAAGCTACATGTGGCTTGGATACTGCCTATGACTGCTTTTGAGTCATTTCCTCTGGGTACACAATATACTAGCGCCGTTTGTTACGCGCGGCCTTCTCTCGTCGCTCTCTGTTTCCCGCAGAAACTTGGCCATGTTGCTGTCCCGCGTAAAAATGTTCCCAGTTATCGCCGGATGCGTTTAACTTTTACGAATGGTGTCAGATAGGCCATGTCAACAGGCTTTTTCGGGAAAGGGTGGTTCGACATGCACCCTGAATTGCTTGTTGGTGTAGCTTTCGTTGATGTCATTTCAGAATTCCTGTACCTCTTAGTAAAGATAGGCCACGTGTGTGAACATCAGCCCCTCTATTGCCGCCCAGTCTATGCGTATCGTGGAGATAACGAAAAGGTTCCCATCGAAATGGAAATGCATTGAAAATCCTTGTGTTCTGATAGCAGTAAGACATGATGTTGGGCTAGTCGGTTCATGGTTAGAGCGAAACAAAACTGCGCGAAGAAGACGGGACAAAAGAAAGGCACGAATACACACACACAAAGCGCAGACTTCCAACTGACTTTATTTTGTAAAAGCAGGGTGCTTATAAAGGCAATCACAGCAAACTAGGAGACAAGCAGAAGCAACGTGCGAACGGCAATGACAAAGTCAACAATACCACGTGTGATTACGACGCATGAAAAGTTCGAATGTGACCATCTAAGAAATTGATTTCTTGACATGAAAGAGATAAAGAAGGGGCGCTAACACACTTATCACCCCTTTTAGAAATGAAGAAGGCCTCGATAATTTCTCTTTCGGTTTTAGTTTTGGCTTTCGAAAGGAACTTTGTTTTTTCCAGGTAAGGAGAACAGGTTTTCATGTCGCAGCTCTTACAGTGCAAGGGTAGATTGCTGCCAGTGCCACTGCTAAGGGATCGCCTGTGTTCTAAAGCGCGCTCATTAAAACAACGGCCAGTCTGGCCTATGTAGGAACGACCGCATGACAAAGGTATCTCGTAAACAACTTCGGAAACACATTTTGTAAACTTGTTCCGGTGGTTCTTCTTGCAAGTGGTGGGTTGCTTTCTTGTTCCAGCCAGTAGAGGGCAAACTTTTTTCAGCTTGCAAGGAGCCGAAAAAACAACGCGTATCCCATGCCTTTCTGCTACCTTCTTGATGTTATGGGAAAGGCAATGAAAATACGGCATGACAAATGGTGGCTTGGAATCCGAGCATCCTTTATCTTTTTCTTGTGAAGATTTTAGCCTTTGAAGCAGGCTTTCGCAGGTGCCAAGAAGTAGATGACGGGGATAGCCAGCGGAAAGAAGGCGCTCAACTTGACAGTGAAAACTGGATGACATGGTGTGGGTACAGGATTTCTGCAGGGCAGAGAGGCAGGCAGACATGATGATGCCAAGGGACAACCGCATACAGTTTTTAGACTTAAATCTGCACTTCACTGATGCCCACGTTTGCTGGTCGTATAGCCCAAGGTCGAACAAGAGTCTACTACCCTATAAAAGCGCTCATTCTAAGCTAGTCAAACGTGGCATCATCATGTCTGCCTGCCTCTCTGCCCTGCAGAAATCCTGTACCCACACCATGTCATCCAGTTTTCACTGTCAAGTTGAGCGCCTTCTTTCCGCTGGCTATCCCCGTCATCTACTTCTTGGCACCTGCGAAAGCCTGCTTCAAAGGCTAAAATCTTCACAAGAAAAAGATAAAGGATGCTCGGATTCCAAGCCAGCATTTGTCATGCCGCATTTTCATTGCCTTTCCCATAACATCAAGAAGGTAGCAGAAAGGCATGGGATACGCGTTGTTTTTTCGGCTCCTTGCAAGCTGAAAAAAGTGTGCCCTCTACTGGCTGGAACAAGAAAGCAACCCACCACTTGCAAGAAGAACCACCGGAACAAGTTTACAAAATGTGTTTCCGAAGTTGTTTACGAGATACCTTTGTCATGCGGTCGTTCCTACATAGGCCAGACTGGCCGTTGTTTTAATGAGCGCGCTTTAGAACACAGGCGATCCCTTAGCAGTGGCACTGGCAGCAATCTACCCTTGCACTGTAAGAGCTGCGACATGAAAACCTGTTCTCCTTACCTGGAAAAAACAAAGTTCCTTTCGAAAGCCAAAACTAAAACCGAAAGAGAAATTATCGAGGCCTTTTTCATTTCTAAAAGGGGTGATAAGTGTGTTAGCGCCCCTTCTTTCTCTCTTTCATGTCAAGAAATCAATTTCTTAGATGGTCACATTCGAACTTTTCATGCGTCGTAATCACACGTGGTATTGTTGACTTTGTCATTGCCGTTCGCACGTTGCTTCTGCTTGTCTCCTAGTTTGCTGTGATTGCCTTTATAAGCACCCTGCTTTTACAAAATAAAGTCAGTTGGAAGTCTGCGCTTTGTGTGTGTGTATTCGTGCCTTTCTTTTGTCCCGTCTTCTTCGCGCAGTTTTGTTTCGTTCTGATAGCACATGCGTCACAAATAAGGTATGACCCATAACGACACCTTCCTTGCCCTGTAACCAGTCTGGCTTTTAAGCGGTTTGCTATACTGCGATAGAACCAGCAAAGTGCTGTGGTTAATTTCTCGCAATGCCTATAGCGGCGAAACTGCAATATCTCCTTACCCTAAACTTACCAACGAGTGCCTAAGCATGAATGTTTCGTCGCATCGCCGACCATCCTCTCTCAGCTGGAGTGGTGTTGAATCCTTTGCGAAAAGCTATTATCTCATTATCAGGAAGTAAGGAACATGCAGTGATGGGTGAAGGAACCTGTAGTATTCTCTTTTTTCCTCCGAACGCCATGTAGAACTCCCACACCCGGGCTTTTCTGTAAAAGATGGGCTGAGATACTCAGCAAAATCTGAAAATACCACGGCTCAAGTGGAAGATGTAAAAATACCCGGACAGCTTTGAATGACAGTAAAGTCCAGGTTTTGATTGATTTATTTTCATTTCAAACAATAGTTACAGAGGAATGGTTGCACTAATATCTGAATCCTCAGCTAAAAGGTAGTTGAGATCCATGCAATTAAGTTCCTGTAATAGTGAATCGCAGCTATAACAAACATTATTTATAAACATATCGATGAATGAGGCTTACGCATTACAATAGTAGTAGTAGTAAGTGTATTTGTTAAACATGGTAAATGGAAGGAAAAAGATTTTTGCTAGCCCCGGCGTCTGCTATCGCTGCTGGAAGCACCTGACCTGGAGCTGCGGAAATAACTCATAGCAGGCAGTGTGTAGAAGTGAAATGAAAGAGTTGAGGGGATAGTAGAGAGGACAGGGGGAGAGGTACGCTGGCAATAAATCTATTTAAATATTAACATAATAACATATATACAGGTCGCACGCGCATGCAGGTCTTGCAGAGCATAGTACAAACACACGCGCACGACACAAAGCCCAAAACAGCTGGAGTGGGGGCGTCCAGCTGTTCATCGTCCAAGGTAGCACAGCGGAGCGTTCGGTCACTGCACGTAGCTACCTGACCAATAGACAATTGAAATACTGTTTTGCAAGTAGACACCTATGTAGACGGTAAAGGTATACACTTAAAAACAACAAACAAAAACAAAATGACATTCAGCACACAACAGTGTGAACTTAGAGAAAAAAAAACGCATCACTCTGGTTGATAATGATGTTGCATTGGTCTCTGAGTAGGAATATGTGGTAAAATACTGGCAGTCCGTGAAAGTAGATTCCTAATACTCCTTTCCATTCAGCTGATTTAGTACGCTTATTTAAATGATGAGGCACGTGACACCCGTCAATAGGTGTACAGTCTTTGTCAAAAATATACAGCAGACACGGTTTGATTCCAAGCCCTGTACCGAGGCTTTTTCGCACATTTGGCAGTCCTAAGCTTTATATGGTTGAAGACTTAAATTCCTCCTGCCTTCAACAGATTAGGTTCCCTGAGTATGAAAGAGGAGCCGCGCTGAAGAGCTCAGAAGCAGACCCCTTGGACTATATACCTGTTACATAGACTGTACATGCTTATTCATGTGCTCCGCAGTCTGTGCACTGCACAGGAGCGTTTCATTTGTTGCTCTGACCTGACCACAATTCTTTGTTTTGTTTGTCCAGGTAACCAGGTGCAATATGTGTGCAGAAGTTAGGTTCCAAACAAAGGCATTGGCTGCGAGCCCGCGGAATAGACGTGCCATGATTTTGAATGCACAATTTGCGATGTCTATAATTATCTGCGATATCTGATTACAAAAAAGTAGGACATCGGTAGACAATTTTCAGGAGTCCGTGTTTGCTTCCCCCGTACTTGTCCAGTAATTTTTTCTCTCCCTTCCTTTTCTAGATTAGAGTCGCCTCAGCACACAGTGTACCTGACGCACTCGTGAATGATACGCATGAACGCATGCGGCAAAATGGAAAAAGGTGGCAATGCTCGACGATCTTCAAGTTTTCAGCATTCTAGGAAAAGTTTTGGATAAATAACGCCGGTCTGGCAAGAAATATATTTAGCGCTGTGATATAGTTAGCATTTCTTGCTTGAATTAAGGAGTTGCCATTTATTCGTCTTATTTGATCGAAAAATCATACCAAGTGTGCCGCGGCTGAAAGATGGATGTCGACTGCGTAGCGGCTTGCCAAACGTTTTATTCGGTTCAACATGAGGTGTCTGAAATGTTTGTTGATTTGACCTCAAACTTCGTTGGCTTACCGCATGCGCTACCCGATGATATACTGGCTAGACCGGGGATATTGCTCGAAGCTTAGCGATTGAAATCCACATTCTATCACAGATTCAAGGAAGTTGCTAACATGTTCCTGAGATTGGTATGGAATAGGCAAAATGTTTAGCCGTAACTGAGAAGCCCCGTTGTAAATCCGTGTAGCGCAGGTCGAGAATGTCGTGGCAATTTTACCGCGGCAAGTAAAAGTATGGCACCGAATTTGCCATTTAAATAAGACTAAAAGGCTGTCTCCAAACAAATGGCTCGGCGTATCACCCAGGGTATTTAATAACGTTAGTCTACTCTCATGTTTTTTCGACCATTTGCACTTTGAAGCAAGATAGAGCTTACGTTGAATGACCGTGGTATCCGCAGTCTCTAATTTGCTGGTATCAACTTCACCAACAATGCACACCACATGACTGTCCACGTAAAAAACGAAGCACTTGATGCGTTGTGTCTACTGCTAAAATAACGATAATTAATAATAACATGCAACAGTAAGCGGTGAATGTTAAGGACTCCACACTGCAAACGTCTATACAAAAATTCAGTGCAAAAATACCGAATGTCCGCCATACATTAAACATAAAAGCTCGCACTTGTCCTCAAAGAGTGGATAATTATTTCTGTGGAGAAACATGGGCCACTATTAGGCATCACATGCGCGTGTTTCTGAACAATTCACTCCCCGTGTCCGGACATGTGCTCTTTGAGGCTCTCAGTGCATGAACCCACGAATCTACATAGAGTACAGTTAAAGACCCCTGCACTGATATGCGTACAAATGTGACGGTCTAAGTGCGCTTTCTGATTCGCCGAATATGGGCACACTTCACATCTGTAGGGTTTTTCGCCTGTGTGCGTACGCCTGTGCCGAACGAGCGAGCTATTTGTAGCCGCTGTATAAGGGCAATTTTTGCCCCTGTAGGGCTTTTCACCAGTGTCTGTACGCTTGTGCCGAGCCACCGTTTCATTTAAAGCCGCTGCATAAGGGCACCTGTCGCACTTGTAGGGTTTTTCACCTGTGTGCGTACGCTTGTGTCGAAGTAGCTTGCTAGGTGAGGCAGCTGAATAACGGCACTGGTCGCACTTGTGTGGTTTTCCTGAGTGTGGGAGGCGGTCATATGCATTTTATGTTTGTAGGACGCCTCGAACAACGCTGGGCACGGGGAGCATTTAAATTTTTATGCGAAGCATATTGCTAGAGCTACCACTCACGCCGTCGCCGTGGGACCCCCACGTGACACCGTGACGTCACACCACGTGACACCGTGACGTCGCACCACGTGACAGCGTGACGTCACACCACGTGACACCGTGACGTCACACCACGTGGCACCGTGACCTCACAACACGTGACATCGGATGAGAGAGCCGGCCTCCACCTCGCGCCGTCGAACTGTGTTTCAACCAGTGCGGACAGTGGTGTATCGACTCTGGTGCAAGAGTTAAACTGTGCTTCAATCAGTGTGGACGGTAGTGAGTGTAGTAGCATGTCGACTCGTTTGGAGCGTCGGAATGCCTATAGACGACAAAGGCGCGCCATGGAATCCTCCGAAGAACGAGAGCACCGGCTGGAAGAGCGTTGTTTCTAATACAACCACTTGAATGTCCTTGTGTCTCATACTATAAAGAGAAGTTTATTGACTTCCAAACGATCAGGACAAAAATCTCTGCCTCTCCCGTAACCGAGAGTACAGTAAGCATGAAATGTTTACGGGCCTAATGTCATCTCGGAGGACACCCGAACCGCACCGTACAGGAAGGGAGGAACGCCACCAACCGTTCAGCGCAATGCCTTGCCATTTGAACCATAGGTTTCTTGAGGAAAGGAAATGGCGCAGTAATTCTCTGCCATCTCGGTGGACACCCGAAACGCACCGTAAAGGAAGGGAGGAACGCCACCACCCGTTCGGCGCGATGCCTTGCCCTTTGAACGCAGCGCTTCTCCCCCGGGCCCCTGTGCGCCTGCGCGGCTTTGCTTCGATGCGCGAAGCCCCTAAGAGATTACGTATGACAACGAAGTGTATCGTGGCATTTATGTGCTTTTTGAACGCGTTAGTAGAAATCGGAAATTATAATTCCGTGCATTATCAAACGCGCAACGCGACCGATATCTTGATAAACATTGAGCAGGCACTGGCACCAGTTATTTTTATGCGAAGCATATTGCTAGAGCTACCACTCACGGCGTCGCCGTGGGACCCCTAGCCGTGACGTCACACCACGTGACATCGGATGAGAGAGCCGGCCTCCACCTCGCGCCGTCGCCGTGGGACCCCTAGCCGTCACGCCACGTGACACCGTGACGTCACACCACGTGACATCGGATGAGAGAGCCGGCCTCCACCTCGCGCCGTCGCCGTGGGACCCCTAGCCGTCACACCCGCGCATTCCCGCGCATTTCGAACGCGCGTTCACACTCGGTGTAGGTGAAACGCTCGCTACACCGGGCAGGCAGACGCGGCTTCCGTGGCAATCCAGGCGCTCACCCAACGCGCGTCTCGGGGTTAGTCGGCGTTCCGCTGTAGCCATGCCGTTGTCTTCCCCCACGACGAAGGCTTCTAGTGGTTGTATTAAAATGACCAAGTATTCAACCAAGGAAAGCCATGTATTACCAAGCCTAGCCACTAATATGCTTCGCATTCCCCAGGCTTAGCCAAGCTGAGCCTCAGCAATTTTTTCTCAGTCGCGTGATATTGGATGTGCCTCACAACGTCGGCAAAATTTGTGGAAGTGTACTGGAAGAAGATGCACCTGAACGGCTCTCCTTTTCCTTCAGGGTCCAGATACCGAACATAATTTTCTTCACTTGCAGCCAGCGATGGCTCCAAGTCCTCCCAATTTGCATTGGCCACATTTCCGAGCTCAGAGATCGACGGCGATGGTAGAACAGAATTCATAGGAAGGTGCTCGGGACTGGATACTGCCTCTGAAATTAAAGTTGTTAAGCAGTGTATGTCAGGGATAATCGGATATTTTCGTGCCTACTCGTGCAATGGTTCAAGAACGCCATAAAAATTGGCTCATTGCACTAAAACAAACTTATGTCGACTAACATACGGTACACGTACATACTGAGAAAATACACCCAGTTGACGATTAATCAAACTATCAGAAGAATTTCAAAGCGAGGACTTTGTCTCTTAAGCCACAGTGTGCGAATAGTCGTTGATTCAATTTGTGTTGCCTGGCTTGAAAATGTACCTCGATAGCACACGGAAGTGGACTGCCTTTATATTTATTTATTCATTTATTGAAACTACCCTTAAAGGCCATCTTTCGAGGGTGCTACAGAAAGTCGGGTAGGCAATAGAAAGCATATTTTCAATGTGACATGAAAAAAGCCCACAATAAAAAAAATATTACACGCTGTCATGCAAATAAATATCATATACGAACAATACATATACCGTGTGCAATAACAATAACAAGTGAATTGCTAAATCTAAATACATAGAGTAACATGCGCATCATAACATATGGGATGGCAAAGGTTGGTACTACTAGAACTGTCGATGTCGTTAGATGGTATTCAAAGTGGAGAGCAGTTCTCGAAATTTAAATGTTTGAAATTCGGTAACGATATTGGATGGTAAGCGCTACCACTCGATGATCGCGCGTGGTCTGAATGATTTTGCAAAAAGGGATGTGCGGCATGACATGCGCTTAGCTTTAAAAGGATGATGACGGCGTGGAAAATAGGCGGCAGGTTCCTGAAAGAAATCTTCAAGCAGCGATGGGTGGTGATAAATTTCATGAAAAAGTGAAAGACGGGCAAGTTTACGGCGGAAAGCCTTAAATACTTATACCTAATCCCCTGAAGAATTGTATTTCTGGCAGAGATATAAGATATAGAACCGAAATTGATTTCTAATGCAGATACTCGTACTGTATCATGTATTCTTTAATACATTATTGAAATCATGAATATTAATATTACTGGTGGTATCACTAGCTGAGTGAGAAACCTTCTCTGTGAGAAGTTGTCAACAGGATATTGAACTCAAAGTTGTGATTTATTCATTTCGTTTGTTAATGCAGAATTTAGTCGAAGGGTGGACGGTTGGACAAGTTGGTAACGGTTCATATTGAAAGGTAGAGGGCAGTGTTGGTCGCTAAAACAAAGATTTCATTGAGGCAAAAAAATAAAACTACGAGATAATTGAAGGAGGATTACTTCTTCTGAAAAAGCAATCGTAGTGTGCAACCCAGCCATCTGTTATGTTTGTTGATAAAGAGGTCTCATTACTTGATAATTCCTAATCTTGTCTTTAAGTCAAAGGGAGGGGGCGGGATCCTGTTCGATCAGGTTTAGTGTGGTGATATTGGTTTTATTGGTTCTCCCCTTGCAATGTACCTGCGAAAATGCTCTTGAATGTCGTATCACATGACAGAGTTGTATACAAAGAGTAATTTTTCGTAATAAAAATTTTGTTGCGAAACATATCGCTTGCCTGTGTCCTCATTCTGTACGTCTTGCGTTTCTTTCGCGCTGTACCTACCAATATGAAGGATTTAGACGGTTGCCTCTGAGTCTGCCTATGCGCTTTGGAAAGTCAGATATTTGCCAAGCAGAAGGTATAGCAGATGCTCCAAGCATAACTTCCTGCTTTCGAACCAAGAAAAAATCAACAAGAACAAAAAGGGTGAAAGTTTTTATTGCAGTGAAGAAACCTTGATAATCTGTTATTTTCATTTTGCTCCTTATTACCTGTATTACGGAACAGCGCGTATCGAAACCGCCTGTTTGGAAGATTCCCGTGTTGCGGCCGTGTTATAAGCGAAGCCGATAAACTGTGCCTCTCTACAGGAGCAGTCGAGCACACTGATGTGTTGGATTTTATGAGGGTGCTTTTTCTTAAAAATTAAAGGATTGCCTTATCGGATCGATGATCCTGGTGATATAGTAATCAAATTGAAGCTGCACTTGTACCTCTTTAGACCGGATTCTTGGAGCGCTTGCTTCTTCAAACGTCAGCTAGGGCGTTTGACGATGCCGGCTCTGATGATACCGCTTGCCCGCGCGCCTCAAAGTTTAATAATGACAAGGTCCTTATTTTAATAATGACAAGCTTTAATGACAAGGTCCTTAAAGTGTTTCGCTACATAGACGACTTGTTAATTGTTTTAAACAAGGAATGGACCCTGTCCACTGAGACATCAGTAAACAGTGTTTTAGATAATTTTAGGCAACTCAGAAAAGGGCTAACTTTTACTTTTGAACTACCAGATAATCGCGTGCTTCAGTTTTTCGATTTATATTTAAAGTTTTGACTTGAGCACATTTGCTGGGCTTATTCCTCTCGTGCGCAGTAGGCTCTCTTGCCTCATAATTCTGCCCATTCGAAGGTTGTAAAACGGGGCATCGCAACCTTCTGCTTGGAGTCCTCGCTCGGGAAGTCGTTCGTACATGAGAGGCAAGCTAGCTTTCATAATTAATTGAACAGGCTCGTTGAAGCCCGGCTCCTCTAAGTCGGTCTTGATACCTGTGTCACAAGAGCCTCTGAAGAAGGTGAAGGCTAGAGCATGCAGGAATGAAATGGCGGGAAATGAGAGGCCCGTGGTGGCACCTTACGCTCACAAAGTTACTCGCGGCCTGAAGAGATTGGCAAACCGATTTAATGTAGCGTTGGCTTCCTCAGCCCGCCGCAAGCTTGGTCAGCTAAGCCGTCGCATAACCTGTGAAAGCAAACAGGTTGGCTGTTAAAAGGGACATCGACAGTGTTTCGTAAAGTGTGTCGCTAACATCGTCGATGAAATTAAGTTGTCCTGCGGAAAACCCTGTATTGGACAGACGGGACGTTGCGTGAATGACCGACTTAGGAAACATGCAAAAGATATTAAAAATATTGAGGGCGAGAAACTTGTGGAACACTGTAGGGCTTGCACCAATTGTACACCGCTGTTCCGCGATGTGAGGATTCTCGGTAGAGGCAGACAGCAGACGGCTCGGGAAACTCCGAAAGCCGTTTACGTCAAAAAAGCGGGTTCGAGCTGAGCCGCTGACACTTCACGTTTTAAGGCGGAAGCCTTTAATGCCTCATCGTTGTAAGCAGGGGTTGTCGACAGAAATGTCACGCTTTTCAGTTGGTCGACATGGTCGCGACGTCACAGAGCGCGAATTTCTAACGGGGCCAATTATACGGTGGCTAGCAACCATCCAACCAATTAAAGGGATGGTATAGTTATACTCCAAGTAAGTGGAACTGAGGTTAGTTAATTGTTTAATTAACAAAGTGGCCTAATTAACCTTTCACGTCAGACCAGATAAATAAATAAATCCGAGTAGAAAATCGGTCGAGCTCGGGAATCGAACCCCGGTCTACGGCGTGCGAGACGAGCACACTGCCACTCCGCCATGCCAGCTTTTTTTTTTCTTTATTGCCTGGCTTTGGCTCATGACATTGCACAACAAAAATACACATAACGCTATATACATACGACACTGTCGTGGTCAGCGAGCACGAGACTGGCTTCGTCAGCTTAAAATTCCCGCAACATACACAACGGCTCTAGTCTTGAGAGCCACTCGGGAGGCTCCGCAGCTGCTTTTTGGATTGCAAGAAACCAGTCCATGCTTTCCCGAAAATAAATTCGGGCCGGTCGTGCGTCTTTGTCACAATGGTAGCCTGCCATTCTGGAGCGCCATATACAGTGGAGGCTCAAGAGCATTATGAGATCAAAAGGTGCCCCATCCTCATTATCAGTGCTTAAATAGCGAATTCCGTGCGCGTCAAGTGGTAGCTCTTTCTTTATGGTCCTTTGTAACAGGTTCCAAAAATAAACCCCTTCCAAGCAATGCAAAAAAACATGATCTATTCTTTCAGGCTATTTACAAATTAAGCAGTTCGATCCCCACGGTAAAAAGAAATCCTTTCCCTCTAGAAACTTTTTAACTGGTAACGTCCCGGTGTGTAACTTAAAAAGAAAGTCTTTACTCCTGGTGGCACCTGCATTTTCTTCACCCTTTTTAAAACATCCCCTCCCGGGCCTCCACTGTACAAGGCCCTGTACATGGGCTCTGGGAAAACAATAGCACAAAGATCATTGTACAACTTTTTCCTTTTACTTTTCCACAAATAATCGGTGGAAAAACGTGCCGAAAGAAACCGAACGCTTGCTACAATCTCTTTGTAGTAACCAAAAGTTCCACCAGAGAGCTCTTCTGTGGAAACCACAAACTCCGGCAGCAATCGCCGCAGCTTCACTTGGCACACGGTGCGCAAGAACGGGTCTGTGACGTCATGAAAAAACAAAAAAACGATTCACCAGCTGCCTTAATAAGAGGTGCCCTAGCCCTAGCCCCCCGTCTTTTACCCGCCGGAACAGGTTCGTTCTGCTACAACGTTCTCATTCGGACGCCCATATGAAAACTGCAAAAATCCTGTGTAGCTTCTGAACGTTCACACGCGAGCAATTCAAAACCTGCATCACATACCAGAGTTTGCTAATAAAAAAAAGATTGCAGACTGTAGCTCTGGCGAAAATTGAAAGGCTGGTGCCTTTACATTTCCCAGCTCGGTCACGTGCGTCTTTAGTTTGCTCTTTCCAATACTCCTCGCTATCGCGATAAGCATCGAGCGGAACGCACAAATACTTGCCCGGGGTCGTCGCCCACGGTACGTTGGCGAAATGGTCCGGGTGGGAAGGCCACGATCCATGCCAGAGCCCAAGGCACTTGGACCAGTTAACCCCGCTACCTGTGACTTATGCTCCTTCACTTATGCTCCCCTGATCAACCGTAAATACTGCAACGTCATCTGCATAGGCCAGCAGCTTAACTTCAGCTGCTTGTAACCTAACGCCATTAATATTATTGTTTTCTATGATTTTCATGCACAGCGTTTCGATGTAAATACAAAACAACAGAGGGCAGAGGAGGCAGCCCTGACGTACCGAACGCTGCACGCTAATGGGGGCCCCCAGACTCTTGTTAACAATCAGTCTCGTCGTGCAGTTTCGATACGCCAGGGCTACACCCTTACGGATAACTGAACCGACGTTCACATGGTCTAAAACGGCAAAACAAAATTTCATGGGAAACACAATCAATGCCTTTTCGAGATCAATCTGAAGCATCGCTACTCGCCCATTGATGTCGTCACAGCTTTCAAGCACACTGCGCGCTTTGTGAATGTTGGAAAAAGTTCATTCCAAACCATCGAGCTGGCATGGCGGAGCGCCCTTTGGAATCAAAGGGCGCTCCGCCATGCCAGCTCGATGGTTTGGAATGAGCAAAGGCGCGTCGAGTGAATACGGTGTCGTCGTTCACTCCCAACTTCCTCCCTTCCCTTCCGGCGAGGTTTAGGTGTCCACCGAGATATGAGAGACATACATTTCCTTTCCTCAAAAACCAATTTACCGACGAGCGAGGCGTAGAACCGAATGGGCGATGGCGTTCTATGGACTCCCTCCCTGGCAGCTTTGCAAGACGCTGTCGCGTTCCGCTCAGAGGCGAAGCTTAACATCTTAACCACACATCAGTGACCACACTTTAGGTCAAAAAAGTGCCCCCCTGAATATTGACGGGTGTCCACCGAGAGATGTGAGACAGTTACTGCGTAATTCCCTTTCCTCAAATACAATTTTCATTTTCTTCATTACGGGCCTTCTTTGTCTTCTTTCACTCCCACTTCCTCCCTTCCTCTACGGTGCGGTTCAGGTGTCCCCCGAGATGACAGAGAATTACTGCGCCATTTCCTTTCCTCAAAAAGCGTTGCGTACAAAGGGCAAGGCATCGCGCCGAACGAGTGGTGGCGTTCCGTGGACTCCCTGGCAGCGCTACAACACGCTGTCGCGTACCACTCCTAAAGGCGAAGCTCAAGCGTCATTAATTAGCAGTTAATTAGTATTAATGCGTTAATCAGTAATTTAACCATTAATTAGTGATTTGTCATCACTTGGTAATTTGTACTCAATTATATGTGACGTCACCAGTGCCACACAAGCAGCGAAAGTGGTGCGGTAAAGCTTTTGCCTTTACGCACTTTAGACAATCAAAGTGCCCGTGAATTTTTTATTTATGAGGCTGAGGGGGAATTTCTTTCACGCCTACTCTGATAAAACTGGTGTGGTTTTCTTGGCGCCTTGTACATGTGCCCTGCGACCGGAAAGGCTATATACAGGTATGTCGACTGTTTCACTTGATTAAAAAGTTGCAATAAGCGCTCGTGTTCTCCTCTTTCTTGTATGTGTCCTCGTTGCGCTGAAAATCCCGGTAAAATGTCTGAAAACCAACTAGCTGAGCAGTTAACTCTTTCAGTAGAGAGAGAGGTTTTTAAATAAATTATAGTAAATCGGTGTTTAGTCCAATTAATTTTTTTATAATTCAAGCTTACGATATGAAGCCAATCCTGATCCTTCCTCCGACGCTATAAAAGCAGACAGCAGGATGAACACATTCAAATAGCTGAAGAAAAGACCAAGGCTCGAGAACAAGGTGGATGGGAGCTTAAGTCGGGAAAGATCGGGTGAGGAGGGTGGGGTCCGGGTATAACAGCGGACGCTGCACTGTTTTCGATGAGGTTCACCCACTCCTACCTCTTCCATTTGGATGAAGGGGATGGAGGGGGGGGAGGTGAAAAAGAGGTGACTGTCTGGTCGCCTATCTGCTGTCATCCATATTCGTTTCAAGAACGTGCTCCTTTTTTCTTCTAGTTTACATTTCTTCCCTACTGAAAAATCCGGTATGAATTTTAAACCGGAACCGCATACCGGGTTATTGTACAGGATTTGCGATACCGGATTACCGGAATATCCTGTATAAAACAGGACAGCCCTGTATAATACAGGACTCTCCAGTTTTGTACAGGATTCTCCGGTAATCCGGTATCGCAAATCCTGTACAATAACCCGGTATGCGGTTCCGGTTTAAAATTCATACCGGATTACAGGACAGTCCTGTATTCTACAGGCTAGGCCCGTATTATACAGGAGGGCCCTGTATCACAGGACAAAGGCAGGAATAAAATGCTTCGAATATTCCACTTGGACTAAATCTACCCAAAAAACTGGGGCCATAAGCGTACATGCCAAATGCTGCAATATACAGAGCCTCAGAAACTGGTAATCTGCGATTATCAGCGACTCGTATTGCAGTCGATGTGCAATTGTGTTATTTGCTCCCAGCTTTTACCAAGTATTGGTAGCTTGGTGAGTATTATAATGCATCAAAAACTCCAAAAGATGTTTATTTTTTTCGCATGTCTTGAACCAGCTCACTGAGGTAATAATTTAACTCTTTGCGACGATCTACCGGCGCTGGGGTCTCTACAGGGTGCTGGCCAATGAAGTAGTGAAAAGCACCTGCAGAAAAGAAAATATGATTGGTAGTAGATAATGCCCCCACCTTATCATTTAATTGGGCACTGACACACAACATAATGCATTGAGCACTGTGACATGCAACTTACGGCCAATGGCTTGTAGCTTTTCAGGGGTCATTGGCTTCCTGCCCACTGTCGAGGCTTCTGACTTCAGGTTCCGATGGCAAGCTTGCCCTGTAACGCTCCTTTCCAGGAGTTGTGGAGTCGTCCAAAGGCTGCGTCCTTGCAGAAACGCGAATCTTTGGGTGCCACCATAACTGCTGCCCACGTTGCCGAAGGAATAAAAATTCCATTCCCGAGGTGGACCTGTATGCAATAATTACAAATGCATACCCCAGTAGCACAAACGGGGCTCTGAATTGCGGGCCCTCGTGGGCCCAGAGAAGCCACAGACAAGCAAGGCGTCTCAAGACGCCAGGCCCTGAGCATTGGCAATGCTAAGTATTGTGAATGCTCCTCACGCCTTCCATATTTGAATCAATAATGTATTGAAAATCTGCGTCGTAACATTGTTGGTGTGTAAACAGGTTGCTCGGACGATTCCGATGCTTGCGTGGTCATCCTCCATTATTTACGGCACATACCGCAGCATCGATGCGATGCTTGATGTTTGTTCAAGGGCTTGAGTCGCTCCCCCTCAGGACGCTTATCGATGATTGCTCTCGCACGTGTACACCACATGCCTCTGTAAAGAAAGAATACAAACTATAAAACTAATATTAGTCGTGTTATCATGAAGGACAAGCAATTTCGGTATCTAACTGAAAGAAAATTTTGCACTATTCCGTCCCTCTACGCTGTGCAATCTACAAAGTTTTAGTTATATAGACACTGGACAGTTAGAACGTTTCTGTTGACGCCGAGCATATCCCCGAGACGGAGGCAGTACTTAAAGAACAGAGTGATTTAAAATGCGTACTTGCGTCCTAGCAGCACGACGTCGCCGTCATAAAATCCGCCTTCATTGCCGTGGCCTCCACCGGTCAAATGTTCACCACTCACGTCTTTCGGAGCGAAGTCATTCATCACTGAGACAAGGATGATAGGGTTCCACCATATTTGCACTGGACGTAAGCATGAAAGGCGATGTCATCTTTGATCATGGATTGATCAAGGCAACACGAAGAAAGGCGCAAAAAATTGTATAAGACAAATTCAACGCCAACGAGCGAGTGCCAGCGTGTTTTCGCAGCTACCTTCATCGCTTGGCACTCAATTTCCCAGCCGCAGGAGAGAAAAACCTGTTCCAAACAAACGCAGGAAAAGCGGGGGAGGACTTCTGCATAAAGTCACCGCGCTGCGACCGGGCACAGTCAAAGCCACCAAGACTACTAGCAGGCCTGTTCACTCTCTCCGGCAAACCCTCTGACGTCACCCCACCTTGCCCTGACCTGGCCGGCGCAAAAATTCCTCCAGACAGTGGAGGCGCTGCTCACTCGGACGACTCAGTGAGGGCCACTCGGGCGAAGCGAGCGCCACCTAGCCGACCTCGCCACATTCTCTGCTCAGCGCGTTTCGTCGCTTTGCCGGAAGTTTTTTTCGTTCATCGATAGGTGGCGCTGAAAGAGTTTTTTTGTTGTTGTTGTGTGAGCACGCGAGGCATCAGTCGTCCGTCTTCCGCGCCACGTAAGCCACGTGCGTTTGGCGTGCATGTGCAAATATGGGTCGCTGTTGCGTGCCAAATTGCAGAGGCGGATACGATAATGGGCCAAAGGTGCGGCTGTTTTCTTTTCCGAGTGATCCCACACGAAAATCGCTTTGGCAGCGTGCCGTGCGGCGAGATGATGTCGACGTGTCGACCCTGAAGGATCCTAAGGTAAGCAGCGACTTTTCTTCTATTCTCATGCATGCGAGCTGTTCTTTTACAGAAGAGTGGTGTGGACATATGCGAGAAGCCACTCAAGCGTTACACTGCACGATGAGTTAAATGTTTGCTGCGGTAACTTTTCTCATGCCCGTCTTTGCTTTCTTTGGGGAGATCGCACTTTGGAATCGGCACTAAGAGCGTATAGAGTATGCGTACGTACGGACACCTCAATGAGCGCTAGGGTCATGTTTTACAAACAAAATCTACGAAACTAGCGGTCATGCCAGGCCGATATTGGCATGCATGCATATTATTATGCTTTATTTGCTAAGAGCGCTTTTTTTGCTGTCATATGTACAGGTTTGTGAACGCCATTTCAAGCCTGAGCACCTGCGCACAACGTCAACTTACACGGATATCGACGGACGAACTATAGAAGTGCCTATGAAGATAACTCGGATAACGTCTGACGCAGTTCCGACTGTCTTTCCTGACTGCCCAAGTTACCTCTCCGCTACAAGACAGTCACGAGAAGAACCTGAGGTGAAGCGCAGACAGAACGAAAATGCACAACTCCAAGAAGCCATTCAACAATCAGCAGCAGCTTTCGAGACGGAAGAAGCAATGAATAAAATACAGAGCTTGGAAGACATTTCTGCACGTCTCCAACGTCTGCACCAAAAAGATTTCTGGACGAATGTGTGTTGTAATAAGTGCATAATATTTGCTCACCTTGAGCCAACAACACAAGCGCCAGAGCTCCTGGCATCAGTGACAGTGTCAGCCGATATGTGTGTTCGCATGTTTTGGAAACATGTGCAGCTGGCATCAAATGAAGAGCTTGAAATCCCTGGTCAAGTTCTCGAATTTCGTGTCTTGGAGAGACTTCCAGACAATGTGCAGGGATACTGCACTGATCGAAGCCATCAAAAACAGGACAGAGTGAGTGCTGCGCTCAAACTGATTGTTGCTCTACTTGATGATATTTCTTATGACGAGATAATAGAGCATGAAAGGGCAGACATTATTTTTCCTGAAAGAGCAGGTTGAACTCATGGGGAAGAAAAACAATGGTTGTAGGTATTCAGCTGAACTATTAGTTTTGTCTGCTGTGCTCCACATAATTTCACCCCATGCTTATAACTTTCTTCGAAGCAGTGGTAAAGTGGTGTTGCCTCACGCTGCAACTATTAAGAGAGTTTGTGCAGCTCAAGATGTGAGTCCATCAAAAGAGCAAACTGAAGAAGGCTTCTTGAGGTACATGAAAAGACGAGCTGGTTTGCTTAATGCTCATGAAAGGAACATTGTACTGATGATGGACGAAATACACCTCCAGCAGTTTTTCGAATATAAAGGGGGTCGTCTTACAGGAGCTGCTGCTAACTGTGCCGAGCCAGCAAAAACAGCTCACGTCTTTATGGTACAGTCATTACTGTCATCATACAAAGATGTTGCACACATACTTCCTGTGTCTAGGATAACTGCAGAGGAACTTCATCGTGTTCTGCGAGGAGTAATTATGAACTTGGAAGATGCTGGTCTTCATGTAGTTGCCGTCATTACCGACAACAACTCTATTAACAGGAAGGTAATGTCATTGTTTGGTCGAAATCATAAGCCACTAATTGTATACCCCCATCCAGCACAACAGCAGTTGCCTTTATTTCATATAATTGACACAGTTCATTTGCTCAAGTGCATTCGCAATAACTGGTTAAACCTAAAGACCTGTGACACGTGCCTGTATTTTCCACCTTTTGAAAGTGAACAAGAACAGGGTGTAAAAATGCAAGCGGCTTCATTCACTTCGCTAAAGAAGCTCTACGAAGCTGAACAAGACAGTGTTGTTAAGGTTGCGTATGGCCTCACTTATAAATCACTGAACCCCACGAACCTGGAGCGACAGAACGTGAAGCTCGCTATGAAAATCTTTAGCAGCTTCGTCTCGTCCGCTTTACGGCTTAGAGGAACTGAGCTGAAGCTAATTCTCCCTGAAGAAACGGCTGAATTTATAGACCTTGTTTTAAGGTGGTGGAACATAGTAAACGTAAAAACTCCCCAGAAGGGATGGAGACTGCGCGATCCTTGGCAAGAACCAATAAGTGCAATGAGTTGCAAGCAGATCGAATTCTTAGATAAATTTGCTACTTGGCTTGACAACTGGAAATCGAGAGGCATGCAGACAGGCACGCTTACCAATGAGACCCATTCCGCTCTGAGACAGTCAACGTACGCATTAATAGAAGTAGCACGATACTGCCTGGATGAACTTGGTTTTAAATACGTTCTTTTGGGGAAGTTTCAAACTGATGCACTTGAGGCAAGGTTTGGAAAGTACAGACGGTTGTGTGGTTCGCATTAGAATGTCTCAATAACTGAAGTGTTTGAAGCGGAAACAAAGATACGCATCCAAAACACACTACTGTTGAAAGATTTCACTGATTCATCTAAGGAAGAGGAAGAGCCAGAGCCATGCCCTGAAGCTCTAATTAAAAAATACAAAGTTTGTTTATCTGACACTGAAATAAAGAAACCGCGAAAGGACATGCCAGCTAAAGTATATATAGCAGGTTTCTGTGCACATGCTGCGCTACGGCGGCAGCCTTGTGATGACTGTTTACTGCAGCTCACAATCAAAGAGAGAGAACTTCAGCCAAGTGATCATGTTCTAATCGATGATATGAGCAGAGGGGGTCTGAAGTTTCCTCAGCCATTTGTTGTGCATACGGTATTATGTACAAAGATTGTTTTGGAGCAAGTTACAGCCAAGGAGTGCGAGCATTTATTTCATGCTGAAAGTAACCAGAGGCTGGTTCTACTAAGCATCATGAAGTTTCTGCTGGCTGATAGGGAAGATGTTGATGCTTGTGCAAATGGTCACTGTCCAGATCTAGTTCGCCAGAATATAGTGAAGCCTGCCATCAACACATTGCTAAAAAACTATGCAGCTGCTAGAAATGATGTCCTCACCAGAAAGCAGGTGTATGCTAAACAGAGAAAACTGATGACCCTCAAATGAATTTCAAAACAACCCCTGTAATGCTAGGCAACTGGCTTTCACATTGGTTGTATGTTGTGTTATGTTTGCATGGGGTAGAATACAAAAAAGCATATGGCTTGAACATCGTTATATGTTGCGCATGTTTGTAATAAAATGTCAAGTTGCTTGCTCATTAGATGTGTCTCATTGCGAGTGACCATGGAAATAAATGTGTCATTTAACACCGCCAACTGTCTTTTCATGTCATAATTGTGTATTTCGGTGCTGTATTTCTACTGATTTGTAAGCAGCCAGAAAAACTTCCACTTCCCTGAAATTTCACCCCTTAGTATCAGTGGTTTATTAATTACCCATCATTGGAAAGCTGTAATCAGCACCTCTAATTGTCACACAACTTGCTTCAAGTGCAAGCGGCCCGCGTATCCTCGCGGGTCAGCGGCGGAGTTCGGCGTGTACAGGCAGAGCAGGGCCTGGTGTGGTGACGTCACGGGGCGAGTGGGGAGGCCTTCTCCCTAGTCTAGGTGGCTTTGGCACAGTGAACAAGCAGAATCGGAACCTCCTCGCCACTTCATGGAAGCCTCGCGGGTAGCGTGGTCGGGAGGGCGGCTTAAAATGCTCGGTCGTGGGTTGTAGAGTGAGCGCCTCCGCGCCGCTTCGGGGAACGGCACTGGAAGGGACAGGACAGAAAAGCCAGGAATGCGCAGGTTTTTTTTTGCGACCGGACCCAGGAAAAGCAAAGGCGGTGAGGAGAGAAAAGAAAAAAGCTTTTAAAAAAAATTGCGCAAAGACGGGTTACTCGTGTAAGGTTTCTACAGGTGGTTTTTGTTTTTATTTTGTTCTCTCGAGCGCTGTATCTTTTAGCTAGCACGAAGCGTCGCCCTTAAGGGAACACCCCAAGCTGCCGGCTCCGTTGAATTAACCTTTTCTTGTCTGTCGATAGAAATGTTCTGGGCGATTTGTGATTAGTATGTGTTCCTGATAGAGTGAAGGGTGGGGCCGCTCGCGATGACGCTTGGACAAGTTGCGTTATCAATGGGCGATCACTTGAAGAAGAAGTGCAAAGAATTCCTGCACGAAAACCAAGAATTTTCTTTCTTCATCGATGCGTCGCTAGAGGCTGCCGCTAGCGAACATTAAGAAAGCTGCTGCAATGAACGCGACAGTAACAAACCTTTTTGAGCCTCTGGCGCAGTCACCGGAGGCTCGCCATGTTTATCAGCCAGTCTTGAAGTTCGGCACTGTGCAATCAAGAGTAATCTTCGAAGGACTTACGAAGGCTGCTGGCGGATATATACTAGCCGGCTGCCCGCACACAGCCGCCTTGGCCTTGTCAGGGTACTGCACGGGAAGCCAATATGGCGGTTGGCCGCAATTCACCCTCATGCAGCCCCCGCCTTTCATGCACAAACTGCATGTTTTGCCACTGCGAAGCTCACGCTTAGCCCTTTTCTTTTCCTAGACCTTTCAACAAAACCGTGTATGTGTTGATTATCGCACTTATGCTCACGCTGCCGCCCCCCCCCCACTTCCCCTAAAAAATATCTGCTGGCGTACGAGAGTCAATCTGCAGACCAAGCACCAAAACCGCAGCACATATCGCTCTGAATACAGGCTGGTATGTCCGGTTTGACCTCCGTACCGGACTAGTCTGTCCGGTTTGAGCTCCATACCGGACTGGTCTGTCCGATTTGAGCTTCGAACCGGGAATGGACTGCCCGGTGTGAGCCCCGTACCGGAGCGGTCTGTCCGGTTTGGGATCGATACCGGACCGGTATGAACCGGTATAGCCATCAAACCGGACGGGTATCGCCGGTATGAGAGTGATACCGGACCGGTATGAAACCGATATGTTCCGGTAAAATCCGGTTTGCCGCGATACCGGATTTTTCAATAGGGTTCCCCTATTTGCTTCGACACTTCAAGCTTACAAGCCGGAGCTACTGCGCTTGTGAAGCGATCAGCGTACTCGCATTTACATCAGTGAGAATTTTCCCTTTACTGATGTTGTAAATGAAATCAGCGGTGCTAAATTATGCAGTGCAGCCCATAATTTGTACTTCGCATCCTTGATTTGTTGGCCTGACCTGACCACGATTCTTTGTTTTGTTTGTCCAGGTAGCCAGGTGCTTATGAGCAGAAGTCAGATTACAAACATAGGCATTGGCTGCGAGCTCTCGGATTATGCGCACCATAATCGTGAATGCGCATTTTGCGATATCTATAAATGCTGAACTCCTTGATTAGAAGAAAACGAACATCAATTGACATTTTTCAGGCATCCGTGTTCATTCCCCGCGTACTTCAGCATTTTTCCTTCCCTTGATTAGAGTTGCCTCAGCACACAGTACACCCGATGCACTCGTGAATGATATGCATGCA
Organism: Amblyomma mixtum; assembly: GCF_055824585.1. Taxonomy (NCBI): domain Eukaryota; kingdom Metazoa; phylum Arthropoda; class Arachnida; order Ixodida; family Ixodidae; genus Amblyomma; species Amblyomma mixtum. The sequence goes on from NC_143014.1 coordinate 319,487,028, forward strand.
CGTATACAACGGTACGGAAAAAGATGGCGACGTTCAATGACTTTCAAGTTTTAAGTATTGGAACAAAAATTGTGATATGTATTATCCAGTTGTGGAAGCTCAGGGGACCCCACACAACAAACTCATGCGATAAGCGAGGCTGGCCAGGCAAGAAAAATATTTCCCGCAGCTATATAGTTAGCAGATATTCATCTAATTAAGTAGCTGCCAATTATTCGTCGTATTTGATCTAAAAATCTAACCAGGCTAGGCGACGGCAGACAGATGCATGTCTACTGCGTAGTGGCTTGACAAACATTTTATTTGGGGAAACATGAAGTACACGAAATGTTTGATGACTAGTTCTTAAACTTCGTTAGCTAACCGCATGCTCTAAGCGATGAGAAAATGGATAAACAGCTAACCTAACATAACCGCTAGTCCTTAATGGCAACTGAGTGGATTCCAAGAGAAGGCAAGCATAACAGGGGGTGGCAGAAAGTTAGCTGGGCGGATGAGATTTAAAAATTAGCGGGAATGCGGTGGCCGCAACTGGCGAAGGACAGGGCTAATTGGAGAGACGTAGAAGAGGCCTTTGCCCTGCAGTGGGCTTAGTCAGGCTGATGATGATGACGACTGACATCCGCATTCCATCAAAGACTCATGGAAGTTGCTGACACGTTCCTGAGATCGGAATAAAAGAGACAGAATGTTTAATCCTAAATGAACAAAACTGTTGTAAACCCATAAAGCGCAGCCTGAAAATGCTGTGGAAATTTTAACGCGAAAAGGTCAGAGGAAGCGACGGATTTACCAGTTAGCTTCGACTTATAAAAGGTGGTCTATAAAAGATTTTTTTTTGTACCTCTATCAACTTTCATTTTTTTTCGCCAAGTTGCACTTTGAAGCAAGGAAGAGTTTACGCTGAACGACATATTCGCAGTCTCCACTTTATTGGTATCGCCATTACACAGAAGGCGCACCATCTGGTTGTCCACGTAAGAACCGAAGCACCTGATGCGCTGTGTCTACTGCTAAAATAATGCGAAATAATAAGAACATGCAACCTGCAGCTGCAAACGTCTGCACAAAATTATGCACAAAAATACCGAATGTCCGCCATACATTAAACATAAAAGCTCGCACTTGTCCTCAAAGAGTGGATAATTATTTCTGTGGAGAAACATCGGCCACTATTAGGCATCGTCATCACCTGCGCATATTAAAGAACTCACTCCCCGTGTCCGGACATGTGCTCCTTAAGGCTCTCAGTGCTTGAACCCACGAATGAACATAGAGTACAGTTAAAGACCCCAGCTCTCATATGCGTACGCATGTGACGTTTGAAATGCTCTTTCCTATTCGCCCAATAAGGGCACACTTCACATTTGTAGGGTTTTTCACCTGTGTGCGTACGCTTGTGCCGAAGTAGCTCGCTAGGTGACGGAGCTGAAAAACGGCACTGGTCGCACTTGTGTGGTTTTTCACCTGTGTGCGTACGCTTGTGTCGAAGTAGCTTGCTAGGTGTGGCAGCTGAAAAACGGCACTGGTCGCACTTGTGTGGTTTTTCACCTGTGTGCGTACGCTTGTGTCGAAGTAGCTTGCTAGATGAGGCAGCTGAAAAACGGCACTGGTCGCACTTGTGTGGTTTTTCACCTGTGTGCGTACGCTTGTGTCGAAGTAGCTTGCTAGGTGAGGCAGCTGAAAAACGGCACTGGTCGCACTTGTGTGGTTTTTCACCTGTGTGCGTACGCTTGTGTCGAAGTAGGTTGCTAGGTGAGGCAGCTGCACTTGTGTGGTTTTTCACCTGTGTGCGTACGCTTGTGTCGAAGTAGCTTGCTGGGTGAGGCAGCTGAAAAACGGCACTGGTCGCAGTTGTGTGGTTTTTCACCTGTGTGCGTACGCTTGTGTCGAAGTAGGTTGCTAGGAGAGGCAGCTGAAAAACGGCACTGGTCGCACTTGTGTGGTTTTTCACCTGTGTGCGTACGCTTGTGTCGAAGTAGCTTGCTAGGTGAGGCAGCTGCAAAAGGGCACTGGTTGCACTTGTGTGGTTTTTCACCTGTGTGCGTACGCTTGTGTCGAAGTAGCTTGCTGGGTGAGGCAGCTAAAAAACGGCACTGGTCGCACTTGTGTGGTTTTTCCCCTGTGTGCGTACGCTTGTGTCGAAGTAGCTTGCTAGGTGAGGCAGCTGAAAAACGGCACTGGTCGCACTTGTGTGGTTTTTCACCTGCGTGCGTACGCTTGTGTCGAAGTAGCTTGCTAGGTGAGGCAGCTGAAAAACGGCACTGGTCGCACTCGTGTGGTTTTTCCTCAGTGTGAGAGGAGGCCATATGCATTTCAGGTTTGCAGGGCGCTTCAAACACCGCTGAGCACAGGGGATATTTGAATTGTTTCTCAGTCGTGTGCAATTCGATGTGACTAGCAGCGTCCGGAAAATTCATAGAAGTGTACGGGAAGAACATGCACCTCAACTCCTCTTCTGTTGGCTCAAGGTTCTGACACCGAACAGAATTTTCTTCACTCGTAGCCCGCGATGGCCCCAAGTCCTCCCAATTTGCATTGGCCACATTTCCGAGCTCAGAGATCCACGTCGATGGCAGAACATAATTCATGGGAAGGTGCTCGGGACTGGATACTGCCTCTGAAATTAAAGTTGTTAACCAGCGTATGTTAGGGAAAATCGGATATTTTCGTACCTACTCGTGCAGTGGTTCATGAACGCCATAACCTATGACTCATTGCGCTAAAACAAACTTATGCCGACTAACATACGGTACACGTACATACTGAGAAAATACACCAAATTGACGATTATTCAAACTAACAGAAGAATTTTCAAGTGAGGACTGACTCTTAAGCCACAGTGTTCGAATAGTCGTTGATTCAATTCCTGTTGCCTGGCTTGAAAATGTACCTCGATAGCACACGAAAGCGGAGTGCCTCTTTATTTACTCATTTATTGAAAATACCCTTAAAGGCCATCTTTCGAGTGCACTACGTAAGGAGGGGTAGGCAATAGAAAGGACACTTACAATGTGACATGAAAAAAAAACCTCAATAAAACCAATTATTATACGCAGTCATGCAAATAAATATCATTTACGAACAAGAAATATACCTGGTGGAATAACAACAACAGGTGAATTACTAAATCTGAATACATAGAGTAACATGCGCATCGTAGCATATGGGATGGCAAAGGTTCGCACTACTAGAACTGTCGACGTCGGTAGATGGTACCCAAAGCGGAGATCAATTCTTGAAATTTAAATGTGTTAAATTCGGTAGCGATATTGGATGGTAAGCGGTTGCATTCCATGATCGTGCGTGGTATGAATGATTTTGCAAAAGGAGATGTGCGGCATGGCGTGCGCTTTAATTCAAAAGAATGATCGCGGCGGGCAAATATTGGCGGCAGGTTCCTGAAAGAAATCTTGACACAGCAATGGGTGATGATAAAGTTGGTGAAAAAGTGAAATACGGGCAAGATTTCGAGGGAAAGCAAGTTGTTTTAATTGCGTGAGCGCTTTTAAAGCTTTTAAAACTCGGTTGTGCGTGAAGCAACCACCATATCGCGGTGGCATCTGACGTTTGCGCACTCAGTGTAGCTTTAGGCTTTATATAAGCCCATCAATGCGTTATCCAGTGATGAGCATATATGCAGCTAGCTATGGACGGAAAAATGATAGGTGTAATGTTAAGAGATCGAAAACGGCAGGACTGGGTGAGGGAATAAACGTGGGTTAATGACATCCTAGTCGAAATCAAGAAGAAGAAAAGGGCTTTGGCTGGGCATGTAATGCGGCGGCAATATAACCGCTGGTCCTTAAGTGTAACTCAAGTTGATTCCAAGAGAAGGCAAGTGTGGCAGGGGGCGGCAGAAAGTTAGGTGGGCGGATGAGATTAAGAAATTCGCGGGGATACGGTGGGTGCAGTTGGCGAAGGACAGGGTTAATGGGGAGACATGGGAGAGGCCTTTGCCCTGTAGGGGGTGTGGTCATGCTGATGATTATTATTACAACGGCTTGCCTTATTTTCTGTCCACTTTTTAAATTTAGACCATAAACTGGTTGAAATGTTTCGAAGCACATAAGTTTCGTTTTGTTTGATGAGGTTTATGTCCCAGTGCGACTCAAGTTATGGGGAACCCCGTAGTGAAGGGCTATGGATATGTTCGCTCACCTGGGGCTTATTAACGTGCACTGACATCACGCAGCCCTACGGTCTGTAGCATTCCTCATCCATCGGAATGCGACCAACACCGCCGTAATCGAAGCCGCTGCCGAGCACCGTAACTACCGTGAAACCACGGTGGCGCAATTATAAGGAAGGCACTTGCACTTCATTCTAATTAAACACTCCATAATTCAGATTGCCACTTTCAAATTTAGTATTGTACCTCTGTAGATCAACATGTCTAAGTACTTCACACAAAACTAAGTGTCATCTGAAATTGGTATGAAATGCGACGAATATACAAGCACAGAAATGAAAAAAAAAATTAAGAGTCAAGGTCCCGTCCCCCATGAAAGGAAATGTGCACACTCACGATATGAGTAAGAGCCAGAAAATACAGTCCACGACTGGTTATAAAAACTACGCAAATTATCACCAATAATGGAAGCTGAAGCAAACAAGGAAGCGTGCACAAAGAATACGCGTGATTTGTCTGAGTTTTAAAATATATGTGAAGTTATTTTGGTGTTAACCAGTGAATGGCACACAAGCTAAAGGGCAAGCTAGTTAGTTAGTTATATGGGGTTTTATGGCGCATAAGCAACTATGGCTATCATGCGCCAAACACAAGGTTAGATGATGTTATGTTAAGTGTATAGAAGTTACATTGTATTAAATTTAAAACATTGGCTTTCTTTAGAAACTTACAGACAAGTGAAAACTCGACGAGTGTTTGCTCGCCTAAAAGCAATGCGGGATGAAATGGAATGTGTTCATTGTAAAATACCGTAAAAAATTTTTTTCGAAGTTCTTCGAGATGCGAACAAGAGATTAAAATGTGATTGACTGTGAGCTCCTCACCACACATTTCACACACAGGTTTGTCTTTTTTTGTTAATAAGAAGTTATGGGTGATGTGTGTGTGGCCTATGCGTAAACGACATAAAATTACTTCGATAAAACGTTCTTTATGACGGCATGATTTCCATTCTTTCAAAATAGGCTTTACAGTATGCAGCTTGTTGTTTCTTTCATTTTCCCAAGAAGCTTGCCATTTGGCTCTTAGTTTGCTATGCACTAACTTCATGTAATCCCTCGGAGGCAAGCCCACATGTTTCACCTCCATGGCTCTGGCTTGTGCAGCACACGTGTCGGCTCTCTCATTATCCCTAATGCCAACGTGACTGGGAACCCAGCAGAATTTTATAACATGTTTTTCTGCTGTGACCTTTACTATATTGAGTATGATGCTTCCAATCAGTGGCTCCGTGGCATTTTTGGAGTTTAATGCTGTAAGGACGCTCGGTGAATCTGTATAAATGATGCTCTTTTTGATGTTTTCATTTGCTATTTTCTGTACCGCAACACAAATGGCATAACACTCCGCGGTGAAAACTGTAGCACATGAGGGCAGTCGTACTGCATTTTCATTTTTTCCCTGTATTACTGCGCTTCCTACATGAGCATGAATTTTTGACCCGTCAGTATAAAATGCAGGGTAATTTCTGTATTTTTCTTGTAGTACTAGATATTCTTGTATTATATGGTCGTGTGGCGTACAGGTTTTACTGAGGCGTGTTAGTGTGACGTCACACACTGTGCGGAGAGTGTACCACGGTGGAAGTGCTTCACGTCTTGGGGCAATATTTTTTATTTCATTTAGTATGTTCAGAGTTTGACATTTTTCTTCGAAGCGCAAGAGCAACGGCTTAATTGCATGGGGCTTGTTGTTGAAGAGCATTCGCGATGGGCATTTCGTGACAATTGGGTAACAGAGATGTTTAGGCTGTGAAAAGATTTTTAGGATGTATGTACAAGTTAGTGCAGTTCTTCGATCTTCTAAGGAAGGTTCATTAGTTTCCACATACTGACTTGCTATTGGGGAAGTTCTGTAAGCACCCGAAGACAGCCTTAAACCAAGATTGTGGACAGGATCGAGTCGTTTTATGTAGGACGGTCTTGCTGAGCCATATACTATGGACCCATAGTCTAACTAAGAGCGAACCAGAAAACGATATAAATGTAACAGGGAAGCTCTATCAGACCCCCAGCGTTTTCTTGATAGTATTTTCAGCACATTGAGGGCTTGGGAAGCTTTTTTCTTTAAGCTGTTTATATGTGGCAAGAAAGTGAGTTTTTTATCGAAAGTTATCCCTAGAAATTTGTGCTCTTGTTTGAACGGTAATGGGGTTTGGTTTAAATATAGTGTGGGGTCGGCCTGTAGGCCTCGTCTCAAAGAGAACAGAAGCGCTACTGTTTTCTGAGGGGAAAATCTAAATCCGTTTCTATCTGCCCAGGTAGCCAGTTTATTTATTGTTATTTGTATTTGCCGATCACAGGTAGGTATGCTGGAAGGCGTGCATGCTATTTGGAGGTCGTCTACGTAAACTGAGTACATAATGGATTTTGGGATTACTTTTCCTATGGAGTTCATTTTGATGACAAATAAGGTCGTGCTGAGGATGCACCCTTGGGGCACACCAGTTTCTTGGATAAAAGTCTTGGAGAAGGTTGCGCCTAGGCGGACTCTGAACGTTCGATTGGTCAGGAAGTCGCTCAAACAGCTCAGCATCCTGCCGCGGATACCTAGGTCCGCTAGGTCAAGGAGGATACCGAACCTCCACGTGGTATCGTAAGCCTTCTCCAGGTCGAAGAAGACCCCGATACAGTGTTGGTTGTGGATGAACGCTTCCCGCACTGTGTTCTCAAAGCGTACAAGGTGATCGGTTGTGGAACATGTCTTTTTAAAACCGCACTGGTGTATATCTAAAAGTTGCTGGGTCTGAAGTATGAAGGTTAGTCTGATGTGTAGAATGCTTTCGAATGATTTTGCTACGCAGCTAGTGAGTGCTATTGGCCTGTAACTGGTGGGACTAGTTGGTGGTTTGCCAGGTTTTAGGAAGGGTACTTGATTGCTTCTTTCCATGCATAGGGAATTTCTCCACTCATCCATATTTTATTGAAAAATTTTAAGAGAGCCTCTGTGGCAGTCTCCGAGAGGTGAGCAAGCATGTCATAATGTATATTGTCTGGGCCTGGTGCTGTCTTTTTACCGGATGTTAGTACTGCGTTTAGTTCCTGCATTGTAATAAGCTGATTGTAGTCTTCATGTATGCATGTTCTGAAGGGAAGTTCTTGTTTTTCCACTATTGTTTTGCGCTTTTGAAAGGAGTGTGTGTAGTTGGATGAGCTTGAAACTATAGAAAAATGTTTACCTAATATGTTGGCCTGCTCTTCTAATGTTGTTTGAGTACCGGGTGTTGTTAGCATTGGAAATGTGAAAGGAGTAAAATTTCCAGTGAATTTCCGCACCTGCTCCCACATTTTTTGGATGTTATTGAGCTGTTTATCGAGGATATGTACTGTTGCCATGATGCCCTTTCTGCGTTGCGTCTAATGTATCGTGCTTTGGCTCTAGCCCTTTTGAAGGTGAGCAAGTTCCCTGCAGTGGGATATCTGCGAGGGTTGGCCCAAGCCTTGTTTTGCTGCTTTTTAGCTAATGTGCATTCATTTGACCACCAAACTTTATGTGTTTTTCGTGCAATTTCAGATGTTTGTGGGATTGCTTGTATTGCTGCAGATGTTAAGCATGTCAAAAATTTTTCATTTATTTCATCTATCGTAAGGGTTTCGGCATATTATTTTTCTAGTGTGGCCTTCGTTCTGAAAAGTGCCCAATCGGCGAGGTGAATTTTCCATCGCCGCGGCTTAGTAGGGAGGATGGAGGTAGCTGATGTTAGCTTTAAAACCGTAGGTAAGTGATCACTTCCCCGAGGGTCGTCTATAACATCCCAAATAAAATCATTAAAAACCGATGGTGATGCAAACGCTAAATCTAGGCAGGTCATTTTTCAAGAGCTGGGGCAGCAGTACGTTGCTTTTCCTGTGTTCATTAAACATATGCTATGTGAAAGAATAAAATCCGCGATGAGCTGATCCCTGGAATCAGTATGCTCACTTCCCCAGAATGAAGAGTGTGCGTTAAAATCCCCAATTATGACTTATGGCTCAGGCAACTGTCCTAAATGTTCTTCTAGGTCATGCATGGTAATTGCGTTGTGTGGTGGTATGTACACAGAACATATTGTTATTGTTTTATGGCTAATGATGTTTACTGCGACCGCTTCTAAGTTCGTCTTTATTGATACCTCTCTTGCAGGGACATCGATTTGCGTAATGATAGCGACGCCTCCTGAGAGTCGGCTAGCTTGTACTCGGTCTTTCCGGAAAATATTATATTTTTTAAGGATGTTTGTGTGCTGTGGCCCAAGGTTCGTTTCTTGCAGGCACACAGCTGTAGGTGCCATTGTTTTGAGCATATCGGTTATGTCTGTGTAGTTTCTCTGTAGACCTCTACAGTTCCATTGTATTATATACGCCATTGTGATTAGCTGGGGATTGGGGAAAGTTATTTATTCTCAGGAGCGGTGATTCATGGTTTCCCTTTCTTCTCTAGGGAGTCTCGCCGCCGCTGCAGCGGTGGCGAACCAGGAGTTGTATCCATCGCCAGTTTCGTGGCGCCGGATTTCCGCGGAGACGCCGCGGATGTGTGTGTTTTAGATGTCGGCGGACTTTCGCCGACATCCATATCCTCCACGGTGGACGTGGGGGATGCTTCTTGGTTGCGATGGCCCGTGGCCTTCGCATTCGTCTTTTTTGTTGGCACCGCTGAACCAGGCCCTGCTCCAGCGGCAGAGTCTTTTGGGCCAGCAGGTGCCTTCTTAGAGGGATGGGGCGACAGATCCAGTTCAGCTGAGCTGTTCTGGGTGTCTGTCGCCGAGGGTGTGGCTGCTGAAAGTGGGGCCTGAGGGCCTCCAGCGAGGATCGCGCGGTCTTCTCGCGAAAGTTTCAGCCCTGTGGACTGTACCACCGACTTCTGTGGTGGGGACTCGGGTGTCGACACCAGGTCCACCGGATAGACCTGTGTGCCGACAGAAACTGAAGGCGGCGGCCGTCCCCGCGTCACCGCTTCAGAGTATGTCCCTTTCTGTTGGAAAGAGACACGTTTTTTTGCTTCAAGGTAGGACAGGTTTTCTGTGGTCTTCAAGGTTATAATTTGTTTTTCTGTTTTCCAGACTGGGCACGACCTGGAGTACGCGCCATGTGCGCCATTGCAGTTGACGCATTTTGCTGTGCGTTCGCATCTTTCTTCTGTATGTGCGTCTTCTGCGCATGTGACACAAGTGGGTTTACCGCGGCAAGCCAACATGCTGTGTCCAAAGCGCTGGCACTTCAAACATCGTCTCGGATTTGGTATGTATGAGCGGACTTTGCAATGGAGGTATGCGGCGTGGATTGAATCAGGCAGGGTTGTGGTATTGAAGGTTAAGACAATGTGTTTTGTCTTGATTTCTGCATTGTTTCTCCGGATGGTTATTCTTCGGGCTGCTATTACTCCTTGTTGAGCTAGTTCTTCCATTTCCGCATCGGTACTCTGTAGGAGCTCATATTCAGATATGACTCCCTTCGAGTGGTTCAGGGTGCGGTGCGGGGTTACCTGTCCGCTCATTTCTCCAAGATTCTGTAATGACATCAGTTTGATACTTTGTTCTTTTGTGTTTACTTCTACAAGGAGATCTCCGGTTCGCTGTTTTTTTGCTTTGTAGTCTTTGCCTACACAGCTTTTTAGGGTGTTGGCGATGACAAATGCAGAGAGGTTGGCTACCGGTTCATCAGTGTTTGAGTGAACCATAAAAAACTTCGCGAACATTTCTGGCTTCTGTGGATTCAATTTCTTGACATCGGTGCGACCCCTTTTTGGGGGCCGATCAGATTTTTTTGCAGATTTTTCCATACGGCATGTATAAACTAAGGGTTCCTGATACTTTGTCGCCTCTGATTCACCCTTATACACAGAGGAAGGTCCCGGGACTCCCCGCCTGGTAGACAGTCGAGGAGCCCATCGGCCGAGGATTGACCACTTCCTCGACCGCCACCGTTCAAGGTTTCTTCCCTCCACCTTTCAACCTATCGCCACGGTACGGATGACAGCTTCGGTATGGGGGCTAAGGGTCCGTGGTGGCGCCAAGCACCAACACCTCGTTACACAAGGTGCCCTTGCGGGGAAAGGGCAAGCGTATGTTTTCTGCATAAACAGGTCAATTGCAGTTAAAGTTTTTGCACAACATCGTCCTAAGAAAAAAGGGCTCTCAAGTTTGCGTTTTGTCCACAAATGCAGGCCTCACCTTCTTGAAAATGTGTCCAAATTTATGATGGAAGTGCGAGTGGTGCGGCTGGTTGAACTTAACTGTTTGGACGTACATGCCCGATCTCTAATTAGTTTTCGCTAATCTACGATATGCCTAGAGAAGATATAATATCCATGACCCCAATTTCCCGTGAGGTTATAAATATTCTTGAGACTTTTATATAAAACATTGAAGGCGCCGCACAAAAGCACATCCAGCAGTACGGAATTCACAGCAAATATTTTGTGCAATATCATAGATCAGTATCCACGGCAGAGAATGTTGAGTGTGGCAAGGAACCTACTACAGACCCCTGAGAAACGAAAAGACAGATGGTGCAGCTTTCGGAAATGTGATCAGAAAAAGATTTCCTAAGCTCGATGTTTATGTAAATATGCTACTAAACACTGCTAAAAATTAAGCTACTAAAACACTCCGCATACACGTCTGAACTCCGTATACACGTAGTTCGGTTGCTTACAAGAAAGAGCTACCGCGCGACTTCTGCGGCCATAACTCTATCCGCCAGCCACGAACGAGCGAGAGAAAATGCGCTAGTATTCCGCGATCCTTCGGTCGTCAGAATTTCGCAGAACATGGTTACTCATTTTTTTCTCTTTCTTCGCCTCACTGATTTACTGGTGCACTGTTGTAATATCTCTTTGTGCTCTAGACTTTCTCGTGTACTGCACTGTATGTGTCGCTCTGGTTTGCACAATTGTGAATGATTTGTAATATATTTGAATCTTGTCGCGCGTGTAAAAAGTGATGTCCAATGAACCCTTCTTTGAGTGTGAGCATTCTCCAGGCTTCAAACGGTGAACGCGACCTCCCCTCGCCCCTCCTCCTCACCATTTGTCACTTCGTTGAGGTCATATTCCGACTGAAAGTCTATGACACTTCCTGTGAGGACCTATGTGGGTAGCTGTCCCGGTCGGATGGCAGTCGGTTAAGTGCACCACCCGAGCGTATGGTGAAAATCCGCGATGACCTTCTGCCTCAGCTTACGCCCCGTGAACACCTGCAGAGAATGAAAATAGAATATTTTGAAAAAGGTGAATTTTTGCGAAGTACACTTGGGGCGATATGTTTACCCGTCACACGAGTGGCCGAAAAACGTTTTCTCGCGTTGCGTGCGAGACAGCGTGCAAAGCACCTGGTCGTGCTCCCGTGTTTGTCTCAGCTTACAGTTCCGAGTCCTGCTTATACGGGATTTTTTGATAAAATAACGTATTTCGGGCCGGGCGTTTTGTTACCCCGGTAGTACTTAGTCGCAAAAAGACAAACCAAGCCAATTTCATGAAAATAACCTTCTCTTCTCTTAAAGGACAACCATGGGACAACCGCAAGCGTAGCAGAGAAGCCGTCGTTGTACTTTTGATCGTGTGTGGATAGGCTCGAAAGGAAGAGCATCCATGTATAAATGGAAACCCCTCGTCGTTTTAGGGAAAATAGAAGCGTGCGTTTAGAAACTCCGAGACAGTGACGTTTCTTTGAAAGCAGCTACGCGGGCCTCGAGTACGCTAGCCGGGAACGCACCCAGCCGATGCAAACGCCATTAGTCTCTCACATGTAGCCTGCACATTATCCAGTCTCTCAAGGTTGCGCTGTGGGTGCATCGCAGCATACAACTATTTTCAGAGAATGAAAACGAGGCTTATGATTGATATAGCACCAGAAATAAGCAAGAAATAGTTAAGCACTCACATCGGGGATTCCCACTCGCTACGCTGGAACTGATCGAGTCTCTGGCCGCCATTTCTGTTCTGTTTGAAAGAGCTGATAAGCTTCACATTTGTTTAGAGCCAGATGTTTTCTTGCGGATTTGTTAGAGTGCTCGTTTTCACACCCAGATCTGCTTTGGCCAGGTAAGACACTGTCCACTCCGAGGCACCCCCTCCAAGGAACTCCTGTTAGGGTGTCTTAGTCCATATGCAACAACTAAAAATAATATTTCATCGTATATACATCGCAGTGACGCTTATATCGAGAAAGCAGTACTCTTATAAAGGCATTAAGGTTTAGACAACGGGTGATAAAATTAACTATCTGGAGCTTATAACAGCTCGTCTAGAGTGCGCGTCATAAGATTGCTGGCGACGTTTCGGACCATGTCCCAACCAAGTCAGTTACTTCCTCTTGATCTCAAATCCGTCCATAGTCCATAGTTGAGATAAAATTTCACATTTCGGGCATGGGGTTTTGTTAGCCCGGTAGTACTTAGTCACAAAAAGACAACCCAAGCCGATTTCATGAAAACAACCTTGTCTTCTCTTAAAGGACAATCATGGGACAACCGCAACCGTAGCAGAGAAGCTGTCGTTGTACTTTTGATCATGTGCGGATAAGCTGCAAAGGATAGCGTCCTTGTTTAAAGAGAAAGCCCTCGTCTTTGTAGGGAAAATAGAAGTGTGCATTTAGAAACACTGAGATAATGACGCCTCTTTGATAGCAGCCACGCGGGTAGCTCTTGCTACGAGTGCGCTAGCTGGGAACGCACCCAACTGATACAAACGCAATCAGTCTCACGCGTAGCCTGCACATTATCCAATCTCCCAAGGTTATGCTGGTGGTGAATCGCAGCATAGAACTATTTTCAGAGAACGAAAACGAGGCTTAGGATGGATATAGCAACAGAGATAAGAGAAAAAGTTAAGCACTCCCATGGAGGATTCCCACCCGCTACACTGCAGCTGATCGAGTCTGTCCGCCATTACGGTTCCCTTTGAAAGAGCTGATCAGCTTCAGCATTTGTTTTGAGCCAGATTTTTCCTTGCGGATTTGTTACAGTGGTCGTTTACACACGGAGATCTACCTTGGGCAGGTGAGATACTGCCCACGCCGAGGCACCCCCGCAAGGAACTCCTGTTCGGGTGTCTTAATCCACAGACATCTAATAAAACTCATCCCTCGCTGTATATACTTCGCAGGGAGCTTATCTCGGGAAAGCAGTACTTTCATAAAGGCATTAAGGATTTTACAATGGGGGATAAAAATAACTAGCAGGAGCATATAACAGCTCCTCTCGAGTGTGCTTCAAAAGATTGTCGGCGACGTTTCGGACCATGTCCCAAACAAGGCAGTTAATTCCTCTTGATCTGGAATCAGATGTATTAACTGGATTCCATTCCGACAACGGCCACTCTTTATTTTTATTTTATTACATACTATGCATTTTTGTAACGGTGCCCAAAACTTTCTATTTATTTATTTATTTATTATCGTCAAAGGTTCCTTTCGGGACATTACATGAGGGGTGCGGATAACAAGGCAAAAAAAAATATTATACATTAATAAGAAAATGGACAAAAATTACTTTGATGAATAGGCTTCCGGGATAGTAGTCTTTCACCCCATGTTTAAGTTGCAGACATTGATACCAGTAGGATGTCTTGTTAATAAGTACAGGGGAAACAAGTTTATTTTCTTCGCAGTGTTTCGCCACATTAAGCTCCCTACGATGCGCGCAGCCGCATTATTGGCTTGCAACGACTATACCTTGTCTGCGGTTATCTTTGGAGATAACAACAGGGTTGAAAATATAGTGCCTCCAAGGATCAGTCATCATTCCTTCAGGTGCCAATATCAAAGAAACCAGAACCTGCACTCATGTCTCGCAGAAATATGGTTAACCGTGGAGAGGCGAAGAGCTGCTGTTATTTCCTTTGTATGCACAGAGTCCGAATTCTCAGATTTACAATGGCACCCCTGGAAGAATTACTTAAATGTCATCATAGACTGAAAACTCCCGTCATACTGAGACATACCTACTCAGAAATACGAGCAGGTGATTCGATATAAACTTTGTGGGAATCTGGCTTTCCGCCGTCGCCTTTGCGCGGCTGTGCCGGCCTACCGCGTCGTTTCTCCTCTTTCCCTTGCTCCCGCCTCAGGCGGTGGAGAGGCGGCTGGGTGACTAATCACTGTCATTTAGCCACAGCTCCGCCCCGGCTCCCCAAGGGCCTTTGCCATTGGCGCCTTTTGGCGGGAATCCGGGACCCGTTTTGGCGGCCGCGCATCCCGCGACCGTCCGAGCGGGGCCCAGAGAGAGAGAGATCCCTCCGAGACAGCGTAAGGTGCGTACGTTACTGTCTGTCCGTGCCGGCCTTTGCCGTTCGGACGAGTGCTTACTCGAGCTCGCCCGCACGTGTCCTCTGACCTGCCGCGGCCCGAGCCTGTCCATCGGGGACCAGCGACCTCCGACAGGCGTACCTTGCGTTGATTGCCCACTCTCTCTCGCAAACGGCCCAACGGTCGACACGAGAGAGAGATCACAGCACTGCCGCGGGGACATTCTCCTGCAGCGGCGTGCTAGCGGCACGCATTACTCGAATCGCTTCGTGCGCGCAGCGGAGCCTTGCTCCTCGCGCGCCCCGGGACGGGGTGACGATTGAGTGTGTGTGTATCTGCTGGAGGACGACGTGAATAAACGTCTCCTTTGTGAACTTGGAGGCCTATTTCTTTGCGGCGAATCGCTCTCCTCCCAGCGGAGGTTGAGTGCGCTGCAGCGGTGTCCCAGTGTGTGTGTGGTGACGGCTGATCGGGGCCCTTGGCTCGCGCGAAGCTCGAACCCGCGGTGGGTGGTGGCCTTTGTCCACGTAGAAACCCACAACTGGCGCCCAACGTGCTAAGTCATTGGCGCTTACGCCTTTGATGGCACATTAGCCGAGCAGGTCGCCTTGACGATCACGCTTGCGCACCATGTCTAACACCCCCTTAGCGGGGCACTCGGCAGCTACATGTCGGCTCCCTACGGAGTTGTAGCGTCGTTTTATCCGCTGGCTGCTGTTCCTACGAATAGCTAGACACCGTGGTTGGCCGCGGCCCCCATTGGGGTTTACGGCGACACAACCCAAAATGTCGACCACGCGGCTCCCATTGGAGCTGTACCCGGAGCACCCTGCGGTGCATCCGCTGGTCACATGCCTCAGCTGTGCACGCTTTCCGCCCAGTGCGAAAGCAGTTCGCGTCACGCTGCCGCAACCGGCAGTTTCGAACAGCAGCAGCCGTGCCCCGCGAGCAGTCAATTCTGCTCTGGGAACGGCGAGGCGCTGGCGCGGTTCCCTGCGGAAACCGCGCCGCTCATCGAACTAG